>NC_083227.1:27409531-28034531 GCF_032191835.1 Heteronotia binoei
GCCTGCGGCAACTGGTATTTAAACATCAGTCCCCTTCAAACCCATTTTAAATGCAAATTTAATTATAGTTAAACTGATGAAATCAAAGATTTATTGAATCTTTAAATGGACCATGGACAAAGTCATTCTTGCAAATATTTATCACATTTAGAAATGTAGAATTGAGACGAGGTGGGCGTTTGCCACATAATAATAGGGGGTGGAAACGAAGCAAGCAAAAACTGTATTGAACACAATGAACAAGTTAAGCTGCCTTTTGCTGAGCCAGACCCTTGGGCTACTAAAGTCAGCCATGTCTACTCTTGAGTGTCAAAAGATTTTCAAGGTCTCAGGTCAAAGACTAACCCATCTCATGTTATCTGTCAGTGCTGGGGGACTGATCCTAGGACTTTCTACATGCCAAGCAGATGCTCTACCATGGTCCTCTCTCTAAATGAGTCTGACTTTTATTGAGTCAGACCTTTGGCTTACCTTGTCCTTTCACCTGGAGATGGTGGGGATGAAACCTGGACCTTCTGTACGACGAGCAGATGCTCTGCCACTGAACCATGCCCCCCCTCCCTAAATAAGCCTGAGTTTTATTGAGCCAGACCCTTGGTTTACCTCATCCTTTCACCTGGAGATGCTGGAGACTCAAACCTGGGACCTTCTGAACACCAAGCAGATGCTCAAGTACTCAGCCACTGCCTCCACGCTGAAGTATAATACTATTCAGATGTATAACAAGTCATGATGGTACAGTAACAAGACTGGGAAATCCTTGGGCTTATGCACTACATTCTCCCTTCCCTCCATACACAGCCCCTCTCTCAAAACTGTCTTCTTCTGCAGGGGTGGCCAATGGTAGCTCTCCAGATGTTTTTTGCCTACAACTCCCATCAGCCCTAGCCAGCATGGCCAATGCCTGGGGCTGATGGGAGTTGTAGGCAAAAAATATCTGGAGAGCTACCATTGGCCACCCCTGTTCTACTGAATCAGTCCATCAGTCTATCAAAGCTAGTCTTGTCTGCTCAACTGGCAGCAGCTCTCCAGGATCTCAGCTAGGGGTCTTAACCATCATCCGCTACCTGGACTTTTTTTCATTGGAGATGCTGGGGATGGAACCTGGGATGTACGGCATGCCAAGCAGATGTTCTACCACCGCCCATTTGCTGCAATCATCTGTCAGCTCAGAATCTCAAACTAGGGCTCACGCTCATCCCTTGAAAAGAATTCCTGATGCAAAGGGAAGACAGAAAACCATAGTTTGGGTGGACATAACAGTCTGGCAGGAGTGGCCAAACTTGCTTAATGTAAGAACCACAGAGAATAAACATCACATGTTTGAGAGCTGCAAGACATGAATGTCAGATGACTGAGAGAGCATGGAGGGAAGGAAGGGGGAGAGGTGGAAAGAAAGCAACTTTATGCATTCTCCAAGCTGCCAGTTAGGTTGACTTGGAGAAGTGATTTAAAAATACAAATGCCCTCTCCAAGCTGGGGCAGTGGGGGCTTCAAGCAGGGCTGGATTAAACCCTGTGGAGGCCCCTAGGCAGTTGAAATCTTGGGGCCCCCTCGCAAATTATCTCCGAGTTGGAGCACCCGCTCCCTGGGGAATCCGGGGAGAGCGGCCGCAGGGAAAATGGGGCTGCGGGTTGACCGGGGGAGGCAGACACCGGTGGATAAAAAGGGATTCCCCCATTTTCGCACCGCTGCTCTCCCCAGACTCTTCCCACCCCGTTCCTGCCTCCCCTGGTCAACCCGCAGCCCCATTTTAGCCGCTGCTGCTCTCCCCGGGCTCTTCCCTGCCTCTAGCGCTCTCCCTGCAGTCCCATTTTCCCTGCTGCCACTCTCCCCAGGTTCTTCCCTGCCTCCCCGTGGTGCCATTTTCCCCACTGCCACTATCCCTGGGTTCTTCCCTGTCTCCCCCACTCTCCCCGTAGCCCTATTGTCCCCGCTGCAGCTCTCCCCGGGCTCTTCCCTGCCTCCCCCGCTCTCCCCACGGCCCATTTTCACCACTGCCGCTCTCCCTGGGCTCTTACCTGCCTCCCCTGCTCTTCCCGCGGCCCCATTTTCCCTGCTGCCACTCTCCCTGGGCTCTTCCCTGCCTCCCCCGCTCTCCCCACGGCCCATTTTCACCACTGCCGCTCTCCCCGGGCTCTTCCATGCCTCCCCCGCTCTCCCCACGGCCCATTTTCACCACTGCCGCTCTCCCTGGGCTCTTCCCTGCCTCCCCCGCTCTCCCCACGGCCCATTTTCACCACTGCCGCTCTCCCCGGGCTCTTCCATGCCTCCCCTGCTCTCCCCACAACCCCATTTTCCCCACTGCTGCTCTCCCTAAATTCTTCCCTGCCTCCCCCACTCTCCCCGCGGCCCCATTTTCCCCACTGCTGCTCTCCCTGGGCTCTTCCCTGCCTCCCCTGCTCTCCCCACAACCCCATTTCCCCCACTGCTGCTCTCCCTGGGTTCTTCCCTGCCTCCCCCGCTCTCCCCACGGCCCCATTTTCCCTGCTGCCGCTCTCCCTGGGTTCTTCCCTGACTCCACCACTCTTCCCGCAGCCCCATTTTCCCCACTGCCACTCTCCCCGGGCTCTTCCCTGCCTCCCCTGCTCTCCCTGTGGCTCCATTTTCCCCACTGCAGGTCTCCCAGGCTCTTCCCTGCCTCCCCTGCTCTCCCTGCGACCCCATTTTCCCCGCTGCAGCTCTCTCTGAGCTCTTCCCTGCCTCCCCCGCTCTCCCCAAGGCCCCATTTTCCCTGCTGCTGCTCTCCCCGGGCCCTTCCCTGCCTCCCCCACTATCCCCACGGCCCCATTTTCCCTGCTGCAGCTCTCTCCAGGCTCTTCCCTGGAGAGGAGGTGGGGCAGGCGGACAAAGAAAGAAACAAGGGGGAGGGGTCAGGTGAAGAGGAACGCGGACGAACAGCAAGCAACAAAGAGGGAAGCGAGGGGGAGGGAGGGGGCGGATGAAGGGGGAAGTGATGGGGAGGAGATGAGGCAGGCAAGCTGAGGGGAAGGGGCCGACAGAGGAAGATGCAAAGCAGCCGCGGGGGTGGGGGGGAACTGGGGTGGGGGGAAAGCTGGCCCTGGTGCCCCGAGAGGCATGGGGGCCCATAGGCAAGTGCCTCCTTTGCCTAATTGTTAATCCAGCCCTGGCTTCCAGAACCACATGTGTGAACGAGCCACTGCCACCATAGCACTAACTTCGCTGAATGACTGAAAGTTACCTGTATGTGTGTAAGGAAATAATTTCCAACAATATGTTCATTTAAAAAAGCATCCTTTTAAGTAGACTTTCTGCCTGACATGTTGAAGAGTGACTGTGAAGAGCTATGCGCGACCTCACTCTTCGACATTCTGTGGTTCGCTCCGCCTCCTGCAGCAACCATTTTGTGGTTGGCTCCGCCTCCTGCATAAAGCATTTCGTGGTTGTCTCCCCCCCACCCTGTGTCAGAATTCCAAGGAGACCCACGTGTTCCAAAAGGCTGTGGACATCAGATCAGTGGCTTCCCTGAAAGAGGGAGCCTTTAATTGGACTGCAGCACCTACAGAAGGAAGCACACCAGCTGAAGGCTTCCCCATGGTTTCACATCATGGCCAATCATCCATCCATAAGCACCATCCCCAGCTCCATGTTTCATGGTGTGGGGGAACAGCCTTGTAGTATCCCCACACCACCTACCAACCCTGCAGCCAACAAGGCACTTTGGTTACAGTGGAAGAATTATAGCAGAAGAACTTCTCCAAACCAGTGTCCCCTCTAAGCTGAGGCAGTGTGAGCTAGCTCAGTTTTTTAGCCTCCGGCTCACACATTTTTGTCTTAGCACAGGAAAAATGGCTCCAGAGCAACCAAATGTATGCAGTAGCTCACAACTTTAATGCCAGTAGCTCACAAAGTAAAATTTTTGCTCACAAGACTCCCCAGCTTAGTGGGAGTATTGCTCCCAACACGTCCCTTCTCATCATAATTCAAGGTCAGCACCTTCCCCTCAAAAAAATATTATTTATATACATGATTTTGAGGAGAGGGGACTCATGAAATTAGACCACAGACGGTTGGATATGAATTCTTTGATGTCTGGTGAGGTGTTTGCTCCGATAGAAGCTTTCATTGCACTTGGAACATTTGAAGGGTTTCTTCCCAAGATGGCTCCTCTGATGTCTAATCAGAGTGGATTTGTCACAAAAAGACTTGCTACACTGGGGACACTCAAACGGTTTCTCTCCTGTGTGGTTCCTCTGGTGAGTGATCAGGTGCTGGCTCTGGTTGAAACTCTTCCCGCACTCGGAGCAGGCGAATGGCTTCTCTCCCGTGTGGTTCCTCTGGTGGGTGATGAGATGCTGTCTCTGGCTGAAGCTCTTCCCGCACTCGGAGCACGTGTACGGTTTCTCCCCCGTGTGAGTTCTCCGGTGCCTGATCAGCCCAGACTTGTGACAAAAGTTTTTCCCGCAGTCCACACACTTGTACGGTTTCTCCCCTGTGTGAATCCGCTGATGGGAGATGAGATTTGTGCTCCTGTTGAACCGCTTCCCGCAGTTCACACATGGATAAGGCTTCTCCCCTGTGTGGGTTCTCTGGTGACTGTTGAGGTCTGAGCGCCGACGGAATATTTTCCCACAGACCGAGCATTCATGTTGTTTCTCTCCTGCGTGGGTCCTATTAAGGTTCAACTCATCTCGGAAAAACTTCTTACACCCAGACCCCTTACTCCGCTTCTTTTTTTTGAGTATTTCTTGCTGAACCGAAATTTCGCAGAAGTCTCCATCCTGCCAGGAGATAAATTTATTCCGCCACATCTCCCCATCATGGCTGTCTGGCTTCTCAAGCCCAACTTGGCTTCCAGTATTGTTGGCCAGATCCTGACCTTGGGTTCTTCCTGAGGGCAGCCAATAGGACTCCTCATTATTTCCTTTCTGTCCTTCATCTGAGAAGATAGGCGAAAACACATGACAAAAATCAAGTCCATTCATTTAACCAAGAATTTAAAAAAGGATAGAGGACTTTTCTACCACTTTGGGGGTATTTTTAAAATGTCTGTGTGTGTGTGTCTGCATGCAGGCCTGGAAGTCATGGTTGACTTCTGGAGACTCTTATCAGGCCCCCGAGAAACTGGCTATCATCTGCTCCCTCTCTCTTGCTTCCTTCTGAAGCATAACTTGCTTTGCCAGGTTTGCTCAATCGCACAGGAGCTACAGAGCAAAACCTTTATTTTCTGCATTGGCTGAGGCTCCTCCTTTGGTGAGGTGGGGAGGGAGAGCTTACTTTGCCAGGCTCTCTCAATTGCACAGCAGAGCTACTGAGACAAGCCTCTCTTTTTTCTATTAGCTGAGGCTCCTCCCCCTCCTCATCTCCTCGGGAAGGAGGGAAAGAGCCAGAGCTTCCTTTGCCCAGTTTCGTCACTCTCACGGGAGAGCTAGAAAGAAAGCATTTTTAGAACCAATGCTATTGTTTTAATCATGTTTTATTTTAAGCTTTTTAACATCTGTTTATCTGTGTGCTTTATAAAGTTTTTATCTCCGCTACCTGGCATTACATTTTATGACACACACAAGGCCAACGCCATGCTGGGAATTATTAGGAAGAGAATTGAAAACAAATTAGCCAGTATCATAATGCCCCTGTATAAATCGATGGTGCGGTCTCATTTGGAATACTGTGTGCAATTCTGGTCACTCAAAAAGGATATTATAGCATTTGAAAAAGTGCAGAAAAGGGCAACTAGAATGATTAAAGGTTTGGAACACTTTCCCTATGAAGAAAGGTTAAAACGCTTGGGGCTCTTTAGCTTGGAGAAACGTCAACTGCGGGGTGACATGATAAGAGGTTTACAAGATTATGCATGGGATGGAGAAAGCAGAGAAAGAAGTACTTTTCTCCCTTTCTCACAATACAAGAACTTGTGGGCATTCAATGAAATTGCTGAGCAGTCAGGTTAAAACGGATAAAAGGAAGTACTTCTTCACCCAAAGGGTGATTAACACATGGAATTCACTGCCACAGGAGGTGGTGGCGGCTACAAGCATAGCCAGCTTCAAGAGGGGATTGGATAAAAATATGGAGTAGAAGAAGATGAAGAAGATATTGGATTTATATCCCGCCCTCCACTCCAAAGAGTCTCCGAGCGGCTCACAATCTCCTTTACCTTCCTCCCCCACAACAGACACCCTGTGAGGTGGGTGGGGCTGGAGAGGGCTCTCACAGCAGCTGCCCTTTCGAGGACATCCTCTGCCAGAGCTATGGCTGACCCAAGGCCATGCTAGCAGGTGCAAGTGGAGGAGTGGGGAATCAAACCCGGTTCTCCCAGATAAGAGTCTGCACACTTAACCACTACACCAAACTGGCTATTAGCCAGTGTGTGTGTGTGTGTGTGTATTGGCCACTGTGTGACAGAGTGTTGGACTGGATGGGCCATTGGCCTGATCCAACATGGCTTTTTTTATGTTCTTATGTTCTTACACGGCCCAGCCAGACAAGGTCTCATTTATGTCAGATCCAGCCCTCATAACAAATGAGTTCGACACCCCTGTGAAGGTATCAGGGTATCGACCCTAATACCTTCTCCAGCATTCCCCTCTGGGATCAGACCAAGCAGTCTGTGAATTATAAACCTCACAAACAGGGGAGACTTGGGAGGGAATCCTTCCAGCCATTTCAAATCCATATACCCTTCAGGCTGGCCCCGTTTCTTACCTAGCACAAGGGCATCTCCTTTCTTTTCCTGTTTGACCTCACTGTTGAGCTCCCTCTGGGTGGCCTCTGGTGATGCCCCTTCTTTCTCCTCAAAAGTCACACCTTCCTCCTGTGAGTGGCCTGGATCCTGAAATGGCAGCAAATGAGGAGGAGGAGAAGGAGAAGGAGGAGGAAGAGAAAAAAAGAAGAAATTGGATTTATATCCCACCCTATACTCTGAATCTCAGAGTTTCAGAGCGGTCACAATCTCCTTTACCTTCTCCTCCGCCCCACAACAGGCACCCTGTGAAGTGGGTGGGGTTGAGAGAGCTCTCCCAAAAGCTGCCCCTTCAAGGACAACTCCTACATGAGCTATGGCTGACCCAAGGCCATTCCAACAGCTGCAAGTGGAGAAGTGGGAAATCAAACCCGGTTCTCCCACATAAGAGTCCGCACACTTAACCACTACACCAAACTGGCTCTCTTAACAGGTTCATTCTACCATGCTTCATTCTGCACACAGAAACTATCTGGCCAACATGCCAGATAGGGGAGGGACGGTGGCTCAGTGGTAGAGCATCTGCTTGGTAAGCAGAAGGTCCCAGGTTCAATCCCCAGCATCTCCAACTAAAAGGGTCCAGGCAAATAGGCGTGAAAAACCTCAGCTTGAGACCCTGGAGAGCCGCTGCCAGTCTGAATAGACAATACTGACTTTGATGGACCAAGGGTCTGATTCAGTATAAGGCAGCTTCATATGTTCATGCCCAGCTCCTTCAGCCTTTCTTCATGGAGACCAAGTCCTTCGAGGAAAGGCTGAAGGAGCTGGGCATGTTTAGCCTGGAGAGGAGGCAGCTGAGAGATGATATGATCACCATCTTCAAGTACCTGAAGAGCTGTCATATGGAGGATGGTGTGGAATTGTTTTCTGTGGCCCCAGAAGGTCAGACCAGAACCAATGGGCTGAAATTAAATCAGAAGAGTTTCCGGCTCAACATTAGGAAGAACTTCCTGACCATTAGAGCGGTTCCTCAGTGGGACAGGCTTCCTCGGGAGGTGGTGGGCTCTCCTTCCTTGGAGGTTTTTAAACAGAGGCTCAATGGCCATCTGACAGCAATGCTGATCCTGTGAATTTCGGGGGAGGTATTTGTGAATTTCCTGCATTGTGCAGGGGGTTGGACTAGATGACTCTGGGAGTCCCTTCCAACTCTGATTCCATAATTCCAAGTCCAGGGACAGCCAAAGGGCTTTTGATGCTAAAAGGCCAGAAGGGCAAGAAGCTGCCACCACATAAGAACATAAGAGAAGCCATGTTGGATCAGGCTAATGGCCCATCTAGTTTAACACTCTGTGTCACACAGTGGCCAAAAAAAACTCCAGGTGCCATCAGGAGGTCCACAGGTCTGATCCAGCAGGGCTCTGATGTTCTTATGAAGGCCTCGGCCTCCATGAGGCTGGACTAGATGGACCACTGGTATGACTCAGCAGGGCTCTTCTTATGTTTTTTTTTATGAAGGCCTCAGCCTCTCTGCCCTGCTGTTGGCCCTCCAGAGGAACTGGCTGGCCATTGTGTGAGACAGAATGTTGGACCAGATGGACCACTGGTCTGATGCAGCAGGGCTCTTTTTATTTCCTTATGAAGGCCTCAGCCTCTCTGCCCTGTTGCTGGCCCTCCAGAGGAACTGGCTGGCCACTGTGTGAGACAGGAGGCTGGACTAGATGGACCGCTGGTCTGATCCAGCAGGGCTCTTATTTTCTTATGTTAAGAAGCCCTCTTGAATAACTTCATTTTGCATAATGTGGGGAAAGCCAGGAGAATGAATCTTTTCTTTTCTTTTTTTGGCCACTGTGTGTGACCGAATGTTGGACGTGATGGGCCACTGGTCTGATCCAACATGGCTTCTCTTATGTTCTTATGTTCCTAACCTCATCAGGGAGGCCATTCCATAAGGCCAGGGCTGCCACAGAGAATCAGCTGGTACAGACAGTTATCAAATTTGCCTGTTGGCAGGATGGTACCTGCAGAAGGCCCTGCTGGGATAAGCTAAGTGCCCTCCCTGCCCTCTGGCACCCGAGGCAATCAACTAAGTCTGCCTCATGAGTTCTGACTACTCAAAGATGTGCTGTTACCTGGTGTTCCGGTTCCTCTCCCCCTCGGTGGTGCCGGAGGAAATCCTCCGCTAGGGCTATGGCCTGCAAGCAGCTCTCTGATCCCCGTTCCATCACCCAGCTCCTCATGCTCAGAGGCAGAATGGCCAAAAACTGTTCCAGGATCACCAAGTCCAGGATCTGCTCCTTGGAGCGTCTGTCCGGCTTCAGCCACCTGCAGCACAGGACGCAGAGCCGGCTGTAAACCTCTTGAGGCCCCTCGGCCTCCTGGTAGCTAAACTGCCTGAAGTGCCGGCGTTGCTGTTCAGAGCTAATGGTCTCTTCAGTTTTGATGGCTTGCAGCTGCCCGAGGTCTCCCCTCCCCACGATATCCGGGCTGCTATCAGCTTGCTGGACCATCCCGTTAAACGCGAGTTGGAATCTTGTCTCCTCTTCTTCTCTAGGCCACTGGCCAGCAGCCACGGAATTATTTGTAACCGGCCACAATTCAGGTGGTGGCAGAAGTGGGATCATTCCGGGGCAAGGAGACCGCACCGCTTGGAGGAATTCCTGCCACTGAGCTTCCCACCTCTGTGATGACAGCCCCTCTTCCGATTCCTGTTTAATGCACTGCGGCTCTGCCAAGCTGGGACGATACCCGGTAATTTCCCCACCGGTGCCAAGAGAGGCATCTTCTGCGCCTTCCGAGATGATCCCTGTTTGGAATCTCACCAACTCCTCCGGCTCCAATTTCATTTCTGGCTTTGGTGGTTCCTCCCGAACAGTTTGAGAGCGGAGATCAGTGACTGGGGATTCTCCCTGCTGGCCGGCAGCCATTTCTGGACATGGGAGACGCTCTTCACTCAGTCCTCTGTCCTGTGTTGCAAATGGGGGGGGGGGAGAGCCACTCAATTACATCGATGCAAGAATGTGTCCCTTTGAGAGATGAATCTGGCCCAAAATTAGAGTGGTATCAAAGCTGATGGTTTTTCCACCACTGCCAAGAGAATGCTGGCTCTGAAAGGGAAACGCAGAGATTGCAATTCTATTCAATAAGTTTCTAGCCAAACCACCAAATCTACTCTGCAGTCAGCAGGGTTTTTTTACCTCTCAACCCCTGTTCTCTGAGCTCCAACCTTCAGAGGTGAGGCTGGTGGTGACTAGAGGCAGGGCATTTTCTAGAGTGGCCCCTTGCCTTGGGAATGCACTCCCTCTTGAGGCTCGCCTGGCCTTTACTTTCTTTCAGAAACCAGGCTGAAACACATCTTTCTACCCTCAATTTTAATTAAGCGTTTTTATCTTATCGTTATTATCTGTCTGCTTTTGTTTTACAGGTAGTTTTTATGTTGATTAGGTCCAACGGCTTGTTTTTAATATTATGATGGGGTTTTAACTGTACGTTGTCCTGAGCCAGAATCTGAAGAGGCAGCACAGGAACATCCTAAATAAATAAATGCTCCCCACAAGTCAAGAACTAGCAAAACAGAAATAAGGAAGTCATGGGGGAGCGAGACAATAATTCAGAGCCTCGTATGATGCCAGAAACAGGATAAGAACATTAAAGGTTTGCAGAGAGTGGCGCATACGCTAGGTAACGTTAACTTGCAGGCTTGTACGGAAACTGAACCCTTGGGATGCATAAATTGTGAATTCCGATGTCTCTACACCAATGCAGAGTTTGGGAAACAAACAGGAGGAACTGGAAGTCCTAATAAAGGAAGGAGACTATGACATAATAGGCCTTACTGAAACTTGGTGGGATGACACAACTGGAATATTAGGATTCAGGGGTACAACTGATTTAAAAGGGACAGGCAAATGAGAAAGGATGGAGGCATAGCAGCATATGTGAAGGAGGTATATACTTGTGAGGAAATATGTGAATCTGAGCATGGCAGCTGAGTTTGAGAGTCTCTGGGTAAAAACAAAAGGAGTAAGAAATAACAGCAATATTATTGTGGGGGTCTGCTATAGACCACCAAGTCAGGCATAGGACTTGGATGAGATACTTCTACAGCAGATTGCAAAGTTCTCCAAGAGAAGGGATACAGTGATCATGGGAGATTTCAATTACCCGGACATCTGTTGGAAGTCCAGCTCTGCTAAAAATGAAAAGTCAAATAGATTCCTTACTTGTCTTGCTGACAACTTCCTTTTCCAGAAAGTGAAGAAGGAAACAAGGGGATCTGCTATCTTGGATTTGATTCTCACCAACAAGGAAGAATTGATTGAAGAAGTGGAAATAGTGGGCACCCTGGGCAGTAGTGACCATGTGATTTTAGAATTTACAGTCTTAGGGAAGGGAAAAGCCAAATGTAGTCAGACTTATAGGTTGGACTTCAGAAAGGCAACTTCGATAAACTTAGAACTATGCTGGGTAAAATCCCATGGTCAGAAATACTTAGGAGGAAGGGGGTTCAGGTGGGGTGGGAGTTTCTTAAAAGCAAAATACTGAAAGTGCAATCACAGACGATTCCTATGAGAAGAAAAAATGGAAAAAGCCTAAAGAAGCCAAAGTGGCTCCATAAACAGCTCTCTAAAGACTTGAGAAATAAAAAAACCTCCTTTAGGAATTGGAAGGAGGGCCTTATAACCAAGTATGAATATAAACAAATCACCAGTGCTTGTAAAGAAAAAGTTAGGAAAGCTAAAGCTCAGTATGAGCTTAGGCTGGCCAAAGATGTTAAAAGCAACAAAAAAGGGTTCTTTTCTTATGTACAGAGTAAGAAAAAGAGCAAGGACATGGTAGGCCCATTGCGAGGGCAAGAAAGTGAAATTGTAACAGGTAATGAAGAGAGGGCAGAACTGCTCAATTCCTACTTTTCCTCAGTCTTCTCTTCTGAGGGAAATGGTGCTCAACATGGCAAAAACAGAACATATAAGGAGGGTATGAAGTTCCAACCTAGGATCAGCATAGGGGTAGTACATAAACAGATGAATTGTATCCAAAGGTTCTAAAAGAGCTTGCGGATGAAATTTCTGAGCCCCTGGCTATTATTTTTGAAAATTCTTGGAGAACAGGAGAGGTGCTGGAAGATTGGAGGCGGGCGAATGTTGTCCCCATCTTCAAGAAGGACATGAAGGGGAAGGGGAAAAAAGATGATCCGGGTAACTACCAACCCGTCAGTTTTAGAACAAATCATCAAACAGTCGGTCCTGGAACATTTAGAAAGAATAGATGTGATCACTAAGAGCCAGCAAGGTTTTCTCAAGAACAAGCCATGTCAGACTAACCTAATCTCTTTTTTTGAGAAAGTGACTACCTTGCTGGATAGACATCGTTTATCTTGATTTCAGTAAGGCTTTTGATAAGGTTCCACATACTATCCTTGTTGACAAGTTGGTAAAATGTGGTTTGAATCCTGTTACCGTTAGGTGGATTTGTAACTGGTTGACAGATCACACCCAAAGAGTGCTTGTGAATGGTTCCTCATCCTCTTGAAGAAGAGTGACAAGTGGAGTGCCTCAAGGATCTGTCCTGGGACCTGTTTTGTTCAACATCTTTATCAATGATTTGGATGAAAAAATAGAGGGAATGCTTATTAAATTTGCAGATGATACTAAATTGGGAGGGGTTGCAAACACAGAAGAAGACAAACAGGATACAGGATGAACTTGACAGGCTGGAAAACTGGGCTAAAACCAATAAAATGAATTTTAACAGGGATAAATGTAAAGTTGTGCATTTAGGTAGGAAAAATCCAATGCATGGTTATAGGATGGGGGAGACTTGTCTTAGCAGTAGTATGTGCGAAAAGGATCTAGAAGTCTTAGTGGATCATATGCTGAACATGAGTCAACAGTGTGATGCGGTGGCTAAAAAGGTAAATGCCATTTTGGGCTGTATCAACAGACGTATAGTGTCCAGATCATGTGATGTGATGGTATTGTTTTACTCTGCTCTGGTAAGACCTCACCTGGAGTATTGTGTTCAGTTTTGGGCACCACATTTTAAGAAGGATATAGAAAACCTGGAACGGGTCCAGAGGAGGGCGACAAAAATGGTGAGCGGTCTGGAGACCAAGTCCTATGAGGAAAGGTTGAAGGAGCTGGGGATGTTTAGTCTGGAGAGGAGGCGGCTGAAAGGTGATATGATCACCATCTTCAAGTACTTGAAGGGCTGTCATATAGAGGATGGTGTGGAATTGTTTTCTGTGGCCCCGGAAGGTAGGACCAGAACCAATGGGTTGAAATTAAATCAAAAGAGTTTCCGGCTCAACATTAGGAAGAACTTCCTGACCGTTAGAGCAATTCTTCAGTGGAACAGGCTTCCTTGGGAGGTGGTGGGCTCTCCTTCCTTGGAGGTTTTTAAACAGAGGCTAGATGGCCATCTGACAGCAATGAAGATCCTGTGATTTTAGGGGGAGGTGTTTGTGAGTTTCCTGCATTGTGCAGGGGTTGGACTAGATGACCCTAGAGGTCCCTTCCAACTCTTATGATTTTATGATTCTATGTCAGTCCATTTCCCCATTATTATTATGAGGAGGAGATGGGAGTTATACCCCGTCCTTCACTTGGAGATCTGCTTACAATTTCCTTTTCCTTCCTCTCCCCACAAAAGACACCCTGTGAGGAAGGTGGGGCTGAGAGAACTGCTCTTGAGAGAACAGCTCTGAGAGGACTGTGACTGGCCAAAGGTCACCCAGCAGCTGTGTTTGGAGGAGTGGGGAATCAAACCCAGCTCTCCAGATTAGAGTCCACCGTTCTTAACCACTACATCAAGCTGGCTCTCTGGGGAAGATTCAAAATATAAAGGAGGCAGATGTTATCAAAAGATACTCCCTCAGCTGCAGTCCTAGGGTTGCCAACAGGCCTGGAGATTTTTTTTATAATGCCTTGTCCCTTTAATAGAAACACAAGGGGATGTTCTTTCGACAGGCAATGTGATTGGCTTTTATGCTCTGAAAAAAAGTGCTTGCCATTTCCACACATTAAGCCTCAATTAAAGGGACAGGACATTTTTTTAAAAAAATCCAACTCGTTGACAACTCTAGAAGAGACAAGGTGCACTGAGTGAAACCCTCCTTCCAATGGACAAATATTCAAAGCTAGTTTCTTTTCTATTTAATCACTGGAATTGTGATTTCCCCACCCCGTTTATTCCACCTACTAGTGTTTGTGATCATTTAGCGGCTGTTTTTGATTATCAAAGAAGGAGTGAGGCTGTGGCTCAGTGGCAGAGCATCTGCTTGGCATGCAGAAGGTCCCCAGGTTCAGTCCCAGCATCTCCAATTAAAAACAATCAGGTAGGAGGAGATGTGAAAGATCTCTGCTGGAGAGCCACTGCCAGTCTGAGTAGACCAGGGGTGGCCAAACCTGCTCAGAGCCCATTTGAGGAAGGGCGGATTATAAATAGAAAGCAAATAAATAATAAATAAAAGGTGGCTCTAACACAAATTGTGCGGGCCTCAAAGCCTCTACTGCCCCATCAGCCGGCTTGGAGACGGTATTTCTCTCTTTAAATCACTTCTCCAAGCCAAGGCAGCCAGTGACTTGGAGAATGCATTTAAAGTTAAAGTTGCTTTCTTTCTCCCCCTCCCCCTCTCCTCTCCTCTCTTTCTTTCTTCCTTCCTTCCACCTCTCAAACATCTAATATTCATGTCTATCTTGTGGTTCGCAAACATTTGACATTTATTCTTTGTGGCTCTTCTATTAAGCTAGTTTGGCCACCCCCTAGAATAGACAGTGCTGACTTTGATTAACCAAGAGCCTGATTCTGTAGGAGACAACTTCATGAACGATTCTGAACTGGAGTGAGAAGATCACTGCGGGTCTCAGCTACATACCGAGCCTCTCCTATATTGCAAAGAGAGGGTGCTTTGGGAAAAGGGAGATCTCTCATTTCCTCCAAACCATTTTCATTTTTCCTTTACCAGGAGCCCCCCCTTCCTCCCCCCTCACCTTTACACGCACCTGTCGCACACTGCTCTGCACCGCTTCTTTGCAAGAAACTTCAAAAGCCCATTTTGCACAGATCGAAGAGGAGGAGCGGGGTAAATGCGAGACAGGAAGGTACGCCCGCTATTGACATCCCCCAGTCTTCATTTCCTTTCCCCACACACACACACACACACACACTTCCGCTCTAGGAAACGGAGCTCTATTGATTTAACTGTTTTAGCAGCGACAGATTTCCTAGCGAACCTTTCGGGAGATGCGCCCAGAGTGCGTTTGGTGAAATGAGGAGCCTTGAGCTACCCGGCGACCGACAACTGAATGGCTGAATGAACGGCATGGCTGGATTGAGGCTGCTGAGATTAACCCTCGGCATGCTTCCTGAGGAGTATGTAGGGTTGCCAATCCCCAGGTAGGGGCAGGGGATCCCCCAGTTTGGAGACCCTCCTCCCGCTTCAGGGTCATCAGAAAGCGGGGGGGGGGGAGGAAAATGTCAGCTGAGCACTCCATTATTCCCTGTGGTGACCAATTCCCATAGGGTATAATGGAGAATTTATCTGTAGGTATCTGCGGCTCTGCGGAAGCTGTTGTTTGAGTTAGAGGCACCAAATTTTCATCATAGCATCCAGTGCCTCTCCTCAAAATACCCTCCAAGTTGGCCTGGCCCAACAAGGTCTCATTTATGTCATTCGGCCCTCAATGAGTTTGACACCCCTGCCATAGGGCTTTCAAGGCAAGAGACATATGAACATATGAAGCTGCCTTATAGTGAATCAGACCCTGGGTCCATCAGAGTCAGTATTGTCTACTCAGACTGGCAGCAGCTCTCCAGGGTCTCAAGCTGAGGTTTTTCACGCCTACTTTCCTGAACCCTTCTTAGTTGGAGATGCCAGGGATTGAACCTGGGACCTTCTGCTTACTAAGCAGATGCTCTACCACTGAGCCATCGTCCTTCAGAGATGGTTTGCCATTGTCAGCCTCTGCAATAGTAACCCTAGACTTCCTTAGTGACCTCCTATCCAAGTACTAAACCAGGGCTGACGGTGGTCAGCTTCCCGGATCTGATAAGAGTGGGTAGCCTGGACAATCCATGTCAGAAGATATTCTTCTTATACTCTAATGCCCAGTCCCTTACAGATAATGTAGCCTTCTGACTTAAAACAGGTCAGCTTATTTATTCTAGATGTCAAGGGAAAATCTTTGTATCCTAGCCAAAGAGCAATTTCCTAAATGTACTAATTTTGCTAGAAAATGGTACTCTTAGTTAGATCATCGGGCAAATAAAAATTTCATATCAGATGGATACGTGAAGATTTTCATTTAAAAGCAGTCTGATCGCTTTGGAAATATAAAAGGATCCAACAGTGATACAAAAATGCCAGCCTATGTCAATGAAATTTTAAAAAATAAAAAGCATACATGCCATCTCTTATCCTATCGGTCTTAAATTTAAAAAAAATAGTTTCTGAAAT
The DNA here is from genome assembly GCF_032191835.1 of Heteronotia binoei. Taxonomy (NCBI): domain Eukaryota; kingdom Metazoa; phylum Chordata; class Lepidosauria; order Squamata; family Gekkonidae; genus Heteronotia; species Heteronotia binoei. Next base: position 27,425,629 of record NC_083227.1, read on the forward strand.
TTGCATCAAAGCCCTTTCAGAAAAGGAGCCCCGTGGCGCAGAGTGGTCAGCTGCAGTACTGCAGTGCAAGCTCTGCTCATGATCTGAGTTTGATCCCCCATGGAAGCTGGGTTCAGGTAGCCAGCTCGTGGTTGACTCAGCCTTCCATCCTTCTGAGGTCGATAAAATGAGTGCCCAGCTTGCTGGGGGGGAAGCGTAGATGACTGGGGAAGGCAATAGCAAACCACCCTGTAAAAAGTCTGCCATGAAAACGTCATGATGCAACATCACCCCGGAGTCGGAAACGACTGGTGCTTGCACAGGCGACTACCTTTACCTTTTTACTTTCAAAAAAGATAGTCGCACCACAAACCGAATCTGAGAGATTAAAATGTTTTAGGGTGCAGCTACCTTTACCTTTTTGCCTTATATATGTCCAGTTATGTTCACATAACTATAGTTCACATAACTATTAAAACCATCTTTTTTTGTGAGTTCATTCAGAAATTCAGAGATTCGGTCCCTGATTAAATTGATAACAAGGCCTGACATCTCCCTCAGACTGGAAACGTTAAATTTTTGGAGGTTCCAGTTCCTGGTCAGCTTGCTCCAAGACGCCTTTTGGAGAAGCTCAGACAATTTAAGGTTTTATGATCTTTTTATCTTCTCCTGATAAGTCTTTTTGATATAAATTCCAATCCGGACTGCCTATTTCCATTCTTTCCTGGGCACTCAGCCGAGACCACGGAAAACATGTTTAAATGATTTTTTTTTTACTGCGTGCCTCTCAGTCTCCAATCCTCATTATACCTCCTACTTCATAGAGCAGTTTGCCATTCTTATAACTTGCCAATAATATAAATATAGGCTTGGGCCTGAAAAGCAAACAGGACTTGTCTGGGAAGAAAGAAAAGACTCTACTTAACCTGGGAAGGCAATGGCAAATCACCCTGTAAAAAAGTCTGCCGTGAAAACGCTGTGAAAGCAACGTCACCCCAGAGTCGGAAACAACTGGTGTTTGCACAGGGAACCTTTACCTTTCTCTTTGCCTTGAAGGTACTGCTAGTACTTGTTAAATTTTGGGTCCTAGGGAACATACCTCTCAAAACACAAGGATCTAATTGACAGATTAATGGCAGCAAGAGCATCAATAGATGGAAAAACCAACAAGCACCTACAATGTCTCCGTGGCACAGCAAATTGTGGGACCAGTACATAATGGAAAATACCACAGATCATATGAATAGATCCTTGCAATTTCCTAGAAGTACTTACTGACTGTGATCACACACACTAAATAATGCACTTTCAATCCACTTTCAGTGCACTTTCCAACTGGGTTTTGCCAGTTCACACAGTAGAATCCAGCTGGGAAGTGCATTAAAAGTGGGTTGAAAGTGGATTATTTAGTGTGTGCGATCACAGCCATTTTGCTGGAAAATGGTACCCTTTGTTAGATCATTGGGCAAATAAAAAATTCATATCAGATGGATGGTCCTAATTACAGAAGCGGTTATGAAAGGTACTCTATAAGGTTAATATAGATCTGCAATATTAGCAGTATTGGACACTTATGGTTTTTAAAACTTATAGACCTAACTCTATAAATTGTTTAATGCAGATATTACTAGGATACCAGTGATTTCTTTTGTTTGTGATACATCTCACCATTGGTTCAGTTTAGATGGCATTTATACATAAATGTGTGTATATCTATTTATTGATAATTTTAAGTAGTCATTTTCTTTTCATATGTATGTGGAAATGATCTAAAGTCAGTTTATGGAATATTATATGATTATTGTTAATGTAACTTTTACTTATATTTCAGTAAAGAAAATTATTTTGCAAAAAAACCCACACCATCTAATTAGTTTCCTCTGAAGGCATGATGTAGACACTTTTGAGCAGTGAATGCTATTGTCCCAAGTATAATTTTTTCAAACTACGTTCTGCTTATTGTAAGATTAGTTTGGGCCTAAGACCACATAGTCATCGAACTATTTGTTTCTCAGGGATGGAACATTGTCCAAATGGTAAAAAGCAGATTCTTTGGCCTACTGGTCAAGAACCTATACCATTAACTGATTATCCATGAATTCGTGTTCTTTGCTCTCCAAAATGGGCAATAGATTAAAACAGGTGACCCTAACAGGGATCTCAACACATCAGATTCTTTACCTGGAGACAATAGTGCTGGGAAGCTCTGCATCTCTTTCCAATACAAGCAAAAAAAAGTTAGATGCAGGGGTCATTTTGTAGAAAAATAGGTCGTGGAGTTCATTAGCATAACTCATTTGCATATGCTGCCGCCCCACCAGCCAAAAGCAACCCGACGCAAGAAAGGAGAGCCCTGGGCAAGCAAGGCCTGCTTAGGCTGGCTAGACATCCAGCCAGCCCAAGCAGGCCTTGCCCACCTGGGGCTCTCCTTGGCTGGCACCCCACAGTCAAAAAGCCAGCAAGCCACCTGCTGGAGAAAGGGTGGTGCGGGTTTCTCCAGGGGTTAAAGAGGGCTGCTGGGGGTATGGCAAAACTCCAGGTGGCTGCCCGGCTGCCCACTCTCCTAATCCAGCGATTGTTATGCAGCTGCACCTCCTATTCAATGGACAAGGTAGGTGGGGAGGCTGTCAGAAAGGTTCGGGAGCTGCGCTCCTGTGAGCTCCTGCCTAATTCAAGCCCTGGTTAGATGTGAACAAAAAGGTGGCCCAAAATGAAGCAGGCCTGAAATCAAAGAGCACAGTTGTAGCTCATTGATCTTTATGGTTAAGCTCTTAAAAGTACTTGCATAGGCAAGTCAATACAGTTTTTAAGAAATTCAGAAAAATAATCTGTAATATGCAATGTTCCCTCTAAGCTGCAAAGCCTTGTGAGCAAAAATTCTACTTTGTAAGCCACTGGCATTAAAGCTGTGAGCCACTGCATAAATTATTGTGCTCTGGGGTCATCCTTCCTGAGCTAAGATGAAAATGTGTGAGCTGGAGGCTAAACACCTGTGAGCTAGCACACACTAACTCAGCTTAGAGGGAACACTTGTAATATGTACATTTGATTCAGCTTGGCGAGATAGGGAACTAATCTTTTTAAAGCTATTTATTTAAACTGAAAACTTCTAATCACTAATTTCAACTTTGTGTTAGAATTCTGATCTGTTGTGCTCTCCTTTTATACTTGTCATTTCCAGTCATTTCATTTCCTTCAGTGCAATTTCATTTGAGTTGATGCAACATCACCCCAGAGTCGGAAACGACTGGTGCTTGCACAGGGGACCTTTCCTTTCCCTATATAAGAAGTAAGTTTTCTGCTGTGTTTGAAGCTCCTTCCACATTTGGGACATTTAAAAAAAAAAAAATGTTTAAATTTTAAATTAAATTTACTCAAAAATTAAAACAGTGGGGCGACAACACCAATAAAACAGCGAAGGAGTTTAAATTAAATATAACAGGTATATTAAATATAATATAACAGGTATATGTTAAATATAACAGGTTCTTTTGGAATTTCTCTGTTCTTTGCCGAGTCACTTAAAATAGGAAACTTAGTAACCATTGCTGGTGAAGGCAAAGAATTAAGATTAAAAGTTAGTTTGGCTAAAACATATTGTTGCCAAAGTCTGGAGTGCCAAAGCCGAAGGAGCTGAAGGGAATTTCCATTGAGAAGCAATTGCAAGTTTTGCAGCTGCTAGTAGGATATCAATATCCAATTGTTTCCATGTTGGTAGATTTGGGACAGTTATAAACGATATTTAAACATTCTTGTGCTGATTCTATGTTAGGGCTTGAATTACAACAGGAAACTCTTCCTGCACCGCAGGTATTTTATGATTTCTCAGATGCAGAGTCTCAGATGAGAAATAAGCTGTTTGTTCCATTCAAAGCTTTTTCCATGTTCCAAACATTTACAAAGTTCCCTCTAACTGGACACCATGAAGTTTCTTAAGGTACACTTCGTTAACACAGGTCTTTCCAGATTCAAGTCCTTTATACGGATTTCTTGCTTTTGTGAGCTCTTTTATGATGAGTAAAACTTCTGCTGTATTTGAAGGTCTTTCCACACTCCGAACATTTATACTGTTTCTTCCCAGCGTGAACTTTTTGATGTAAAAGAAGATGACTACGATTTCTGAAACCTTTTTGACACTCAGAGCATTGATAGGGTTTCTCTCCTGTATGAGTTCTTTGATGACTTTTAAGGCCTGAACTCACACGAAAGCTCTTTCCACAGTCTAAACATGTATATGGCTTCGTCCCTGTGTGAATTCTTCGATGTTGACTAAGGTGTGAACTCTGCCTGAAGCTTTTCCCACACTCCAGGCATTTATATGGCTTCTCTCCTGTATGAATTCTTTCATGTGCCTTTAAGCTTACGCTATGTCTGAAGGTCCTTCCACATTCAAAGCACTTGTGTGGCTTCTCCTCAGTGTGTATCTTCTGATGTTTGGTTAAGGACTGAGCCAATGGGAATCTCTTTCCACACTCTGAGCATTCATATGGTTTCTCCCCTTTGTGCCGTTTTCGATGTGTATTGAGGTTTGAGCTCTGGCTAAAGCACTTTCCACACTCGGCACATTTATACGGTTTCTCCCCAGTGTGGATGTTTCGATGTGACATGAACTGTGCTCTATGATAGAAACCTTTTCCACATTCCAAGCACTCATACGGTTTCTCTCCTGTGTGGATTCTTTGATGACAAGTGAAGCTAGTGCTATGAGCAAAGCTTTTCCCACATTCCAGACATTTATATTTTTTTTCTCCTGTGTGGACTCTGTGATGATAAGCAAGGCTGGAGCTCTGTCGGAAACTCTTTCCACACTCCAAACATTTATATGGTTTCTCTCCTGTGTGGATTCTTTGATGCGACTTAAGGCCTCCACTACTAGTCAAACTTCTTCCACACTCCAGGCACTTATATAGTTTTGTCCCCGTGTGGGTTTTTTCATGTTCACTGAGTTGTGAACTCAAACGGAAGGTCTTTCTGCAGTCTACGCATTCGTACGGTTTTTCCCCTGTGTGGATTCTCAGGTGTCTAACAAACGTTTGTTTGTCAGAAAAACTCCAGCTGCAGTCTGAGCACTGGTAGGGTCTCTCCCCTGAATGGGTTCTTCTGTGTAAGGTCAGTGCCGAAATGTATGTGTAGGCCTTTCCACATTCTGTGCATTTGTGTGGCTTTTCCCCTGTGCAGGTTCTTGGTTTTTTGCATTTTCCACGTCCTCCGACTTTATACGGTTTCTTGGCTGAGCGAACGGATTGCTGTTTGACAAGCTCCTCCCTGTTCCTGGAACGCTCTCCACGTTCCAGTGGTTCAGTTGGCTTCTCCCCAGTGTGAATTTGCTGATGTTCAAGAAGAGTCAGCTTATAAGAAAAACGGTCACCACATTCTGAGCATTTATAGAGTTTTACCGTCGTATGGGATCTCTGATGTGCTTTAAGGCTGAGACTGTTAGCAAAGTTCTTTCCACACTCCCAGCACTTGAACGTTTGCTCTCCTGATTGGATTTTGCAAGTTGGATTGAGAATCGCTGTGTGGTGGAATGTTTTCTCAGCCAAAGGGCTCTTATTCCATCTCTTTCTGTTGTGATGTTCTTCCTGGATTGGCATTTCATGGATCTCACCACTCTGTCCAGCAATGGATTTATCTCTCCCCTTCTTCCTCAGTGATCCCTCTTGGGTCTCAAGGGCCTCTTCCTCTGCTCCATGCAGGATTGTTTCCAAGGTCACCTCAGAGAGCTGTTGGTAATATTCCACATCGCCTGAACTACTTGCTGCAAGAAAGAAGAAGAGGATGTTGGATCTCTATCCCACTCTTCACTTGGAGTCTCAGAGCAGCTTACAATCTCCTTTTCCTTCCCCTTCCCACAACAGGCACCTTATGAGGTAGGTGGAACTGAGAGAGCTCTGACAGAAACTGCTCTGGAGCAGAACAGCTCTGAGAGAACTGTGACTGACTCAAGGTCACTCAGCAGGTGCATGTGGGGAGTGGGGAATCACACCCGGTTCTCCCAGGTAAGAATCCACCCACTTAACCACTACACCAAACTGGCTTTCTGGAGAAGGGGGAGCGGGGATTGCCTCGATTTTGCTCCCTGCCACTTTGAGGGGAGGGAGCAAAGCCAAAGGGTTAAATGGCTTTCAGCCACACACCGCTCAGCTTTTAGGTTTTAAATGACTCACAGCTCACAGCCATTTAACCCAACGGTTTTGCTCCCCGATGCTTCAAAGGCGGGGGGGGGGGGGGGAAGCGAAACCAAAGGATTAAATTGCTGCAGGGCTTTATTTGTGTGTAGCAGGAAGTCCTTTGCCTATTAGGCCACACACCCCTGATGTAGCCAATCCTCCCGCCACTTACAGTAGGCCCTGTACTAAGAGCTCTGTAAGCTCTTGGAGGATTGGCTACGTCAGGGGGTGTGGCCTCATATTCAAAAGAGTTCCTGCTACAAAAAAGGCCCTGAATGGCTACCAGCAACAAAGGTCCACAGTCCTGATCAACAGGCAAACAAAGGGTAGCGAGAGTCTGGATCTGTCCACGCCCATCACATGACACTTCAACCCATAGAATCAGACCTATTCGGGGCGATACTAAACAGGACTTGAAAAATTCATCGTGGACACCCACATGTGAATCTGCCTTATACTGAACCAACCCTGCCCTTTTTTTGTAGCAGGAACTCCTTTGCATATCAGGCCACACCCTTCTGATATAGCCAATCCTCCAAGAGCTTACAATGGGCCCTGCACTAAGAGCCCTGTAAGCTCTTGGAGGATAGGCTACATCAGGGGTGTGTGGCCTAATATTTATTTTTTTTAATTTATTTTAGTATATTTCTACTCTGCCCATTCCCTGCAGGGCTCACGGCACAGCACAACATATAATAAAACAATAAAATACAATAAAAAAACATTTTATGAACAGACAACTCAACAGCATTTTATGAACAGACAACTCAAATGTCCATATCATCACAATATTGCCCAACCTGGCCATCTCACAGCATGACAAGATGTTATCCCATAGAGATGGCAGATATTATTCCATCTTATAGCACGGATGACGATGCCAACAGGGGAGGCCAATCAGATCAAGAATAGACGCCCGCAGCCTCAACTAAAAGCCTGGCGGAACAGCTCCATTTTGCAGCGTTTTGACTGCGGGGTGACATGATAGAGGTTTACAAGATTATGCATGGGATGGAGAAAGTAGAGAAAGAAGTCCTTTTCTCCCTTTCTCACAATACAAGAACTCGTGGGCATTCGATGAAATTGCTGAGCAGTCAGGTTAAAATGGATAGAAGGAAGTACTTCTTCACCCAAAGGGTGATTAACATGTGGCATTCACTGCTACAGGAGGTGGTGGCGGCTACAAACATAGCCAGCTTTAAGGGGGGATTGGATAAAATATGGAGCAGAGGTCAATCAGTGACTACTAGCCACAATATATATGTGTGTGTGTGTGTACACACACACATATATTGGCCACTGTGTGATACAGAGTGTTGGACTGGATGGGCCATTGGCCTGATCCAACACGACTTCTCTTATGTTCTTATGCAAGGAGTTCCTGCTACAAAAAAAAGCCCTGATCAAACCGTTGGACTATCAAGGTCTGTTTTGTCTCCTGAGACTGGCAGCAGCTCTCCAGGTTCTCGGGCACAGGTCTTTCGCGTCACCCACTTCATGCTCCTCTTTAACTGGAGTTGCTGGGGAAAGCAGAGGCTTTTCCACTGAGCCACTGCGCCCCCATTCTCAGGCAAGAAAGGGGCCCATCCCACACCCACCTGCTGATCTTTCCTCTTCCTCTGAATCCAAAGCGAATGGATCTTCACCTTCTTCCAGGTAAGAGAGGTAGTCGGGTTTAAGAAATCCTTTGGAAGAAAGCAATAGCCCGGTTACGTCTAAGCGACAAAGTTATTTAGGCACATCCCAAAGAAACACAATCCTTGCCCTGTTTCTTGGAAGATCAAGGGAAGGATGGAAGCATTTGGACCAACAGACAAGTATGCAGGGCTATTTTGCAGCAGGAACTCCTTTGCATATTAGGCCACACACCCCTGACAGAGCCAATCCTCCTGGAGCTTACAATCGGCCCTGTAAGAAGAGGATTGGCTACATCAAGGGTGTGTGGCCTAATATGCAAAGGAGTCCCTGCTACAAAAAGCCCTTGATACAACCCTAAAAGTCAAATGGGCCTGTTTGTGCCAAGCTAAGCAAAATTCTGGGAGATTTGTGAATTGATCTCCTAAATGGTATATTATCATCAGGGCTTATTTTGTAGTAGGAAGTCCTTTGCATATTAGGCCACACCCCCCCCGATGTAGCCAATCTTTCTGGAGCCTACAGTAGGCCCTGTAAGAAGAGCCCTGTAAGCTGTTGGAGGATTGGCTACATCAGGGGAGTGTGGCCTAATATGCAAAGAAGTTTCTGCTACAAAAAAAAGCCCTGCAATATGTATCTATAAACAATTCTGGTCACCACACACCCCAAAAGATACTATAGCACTGGAAAAAGTCCAGAAAAGGACAACTAGAATGATTAAAGGGTTGGAACCCTTTCCCTAAGAAGAAAATTGGGGCTCTTTAGCTTGAGAAACGGCAACTGTGAGGCAACACGATAGAGGTTTGCAAGATTACACATGGGATAGAGAACACAGAGAAAAAAGTACTTTTCTCCCTTTCTCACAGTAAAAGAACTTATGGGCACTCAATGAAATTGCTGAGCAGTCGGGTTAGAATGGATAAAAGGAAAGTGTGATCAGCACATAGAATTCACTGGCTCAGGAGGTGGAGGCAGCTATAAGCATAGACAACTTCAAGAGGGGATTGGATAAGCATATGGAGCAGAGGTCCATCAGTGGCTATTAGCCACAGAGTATAGATGGAACTCTCTGTCTGAGGCAAGTGATGCTCTGTATTCTTGGTGCTGGGGGGAAGGGGGGAACACTGGAAGGGCTTCTAGTGTCCTGGCCCCACTGATGGACCTCCTGATGGCATTTGGTTTTTTGGCCACTGTGTGACACGGAATGCTGGACTGGATGGGCCATTGGCCTGATCCAACATGGCTTCTCTTATGTCTTTAATCATGGCACCATGGCTTCATGAGCAACTAAGAATGAGCACTTTAATTGCCTGAGTACAGCTCTCTCAGCAGGAGGAGAGATTGAATTTATACTCTACCCTTCTGCTGGGGTCTCGGGATGGCTTACAATCTTCTTCCCTTCCTCTCCCCATAAAAGATACCCTGTGAGGCAGGTGGGGCTGAGAAAGTGCTGAGAGAACTGCTCTTAAGAGAGCAGCTCTGATAGAACTCTGACTAAGGAAAGGAAAGGAAGGAAAGAGTCAGAGTTTCCTTTGCCCAGTTCCCCAGATCCCATGGGAGAAATACAAAGAAAGCACCTTTAAGAACATAAGAGAAGCCATGTTGGATCAGGCCAATGGCCCATCCAGTCCAGCACTCTGTGTCACACAGTGGCCAATATATGTGTGTGTGTGTATATATATATATACACACACACTCACACATACATACACGCACACACACACACACACATATATATATATACAGAAGATCTCTCCCCTCATTGGTGGATCTGTATAATATGGGATGTAAAAGGAAGATACAAATGATCTTAAAGGACCCTTCACATCCGGGCCACTTGCTATTTGAGATCTTACCATCGGGCAGACGATATAGAGTGTTGAAGGCTAAGACAAATAGATTTAAGGGCAGCTTCTATCCAAGTGCTGTGGTTAGGCTAAATGCAGGGCTATGAATGGTTATTTGTTTTAGATGTAGGCTAAATGTAGGGTCATGAATGGTTATTTGTTTTAGATGTATTTAAATGGTTTATGTATATGTCTTTTCTTTAGTGTTGATGTGTTGGTATGTTTGTGGAAGAGCACCTCATTTCGTTGCTCTCATTTTCCTTTTTTGAGAACAATGACAATAAATTTATCATATCATATCATATCATACATATATATATATATACACATACACTGTGGCTAACAGCCACTGATGGACCTCTGCTCCATATTTGTATCCAATCCCCTCTTAAAGCTGTCTATGCTTGTATTCCACACGTTAATCACCCTTTGGGTGAAGAAGTACTTACTTTTATCTGTTTTAACCTGACTGCGTTGGCCTTTTTTATTGCAATCATACACTGTCTTGTATTTTTAGCTGGGATTCTTGGCCCCAATGAGACCAATGAGTGCTAACGTTTTAAGCATGTTTTAAGTTTTTTAAAAATATATATACTTAATTGTATTTGTGTCCTTTATAAAGTTTATATCTCTGCTACCTAATCTTAAATAGGTATACGCATGGCCCAACCCGACACGGTCCCGCCCAATAAGGTCTCATTTATGTCAGATCCAGACTCATAACAAATGACTTCGACATCCCTGTTGTAGAGGAACTGGATAGCCACTGAGTGAGACAGGATGCTGGACGAGATGGACTACTGGTCTGATCCAGCAGGGCTCTTCTTATGTTCTTCATAATGTATTTTAAAAAATAAACATATATTAAAATTTGCAAGCATACAGGATCTAGAAACATCGCAAATCGGCATCACTCCCTTTTGGGCATCAGGACTTCCTCTCAGCTTGGTCTTCCCTCTTTTGGAACACAAAACCTTCCAGCCAAGAAACCGTATGAAGACTCCACATCCTTACAACAATAAACATCAACGCGGCATCGACAAACTGAAGGCAAAGAGACCCTTACTCAGAAAGTTCACGTTCTCGTAATTCTCCAACATGACTTCCTTGTACAGTGCCTTCTGATCCTGGTTTAGCAAAGCCCACTCCTCATCTGTGAAATCCACAGCTACATCCTCAAAGGAAACCAGGCCCTGAAACAAGGAAAAAGAGTCACAGTAATAGTTCCCCCCCCAACATATGCATACTTCAGAGGTCCCCAATATGTGCCTTTGTTACCTATCAACTAGGTAAGCGTTGTCCTTGAAAGGGCAGCTATGAGAGCCCTCTCAGTCCCACCTACCTCACAAGGTGTCTGTTGTGGGGGAGGAAAATAAAGGAGATTGTGAGCCGCTCTGAGAGTCAGAGTGGAGGGCGGGGTACAAATCCAACATCATCATCATCACTGGGAGGGGATGTGGGGGTAGGGGTGCCAGTGGGAAACTCCTGGAGAGTTGGGGATGGAGCCAGGGGAAGATAGAGACTGCAGTGGAGCACAGTGTTCTATAAGGAGCCTTGTGGCACAGAGTGGTCAGCTGCAGTATTGCAGTCTGCTCACAATCTGAGTTCAATCCCAGCAGAAGCTGGGTTCAGGCAGTCGGCTCCAGGTTGACTCAGCCTTCCATCCTTTCAAGGTGGGTAAAATGAGTAGGGGAAGGCAACTGGCAAACCACCCCGTAAAAACGTCTGCCATGAAAGCGTTGTGATGCGACGTCACCCCAGAGTCGGAACCAACTGGTGCTTGCACAGGCGACTACCTTTTTACAATGTCATAGAGTCCCCTCCCCTCAGATTTTTTTTTCCTCCAAGGAAACTGATCTCTGTAGTCTGGCGATGAGCTGCAATTTCAGGAGATCTCTAGGTTCCACCTGGAGGCTGGCATCCCTACCAGGGGTGGAATTCTAGCAGGAGGTCCTTTGCATATTAGGCCACACACCCCTTATGTAGCCAATCTTCCAAGTGCTTACAAAAAAGAGCCTTGTAGCTCTTGGAGGATTGGCTACATCAGGGGTATGTGGCCTAATATGCAAAGGACCTCCTGCTAGAATTCCACCCCTGATCCTAACAGCAACACCTTTTTCCGGTGCCCATTGTTATTATAAAGGAGGTGGAACCACCAAGGCTTTGATTAGCCCCTGGAGACCTGATAGGGTGCATAGATTAAAATGACAGTATTTCAGCAGCAGCAGCCACCACAGTGTTGGTTTTATTCCCTCTCTCTCTTGTTCTTCTTTCCCAATGTATGTTTTAAATTACCCTCTTCTCTCCTGCACTTGGGCTTACACAAGTACATAAGAGAAGCCATGTTGGATCAGGCCAATGGCCCATCCACTCCAACACCCTGTCACACAGTGGCCAAAACTTCCTGTTCCGGCTTCAGCGCAGCAACATCGAGGGAGAATCGTAGCGCTTGCGATCCCCCTCGAATTGCACGGGTTGAGGGGGTCCAGACACCCATATACTGGAAGAGACCCCAGAAGAGGAGTCTCTAAGCGTGGGATGCGACAAAACCCAGGACTTTCAGCGGCAGTGGAGCCCTGGGACTCCTTGTTTATCCTGAAGCCTCACTGTTGCAATCGCCATTTTGTGTGGCAGCAGCTGTAGCTACCGGTAACAGAACTGCTTGATGTTAAAGTGTTTTGCTACAACAACCAGCAAAAACCTGCCTTGCAAGTCAGTCTCTCTTGCAATGTTACCTACCAGCTAAACTTTCACTATTATACCAAATTTGACTGTTCACTACGAGGGGGAAGAACCCCCAGGCAAGACCGGCTTTCAAACTTAAAAGAACAAATTTGCAACAAGTGTTATTATTTTAAATAAGAGAAATTGGAGCGAATATTTACTTATGGATTGATTTGGTACAAAATTAAACAACACAGTATTGGGACTTACAATACAATAATATTTTGAGAAAAGGCTTGATGTGACTTTTTAATGCGATAAACTTGTCTTGTGATCTGTCTATTGGAACTCAGGAGAAGAAAATTCTTAATTGGAAACTTGGAAGAATTTGCTAATTGAGACTTTTGAGTTGGATTTCTGGTCTTAATTGTTTTGGATTGTTACATATTGAGAAGATGGCATCTCAAATTGAAGTGAATACCCAAAAGGATTTCATGGCCACCATCTTCTCTATTCAGCAGGAAATTGACTCTTTAACAGAACTCTTATCAGATCGCATGCAAAAGCTTCTGGACAAATGTGGTGAAATCAATAATACCCAGGATTTGACATCTCAAGGTGTACAAGAGATATCTTACGAATGGGAAGAGGCTGATATACAAGCATCTGAGAATGTATTGTGCAAAGGCAATATGGAAGAGGCTCCTGATCTTTCACAGCTGCTGTTGCTCTAAACTGAAATCTCTTGGTAAATAAGCTTGTAATGAAGACCAGAATTCTAACCCTTTTCCCCTTCCTTTTTTTTTCTTTCTTTGGCTGTTCTATGTAGATTAAAGATACACAGATTTGGTTTTGTATGATTATAGACATGATAGATAAGAATCTGGAATTTACCATTAAATAGTTTGTAAAACAGTAGGATTTTATAATAATATTAAAAGGTCATAAAAGACTTGTAGAATTTAAAGGTAATATCTATGTACTAATTTTGAATACTTGCAGGTATAATGAATTATACTTTTTTCTTTGTCTTTTTAAATGTAGCAATAACTGTACTCTACTCTTTTATTTTCTGTACCCTATCCCTGATCCTTTCCCCAATTTCCCCCGTAAAACTTAATAAAACTTGTTAAAACACAGTGGCCAAAACCCAGGGGCCCTCAGGAGGCCCACCAAGGGGAACCAGAACTCCAGAAGCCCTCACACTGTGACCCTACCAAGAACCAAGAATACAGCTTCCTCTCTCTGTGTGGCTTCAGTTCCTGTGGTAGCCATCTTGCCGTTTCGCCCACCACCCTGCATCAGAACTGCCAGGTGCCCTGCAGGCTCAAGAAAGTTGGGGATCCCTTGCATTGTGGATCATAACTTGAAGGAGGGCGATTTCCACCTCCCCCCCACACCAACCAGATTAGAAGCTTCATGGGATGGAATCAACAGATTTCACAGCTGTCCTGGTGGATACCTCAGACAGCCAGTAATACCAGAATCAGGCCCCCTCCCCCCAAATCCCTTAACCCTGCAAGGGACACCTGAGTTGCCCCTCCGCCTAGGGTTCCCAAGTCCAATTCAAGAAATATCCGAGGACTCTGGGGTGGAGCCAGGGACTTTGGGGGTGGAGCCAGGAGACATTGGGGGTGGAGCCAGGAGCAAGGGCTTGACAAGCATAATTGAACTCCAAAGGAAGTTCTGGTCATCACATTTAAAGAGAATGTACACCTTTTAAATGCCTTCCTTCCACAGGAAATAATGGACAGGGGCACCTTCTTTTGGGGCTTAACAGAATTAGACCCCCTGGTTCAATCTTTTTGAAACTTGGAGGGTATTTTGGATAGAGGCACTGGATGCTATACTGAAAATTTGGTGCCTCTAACTCAAAAACCAGCTCCCCCCCAGAGCCTCAAATACCCACAGATCAATTCTACATTATTTTCTATGGGAATAATTCTCCATAGGGAATAATAGAGTTCGCAGCAGACATTTCCCTCCCCTCCCTCTGCTTTCTGATGACCCTGAAGCGGGGGGAGGGCCTCCAACCCGGGGGATCCCCTGCCCGCACCTGGGGATTGGCAACCCTACCTCCGCCTCCCCACCTTATGGCCTCCCCCACTTACAAGAGCTGGATGCATAGTGACTGTTTCCATTTCCCCACAGAGGAGAGAGAGGGGGCCTAAAATTTGACAGAAAATGCTGTTCTTCAACCTGTGGAGAAGAAGGAAATTTTTTGCATTAACAATCATGGAATTTTTGACATTCAGTTCCAAACCACAAGACTAGGTAAAACCCTGGGAACTTTTCAAACCTTGCAGAGAGAAAGAGGAAACACGCAGGGAAGAATCCTGTCACGGCTGCTAAAAGCTCTGTTTATTTACTTACTGTGTGTTTTAAGTGCTGCAAGTCGTTTCCAACTCATGGCAACTCTGTGAATTAATATCCTCTAAAACGTCCTATCCTATTTTGTTCATCTGGCCAGGCCTCATTTTGGGCAGGAGCTCACAGGAGCGGAGCTCCAGAACCTTGAAATTTTACTGTACTCTTTCTTCCCACACACAAAAAAAATTAAAATCTTTGCTTCTGGGCTCCCTTGTTCAAACCCCCTGTGAGAATTCTGCTGAACTCTAAGATTTGACAAACTTTCTAATATTTCCCCCCACAAAAAATGGGAAAAGAACCAAAACATATAAAACAGACAGATGAAAATCTTCACCATGCCACTGTGGCCACATAGGAGAAAGTCATTTTAAAAGTACAATGGGAGTTAAAAGGTTTTATTATGACAATTATAATTCAAGAAGTCTTTTAAAGTAGATGCAGAGCTGATATAATTTAGTACACCTTCCAGTGCTGTCAAGGGTGCATGGCATATGCAAATGAGTTGTGCTAATAAGCTCTGGTATCTCTTTATTCTATGAAATGACCCCTGCCTATTAATACATGTGGGTGTGAGAGTTGGACACTGAAGAAAGCCAACAGGAAAAAAGTAGACTCCTTTGAAATGTGGTGTTGGAAGAGAGTTTTAAGGATACCATGCACTGCCAAAAAAACCCCAAGGCCCGGGTCCCTGGGTGACATCATCACGCCGGCGACATCACACAGCAGCCACTCTAGGCATTTCCAGGAAAACTCTATGGTTTTCCCAGAGGCTCTAGCCATTTTGGAGGGGTAAACTATGATACCTATTGTACCATAAAGTTTTCCCTCCCAAATGGCTAGAGCATCTGGAAAAACCATAGAGTTTTCTCAGAAATGGCTAGAGTGGCCACCACGTGACATCACCAGCACAATGACATCACTTCTGGGTGACGTCATCGCACTGTGGATGTCAAGGGAGATTCCCCCCACTGGCCCAATGTGGGCCGGCGAATTGGGAACCTCCAGGGCGGGGCAACCCCTGACCGGGGGCTTAGCAGCCCTACTGGGTTCTGACACAGAGAGGTTATTGTGAGGAGAAAATGGAGAAATGGTTAAGTCACATTAAGGTCCTTTGGGGAGAAACATGAGGTAGAAATGAAGTAAATAAATAAATAAATGCAGGAGACAATGGCCAGATCCTGGAAGACAGAGCTGAATCTGATAACTGTTTTGCACATCCAGCCATTGTCTCCTGCATTTGTTTATATCATTTATACCTCACCTTTCTCCCCAAAGAGAACCCAAAGTGACTTACCGAATTCTCCATTTTGTCTTCACAACTGCTCTGTGAGGGCCCTGGCCTGGATGGCCCAGGCAAGCCTCATCTCATCAGATCCTGGAAGCTAAGCAGGATCATCTCTGGCAAGCACTTCGAGGGGAGACCTTCTTCCAATACCGGAGGCAGGGGCAGGCTTTATTAAGTCATCTCCTTGAATATCCTCCAGACTCCCAGTAGGGGTCAGTCTGGCAAGTACTTCGATGGAAGGCCTCCTTAGAATACCAGATCAACTCTGGCAAGTACTTTGATGGGAGACATCCTCAGAATACCAGAGGCGGGAGGCAGGGGCAGGCTTTATTCAGCCACCTCCTTGAATCCAGGATGGGGAGAAACATCCAGGATCCCAGTAGGGGTCAATCACCATGACTTCCACGTGCATGCACATACAAAACAAAGCAACCCCCCCCCCAACAGCCCTGTGTTCGGTTGCCAAGTCCAATTCAAGAAATATCTGGGGACTTTGGGGTGAAGCCAGGAGACACCAGGGGTGGAGCCAGGAGCAAGGGTGTGACAAGCAATGTTCCCTCTAAGCTGCAGAGTCTTGTGAGCAAAAACTCTACTGTGTGAGCAACTGGCATTAAAGTTGTGAGCTACTGCATAAATCATTGTCCTCTGGGATCATTTTTCCTGAGCTAAGACAAAAATGTGTGAGCCAGAGGCTAAAAATCTGTGAGCTAGCTCACGCTAATCAGCTTAGAGAGAACACTGGTGACGAGCATAATTGAACTCCAAGGGAGTTCTGGCCATCACATTTAAAGGGACCGCGCACCTTTTAAAATGCCTTCCTTTCATAGGAAATGATGAAAGATAGGGGCACCTTCTTTTGGGACTCATAAAATTGGACCCCCTGGTCCAATCTTTTGGAAACTTGGGGGGTATTTTGGGGAGAGGCATTGGATGCTATTCTGAAAATCTGGTGCCTCTAACTAAAAAAACAGCCCCCCAGATACCTGCGGATCAATTCGCCATTATTTCCTATGGGAATAAGTATACCCTAGAGTTCCCAGCAGACATTTCCCTCCCCTCCCTCCGCTTTCTGATGACTCTGAAATGGGGGAGGGCCTCCAAACCAGGGGACCCCTGCCCCCACCTGGGGATTGGCAACCTTAAGGGGGTGGCACATGCTAACGAGCTCCGCCACCAATTTTTCTGCAAAGCGACCCCTGGAGAGTTCCAAAGAGCGCCCAGCCCTTCGCCAGCCCGCTCCCTGGCCCACAGACCCCATTGGCTTGATTCTCACCTGCTCCCCAAAGGTTAAGAAGGAAGTTTCCCGCGTTTTATGGAGAAAAGAAGGCCGAGACGTTTCTCCCCAGCCTTTTGCGGTCTGCGCGGCCTCCAAAGCGAGGCTACTGCTTCAGCAGCCGCTCCTCCTATGGAGAAAGGAGGCGGGGAAAATGAAAACTCAATCCAGCCGCCTGGGAAGAGAGGGAGACACTCCAGGCAAAAATGTGGAGAGGCCCCGCTCAGCTCTCCCTTCAGCTGTACTAGCTCCAGAAGGGGAAACCTTTTGTTATGTATGAGAGTCAGCGCTGTTATCAGTGATGTTCCTGCCTGGCTCATTGGAGCATGAAGGACTGAGCTTGGGGACGTGGGAACAATGGGCAGTAGGATCCAAATCCAGATCCTGCTGGTTTGAATGACCCAGTAATGCTGAGGTGTCAAACTCATTTGTTATGAGGGCCGGATCTGACATAAATGAGACCTTGTTGGGCCGGGCAATGTGTGTGCCTATTTAAGATTAGGTAGCAGAGATAAAAACTTTATATATCTGACCAAGAGAGAGATCTGACCGACCAAGAGAGAAATCTTGGGGCCTTGGTAGATAACTCACTGAAAATGTCAAGACAGTGTGCATTTGCAATAAAAAAGGCCAACGCCATGCTGGGAATTATTAGGAAGGGAATTGAAAACAAATCAGCCAGTATCATAATGCCCCTGTATAAATCGATGGTGTGGTCTCATTTGGAGTACTGTGTACAGTTCTGGTCGCTGCACCTCAAAAAGGATATTATAGCATTGGAGAAAGTCCAGAAAAGGGCAACTAGAATGATTAAAGGGCTGGAACACTTTCCCTATGAAGAAAGGTTGAAACGCTTGGGACTCTTTAGCTTGGAGAAACGTCGCCTGCAGGGTGACATGATAGAGGTTTACAAGATAATGCATGGGATGGAGAAAGTAGAGAAAGAAGTACTTTTCTCCCTTTCTCACAATACAAGAACTCGTGGGCATTCCATGAAATTGCTGAGCAGACAGGTTAAAACGGATAAAAGGAAGTACTTCTTCACCCAAAGGGAGATTAACATGTGGAATTCACTGCCACAGGAGGTGGTGGCGGCCACAAGCATAGCCACCTTCAAGAGGGGTTTAGATAAAAATATGGAGCAGAGGTCCATCGGTGGCTATTAGCCACAGTGTATGTGTGTGCATATATATATATATATATATATATATATATATATATATATATATATATATATATATATATATATAAATTTTTGCCACTGTGTGACACAGAGTGTTGGACTGGATGGGCCATTGGCCTGATCTAACATGGCTTCTCTTATGTTCTTATAAAGGATACAGACAAACACAATTAAATATATATTTTTAAAAAACTTAAAACATTAGCATTCATTGGTCTTAAAGGTGCTTTCTACACTGGAGAGCCAGTTTGGTGTAGTGGTTAAGTGTGCGGACTCTTATCTGGGAGAACTGGGTTTGATTCCCCACTCCTCCACTTGCACCTGCTAGCATGACCTTGGGTCAGCCATAGCTCTGGAAGAGGTTGTCCTTGAAAGGGCAGCTGCTGGGAGAGCCCTCTCCAGCTCCACCCACCTCACAGGGTGTCTGTTGTGGGGGAGAAAGGTAAAGGAGATTGTGAGCCGCTCTGAGACTCTTTGGAGTGGAGGGAGGGATATATATCCAATATCTTCTTTGTATTTCTCCCATGTGATCCAGGAAACTGGGCAAAGGAAGCTCTGGCTCTTTCCTTCCTTTCCCAGGAAGAAGGAAGAGAGACTTGGCTCAGTAGCTTTGCTGTGTGATTGAGAGCCTGGAAAAACAAGCTCTGCCTCCCCTCCCCCTTCCTCCCCAAGGGAGGCGCCTCAGCCAATGGAGAAAATAGAGGTTTTGTTCTAGCTCCTTTGTAATTGAGCAAGCCTGGCAAAGCAAGCTGTGATGCAGAAGGAAGCAAGAGAGAGGGAGAAGGAAGCAGATGATGGTCAGTAGCTCAGGGGCCTGATAGGAGCCCTCCGGGGACCCGATTCGGCCTCTGGAATGCATGTTTGACACCCCTGCAATTTGGGAACCCAGTGTTGTATATAGATAGACCCAAGTGTATTGACATACACAAATAAGGGATATTGGCTATTTATCTCTTTACATATACTTAACCCATTTCCATTGTATGTATTCTTTTTTTCTAATGGCAAACTAGAATGATGTTTATAATGTATAGATTGCTGTTGAGAAGTAAATTAGGTGGACTACAACTAGGAAATATGTATCCTTTTGTGATTTACCTAGACTTGCAGAAACACCAATTGGCAGAGAACTTTTATTATCTTTTTATGGCTATGCAGACCAAATGGTCTTCTAAATTGCCACACTGTTCCTTCATGTGATCTCAGCCAGTTTGCCCTCTTAATCGACAAACTGTGTGCATTTCAGTCCACTATACCTGATCCCCTCCTGAAGAAGTGTGTTTTTAGCACACAAAAGCTTACGTTCTGAATAAAACTTGGTTGGTCTTAAAGGTGCAACTTGACTCCTCCAGTGTTATATATAGTTGGCCCAAAGGGCCCCGTTCGCCAGTCTTGTTAGTGCAGCCACCTACCATGCTGTACTCAATAAAGAGCTTCACTACCAGCTGGCCTCTTCAATGCCTAAGAACCCACTCTGTTATACCTTTGAAAGACAAAGACCTTTTGGAAAGTGATTTCCCCTTCCAAAAGCAACAGGGCTGGGCTTTGCCCTGGGGCCAGTTTCCTCTGCAGACAGACACCTCCTCCTCCTGGAGTGGCTTCATCTCTGAGGGTTTCACAATGGAAACTAAACTAGGTAGGTCAGCAGATTCTCTCCAGCACAGCGATCCCCAACCTTTTTGTAGGGTTGCCAATCCCCAGGTGGGGAAACTCCCGCTCTTCTTGGCCTTTGGGGAACAGGTGAGAATCAAGCAAATGGGTTCTGCCAGCCAGGGGGCGGGCTGTGGGGGGGGGTCTGTCTGGGCACTAGATGGAACTCTGCACAGGGGTCGCTTTGTAGAAAAATAGATGGTGGAGCTCATTAGCATATGCCGCCCCCCTAGGGTTGCCAATCCCCAGGCGGGGCAGGAAATCCCCCGGTTTAGAGCCCCCCCATTTCAGAGTCATCAGAAAGTGGGGGCGGGGAGGGAAATGTCTGCTGGGCACTCCATTATTCCCTATGGAGACCAATTCCCATGATATTTAATGGAGAATTGATCAGTTCTGAAGACAGTCCAGCAGTTCAGCTACCTGGGGTGCATCATCTCCTCAGATGCCAAGATCGACAAGGAGATTGACAACAGGCTGGCAAAGGCAAACCGTGCATTTGGCCGACTGCACAAAAGAGTGTGGAGCAACAAGCATCTGAAAAAAGGCACAAAGATCAATGTTTACAAAGTGGTTGTGATGACAACCTTCATCTACGGCTCCGAATCGTGGGTTTTATACCGTCATCACCTGCGACTCCTCGAGCGCTTTCATCAGCGCTGCCTTCGCACCATCCTCAACATCCACTGGAGTGACTTTGTGTCCAACACTGAAGTCCTCAAGCGGGCGGAGGTTACCAGCATCGAGGCACTGCTGCTGAAGACGCAGCTGCGCTGGGCAGGGCATATTTCTAGGATGGAAAACCACCGCCTTCCCAAGATTGCCCTGTATGGCGAACTCTCCACCGGCCATCGAAATAGAGGGGCACCAAAGAAGAGGTACAAGGACTCCTTGAAGAAATCCCTTGGCACCTGTCGCATCAACCATCACCAGTGGTCTGACCTAGCCTCAGATCGCAAAGCATGGAGGCACACCATCCACCAGGCTGTCTCTTCCTTTGAGAACGCACGCATAGCTGGTCTTGAGGACAAAAGGAGATTGAGGAAGAATCGCACTGCTACAGCACCAACCCTAAATCAGACTTTTCCCTGCAGCCACTGTGGCCGGACCTGCCTGTCCCGCATTGGTCTTGTCAGCCACCAGCGAGCCTGCAGCAGACGTGGACTATTGCACCCTTCTTAAATCTTCGTTCGCGAAGCCAAGCCGAGAGAGAGAGAGAGAGATCTGTGGTATCTGGGGCTGGGGGCCCCCTGTTTTTTAGGTAGATGCACCAAATTTGCAGCATAGCATCTGATGCCTCTCCTCAAAGCACCCTCTAAGTTTCAAAAGGATTGGACCAGGGGGTCCAATTCTATGAGCCCCCAAAGAAGGTGCCCCAATCCTTCATTATTTCCAATGGAGGGAAGGCATTTAAAAGGTGTGCAGTCCCTTGAAATGTGATGGGCAGAACTCCCTGCATGAGTATGACATGGTGGCAGTAGCTCCAGGAAAAGCTATAGCTTCTAAATTTCCCCCTGAAGCAATGTCAACACACTTACAACACTTTTAAAAAATCTTTCCCTTACAAGCAAGAGAGTGCAGGGCAGAGAATCACATGCCCTAATAGTAGCTGTAATCCAAAAGAACATAAAAACACATTCTGCCGGATCAGACCCATGGTCCATCTAGTTGAGCATCCTCTTTGGGTAACAGAAGATGCCAGAAAAGGCCTGGCTTAAGCTTAGAAATGACTTTCCCTGAAAAGCCACAGCCAGTCAGAGCACACCTGAGGGACCAGCAGCTTGATGTCTGTAAACTTTGGTCCGGTTTTGCCCCACTGGTTTTGCCCCAGTGACAAACTCAGACTCACTGAACTGACACAGTTTATTGGAGCACAACACTCAGTTATCCTTGGAATACAGTTGACACACAAGAACCACAATGGCTTAGGTTAAAATGCAGTGTGGGGGGCGGGGCAGAAGTCAAAGAGGGCAACACATAATATAACATCATGAATATAAGGGAGCTCCCACAGCTCACAGCAAATACAGTTGAGCCTAAAGAAAAAGACTGAATACAAAATGGATACCTTAAAAGAGTTCTCCCTTTCAAAGAATGCACTCCCTCAATCCCGCCCCCATCTAGTTAACAGCTAGCTCCTCAAAGTTTCATATATCTGAGCAAAGGACCAAAAATCCAGTTGAGCAATACCAGGGAAGACACAGAATGTGAAAGAGGGACCTTAACGAGCAGGGCCGACCCTGCCACTAGGCAAACGAGGATGCTGGCCTTCTGGGAGTGCCAAATTGGGCCCCCATGTGGCTCTGTGACATTATCAGTGCAGGGGGCGAGCACCAGAAGTTAGCTTCACCTAGGGTGCCAGACAGTCTACAGCCGGCCCTGGCAATAAGGCAGAAATGAAGAAAGAAATATTTCCTTTGTTACTAACTTGCACCCCTGCAGGAAGACAGGTTCTGGGTAAAGGGCAGCTGAGCCTCCATGACATGTTAGATGTATGTTAGCAGGAAATATATGCTGAAACTGCAAGAAGTTGAGAATAACAGGAAACATGTAAGGTGCAAAAGGTGTTAACCACCCCTGCTGGAAATTGTAGAGTGAGACAAAAATATGTATCATGCCCACGCATTCTAAAAATATTTAACCTCTCTGCAGCTTTTAGAAGGTCGCTTAGCTCCTTTTGAGTCACTAGACTCAGCTAAGTGTTTTGGCGCCTTTAATAAAGAATTGTTTGCTTCAACTAACCTGCATGGTGCTGCTTTATGGTGAATTTCCTGCAACATTTTCTGGTGCATTGGCTGGGAATGGGGGTGGAAACCGCCACAGGCAGGCGGGTCCATTAGTCCCCCTTGGCCCTCGGGTCCGTTGGCCTTGTGCCGCGGAACTCCTGGACCTTGACTAGGCGCCACGGTCCGGTCCTGTTGACTGAGTCTGGCTCCCTGAGTTGTGATGGTTCAACACCGCCACCCTGATCGTCCAATGACCCTGGCAGGAGGCTGAACCAGGCCCCTGGGAAAAATCCTCCAGAGGTGAGTAACTGTAACTGGGTTTCTGGCCACTCCCGTTTTGAGTGAAGAGGGACCTGATCACCCCCTGTATCCCATCCTTTAGAGCGAATCAGAGGGATCCTGCTTGACTGTCGGTGATAAGGTTTGAGCTGGGAATTTGTGGCTTGTGTGTGTGTGAATGAGAGGCAATCAAATTGCCAAGTGATTGCTGAACTTGGTACTGCATTTTCCAATCGGGAGACCGCATTTGGGTCAGGAAAAGGAGGTAGTGCTTGGAGAAGGTACCAGGGTACCAGAACCCTTACTGGTATCCCACCACCCTTTACCCTTTGTGTTCAAGTTGTCTTGTCTCTCTGATACTATGGGTCCACTGGAGTAAATGATTGCTCATTTCAAGGAAATTCTTGGAGAAAATTGTGTTTTGAGGTCAACCCCTAAAAGATTCATAGCACTGTGTTCCCGGAACAATTTCTAGTATTCTGTAACACTTAGGCCTTTATGTGTTGCCCTGGGAAAAGATTAGGAGAACATAAAAGGAAGAAGAAAGAGACGTCACATATTCTTCAAATCCCCAAGACCCCTGAAGGTGATGACCCAAGGGGGGGGGTCATCTCTTTTGTCCCCATTTAACCTCCGTTTTCCCAAACCATTGGGCCAGTCGCTGACATCCAACCAAGTCTAACAGTTGTCAGTTTTTAGATGGGCTGGGAATAACTCATGGATGACTTCTGTAAACACGATTGGGGAATTTTGGACACAGAAGGAGAGATTCGAGGCATTAGTCTGTTAACAGATAGAGTGTACAGGGCTCTACCCCTATATACTAAAAGGGGATCTTTATTCAGATACTCTGAGAAGAACACCCCTCAGGGACAAAGACACCAGACTTCAGGTTCTGAAATATATATATTGGAAATTTATTTAAATCTTAGTTACTGCAGCATTCTGACAAGATTACATGATTAAATGACTACATGGACTCATGGGTGTGTGTGGTTACATGACCCATGGTTACATAACTCTTAGCCACATGGCTATAGTCTTTCCTAGGCTCAGGTTCCTTAGCCTATTACATTTAGTAAAAGCAAAGCCATTGTAAAGATAGCAAAAAGCATTTCATCCTCACCTCTCCTAGGGCTTCGGGTGGTTGTCTATGCAGAATTATGGAGGGGTCTTGCTTCCCAAGAGGCTTCTCTTAAACTCACTGTTAACTAGCTAACTAACTAACCACACTCTCCTTGGTAAGCCAAATTATACTTTTCCATAGCATCCACCCTTTCCCTTTCTGTCCAATCAGAATCCAGGGAACACCCCTTTCCTTCTATCCAATCGGAACCCAGAAAACCAGATTCCGTCATCTTTTGGCTGGAAAGCCCCCCCAAAACCCGTTACATAAGAAACCACCTATTGTTGCCAAATACTTCTGCTAAAACCACTGAACCTTAAAGGGCAAAAATCCCCATCTGGGACCAAAGACTTCCCACGAAAGCCCATCTTGGGACAAAGACCTTCTCATGAAAGCCTGAGAACCCATCAGAGACAAAGATTTTCTCATGAAAGCCTGAGAACCCTATCTCACCCATTCTAATCAATACCTTAATACACATATATCATAATAAAACATAACACCATAATATATCATAATAAAATCACATGTGAGACCAGGAACATTGCCATATGTGAACTTATATATATATAAGGCTATGTATGTCTATATAACCACTATAGTTCCTAACCTATTAGGAAAGTCTAACAAATCTATTTAATAAAAATCTCTCCTCTGTGTCCCATGCCTGAATTCCGGACAGGCTGATTCCCCATTTGGCAATCTCTCTCACACACCCTCCTTTCTCCATTTCACTACCGTATTGGGACGATTGTCATAGGAACCCCTCTATAGGAGACCATTTCAGCCTCCTATCAATCTCATCTCTTCCAACAGGGTATAGACAAAATCCATAATATTATTTTATAGGATTCAGGCTGTTTAGCAATATTCCTTCACGCTGGACACATTGGAGCCCCATACATGGGCATTGTCAAAGTCCTCTTCCGAAATGAGATTAATAAACTTGTTTCCCCCTCATTAGGACTCCATGCATTGAGGACATCAGATGTTCTGGAAACCAAGTTGTTCACAACATTCTTGTGCCACTATGCAGTCATATACCAAGGATACTGACTCCACACATATCCGGCCAGCCACTAATTAGATCAAATGTACTTTCCCAGATAAGTTCATCCATCAGCCAACCGTCCCTTTTTATTGGAGAAATACTTCGGGACCCTTCTATAAGAACAGTCATATAGAAACATCATATATATGTATAAGAAATCCAACAAGTCCGTCCTTGGGTAGAAACAGAAGGAAAGTTATTTCTTTGCTGGGAGGGGAACTTGTGTCCTAAATATAGGTTCCAAATTTGAAAAGGAACCAATCAAGATACAACAGCTTGGGTGATTAAAAAACAAGGGAAAACATGGAATGTGGATTGGAGGGCCTGGTGGAATAACTGGTATTTTCTTGGGAAATAGGTAACGATCACATTCAGGTGTGGGAAATAACTAACACAAGGGCTGGAGAGGAGACCACCAATTATACAGACGGGTGGGAAAATCAGATTACATGTAATATTCCATATCTAGACAATTTCCATTCAAGTAATTGCTTCCGGTGTGGAGAGGTGGAATTACATACAGGGAGCTCAACCGAGTCAGACACATCAAGCTCAGAAGGGTCAATAGAGTTTGGGAACTATTGCTGGGAGAAAACTGTAACCCAGGGATTATATCCTTGGGAATTAGGAAACATAGAGGTAGTGCAGGAGGCCTATTTGTTTGAAGAGGAAGAACTGGTAACAATTGAAGGGGCCTCAGGGGATAACAAAAACGAGGAAATACAAGCGGAATATTGAGCCACATGTTTGCTTTTAGCCCCCAACACTTTGGACAGGAAGATGACCCGGGGTGGTCTCCAACAGCGTTGGGCTATGTTTGGTCGTCAGTTTGAAGACCCCCTCCAACATCCATATGGTCCAATAATTACTGAATCAGGATATCTCTGTTCTTGGTTTAAATATAGAATTTGGCATTATGACGAAGGTTTGGGGGCAGGAGGTTGGGGCAAGATAGAATACAAAACCCGACTCTGCTTCCCCACATGAATTTGGAAAACTCATTTTTATTTTCAACACAGACCGGGAAAGCCTGAAAGATTCTGGGTGTTCAGGCAGATATCAGATTTTTACCTACCAGAATTGTTTTTGGCTCAGGAAACATCCAGCCCAGTAATCTCTCCCGAAGGAAAATGAATAGATAAGGCAGGATTACGTTCCCTAAATTGTCCCAGGTGCACGTCACCACTCACACAGCCCCTGTCCTCACAGAGAGCCCCTGACTGCACCCCTTCTGAGGGAAAGTGTGATACAAAATGATTCCAGAGGGGAATGTAACTGGAGAACAAGAGCAGCAGGAGGCATGTATATACATACTGGTTCCACTTCTAATTATTTTTGCCATATTTGTTTGGATATGGGATACCTATTGGCCGTAGAAATGAATCACCCACCTTCTCTTGGAAGGACTAGCCTTTCCACAAACTATAAGAGAAGACTGGAAAGAAGGGAATTCTGGCTCCCTCCCCAATATAGAACAGTAAAAGAAAATGATGTGTGCTGAAGAACAGCAGAATCTCCCGTTAAGTTATGGGTCGGCCTTATAAAGATGACAGAGGCCCAAACTGTATAATTTAATGCCTAGTTAATATTAAAACTAGGAACCTAGTGAATGAGATTCAGGGGCCAAACAAAATGAGTAATGGGAGATTGTAAATAGAGAAGAGACTTTTTGTAAAGAACTTAGGCGTCCTGTAAACTCCAAATGGAGGAGGGAACTTTTCCGGCCATGTAGGAGATTCAAGGTTTAAATTTTGACCCACTGGGTGTGCATACATTTTTTTTAACCATTTTTATTATACTTACTGATTACCTTTAAAAGCCTGAGGTGCCACAACTGGGAAAACAGTGAAAAATGTACTCCAGTTTGTGAATCATTTGTCAGTAATCCAGCTAGTTTTTATTTTATGCCGCCCAAGTCCTCCTTGTAGCTCTTGTAAATAATGAGTTATCTTATACATGAGCAAAGGGGTGAGTTGCTCCCTAGGAAACATAATATGATAAAATGAGCTGCTCAGAGGAGCAAACTGTTAAAGCTGTAACCCAGTTTAAGAACCTAGAGCGATAGAAATTCAGACTTGATACTATTTAGCATACTTAATCACTGCCCATCAGCCACATGTAGCTCTTCTCACTGAGCCCCATCTTAATTGTCTAATTTACAGGCATACTTATCAGCATGGGATGGAAGAGGAGCTCAAGATGGCTGTGTCAAGTTCTTTTCCTAATTCTCCTTCCTGCTATTACTGCAGAAAGTGGGGCTGGGGCACTGTCTGGATGGGAAATTTGTGCAGATGAAGAACTGAACCTCACTTTTGAGTGCTTCAGTCGATTTGCAGACCAGTTAGATGGAGATATTGCCTTAACTTGCCAGATCTCAGGGATGGAGATAAATTTAAATGAAACCCCTATCCTTTTCACTTTACATTACGATGGGAATGAGCATGTGCGCCCACTGGAAAGCCAGCAGGGATGCAAATACTTTCTCAGGGGTGATCTCATCTATCATTCTGTCAGAGCCTGCCTGACAATACAAACAGAACATCAATGTAGACACTGCCAGGAACTGAAAATCACTGACATCGTTAAGCCTGATGCGGTACTTGACTTAAAAATCACATACCAAGAAAAGGAAGATGTATATCTGGTTCAGTTCTCCATTCCCCATTCATCACAAGGCTATTTAAAGGATTCTTTAATATATGAGATAGCCTACTGGCCTGAAGTTGCCAATTGGACCAAGAGTGACAGGACCAAAATATTTCAACATGTCCCATTGACACTTTTGAAAAGGGAATTTCAGCCAAGCTCATGGTATAAACTAAAAGTTCGGTCCAAGCCCAATGGCAATTTTTTCAAAGGCTCGTGGAGTGAATGGAGCTCTCCGGCCTACATCCAGACTGCACAGGAAATACCAAAGGGAATGAATAATAGTCCTAAAGGCAATATCCTCTGTGGCCTTCCTTATACTGCTCATCCTAATCTCTTTGACCCTAATATTTTGGAAGAGCAAGATTAAACCTATTGTGTGGCCAGCCATTCCTAACTATGAGAAAATTCTGGTTGAACTTTCTAAATTGAAAAAGAACTCTGAGGTAATTGTTTTCAACCTGGAGAGTGTAGGGGATGGTCACATCCACCAGATGGTCACATTCAAGCCAAGGCAGAACAGCAGCAGTCTCAACAGTTACTGTTTCCTATAGAGATCCCTGAGGCAGCTGAAAACAGCAGCAGCAATCAGTTCATCAAAGCCAATCCGCACACCCCCTGCCACCTAGTGTATGCCAATAATCAAGTAATTAGAGAAATAAGCAAAGACGACGCGTATGTCAGTCAGAATATGGCAGTTGCCTGTTCAGTCATTCCCTGTACTTCTGATTATTAAACCGGGTGGGGGGAGCTAGAACAGTTGGGCAATTTAATCACACAGCAAGAATTGCAGGCATTGGGTAGGGCTGTGAATAAGATCTCTATGTATGCAAAAAAGCCTTCCATATCAAGTGTTCACTCCCATGCATTCTTACAAGCCAGGGGATTTTGTTTGAGTCAAAAGTTGTAGAGGCCAACCCTTACATCCAAAATGGAACGGACTTTATGTGGTACTGTTAAGTTCCCTCACAGCTGTTAAGGCTTCTGGAATTGCCGCTTGGATCCAGTGGTCTCACCTAAAACCAGCTGCTGAATCCTGGGCAGTACAGCCAGCCCCTGGGGAGCATCTGCGGCTCCGGTTCCAGAGAACAACCCCTGGCCACAGCCCACTGAAGGTGGCTGGAGGTTCACGGACAATGGCTGCAATCTTGACGGAAGCTAACAGGTCTACGCACAAGGCGAAGATGAACTAGAACCAGCTGATGCCGTTTATTATATTACGTAGCCATTACAGTGTGTGTGTGGGGGGGGGAAGACACCAGACCCATGTGAACATTGTTTAACTACCACCCTAAGCAGTGGAAAAGCAACCCAAACTCTGGTTTACCACTCAACATATCAGTGTAGTGGTACACGAGCAGCCTCGTGCGTCTATCATAACACAGCTTACCAAGTGTGTAATTCACAGGGGAAGGTCATTTGCTATGAACCCCAGGCAGTCTCCATACAGTCGACGGTGTCAATCTACGCATATTCAAAGGGACGATGGGAAGACACAAACCCACTGGTTGAATCCCTCTTGCTAGCCACCAATACTTCCACTGGGTCAAACGGAATGGTTCAAGTATGTTTTGATGCCTGCAAGGCCATCAGCTGGAGTAAAGGAAGCCGCAGAATATGTGCGGCTGGCTGGGAGAGAGGCTATAGGGTGGAGCAAAAATATCTATACCAAGTGATCGGGGAACATATCACTATTGGTACACAGGTCTCCCACAGGCCCTAGATGCCACCCAAGTGACAGGGCAGAAGATGAAGACAGCAGCCCCTGTTTCTAACCTCCCCCCCCCCCCCGGAACTCTAACTGCAAAACACATGATTGTAACCCCTTGTGTCTAACATGGAGTGGAGGGGTTAAAGAAGGAAAAGCAGCCACAATGGTGGAAATTGGGGTGGATGGAGCAGGCCTGGACCCTTATGCGGAAGTAGTGGTTGTCACCCAGGGACGTAGGCCCCCTTCTCAGAAGGAATACCGGGTTCACACAACCTTCTTTAAGGAAATGAGCACGGTTATTGAGATACCTCCAGTTACCAAAAACCTATTCATTGATCTGGCTGAAAGAATAGTGACTGAACTAGGGGTGAAAAACTGCCATGTATGTGGAGTACCAATATGGGAGATCAGTGGCCCTGGGAGTCTTGAGAGTATAACTGCCAACATTAGCGCAAATCCAAACATTACATGGTCCCGCAAAGAACAGCCCAACAGATGGGTTCTTTGAAACCCGATAGTGGGACACCGTCCAGGCCACTTGAGGTCCCAGTGGGAGATCTAACCTGCGAGACTGGCTGGGTTTGCAATGGTATCGAGAACAAAAGATTCCGAGACTTTAGAAATTCCACAACCTCGGAGCCTGCCAACCCCGTTAATAAAACCACTCAGAGCCACCTGTCCCAGCTATGGGAATACCCCTGTAACGCTGCCATAGCATGGCATGCCCCAGATGCTCTATATTGGGTATGTGGTAGCACTGCCTACAGTCAGTTACCTTTTAATTGGACCGGGGCATGTATTTGGCATCTATAAAGCCCAGCTTCTTTCTATTACCAATCAGGATGGGAGAAAGGCAGGGTATGAAGAAGCCGGCCAGGTCAAGAGGGGTATGGGGTCAACCATAGAAATATGCACCTGGAAGGATAACGAGTGGCCTCCAGAACGGATTATACAGGTATATGACCCAGCCACGTGGGCAGCAGACGGATCCTGGGGCTATAGAATTCCCATATATATGTTGAACTGCCTTATTAGATTGCAAGCTGTTGTGGAGATTATAACCAATGAAACGTTGTTAGCTTTGAACCTATTAGCAAAGACCAATACCCAGCTTCACATTGCAGTGTATCAGAATTGCTTAGCCTTAGATTACTTGCTAGCAGCTGAAGGGGGAGTGTGTGGAAAATTTAATCTCAGTAATTGTTGTCTTCAGATAGATGATAGTGGAAAAGCCATTGAATAAATCACTGACCAAATGCGGAAGCTGGTGCATGTCCCTGTTCAGACTTGGTCAGGCATCATGGATGAAGGTGGATGGTTAAAAGACTTGCTTGGAAACTGGAAAAGCATTTTGTTAATGATTGGTTTGGGATTCGGAGGCCTATTGATTCTGCCCTGCCTGCTCCCTCTCATAAAGAGTATGATCACTGATGTTGTAAAAGAACTTCAGCCTGTCCCAAAAACAGTGCCAGTCATGTTCATGAAAGAACGAGTGTATATGTGAATGCACTGAATGCTGAATATCTGGTTCCCCTCAGAAATTAGGAGCCATATGATGAGCCCATAAGAAGAAGAAGAAATTGGATTTATATCCCACCCTCCACTCCGAAGAGTCTCAGAGTGGCTCACAATCTCCTTTACCTTCCTCCCCCACAACAGACACCCTGTGAGGTGGGCGGGGCTGGAGAGGGCTCTTACAGCAGCTGCCCTTTCAAGGATAACCTCTGCCAGAGCTATGGCTGACCCAAGGCCATGCTAGCAGGTACAAGTGGAGGAATGGGGAATCAAACCCGGTTCTCCCAGATAAGAGTCTGCACACTTAACCACTACACCAAACTGGCTCTCCTCCTAAGGCAAGATAGCCAGATAGATCCAGATAGAATTCTGGAAGGGGGGATAAGGCAGAAATAAAGAAAGAAATATGTCCTTTGCTACTAACTTGCACCCACACAGGAAGACAGGTTGTGAGTAAAGGGCAGCTAAGCCTCCATGACATGTTAGATGTATGTAGTGTGCTCAGAGGCCACCCTTTCCGGGCAGGCTGAGCTAAGACAAAAATGGGTGAGCCAAAGGTTAAAAAACTGTGAGCTAGCTCACATGAACTCAGCTTAGAAGGAACACTGGATCACACTCCCCACCCCACAGCTTGTACCTGAGAGCCAGGAACATTAGCAGTCTGTGAAGGAACCCTGCTAGAGCAGCCCTGGATGAAATTAGATACAGCTTGTCTATGCTGTCAGAAAAGCCCCATGGCGCAGAGTGTTAAAGCTGCAGTACTACAGTCCTAACTCTGCTCACGACCAGTGTTCCCTCTAAACTGAGTTAGTGTGAGCTAGCTCACAGATTTTTAGCCTCCAGCTCACACATTTTTGTCTTAGCTCAGGAAGGATGACCCCAGAGCACACTAAATTATGCAGTAGCTCACAACTTTAATGCCAATAGCTCACAACTTCACAAGTTCAATTCAAGGGCCTGGTTATTATTTACAAAGTCCTACTGGGTCTAAGTCCCACATCTCTATGGGACAGCCTAACACTGCAGCATCTTAGCTCATCTCAGTGAGATCAACAGCAGCCCAAAACAGAAGCATTTTCTCTTATGGCTCCCAGTTGGTGGAATGGCTTGCCTCATGAGATCAGGAAGATTCCCACAATTTTATCATTCCACAGAATGTGTACAATGGAATGGTGCTAGAGAACATTTTTACAAAGGGAACAGGTTGTAAAATAGTCTACATAGTTTTACACAATATTTTTGTGAGTTTTTGCTGCATTATGTATTGTGTATGTATTATACTGTTGCATTGCCTTGCTTTCTAATTTTCTAATCCAAATTGCTTTGATGCAAGGTCTAACCAACCTACCAGCATTTATATGTTTCTCTTCCCAATGTGAGTTCTTTGATGTGAAATAAGATTTCCTCTCTGACTGAAGCTTCTTCCACACTCGGGGCATGTATGTGGTTTTGCCTCGTGAATTCTTTCATGAACAGTAAGGGCAGTTCTCTGATGAAAGCTTTTCTCACACTTTGTGCATTTTTATGGTTTCTCCCCTGTGTGAATTCTTTTGTGGGAATTAAAGTTTCCACTGTACCTGAAGTTTTTCCCACACTCCAGGCATTTATACGGTTTCTCCCCTGTGTGAATTCTTTTGTGGGAATTAAAGGATCCACTGTGCCTGAAGTTTTTCCCACACGCCAGGCATTTATACGGTTCCTCCCCTGTGTGAATTTTCTGATGGCTAATAAGATGTGAACTCTCTTTGAAGCTCTTTTCACACTCCAGGCATTTATATGGTTTCTCCCCTGTGTGGATTTTCTGATGGACATTAAGATGTGAACTCTGATGGAAGCTCTTTCCACACTCTAGGCATTTATATGGTTTCTCACCTGTGTGAATTTTCTGATGGGTACTAAGATGTGAACTCTGATTGAAACTCTTCCCACACTCCAGGCATTTGTATGGTTTCTCCCCAGTGTGAATTCTCATGTGCAAAGTAAGACTTCCACTTTGAACAAAGCTTTTTCCACACACCAGGCATTTATATTTTTTCTCACCTGTGTGAATCTTTTCATGGGACTTGAGGTTTCTACCATCAATGAAGCTTTTCCCACACTCCAGGCAGTTATATGGTTTCTCCCCTGTGTGGATTCTCTGATGGTAAGTAAAGGAACATTTCCGTCCAAAACTTTTCCCACAATCCAGGCATTTATATCTTTTCTCTCCTGTGTGTATTATTTGATGGACTTTAAGGCTTCCACTTTGACTAAAGCTTTTTCCACACACCAGGCATTTATATTTTTTCTCTCCTGTGTGAATCCTTTGATGGGACTTGAGGCCTCTACTTTCAGTAAAGCTTTTCCCACACTCTGGGCACATATATGGTTTCTCCCCTGTGTGAATTCTTTGATGGACATTAAGGCGTTCACAACGAGTGAAACTTTTCCCACACTCCAGGCAGTTATATGGTTTCTCGCCTGTGTGAACGCTTAGATGGGCAATAAGGCGTCCACGATGATGGAAACTCTTCCCACACTCCAGGCATTTGTATGGTTTCTCCCCAGTGTGAATTCTCATGTGCAAAGTAAGACTTCCACTTTGAACAAAGCTTTTTCCACACACCAGGCATTTATATTTTTTCTCACTTGTGTGAATCTTTTCATGGGACTTGAGGTTTCTACCATCAATGAAGCTTTTCCCACACTCCAGGCAGTTATATGGTTTCTCCCCTGTGTGAATTCTCTGATGGTAAGTAAAGGAATCTTTCTGTCCAAAACTTTTCCCACACTCCAGGCATTTATATCTTTTCTCTCCTGTGTGAATTATTTGATGGGCTTTAAAGTGTCCACTTTGACGAAAGCTTTTTCCACAAACCAGGCATTTATATTTTTTCTCTCCTGTGTGAATCCTTTGATGGGACTTGAGGCTTCCACTGTCAGTAAAGCTTTTCCCACACTCTGGGCATGTATATGGTTTCTCTCCTGCATGAATTCTTTGATGGACAATAAGGTGTCCATGCTGAGTGAAACTTCTCCTGCACTCCAGGCAATTATATGGTTTCTCCCCAGTGTGAACTCTTAGATGGACAATAAGGTTTCCACTATGACTAAAACTTTTTCCACACTCCAGGCATTTGTATTTTTTCTCTCTGGTAAGGATCCTTTCAAGAGAAATCAGGATATTTTTCTGCACAATCCTTTTACCAGACTCCAAGTATTTATATGGTTTTTCTTCCTTGTGGGTATTCACATGCATCTGAGCGTCTGATATTTCAGGAAGTCTTTCCCCACTTACATTTCTGTCATCATTATTGCCTCCTCCGCATAGATTTTCAAGTAGCAGGATTTCATGAGAATAGTTATCCTGTAAAGGACCGGAACTATTTATCTCTTTAAGTGTGTGTTTCCCCACCCCTTCCTTCAGTACATCATGTTCAATGTTCTCTTTTAGATCAGGATCTATTTTTTCTTTCATCATCTCTACATACTCTTTTGAATCATTCACTGACTCCCACACACCTCCTGTCAAAAGACAGAAAAACCTGGCATAAATACACAGAGCTGCTACAATGTGGAGAAGAAAGTGAGGTACAGATTAGCTGATAGACCTGGGAACTTTGGTCACTTATTTGCGTTTTGATAGGGCTTCCTATCAAGTTTAGTATCTTCCATTCCAGACATCCTCACTGCACCTTTCCACTAAGATAAAAGAATGGGATCTCTTGAAGACTTCAGTCCAGCAATCATCCCCAAAAAAAGAGGGGCAAAATGCCCATGATTCAGTAAAAACAACTAAGAATAAGGCCCATTGTGAAGAAAAATACAATGGGGTCTAGAAAGATGCTCTGGGCAAGTGCCCCCCACCCTTGCTGTCTTCCCACCCACCTGAGCAAAGGCATTCACTCCCCCCACCCCACATCAAGGAGAGCTGTTCTCTGCCATCTGGAGAGCAGCTGTAATTCTGAGAGATCTCCATCAATCACCGGGAGATTGGCAACAGTGGTTCCTTGGGAGGAAGTGGCTGGTTCGGAAGGTGGAGTCTATGGCATTGTACCTGTCTGAGGTCCCATCCCTTCTCAAACCCACCCTCATCAGGCTCCACCCCTCAAGTCTCCAGGAATTTGCCAACCTGGAGTTGGCAATTGCTGGGTCACACTGGTTGTCAAAGGGGGGCCGCTGCTTAACAGGAACAAGCAGTCAGGCCTCGTTAAATCATGCCATTCAGGTGGCATCAAGTCACCCAGTGGGTGCTGCCAGGCCTAGGGTAGCCAAACTCCAAGTGGAACCTGAAGAAAGCCTGGGATCACAGCTGAACTCCAGACAACAGATCTCTCTCCCCATCCTGGAGAAAATAACTGCTTTGGAGGATGGACTCTGTGGCATTATTTTCAACTGAGGGCTCCCCCTTTACTGCCTAGCAACAGCCTCTGGCTAGCAGCTCCCCCAGTGGCCCAATCCTTGTCTGTCCTTGTCTGCAGGGCTTTATTTTGTAGCAGGAGCTGCTTTGCACATTAGGCCACACACTCCTGATGTAGCCAATCCTCCAAGAGCTTACAGTAGGCCCTGTACTAAGAGCCCCGTAAGCTCTTGGAGGATTGGCTACATCAGGGGTGTGTGGCCGAATAAGCAAAGGGGTCCCTGCTACAAAAAAGAAAAAGAAAAAGAAAAAGCCCTGATTTCTCTGCCACCTTTGCCTCCCCATAGTGTGGACCCATGCAGGGCATTTTTTTTTTTAGCAGGAACACCTTTGCTTGTTAGGCCACATGCCCCTGATTTCTTTTTATTTATTTATTTATTACTTTGATTTTTTTTTTATCCTGCCCCCTCCGCAAGTGGACTCAGGGCGGCTAACAATCAATTATCAATAATTACAATTTAAAACCAATAAAACACAATTTTAAAACATTTTGTGGCGCTGATTTAACTTTGATATAGGCGGGATCTTTCTTTCTTCTGACAGTGATCCTATGATCATAATTCCTCAGCAGTGTAGCTTGGCAGTCCTCTCCCGGTTTAGATGTTGAAGGCCTGTCAAAATAGTTCAGTTTTGCAGGCCCTGCGGAACTGAGAGAGATCCCGCAGGGCCCTTATGGCATCCGGGAGGGCATTCCACATTTCTGGTGCTACCACTGAGAAGGCCTTGGTCTGGGGATGAACAGTAGATTTTGTGACCCTGAACGCAGTGCTCTCCGGGGAACTTGCGGAGAAAGGCAGTCCTGTAGCCTGATGTAGCCAATCCTCCAGGAGCTCACAGGGCTCTTAGTACAGGGTCTACTGTAAGCTCCAGGAAGATTGGCTACATCAGGGGTGTGTGGCCTATTATGCAAAGGAGCTCCTGCTACAAAAAAGCCCTGAACCTGAGGAACTCTTCCAGGTGGTCAGGGACCTATTGCCCCTACAGCACGCCGTGATCAATTTGCTGATAAAATCTCCCACATCCAGTCTTACTTGGATTGGCAAATGGATGGTCTCAGGGTGCCAATATGTCCAGTTTTGTGGGATACCATTCGTCCAATCTTAGGAAATAGGCAGGATTCTTAGAAGTCTGAGACCTACCACCTACTTTGTTGCCCCTCCTGGCTGCTTAAACCTACCAGCGGAGGAAGCTGGCAGACTAAGTCCATGAAAGAGTAAATGTCTTCATGGGAGGGGGATCATTTCTGCCTCGTGTCCCAGGAGAGATGAATAACTACCAATCCAATCTCCAATCATTCCAGACAAGGGGATTGAAAGACTGGCTGGATAACCTCAAGGATTCCTGAATAAAGCAGATTGTTTCAATTCATTCCCATCCAGTGCCAGGACTGAAATGATTTTGGTGGCTCAGGTTCAGGGATGGAATTCTAGCAGGAGCTCCTTTGCATATTAGGCCACACCCCACTAATGTAGCCAATCCTCCAAGAGCTTACAAAAAGAGCCTTGTAAGCCCTTGGAGGACTGGCTACAACAGGGTTGTGTGGCCTAGTATGCAAAGGCGCTCCTGCTAGAATTCCATCCCTTCTCAAGTGGATAACCTGAGTGGGAAGATGGGCAGGGGAAATGCGACCCTGTTAATTCTCCAGGACCTCTCAGCAGCTTTTGATATCATCAGTAATGGCAGGGCTTTTTTTCAATCAGGAACTCCTTTGCATATTAGGCCACACACCCTTGATGTAGCCAGTCCTCCAAGAGCTTACAGTAGGAAGAGCTCTGTAAGCTCCTGGAGGACTGGTTACATAAGAGGGGTGTGGCCTAATATGCAAATGAATTCCTGATACAAAAAGAGCCCTGAGTAACGGAACCCTTCTGGACAACCATTTGGGGTTGGGACTATAGACACTGTTTTGTAGTAGTTAGGGTTATTTCACATATTATTTATGTTTTGATAGGGCTTCCAGTACGTATCTCCTAAAGATTATTTTCAAAAACTGATTCCTTATTTCATAAATTTATAGGCCTTGGATTGCATATAAAAAGCTTCAACTACCAGTAGAAGAAAGGGGCTTACATCTGCCTAATCTGCACCAATATCACTTAGCCTTCCTGCTTTTTAGTGTAGAACAAAATAGGAGTTAAGCTGCATCTTTAAGACTAACTTAGTTTTATTCAGAACGTAAGCTTTCGTGTGCTCTAAACACACTTCATCAGATGAGGAATCCAGCACGGTGAGCAGAGCCACACATAGCTGGTAGGCAGTGGCTCAGAATGCAAAGTGGTACAGATTTAAGATCCAATGACAGAATAGTGAAATTTTCTGGTAGGCAGGGGTTTAAAATGTAAAATGTTACAAATACAAAAACAAACCATTTTACATTCTAAACCCCTGCCTACCAGAAAATTTCACTATTCTGTCATTGGATCTTAAATCTGTACCACTTTGCATTCTGAGCCGCTGCCTACCAGCTATGTGTGGCTCTACTCACTGTGCCGGATTCCTCGTCTGATGAAGCGTGCTTAGAGCACATGAAAGGTTACGTTCTGAATAAAACTAAGCTGGTCTTAAAGGTGCAATTGACACCTGTTTTGTTCTACTTCAGACCAACATGGCTGCCTACTTGGTGCTTTCTAATGTGAAATACCAGACTCCTGAGCAGGAAACACCTGGATCGGCTCACCTAGAAATCACCCAGCTCTATCCCAAAAGTAGCCCTAACCTGGATAGCACACTCTCATCAGATCTCAGAAGCTAAATAGGGTCAGCCGTGGCTAGAATTTGGAAGGGCGACCTTCATGAAATACCAGGGTTGCAATGCAAAAGCAGGCAACAGCAAACCACCTCTGAAACCCCTGGTGCATTAAAAAAAAATAAACAAGTCGAGCTCGCCACCTAGTGGTGAGTGCTAAAAGAGCTAGAACAGGCATGTCGAACTCATTTGTTATGAGGGCCGGATTTGACATAAATGAGACCTTGTTGAGCCGGGCCACGTGTGCCATAAGATGTAATGCCAAGTAAAAAGGTAAAGGTAGTTCCCTGTGCGAGCACCAGTTGTTTCTGACTCTGGGGTGATGTGGGGTGATTTGCCATTGCCTTCCCCAGTCATCTACACTCCCCCCCCCCCCCCCAGCAAGCTGGGTACTCAGTTTACCAACCTTGGAAGGATGGAAGGCTGAGTCAACCTTGAGCAGGCTAACTGAACCCAGTTTCTGCAGGGATTGAACTCAGGTCATGAGCAGAATTTAGACTGCAGTACTGCAGCTTTACCTCTTGCCTCTGCGCCACGGGGCTCTTATGTAAGCCCTTTATACCGTTTATATGTAATGCCAGGTAGTGGACATATAAACGGTATAAAGGGCTCAGACAAACACAATTATTTTTTACATTCTCTAATAAATGTCCTCGGTTGCTATGAATTATGCATCAAAAACTGCAATGTCTGTACTATACCAATCTTGAATATGCTGTTATTCAAGTGTGTACATCTGTAAGTTGCAAACCTACTTTTGATTCATTGACATTCATTACAAAGCTCTCATGTCCAATGCTTTGAGCCTTATACCCAGAGGAAAACATCAAGCAGTTGGGCATTGTGAACTTTTGTACATAAGTTGTTTCATATGCCAATCAACAATATGTGAAGGCACTACGATACAGACTGAGGGCTATGTGCTTGTCTGCAAAACTATAGTCTTCCCCAGAAAAATAACTACAACTCCTATGTGGCAGTGCAAGAACAGAGAGACAGCCATGTACAATTGTCAGTATCAGCCTCCTGCCTGGAAAGTCTAAATGCAAGATCCTCAATCAAAGGAAAATGTGAAAGAAAAATCAAAGGAAGTTTGCTGGGAAAATCTGGGCAGGACACACACTCTCAGCCTAATCCTGACTTGTTATTTCTCTTCTAAATCAGTGGCCCCCAACCTTTTTTGTCCCAGGGACCAGCCCCAGGGCTGGCCAGCCCACCGCAGCCCCAGAGCTGGTGCCCCCCCCATGGCGCCTCCTCCTCCCCCCGTTTTCTCCTCTCTCCTCTGCCCCGCCCCCCACAGCCTTGCCGCCCGCCCCCATGCAGCCTCACCGCCCCGTTTTTATCACTTTAAGGCCAGAGAAGGCAAAGCACCTTTCAGATCGACCTCCCCCCCACCAATCAGCTGATCCAATTGGCCGGGAAAACCATGGCAGTGCGGCTGTTTCAGTGGTAACTCGCCGCTGCTGCGGTTTCCCCCACTGATTGGATCAGCTGATCAGCAGGGGGCAGGGGAGGTCGGCCTGGAAGGCGCTTCATGGCACCTTCCCCGGCCTTAAAGTGGTGTAAAAGGGGGGTCGGAGAGGCTGCGCGGGGGGACGACAAGGCTGTGCAGGGAGTGGGGTGGGCGGCTGCACAGACCACTTGTAAACAGGCCATGGACCAGTACTGGTCCACGGTCCGGGGGTTGGGGACCCCTGTTCTAAATAGTTCACATGCTTTCCTATTGAGAAAGACTGAAGGCCATGAATACAGTGAAAAAGAGAAGGGGAACCCAGTTGCGCCCATAACAAGCCCAACAAAACTCTCTCTCTCTTTCTTTGACTCTCTCTCTTTCTCTCTGTAGCAATACTCTCTCTCTTTCTCTCTGTAGAGAGCCAGTTTGGTGTAGTGGTTAAGTGTGTGGACTCTTATCTGGGAGAACCGGGTTTGATTCCCCACTTCTCCACTTGCACCTACTGGAATGGCCTTGGGTCAGCCATAGTTCTGGCAGAGGTTATCCTTGAAAGGGCAGCTGCTGTGAACCCTCTTAGCCCCACCCACCTCATAGGGTGTCTGTTGTGGGGGAGGAAGATAAAGGAGATTGTGAGCTGCTCTGAGACTCTGAGATTCGGAGTGGAAAAGGGGGGGATATAAATCCAATATCTTCTTCTGTGCTGGATTCCAACTTGCCCTGGTTAAGTCTGTCCAATATCATCAGTAGCAGTAAGGCAAAAAGCTCATACTTTCAATGAAATGCTGCTAGCCTTAAAGGTGCTCTTTGTATGTCTCTCAATGGTGGGGGCTGGACAAAGGAAGCTCTGGCTCTTTCCTTCCTTCCCCAAGGGATGAGGAAGGGGAGGAACCTAAGCCACTAGGAGGAATAGAGGCTTGGCTCAGTAGCTCTGCAGTGCGATTAATTGAGCTTGGCAAACTTAATCACACAGCAGAGCTATAGAGCCTTAATCACACAGCAGAGCTATAGAGCCTTCATTGGCTAAAGCTCCCCCTCCCCCTCCTTCCTTTGGAAAAAGGGAGGAGAAAGAGGGAAAGAGCGAGAAGGAGCTGCTTTGGTGGCTGGCTGATTGCAGGAGAGAAACACAAACTGGTGACCAAAGGAAGCAGCCAAGGCAGAAAGAAGCAGACAATGACCAGTTGATGGCAGGCCTGATTAGGCCTGCGGGCCACATGCTAGACACCCCTGAGCTAGAACTTCTGCCTGCCACTCTCTTAGGATCTCCTGGCAATACTATGCACAATGTCAAATGATAATTATTATTATTTGCCAAAAAACCTCTTTTACAGGTACTTTGGTATTCTACAGGATTGAGGCACCTAGATCTTGCTGAAAATGATGCTTGTTGGTGCTGTACCAGTAGCTGATTACATCCCCAGCTTTTTTTCCTGCTGATTTTGCATGTTAACAAGGGCTCACACACTTTTCAACTGCCAGTGAACTCTGTTTGCTTAAAGCTACTTTAATTTTCTATGACAGTTAATGGAAACAATGGCAGAAAAGCTGGATTAACTGCATTTTGACAGAGGCTAAGAATTAGGATCGGCCTTCTTATCTTGCTTTATCAGATGTCACATCATATATGCATCTTGAAGAAGAAGATACTGAATTTATATTCCATACTCCAGTCAGAGTGGCTCACAGTCTCCTTTATCTTCCTCCTCCACAACAAACACCCTGTGAGGTGGGTGGGGCTGAGAGGGCTCTCCCAGAAGCTGCCCTTTCAAGGAAAACCTCTGCCAGAGCTATGGCTGACTCAAGGCCATTCCAACAGGTGCAAGTGGAGGAGCGGAGGAGTGGGGAATCAAACCCAGTTCTCCCAGATAAGAGTCTGCACACTTAACCACTACACCAAACTGGCTCTCAGGCTCTCAGGCTTGATGGGGGATTCTGTAGCTGGATTCAGCTAAGGAGGCTTTAACTCTCCAAGATCTGAGTCCAGTGCAGATCTATAGCTTGGGTTTATTTGTCACCCACAGTCAATGAGGGCTGCAGTAGTAAGGAGAGAGAACACAACTACAGGGGAGGAGAGGAAAAGGAGTGCGGCTGGACCACAAAATCAGGAAGCCTGGGTGGCTTTTGCATTCCCATGTGGGCTGAAAAGGGGTTTTAGAGACCCTTTCTACACAAGGACAAAGCGAATGTTTGGGGCAAAAATTTGAGATCAGAATAATCTGAACTACTAAAACTCAACCAGGAGAGTCTACTAGAACTGAGACAGAGCCCTGGAGGAGTTCCTATAGAGTGGTAAAGCAGCAGTACTGTAGTACTTTGGTCTGAACTCTCTGCTCACGACCTGAGTTCGATTCCGGCGGAAGCGGGTTCAGGTAGCCGGCTCCAGGTTGACTCAGCCTTCCATCCTTCCGAGGTCGGTAAAATGAGTACCCAGCTTGCTGGGCGGAAGTGTAATGACCGGGGAAGGCAATGGCAAACCACCCCATAAAAAAGATCTGCCGTGAAAACGTTGTGAAAGCAGCGACACCCCAGAGTCGGAAACGACTGTTGCTTGCACAGGGGACCTTTCCTTTCCTACAGACATACCTGCCGATCCTTCCTCTTCATCACAGACACGGACAAATTGCTCTTCCTCCAGCCAGGATATGAGGTTAGGTTTGGCAATCACAGCTCCTTTTTTGGGTGCAAACAAAACCACAATTATATCTTTTCTGTGTGCATGGGAAAGCCGCCTTGAGCCTGCCTTTCCACAACTAAGAAAGCTGGATCAAAGCTCATTCATCCGGCAATGCCAAATATACGTCCACTGCTTGGCCAATTAGGAACTAAGTCACGTTAGGGAATCCAGGATTGTTCTTATCCAAGACAATCTCTCTTCCATACACACAACAGAAACCAGCCTTCAAAACTCCCTGGATCCCAGGGCCCTCTGAAATTAGAGGTCAAGAGGGACTCCATCTTCTATCACCCCACAGTCAATAAAATGCCATCCTCAAAGTCAGGGATCCTTGTTTCCAAACGAATGCATCCTTAAACAACACCTGTGGCTCTCCTATGCCCTGCATACCTGTGCATACCTGTGCAGTCTATGAGAAATGACCCACATTTTGTCCCAACAAGACTATACCAAGGCATTCCTCGCCTCTCAAAAACATCTCCTGCAATGCAGGTTGGCCCAGAAACCTCATCTCCTTCCCCACTAAGATTCCTACAATGATAATATTGATCATTCCACCCACCCTGGAAGGTGTTCTGGTAGGGCTGCTAAGTTCCCAGGCTGGGCGGGGGTTCCCCCACCCCAGAGCTCCCCAACTCGCTGACCCGCATTGGGCTGGCGGGGGGAGGTCCTCCCCCGACGT
Organism: Heteronotia binoei; assembly: GCF_032191835.1. Classification (NCBI taxonomy): domain Eukaryota; kingdom Metazoa; phylum Chordata; class Lepidosauria; order Squamata; family Gekkonidae; genus Heteronotia; species Heteronotia binoei. The sequence goes on from NC_083227.1 coordinate 27,468,687, forward strand.
CGCTGGCGCAATGATGGCACTCACAGTGACATCATCGCACTGGCAACATTGTGTACTGGCCGCTCTAGGAGCTGTCCCAGATGCTCTAGCAATTTGGGAGGGAAAGCTCTATGCTACAATAGGCTGCAGGGGACTTGGCAACCCTAGGTTCTGGCCAGTGGTGGCTCAGATGGCCCACAAGAGGCCATGATGCTTCCTCTTTCCAATCACCTGGTAAGAATCAAGGAAAAAGGTACAAGAAAGGCCTACCATTTCCTGCCTCTTATTTTCCCCAGACATTTTTCCAGCATTGACATAGCACAACCAGGCCTTTTTTTGTAGCAGGAACTCCTTTGCATATTAGGCCATACACCCCTGATGCAGCCAATCCTCCAGGAGCTTACAGTAGGCCCTGTACTAAAAGCCCTGTAAGCTCTTGGAGGATTGGCTACATCAGGGAGGTGTGGCTAAATATGCAAAGGAGTCCCTGCTACAAAAAAAAAGCCCTGGATACAACGCACCTTCTTTAGGACAGTAGTACAGAGCAAGAGTTCAGTAGCACCTTAAAGACTAACAAAATTTGTGACAGCATAGGAGCAGTCATGAGTCACTGCTCACTTCTTCAGATACTGTGACTCACAAAAGCTCAAACCTTGCCACAAAGCTTGTTAGTCTTTAAGGAGCTGCTGGGCTCTTGCTAAGCTCTCCTGCTGCAGCAGACAACCACGGCACCCATGTTGATCTATCTTCTTTAGGAAAGGCAAGCATATGACCAATTTTGCCAGTTCTGTTTTCCTTCTGCAGAACTCACCCTTACATCCATCCTTCCGTCCACCCTCAGTTTGTAACTCTACGCCAAGGATATCAAACTCATTTGTTATGAGGGCCAGACCTGACATAAATGAGACCTTGTTGGGCCGAGGCCTAGTGACAAGCGCGCTTATTTCTGTAACATAATTGTTGCTTAGGCAGAGAGCAGGTCACCAGCTCTATACTGCTCCCCCCTCTTTTACAACCATTGAGCAAGTAATAAATCCATCTGGCCCAAGGATGTTTATGCTACAGCCTGGCTGGTATTACTTTCAAGTTGTCTCTCTCACAGGTTCACACAGACAACTGTTATCTTCGTCTAGAGATGTGTGAGAATGGGAGATGTTTTTAATAGCCTAAATTCCTTAGTGACAACATCGATAGTGTTTAGTAACCTTTGAACCTGTGACTCAATCTTGCATCTGTATAGTTAGCCTTTGAAGATATCCTATATAGCAACTATGTAACTGTGTATACGCCATTACTCCCAAGGCTTGTGTCCTTGGTACAGCTACTGAATTCCTAACAATAAAAGAAGCTTTGATTTAAAAACAAAAGACTGCTTATTGAGAAATATTGGCGCTTGACACCTAGCCATGTTGGGTTAGGCTGTATGTGTACGCATTTAAGATAAGGTAGCAGAGATATAAACTTTATAAAGGACACATATGAACACAATTAATTTTTAAAAAAACACCTTAAAATAAAACATGCTTAAAACATTAGCACTTGTTGTTCTTAAAGGTGCTTTCTTTGTATTTCTCCCATGGGACCCAGGGAACCGGGCAAAGGAAGCGCTTTCCTTCCTTCCGCAGGGGACCAGGAGGGGGAGGAGCCTCAGCCAATAGAAGGAAGAGAGGCTTGGCTCAGTAGCTCTGCTGTGCAATTGAGAGAGACTGGCAAAGCAAGTTCTTCCTCCCTAAGGGAGATGCCTCAGTCAATGGAGAAAATAGAGGCTTTGCTCTGAAGCTCCTGTGCAACTGAGCAAGGCTTGCAAAGCAAGCTGTGATGTAGAAGGAAGCAAGAGAGAGGGAGAAGGAAGCAGATGACAGCCAATTGCCTGGGGCCCTGATAGGAGCCCTCTGAGGGCCTGATCTGGCCCCCGAGCCGCATGCTTTAAGCCCTTTGCAAGCACAGGTCAAGGAAGCCCCGGACTGGAGGGAAACACCTGCTCTGACTCTCTCTACAAACAAAGCATCTCTTGACACCACCTTCTCTTCATGTCCTCTCGTTTGATGCAGGAGCTTCCATTCTCCCCAAGGAGAAAACTGAACTCTAACCATGCCTATATACAGGATCAAGGAGCTCGGGCATCATTAGTCTCCACAATATCGAGGAGGCGAGTCAAGGGGAAAATGAATTCCTTACCCAGAGAGGCCACATTCCCAAAATTCTCCAACATGACTTCTTGGTACAGAGCTCTCTGGGCTGGGCACAGCAAAGTCCACTCCCCCTGGGTGAAATACACAGCCACCTCTTCGAAGGACACTTGGCCCTGGAAGAAGAAGAAACCATTTCTTTATATCAGTGGTAAATTGGTCCATGAAAAAAAAAAGTCAACAGTAAACAATTCTTGAAGAGCAACACAAAAAGGAATGGATCAGAGCCCTGAGGTTTTCCCTTCCTAGCTCTGCCTGGGGCATCCTGGGGCCTAAGGGACAGCCATCATGCACAGGGAGCTACCAGCCTGCCACCTCTCTGGCTTCCTTGCTGAAGTCATAAGAACATCAGAAGAGCCCTGTTGGATCAGACCAATAGCCCATCAAGACCTGCATCCTGTCTCACAGAGTGGCCAAACAGTTCCTCTGGAAGGTCAACTACAGGGCAGAGAGACTGAGGCCTTCATAAGAAGAACTGGGACAGACCAATAGTCCATCTAGTCCAGCCTCCTGTCTCAACACAGTGGCCAACCAGTTCCTCTGGGCAGCCAACAACAGGGGAAAGAGGCTGAGGCCTTCATATGTAGAGCTAAGTCAGACCAATAGTCCATATAGTCCAGCCTCCTGTTTCACATTGTGGCCAATCAGTTCCTATGGATGGCCAACAACAGGGCCTTCATATGAAGCCTTCATATGCAGAGCTGGGTCAGACCAAAAGTCCAGCTAGTCCAACCTCCTGTCCTACACAGTGGCCAACCAGTTCCTCTAGATGGCCAACAACAGGCCTAAGAAGAGCCCTGCTGGATCAAACCAATGGTCCATCTAGTCCAGCCTCCTGTCTCACACAGCGGCCAACCAGTTCCTCTGGAGAGCTGCCAACAGGGCATAGAGGCCCAGGCCTTTCCCTGATGTTGCCTCCTGGCTCTAACTATAGTTTTATTGATCCTGCAAAGGATTCTCTACACATGATGAGAGTGACTATTTTCTACCTACCTCAGTGGACAGTGCCAAAACCCAGCAAAAGTTGCCCCATCCTCTCATCCTTGCAACAGAGAAAGAAGCATCTCTGCCCTCCAATGCACACCTTCCCAAGGACACCCCATCACAGTACCTGAGCTGGCTGCATGGTGACTGGCTTCCTTTCACCACCTGGAGGAGATGGTGGAGAAGACTTCAAAGGCATTTTTCTGCTGCTTGGGAGGGAAAGAAAGAAAGCAGGTGGGAAATTGTTTTTGCTGTCACCTTTCCTTTAGGAACCCTCCTACCTTCCCTCCCTACCCCAACCCCTTCCTGAAGACAAGTCATAAGAACATAAAAGAAGCCATGTTGGGTCAGGCCAGTGGCCCATCCCATCCAACACTCTATCACACAATGGCAAAAAAAAACAGGTGCCATCAGGAGGTCCACCAGTGGGGCCAGGACACTAGAAGCCCTACCACTTCTGATCCACGCCCCCCCCCCCCCCCAGCACCAAGAATACAGAGCATCACTGCCCCAGACAGAGTTCCAACAATACGTTGAGGCGAATAGCCACTGATGGACCTCTGCTCCATATGTTTATCCAATCCCCTTTTGAAGCCGTCCATGCTTGTAGCTGCCACCACCTCCTGTGGCAGTGAATTCCATGTATTAATCACCCTTTGCGTGAAGAAGTACTTCCTTTAATCCATTCTAACCTACTGCTCAGCAATTTCCTGGAGTGTCCACGAGTTCTTGTACTGTGAGAAAGGGAAAAAAGTACTTCTTTCTCTATCTTCCCTATCCCAGGCGTAATCTCGTGAATCTCTATCATATCACCCCTCAGATGTCCTCTCTTCAAGCCAAACAGCCTCAAACACTTTGATGTCTTTTTTGAGATGTGGTGACCAGATTTGTTTCAAGATACCTATTTGTCTGTTAGTCACCAATGCTTCTGCCCTTCCCTTGATCTTCCAAAAAACAGGGCAAGGATTGTGTTTCTTTGAAATACCTAAATACTTTGTTCCATCATTCCTTGCACCTGCGTCCTACGCACGCCTCCATGGAAGCTGAAGCTACTGAATCTCTGTCCAACCTTCCGAGGTGCTGGTTTCAGATTCGGCACTCACGGCTTTGCAGGGGGCCGCCAGTTTCTGCATCTGCGCCTTCCACCCCAAATCTCCCCCTCAGCCCCCCCCCCCCAATTCATTTCCCCCCTCTTGCATCTTCTCCCGCCTCCCCCACCCTGGTGGACTTACCAGGAGCGGGGAGGGAAGAAGCTCACCCGGGCAATTAGCTTCTACCATAGAGTTTTGCACCAAAACCAGAGCATCGCCTCCCAGGTGCCTACGTCACGTACGGGTGACCCAAGCCGCACGTCGCCTTCATTTCCGGCTTCTTGCCTTTTTGGAGGAGCCATTCCCAACCCACCCCCTTATCCCGGCAGCCAGCCAGCCATTGTGGAGAGGAACTACTCAAAACCTGGGTGCCCAGCATCCCTGTCTCCCCTTCAGCCCTTTCCCCCTCTTGCATCTGCTCCCTCCCCCCCCCACTCCTTTCTCTCTCTTGCATCTGATCCCTCCTCCCCCGCCCCAAATCTCCCCCTCCGCCCCCCACTCCTTTTCTCCTCCTGCATCTGTTCCCTCCTCCCCCACCCCAAATCTCTTCCTTCGCCCCCCACTCCTTCCCCCTCTTGCATCTGCTCCCACCTCTCCCCAATGTTCCCCTCTGCCCCCCCATTTCTTTCCCCCGCTTGCATCTGATCCCTCCTCCCCCACCCCAAATCTCTCCCTTCGCCCCCACTCCTTTCCCCCTCTTGCACCTGCTCCCACTTCCCCCCAAAATGTCCGCCTCCGCCCCCACTCCTTTCCCCCTCCTGCATCTGCTCCCTCCTCCCCCACCCCAAATCTCTCCCTTCGCCCCCACTCCTTTCCCCCTCTTGCATCTGCTCCCACCTCCCCCCCAAATCTCCCCCTTTGCCCCCCACTCCTTTCCTCCTCTTGCATCTGCTCCCACCTCCCCCCCAAAGTCCCCCTCCGCCCCCCACTCTTTTTCTCCTCCTGCATCTGCTCCCTCCTCCCCCACCCCAAATCTCTCCCTTCGCCCCCACTCCTTTCCCCTCTTGCATCTGCTCTCACCTCCCCCCCAAATCTCTTCCTTCGCCCCCCACTCCTTCCCCCTCTTGCATCTGCTCCCCCCTCCACCCCAAAGTGGGTCTATAAAATTTGGAATCTCGAATAAGAGTAATGATGGAATGTATTGTATATGACCTAGTTAGGTCCTTATATTCCAGTTTATACTGTAATTTCTTTCTCTTTTGTTTGTCTTTTTCCCTTGATGTTTGTTTTATTAATAAAATATAAAACTTGAAAAAAATCATTCTAGTTGCCCTTTTCTGCACTTTTTCCAATGCTATAATATCTTTTTTGAGGTGCGGTGACCAGAATTGTACACAGTACTTCAAATGAGGTTGCACCATCAATTTAGATAGGGGCATAATCATACTGGCTGATTTGTTTAAATTCCCTTCCTAATAATTCCCAGCATGGCGTTTGCCTTTTTTATTGCAGTTGCACATTGTCTCGACATTTTCATTGAGTTATCTTCCACAATCCCAAGATCTCTTTATTGGTCATTCTCTGCCAGTTCACACCCCATCAACTTGTATTTATAATTTGGATTTTTGGCCTCAATGTGCATTACCTTGCACTTGGCCACGTTGAACCTCATTTGCCATGTTGATGCCCACTCACCCAACCTCAACAGCTCCCTTTGGAGTGCCTCACAATCTTCTCTGGTTCTCACCACCCTGAGCAATTTAGTGCCATCCGCAAACTTAGCCACTTCACTGCTTACTCCCAACTCCAAATCATTAATGAACCAGTTAAAAAGCATCAGACCCAGTATTTAGCCCTGCAGCACCCCACTGCTTATCATCCTCCACTGCAAAAATTGCCCATTTATACTCACTCTCTATTTCCTATTAATTAATTTTGTATTAATTAATTCCCTGTTAATCCTTCATTATGTGCAATGGAGGGAAGGCATTTAAAAGGTGTGCAGTCCCTTTAAATGTGATGGCCAGAACCCCCTTGGGGTTCAATCGTGCTTGCCATAACCTTGCTCCTGGCTCTACCTGCAAATCTCTCAGATAGTTCTTGAATTGGACCGGGCAACCCTACACCACAAGGTGGGTGTGAGTGGAGAAGAGAATGCTCTTAAGTGGCTGTGAGGCTCCATTGACTCAGGAGGAAGTATCAAATGAAGCAAGCGGATGAATAAATAAAGAAAGCCGAGGCTCCCTTGGGGCTGAAAACAAACTTCAATGGTGGCGCGCTTCGCGCCCCCCCCCTCGGCCGCCGGGAGAATTGCATGAAAAGCCCGAAAGCGTCGGAGGGAAGGAAGGCGGAAGGGGAGTGGGTTGCAACCAAAAAGCAGACAATAGAAACCGCGTGTCGGCGATACGTTGGCGGCCCCTGGAGCTCTCTTGCAGACGCGTGTTTTGGGAGGGCAAAGGTAGGTGCGTCTGGAAACCGCCGCATTTCTTATCTCTGCAAGGCGAGGCGCCTGGGAGGGATTGGCACCCGGAGGGAAGAGATCCAGAAGGCTGCCTAGGATTTGAAAGGGGGAGGGGAGCATCCGCTTTGCAAGCAGAAGGTCCCCGGTGTCTCCAAGCAAGGGGTCAGATGGGAGTAGGGCGAAGGGAAAGAATCCGCCCCAGTTGCCTGAGACCATTTTCCTCCCAGATCCTGGATATGGGCGGCTGGGGGGCGCCGGCGGGAGATGGGGGGCAGGGTTGCTAGATCTATGTTGGGAAAGTCCTGGAGATTTGGGGATGGAGCCTGGGAAGGACAGGGACCTCTCAGTGGGGTGCAATGCTGTATAGTCCTCCCTCCAAAGCAGCCATTTTTTTGCAGCCCCCTGCGGGCTGGAGTTGAGGTGTAATTCTAGGCCACAGAGTCTACCTTCCAAAGCATCCATTTTCTCCAGGGGAAATGATCTCTGTAGTCTAGACGTGAGCTGCAATTCCAAGGAATTCATATGTACGGGGCAGTGATGTTCTGTGTTCTTGGGGCTTGGGGGGCAACAGTGGAAGGGCTTCTGGAGTTGTGGCCCCTCTGGTGGATTTCCTGATGGCATAGGGTTGCCAGTCCCCGTTTGGAGGCTCTCCCCCTGCTTCAGGGTCATCAGAAAGCGGGGGTAAAGGGGAGGGAAATGTCTACTGGGCAGTCGATTATTCCCTATGGAGACCGATTCCCGTGGCATAGTGCAGGGGTGGCCAACGGTAGCTCTCCGGATGTTTTTTGCCCTCGGCTCTCATCAGCCCCAGCCAGGATGACTGATGACTGGGGCTGATGGGAGTTGTAGGCAAAAACATCTGGAGAGCTACCGTTGGCCACCCCTGGCATAGGGTATAATTGAGAATTGATCTGCGGATATCTGGGGCTCTGGTGGGGGGGCTGGTTTTTGAGGTAGAAGCACTGAATTTGCAGCATAGCATCTGGTGCCTCTCTTCAAAAGACCCCTCCCAGTTTCTAAAAGATTGGGCCAGGGGGTCCAATTCTATGAGCCCCAAAAGAAGGTGCCCCTATCCTTCCTTATTTCCAATGAAGGGAAGGCATTTAGAAGGTGTGCAGTCCCTTGAAATGTGATGGCCAGAACTCCCTTTGGAGTTCAATTATGCTTGTCCCACCCTTGCTCCTGGCTCCTCCTGCAATGACTCCTAGCTCCACCCCCAGAGTCCCCAGATATTTCTTGAGTTGGACTTGGCAGCCCTGTGATGGCACCTGGGCTTTGACTACTGTGTGACACAGGGCGTTGAACTGGATGGGCCAGTGGCCTGATCAAACATGGATTCTGTTATGTTCTTATGGGATCCCCAGGTCCCACCTGAAGGCTGGCATCCCCAGGAGGGAAAATTGAGCTTGTGGGTCAGTGGAGTGAGCCAAATAAAATGAGGATGCTGCCAAAGGTGGATGATTTGGGAAGGGGGAAGCAGAGACAGGACTTTGTGCAGCGCAGGGGCAAGAAGTTGCTGTGGGGTGGATCTAGACGATCATCTAGGGCGCCAGCCTTCAGAGTAGACTAGAGGGTGTCAGGCAAGGAGGGTTTTTTTTCCTCCCTGGGGGAATGTGGTGGAACAGAGCTCCAGAACCTCATCAGGGAAACTAAATTCTCAAAAAAAAAAAGTTCATGATGGGCACCCATGTGTTTCTCCTTCATTTCCCTCTTGAGAGTTCCAGCACCTCTTTTTCCAGAAAAAAAGCCCTGTGCCAGGGTACCATGCACCATTAGACTCTTTCAAGACCCCAGTAGTTCCAGAATCACAAACAGCCCATTCCTTTAATGGTCGTTTATTAACTCCTGACAACTGTTGAACAAAGCAGGAGTCAGGTGCACCTTTAAGACCAACCAGGTTTTATTCAGAACATAAGCTTTTGTTTGCTAAAAGCACACTTCTTCAGACGAGGGTACAGTCTATGTACCTGATCCCCTTGTCTGAAGAGGTATGCTTTTAGCACACGAAAGATTACGTTCTGAATAACACTTGGTTGGTCTTAAAGGGGACACTTGACTCCTGCTTTGTTCAACTGCTTCAGACTAACATGACTGCCCACTTGGATCTCCAGACAACTGTGTATAGGCATGGCAGACTTTGCAAAGACTGGGAGGGCCAGTCTTAGGACCTCTTATATGCTTTCATTATAAGCCGTTACATTTTAAAGATGCACGGGGAAGCAAACACAAAACGCGGGAAGTCCCCAATTTTTCCCCTTACAGACATACCCAGGTGTTACTCGACTGGGTAGTTGACCTTGGTTGCCTAGACAACCAGCTAGGCTGGCAGAGTCTTCTTGATAACTGTTGCAAAGAGATAGGCAAAGCAGAGCAAAAGAGCAAGGAGAAAGAAAATCAGAACAGTTCAAATGGCAAGGCACTTGACAGACTCAACCAGGGCAAGTTGGAATCCAGCACAGAAAAAGATATTGGATATATATCCCCCCCCCTTTCCACTCCGAATTTCAGAGTGGCTCACAATCTCCTTTATCTTCCTCCTCCACAACAGACACCCTGTGAGGTAGGTGGGGCTGAGAGAGCTCTCCCAGAAGCTACCTCCTTTCAAGGGCAACCTCTGCAAGAGCGATGGCTGACCCAAGGCCATTCCAGCAGCTGCAAGTGGAGGAGTGGGGAATCAAACCCGGTTCTCCCAGATAAGAGTCCGCACACTTAACCGCTACACCAAACTGACTCTCAGAAGGAGGATAAGTTTGCCTTTTTGGCTGAACAACCCCCCCCCCCCCCAAAAAAAAAAAAGTTTCAAAGAGTTGGGGGCGGGGTGCATCCAGGAGTAATTCCTGAAAGCCTCTGTCATTTCAACAGCCACTCCTACCTGGAAAGGAGGTGAGTCCCACTGCACTACTTTTGTTTTCATCAGCTGCACCAGATGGGTCTATGGTTTTCAACAAATATAAATATAGCAGAAGTCAAAGGGAGGAAAAAGAGGACAGACAGACTCCAGGCAAAATTCGGAGACACCTCTGCGAATTTCCAAATTCAAAGGCACTAAACTTCTGAATCTCAGAGCCAGGAGGCAACATCAGGGGAAGGCCTCAGCCTCTATGCCCTGTTCTTGGTTTTCTGGAGGAATTGGTTACCTGCTCTGTGAGACAGGATGCTGGACTAGATGGACCACTGGTCTGATCCAGCAGGGCTGCTCTTATGTTCTTATGCAGGCTTCACCTCTCTGCCCTGTTGTTGGCTATCTAGAGGAATTGGTTGGCCGCTGTGTGAGATAGCAGACAGGACTACATGGACCACTGTTCTGATCCAGCAAGGCTCTTATGCTCTTAGGAAGGCCTCGACCTCTATGCTCTGTTGTTGGCCCTCCAGAGGAACTAATTGGCCAATCTGTGAGACAGGATGCTGGACTAGATGGACTATTGGTTCAAATTAGGAGAAGGAAATTTTACTTGCAAAAATAGAAGCACAGATTGCATGACATATCCATACACATTTCACTTATTGGGAAAGCCAACTTGCCATATCTCCAAGCCCTTGTACGAGAGAGAAGTAACGATGTCCTATATAAGATGAAACAGAAGGCAATCAATAGCCAAAGAGGCTAAATGTCTAACCGAGGAGAGAGTGGGGACAATTGCCAAGTGTACCTGAGTGAGAGAATTCTCTTAGCCCTTTTCCCTCCTAGATCCTGTTGCATGTAGAGTTACAAGTTTGAGGGACTGGGGGGGAGAGGTATTTCTAGCCAGTGGAAGCATCACTGGGTGTGTATTTGTGGCATGAACAGGATGGTTTTTCAGCTCTTCCTTACTCTTGCTTCTCCCTTGAATGGGTCTTGCTGAAATCCCTCCAAGCAGAGCCAGTTTAGAGTAGTGGTTAAGAGTAGAGAACTCTAATCTGGGAGAACTGGGTTTGATTCCTCACTCCTCCATATGCACCTGCTGGTGTGACCTTGAGTCAGTCACAATTCTCACAGAGCTGTTCTGCTCAAGAGCAGTTTCTGTCAGAGGTCTCTCAGCCACAGGGTGTCTGTTGTGGGGAGAGGAAGGGAAGGAGATTGTAAACTGTTCTGAGGCGGGATATAAATTCAATCTCTTTTCTTCTTCAGTTGCCCCCACGGGTGCGTTTGATTCTGAACCCTGGCCTTGTGACATTTTATGCTGGTATTCTTGAAATTATATGTTTTTATGAGTCTTTTTGTTGTTATTGCTGAACTGAACCATGGGTTTAGTCACAGACATGTGACCCTCAGTGCCCTCAGTTTCCATTTATGCAAGAGACGATCCTGAAAGAGGAATTTGATAACTATTTTATGTAAATAAGTAAATAAAAACTTGTGAGCCTTTGGTAGCTCTGTCTGGTTCCTTCTATTGGGCATTTCTTCTTTGTCACTGTGAGGTTCAGAAGAGCCTTGGGAGAGAAGAGATTGGATTTATACCCTTCCCTTCACTTGGAGTCTCAGAGCAGTTTACCATCTCCTTCCCTTCCTCTCTCTGCAACAGACACCCTGTGAGCTAGGTGGGGCTGAGGGAGCTCTTGAGAGAACAGCTCTGAGAGAGTTATGACTGATCCAAGGTCACTTCAGCAGGTGCAAGTGGAGAAGTGGGGAATCAAACCTGGTTCTCCCAGATAAGAGTCCGTGGACTTTACCACTACACCAAATTGTCTCTCCTTAGGGGTGTCAAGCATGCATATTTCTAAGTGCCATGATGGTTTCTTAGACAGCAGGCCACTAGTATCCACCGACCCCTCCTCTTTACAATGTTTGGGCAAGCAGTAAATCTATCTAGCCCAAGGATATTTACGCTACAGCCTGGCTGGTAAAGCTGTGAGGTGCCTCTCCCCCGGATTCACATAGACAGTTCTTATCAGGTCTCAGAGAAGTGTGAGAAAGGGAGATGTTTTTAATAGCCTAAATTCCTTAGTAATAAAAGAGTTACTATGTAGTAACCTTTGAACCCATGACTCAAATTGCTTTAAACCCCAAACCTTACCCCTCTTAATTTTCTTCCCCACAGACTGCAGAAAAGCATCGCTGTCATCACATTCTAGGCCTTCAGTTCTTTGTGGTGAAATGGAAACAGCTACTATTCAGCCAGCTCAGGTAAGAGGGGGTTAATCGGGGGAGAGGCAGGAGGCAACTTTGTGTGTGTTAGGATTGTGGCGGGGAGGGGGAGCTGATTCTGGCACTGCAGAATATTTGAGCTGCCCACTCAGAAGGCTATGAAATCCAACAATTGTTTCACAGGAAGGTTTTAGTCTTGGCGGGCAGAGGGGAATCACCCCTCCTTTAAGAGAACATAAGAGAAACCATGTTGGATCAGGCCAATGGCCCATCCTGTCCAATACTCTGTGTCACACAGTAACCAAAAATCCCAGGTGCCATCAAAAGGTTCATCAGTGGGGCCAGGAGCTTTATGTAGCGTTCCATATTATGAGCAACTATATGTGACCTTTTTTTTTTGGGGGGGGGGTCTGTTTCAGGTTTCCTTTGAGGAGGTAGCTGTGCATTTCACGGCGGAGGAATGGGCTTTGCTTGATCCAGGCCAAAGGGCTCTGTACAAAGAAGTCATGCTGGAGAATTATGAGAATGTGACCTTTCTGGGTAAGGATTCCTTTGCCTTAGGTTGATCAATGCCACGTTGATATTCCGATTATGGATCCCAATAAGCAGGGGTGGGTTTCTAGCAGGAGCTTCTTTGCATGTTTGGCCACATCTCCCTGATGTAGCCAGTCCTCCAAAAGCTTACAAGACTCTTTTATGTAAGCTCTTGGAGGACTGGCTGTATCAGGGGTGTGTGGCCTAATACGCAAAGGAGCTCCTGCTAGAATTCCGCCCCTGCCAGTAGGGATGTGGTGTTCCAGGTAGGAGGATTTGTGTTCAAAAAGAGAGCAGACCGGGCGAAATGAAATTCCTGATGCTGGGTGGGGAGCCACGGAGATGGTCCCTGGGTGAGTGACTGAAATCTTTCGGGATTCTTTTTAAAAAATCATGATATGAACACAGGAGTTTGGAAATGACAGGGTTGCTCCAAGTCCTCTTGGGCCACATCTTCCAAGCCAAAACAAGGAATTCTTCATTTGGTATGTTTTTATTTTCAATGCTCAGAAATTCATCATTACTCTTCGTATTAAATCTCTCATTTTGTGTGTTGTGCCATCAAGGTAAAAAGGTAAAGGTAGTCCCCTGTGCAAGCACCGAGTTGTTACTGACCCATGGGATGATGTCACATCAGGACATTTTCTTGACAGACTTCTTACGGGGTGGTTTGCCGTTGCCTTCCCCAGTCATCTACACTTTCCCCCCAGCAAGCTCATTTTACTGACCTCAGAAGGATGGAAGGCTGAGTCAACCTCAAGCCAGCTACCAGAACCCAACTGCCGTGGGGATCGAACTCAGGTCCTGACTGCAGTACTGCAGCTTTACCACAGAGCTCTTGCTTCCTACTTAAGGTGACTCTATTAATGAATGTCCTGCTCTCCAAAATAACAAAGTTATTTAAGGCCTTTAAGGCCAACAAAGTTTTATTGAGAATGCAAGCTTTCGTATGCATGAACACTTCGTCAGACAATGAAATGGGGTACAGTGAGCAGTGCTACATATAGCTTGTGGGTAGTGGGTAAAGCTTACATTCTCTATAAAACTCTGTTGGTCTTAAAGGTGCTCCTGGACTTCAGCTTTGTTCTATTCCTTCAGACCAACACGGCTGCCCACCTGGATCTGTCCTCCAAAACGTCCTGTTATTAACAGCCTTGCAAATTAGTGATGGGTACGAACTGTTGCGCTCCAGGCATTCTGGTCACCGCACCTCAAAAAGGATATTATAGCATTGGGAAAAGTCCAGAAAAGGGCAACTAGAAAGATTCAAGAGTTGGAACACTTTCGCTATGAAGAAAGGTTAAAACGCTTGGGGCTCTTTAGCTTGGAGAAACGTCGACTGCGGGGTGACATGATAGAGGTTTACAAGATTATGCATGGGATGGAGAAAGCAGAGAAAGAAGTACTTTTCTCCCTTTCTCACAATACAAGAACTTGTGGGCATTCGATGAAATTGCTGAGCAGTCAGGTTAAGACGGATAAAAGGAAGTACTTCTTCACCCAAAGGGTGATTAACATGTGGAATTCACTGCCACAGGCGGTGGTGGCGGCTACAAGCATAGGCAGCTTCAAGAGGGGGTTAGATAAAAATATGGAGCAGAGGTCCATCAGTGACTATTAGCCACAGTGTGTGTGTGTTTGTTTATTTATTTATGTTGGCCACTGTGAGACACAGTGTTGGACTGGATGGGCCATTGCCTGATCCAACATGGCTTCTCTTATGTTCTTAAAACAGAGTATCAGTGCCCCAGACAGAGTGTTCCCTCTATACCTTGTGGCTAATAGCCACTGATGGGCCTCTGCTCCAGATGTTCATCCAATCCACTCTTGAAGCTGGCTACGCTTGTAGCTGCCTCCACATCTTGCAGCAGTTAATTCCGCATGTTAATTATGAACTCCTTCTCATCCCTATCTTGCTTGGCAACGGAATGTAATTGCTAATAGTATAGCAGCAAACATTTGTTAATATTATGAACAGGAGGGAGAGGTTTCGCCATGATCTGACAAAGTACTAAAAGAATGCTTCCCCGTCTCCACTCTTTAAAAAAGGTAAAGATAGTCCCCTGTGCAAGCACCAGTCGTTTTTGACTCTGGGGTGACGTTGCTTTCACAACATTTTCACGGCAGACTTTTTACGGGGTGGTTTGCCATTGCCTTCCCCAGTCATCTACACTTTCCCCCTAGCAGGCTGGGGACTCATTTGACCAACCTCGGAAGGATGAAAGGATGAGTCAACCTGGAGCCAGCTACCTGAACCCAGCTTCTGCTGGGACTGAACTCTGGTCATGAGCAGAGGGCTCTGACTGTAGTACTGCAGCTTTACCACTCAACATTTTAGTGGTTATACATGTGGAACAGAAGTTAGAACTCCCTGTTGTTATCATTATTTATGTGTGTGTGCATGTACATGCATGCCTGGAAGCCGTGGTGACTTCTGGTGATCCCTTCTGGGGCATGGAGGACATTCAAAGTGTTTGGACTCTTACCTGGGAGAACCGGGTTTGATTCCCCACTCCTCCACCTGCAGCTGCTGGAATGGCCTTGGGTCAGCCATAGCTCTCCCAGAGATTGTCCTTGAAAGGGCAGCTTGTGGGAGAGCTCCCTCTGCCCCACCCACCTCACAGGGTGTCTGTTGTGGGGGAGGAAGGTAAAAGGAGCCGCTCTGAGATTCAGAGTAAAGGGCGGGGTATAAATCCAATATCTAATCTAATTAATCTAATAACCACTGGAGACTTTTCACCTTGACACAGAGGCCAAAGCCTCCTCTGATGTTGTATCTTGGTGTTTGGAGGGTCACTACTTCCCAACATGTTCAAGTTCCCTGGGAAGTGGATTGGTACTCTCAAATGCCAAACCAGAGTGTTCCAGTCCATGCAACTGTCTCTGCTGGTTAAAATTGCTCCCTCTCCCCGTCTTTCTGAGAGACAAGTAAAAAAAATGGGTTTCCTTTGGAATGTCTAAATGTTTTGTAGCCAAAAGTAACTGGACTGTCTGTTTCTTCCAAAGGTGTCCTCAAACCTGACTATCTCTCTTACCTGGAAGAAGGTGAAGATCCATTCGCCTTGGACTCTGAGGAGGAAGAAGAAGAGAGGCAAACAAGTAGGTGCTTGAGTGCAGGGCAGGCCTCTTTTTTCCATGCTGAATTCTTCAGGTCCTTTTAAATATGTGTGAAGGCAACCAATGTTCCCTCTAAGCCGCAGATTCTTGTGAGCAAAAATTCTACTTTGTGAGTTACTGGCATTAAAGTTGAACAAAACAGGAGTCAAGTTGCACCTTTAAGACCAAGGAAGTTTTATTCAGAACGTAAGCTTTCGTGTGCTCTCTAAGCACACTTCATCAGATGAGGGAATCAGTTATTGTAGGCTGAAATGCAAGCAGTTTGTTGATTAAGTATGCAGACTGATCACATGGTAAACCAGTGTGGCTTGGCCATTTGGTCTGGATAGCCATAAAAGGTAATAAAGTCCTCTGCCAATTGGTGTTTCTGTAAACCTAGGTGAATCACAAAAGAAAGTGTATTTTCTAGTTGTAGTCCACCTAATTGACTTATCAGCATCAATCTATACATTATGGACATCATTCTAGTCTGCTATTAGAAAACATACAAGAATACATAAAATGAAAATGGGTTAAGTATATGTAATGAGATAAATAGCCAGTATTTATACACATCCTTTTGTGATTCACCTAGAAACACCAATTGAAAGAGGACTTTATTACCTTTTATGGCTATCCAGACCAAATGGCCAAGCCACACTGGTTTACCATGTGATCAGTCTGCATACTTAATCAACAAACTGCTTGTATTTCAGCCCACAATACCTGACCCCCTCGTCTGATGAAGTGTGCTTAGAGAGCACATGAAAGCGTATGTTCTGAATAAAACTTGGTTGGTCTTAAAGGTGAACTTGACTCCTGCTTTGTTCAGCTACTGCAGACCAACACAGCTGCCCACTTGGCATTAGAGTTGTGAGCTACTGCATAAATTATTGTGCTCTGGGGTCATCCGTCCTGAGCTAGGACAAAAATATGTGAGATGGAGGCTAAAAATCTGTGAGCTAGCTCATGCTAACTCAGCTTAGAGGGAACACTGGAGGCAACCAATACCACCAACGGCAGAACTGGAGGTTTTTTTTAGACTGTTATATTGTTTTTAGATTGTATATTATTTTATTTTATGTATCTGATTTGAACTTTGTATTATTGACTGTTGTCACCCGCTCAGAGCCCATTTGGGAAAGGGCGGGCTATAAATAAAAATATATATATATCATCCAGAGTAGATTTGCCTCAACGGGCTGAGAGTTCAGATTGGTTTCATCCCCTTAACCTATCTGACGTGGTTTTTTGTGTGGGTAAAATGGCAGAGATGAGAATGTTCTCAGTGACTTTGCCCCGCCCCTACCCCGCCCTGTGGAGAACGGTGGGATATAAATGAAGTAAACATAACTGAAGGTGAGGGAAGATAAAAGGCAGGTTTGGAGGTGGGTGTGAAGGATAGAAGGAAGCAGTGAAAGCTGAGGATATGGAGACTGCCAGGAAAAGGGAAACAGAAAATAAAGTGCAGGGCAGGGGTGGCAAGATATAGGGGAAAGTCCTTTCAAGTTCCCTTCTGTGCAACCTGGTTCACCTGGTACCAGGCAGCTTGGCCAGAGAGGTTGCCAGGGGGAGGGAAAGATAAAGACAGAGAAGCAGATAGAGGTAGGTTGGCTGAAAGGTGAAAAGGAGATGGTGGCAGGAAAATGGTAGAGGCTGTGGGAGTGTTTGGGGGAGGGGAAAATGAGATGCCTCCCCCCAAGTCCTTATGAGCCTCCCACTTGCATGTGAATTCTGCACATTCTGTTAGTGACTGATGAGCAGCTTTATTTCTCTACTGTGATTCAGAAGTAGAGCATCTGCATGGAACGCAGAAGGTCCCAGGTTCAATCCCCAGCATCGCCAATTAGACAGAATCAGGTAGGAGGTGATGTGAAAGACTTCTACTGGAGATCCACAGCCACATAGAAAAAGTCAACTTTCAGTGCTTTTTTTGTAGCAGGAACTCCTTTGCATATGAGGTCCTACACACACCCTGATGTAATCAATCCTCCAAGAGCTTACAGGGCTCTTAGCCTACTGTAAGCTCTTGGAGGATTGGCTACATCGGGGGGGCATGGCCTAATATGCAAAGGAGTTCCTGCTACAAAAAAAAAAGCCTTACCGACTTCGATAGACCAAGGGGGCTGATCAGTATAAGGCAGTTTCATGTAATCAAGTTGGGGTTTTTTTCTCTCTGTCTTCCAACAGGTGATTGGGATGATGTCGAATATTGCAGGGACCTCTTTGGGGTGTCATCGGAAACAGCCATGCATGAAGTGGAGGAAAAGGCCTCTGGAGCTGAAGCAGGATCAAAATCGGAGATGGGGAGAGATAAATCCATAGCCGGACAGAGCAGTGAGATCCATGAGATGCCAATCCTGGAAGAACATCACGAAAGAAAGTGCAGGAATAAGAACCCTTTGGCTGAGGAAACATTCCGTTGCAAGTTCATTGCTAATGTACCCAGCAAAACAGAAACCGGGGAGAAAGCATTCAAGTGCCTGGAGTGCGGCAAGAGCTTTCGTAACAACCTCAGTTTGAAGGCGCATCAAAAATCCCACACCGCAGAGAAGCTCTATAAATGCTCGGGCCAGAGCAACAGGTTTCCTGATAAGTCAGGTCTTATTAGGCATCAGCAAATTCAAGCAGGGGAGAACCCAAATAGATCACTAGAACGTAGAAAGCATTCCAGTAATAGGGGGAAGCCTGCCAAACCCCAGTCCATTCACTCAACCAAGAAACCACATCAAGCGGGGAGAAGCGGAGAGGGTCTCAGTCAGCACAAGCAACTTACGTCACAACCCGGAACCTGCGAAGGCGAGAAGGCGTGTAAATGCACAGAATGCGGGAAGGACTTCAGATACATTTCAGCACTGGATTTACACAAAAGGACCCATTCAGGAGAGAGACCGTACCAATGCTCAGATTGCAGCTGGAGTTTTTCAGACAAACAAACGTTTGTTAGGCACCTGAGAATCCACACGGGGGAAAAACCGTATGAATGCGTAGACTGCAGAAAGACCTTCCGTTTGAGTTCACAACTCAGCGTACATCAAAGAACTCACACGGGGATAAAACCATATAAGTGTCTGGAGTGTGGAAAAAGTTTGACGAGTAGCGGAGGCCTTAAGTCACATCGAAGAATTCACACAGGAGAGAAACCTTATAAATGCTTGGAGTGCGGAAGGAGTTTCAGGCAAAGGACTGGCCTTGCATCTCATCAAAGAATCCACACAGGGGAGAAAAGATACAAATGCCCAGTGTGTGGGAAGAACTTCCGATGGAGCACAGCTCTCACTTCCCATCAAAGAATCCACACAGGGGAGAAACCGTACAAGTGCTTGGAGTGTGGGAAAGGTTTCCGCTATACCTCACACCTTGCCTCACATCAAAATAGTCACACTGGAGAGAAACCGTATAAATGTGATGAGTGTGGAAAGTGCTTCAGTCAAAGCTCAGGCCTCAGCTCACATCGAAGACTGCATGTTGGGGAGAAACCATATGAATGCTCAGAGTGTGGAAAGAGCTTTATAGCGAGCTGGTCTTTAGCTACCCATCAGAGGATACACACAGAGGAGAAGCCGCACAAGTGCTTTGAGTGTGGAAGGACCTTCAGATACCGCATCAGCCTACAGGCACATGAACGGACCCACACAGGAGAAAAACCGTATAAATGCCTGGAGTGCGGAAAGAGCTTCAGGCAGACTACACACCTTAGTCAGCACCGAAGAATTCACACAGGGGTGAAGCCATACAAATGTTTGGAATGTGGGAAGAGCTTCCGTGTGGGTTCAGGCCTTAAAAGTCATCAAAGAATTCATACAGGAGAGAAACCTTATCAGTGCTTGGTATGCCAAAAACGCTTCAGCCATCGTGGACATCTTCTTGAACATCAAAAAGGTCACACTGGGAAGAAACCGAATAAGGCCTCTTGCTCACTCACAGCTTCCCGCAGAAAAACCAAGCAGTGAAGCCTTTAAGCTTGACTTTGAATTCTGTGCCTGTAGTACACACCATTCTTTTTTCTCCCATATATTTATTCTGCAACCCAGCTGCTGCACAGCCTTCTCGTGCATCCCAGTTGAAACTGGTTAGCGGGAAAGCACAGCCCAGCCAGGCCCACTGTGCCTACAGGGATCTTTTTTTTTTTTTACAAGTGTCATGAAACTAGCGATGGTCTCATATCACTAGACATGCTGCTTGTTTAAAAGATTAAATGTTGGCAGAGGAGTGGCCTATGAGGGGCAAAGACAGGGCAGGGGGAATCCAAGGGAATCTGTACCCTTTTGACTTACTTTCGGCTTGGATGCAAATCAAGGGGAAAAACTGGCACAAAAGCATTCTCAGAAATCGCAGGGAAACAGCAAAAGGAAAGCGAACTGAGGCTGAAGGGAGGAAAAACAAAGCAAAGCAAAAAAGAAAACCCAGGGGACATGCACGGCAGTGAAAGCGAGGCAAACACCCATGAATGATAGGCCTAAATGTCCTGAATGTGGAAAAAACTTTAAACACAGCAAAAGTCTTCTCATAAGTGAACTCGCATAAGCAAGAAATCGATATAAGGTATTTGAATCATAGAGTTGGAAGGGACCTCCAGGGTCATCTGGTCCAACCCCCTGCACAATGCAGGAAACTCACAAATACCTCCCCCTAAATTTACAGGATCTTCATTGCTGTCAGATGGCCATCTAGCCTCTGTTTAAAAACCTCCAAGGAAGGAGAGCCCACCACCTCCCGAGGAAGCCTGTTCCACTGAGGAACTTCTGTAATGATCAGGAAGTTCTTCCTAATGTTTAGAATGTGGAAAGACTGGATCTAACAAAGTACACCTGAAGAAACTTCATAGTGTTCAGTTGGAGGAAACTTTACAAATGTGTGCAGCATTCAGAAAGTTTTCAATGAAACAAACAGCTTATCTCCCAACTGAGAAACTGTAAAGTATCTGGGATGTGGGAAAATCTACCAGTGGTAATTCCATAAGTAATCTTACGAGAAACAAGCTGTTTCCATCAAAGCCTCATCCTGGTGAATTGCTATATCAGAGGACACACATACCCCGTGGGAGCGGTTGGAGTCCTATAGGGCAGGGGTGGCCAATGGTAGCTCTCCAGATTTTTTTTTTTTGCCTACCACTCCCATCAGCCCCAGCCATTAGCCATGCTGGCTGGGGCTGATGGGAGTTGTAGGCAAAAAAACATCTGGATCGCTACCATTGGCCACCCCTGCTGTAGGGCATTCAAGACGGAATTGTTCTGGCAGGCCTTTAGCTAATCCTGCCAGATGTTACTGTATTTTCAGTGGTATTTTCATCAGGATACTATTGGTCTTTGCCCAAGAATATTTCTAGGTACTGGGAGAATGTCAAGATCTTCACTGGTTTTTTAACTGTTTCAATGATGAACCTTTTGGTTGCATCGTATGTATTTTAAAATGTTACAGGGCTTTTTTTTTGTAGCAGGACCTCCTTTGCTTATTAGGCTACACCCCCCTGATGCAGCCAGTCCTCCAAGAGCTTATAGTTAGGCCCTGTACTAAGAGCCCTGTAAACTCTTGAAGGTCCTGCTATAAAAGAAAGGCCTGGCTACTGGCATTACAGTTGTGAGCTCTTGCATAAATTAGTGCGCTCTGGGGCCATCCTTCCTGAGCTACGACAAAAAAGTGTGAGCTGGAGCTAAAAATCTGTGATTTTTAGGCTAACTCAGCTTTACAGGAAACACTGTTGAGGACAGTCCCCCTAGAGAGGGAGAGAGATGTACACAGAATGCCATCACTGCTTCGATTGAATTGTAATGGTTTTATCCTGTAAACTCACTAATGGATGTTTGATTTATTGTATGTTTTAATTGTGATGTATGCCACCCTGAGCCCTTTGGGGGAGGGCAGTTTATAAATTGAAAAGAAAAAATCATACTTGAGTATAAAAGATGGGGAAGATAAATCAGTATTATACCATAGAGTACATTAGAAATTAACATGTGGAAGCTTCTCGTTTAAACGGAGAGGTCAAAGGAAAACATGTCTTCTGGCTCAAGCTTAAGCTGAATGAGATATTGCCCAAAATAGTTTGGGCGGTCCATAAATCCATTTAACTGCATCTTTGTGTCTTGTCTAAGGTTCATTCCAATTTCTTTGCTCAAGCTGGATGAAGCTGAATGTTAACTCATCAGTAGAGAGCCAGTTTGGTGTAGTGGTTAAGTGCGTGGACTCTTATCTGGGAGAACCGGGTTTGATTCCCCACTCCTCCACCTGCAGCTGCTGGAATGGCCTTGGGTCAGCCATAGCTCTCGCAGGAGTTGTCCTTGAAAGGGCCCGCCCACCTCACAGGGTGTCTGTCGTAGGGGGAGAAGATATAGGAGATTGTAAACCGCTCTGAGTCCCTGATTCAGAGAGAAGGGTGGGGTATAAACCTGCAGACGTCTTCTTTAGAAAAACTTGGCTCATCACTGAGTGGTTGGGTTCTCTGCCTGGGACAGAGATCCCTGATAGGTGCGCTGTCTTAAAAATCTCCTTTCTGCTTTTGAATGCAAAGGGCACAACTGCATGGCCTAGCTCAACAACGTCAGCTGAATCAGGCTGAATTCAGGAGGCAGAAGATAACCGTCTTTCTTTTGCAAAAGAGGAGAGTGCCAAAGATGGCATAGAACCTTTTCCCCCCACCTTCTGCAAAACCCCATTGCGTGGGACAGATTTCTCTCAGTAACACCAACAGAATGTTCTAAAAATGTTAGGAATGAATGTTAGGGGGACCCACAGGGGGAGGGGAAATTACCTTCCCTTCCCCACCCACCCTGGCTTTGTTTTTCCCCAACCGCTTGTTCCTCCCTGCCCATGGTCTCCCCTTGATTCCCTGACCTTCCCTGCCCCTGTTGCCTCCACTGCCAGCCTGCTCATCTCCTCTCCTTCCTCCTTGCTCCCTCTCAGGCATAGCAAAATGCAGGGCTTTTTGGGTAGCAGGAACTCCATTGCATGTTAGGCCACACACCCCTGATGTAGCCAATCCTCCAGAAGCTTACAGGGCTCTTAGTACAGGGCCTACTGTAAGCTCGAGGATGATTGGCTACATCAGGGGTGTGTGGCCTAACATGCAAAGGAGTTCCTGCTACAAAAAAAAGGCCTGGCCAAAATGGTGGTGAGAAGCTGGCTTTCAGGAAAAGCTCCCCTGACTGATTCGTTCTTCCCTTCTCCTGCTGCCTGTCATCCCATCTTGGTTTACTGCAGACGTCATCTCTACTGATTTTGTTATGTTCCTCTCGCTTCTGTTGGATTGAAACAGGGCTGGATTAAATTATCTCACAGATTATCTCAGAGTCTGAGTGCCCTCTCCACTGCCAGCTGCTTCTGCTGAAGCCTGCAGGCCCCTTCTCAAAAGCCCCTTTGAGAAAGCTGCGGGAGAGAGGCAAACTTGGTGATGACGCCAGCATCAGCCACACCATGCAAATTGGGCAAAGAGAGGCTCGGGTGCTGGCTGCATGTGCAGGCTGGAAGGGCTGCAAGCAGGGGGGAAACGGAGAGAAGCCAGCCCTGGGCCCATAGGCCAACGCCTACTTAGCCTAATTGTTAATCCAGCCCTGGATTGAAACATGCTGTTTGTATGTTGATCTTTGACCATTATTCATGTATGTTCTTAGGTAGATCTTATGTTTGGCTGAAACATGTTCTTTGTACGTCGATGTTTCATTTTTATGTTTGTTATACTACTTTTCCCCACCATTAGGAGTTAAGCAAAAATTTTAGTTTCTTGCAGTGATATTGATTAGTGAACCTCAGGTTGATCTGCTACATTTTAAGAGATTTCTGCCTTTCCTCCTGCCCTTCCCCCCAAATCTGTTGTTTGACCTGCTGATCACTAATCAACCTTTTTGCAGTGAAGGGTCTGTTCTTATCTTCCGTGGAAACAATGTGTTACAGGGTTTATTGTCCTTTTCTCCCTAGAAGGAATGCAGGGTGTACTCTGAAAGCGGGGGGTAAGATGGTTATTTCATCTGAGAACAGAAGTGGAGAACTTTCTTTTTGGCCTTCTAGATCCTGACTTTTTGTCTGTTTTATCCTACAAAGGAAGAACTTTGAATCTTGTTCAGTATGCTAGCATGAACTGTGCTTCCTGGCATCAGGAATGGTCATTCTTAATAAAACTGCCTGCTTTGTTAGCGAAAAGCCTTGAGTCAGTCTTTTTCTATTCCAGATAGGGGCTGTGCCAGAACCTGCAAAGCTCCTCTATAAAGGTAAATAGTCCCCTGCGCAACCACCAGTCATTTTCGACTCTGGGGTGACGTCACATCACGTTTTCACGGCAGACTTTTTACGGGGTGGTTTGCCATTGCCTTCCCCAGTCATCTACACTCCCCCCCAACCCCCAGCAAGCTGGGTACTCATTTTACCGACCTTGGATGGAAGGCTGAGTCAACCTTGAGCTGGATACCTGAACCCAGCTTCCTCTGGGATCAAACTCAGGTCATGAGCAGAGAGCTCAGACTGCAGTACTGCAGCTTTACCACTCTGCGCCACGGGGCAGTAAAGCTCCTCTAGCAATGTTCTACGTTCTTATGTACTCTGTGGAGTTCACAAGCTGATGAGGGTTGAGATATACATGTTCAGTTTAGCATTAAGGGAGCCACGTTGGCCCGCTTTGTAACCCTTGTTTGCTTTTCAAGAAGCAGAAGGAGATCTTTTCAAGAATCAGAGGAGATCCGGGAAATTACAGGCCAGTCAGTCTGACTTCAATACCGGGAAAGTTGGTAGAAACCATTATCAAGGACAGAATGAGTAGGCACATTGATGAACATGGGTTATTGAGGAAGACTCAGCATGGGTTCTGCAAGGGAAGATCTTGCCTCATTAACCTGTTACATTTCTTTGAGGGGGTGAACAAACATGTGGACAAAGGCGACCCGATAGATGTTGTTTACCTTGACTTCCAGAAAGCTTTTGATAAAGTTCCTCATCAAAGGCTCCTTAGAAAACTTGAGAGTCATGGAGTAAAAGGACAGGTCCTCTTGTGGATCAAAAATTGGCTGAGTAATAGGAAGCAGAGAGTCAGTATAAATGGGCAGTCTTCGCAGTGGAGGATGGTAAGCAGTGGGGTGCCGCAGGGCTCAGTACTGGGTCCCATGCTCTTTAACTTGTTCATAAATTACTTAGAGTTGGGAGTGAGCAGTGAAGTGGCCAAGTTTGCGGATGACACTAAATTGTTCAGGGTGGTGAGAACCAGAGAGGATTGTGAGGAACTCCAAAGAGATCTGTTGAGGCTGGGTGAGTGGGCGTCAACGTGGCAGATGCGGTTCAATGTGGCCAAGTGCAAAGTAATGCACATTGGGGCCAAGAATCCCAGCTACAAATACAAGTTGATGGGGTGTGAACTGGCAGAGACTGACCAAGAGAGAGATCTTGGGGTCGTGGTAGATAACTCACTGAAAATGTCAAGACAGTGTGCGTCTGCAATAAAAAAGGCCAACGCCATGCTGGGAATTATTAGGAAGGGAATTGAAAACAAATCAGCCAGTATCATAATGCCCCTGTATAAATCGATGGTGCGGTCTCATTTGGAGTACTGTGTGCAGTTCTGGTCGCCGCACCTCAAAAAGGATATTATAGCATTGGAGAAAGTCCAGAGAAGGGCAACTAGAATGATTAAAGGGCTGGAGCACTTTCCCTATGAAGAAAGGTTGAAACGCTTGGGACTCTTTAGCTTGGAGAAACGTCGACTGCGGGGTGACATGATAGAGGTTTATAAGATAATGCATGGGATGGAGAAAGTAGAGAAAGAAGTACTTTTCTCCCTTTCTCACAATACAAGAACTTGTGGGCATTCGATGAAATTGCTGAGCAGAAAGGTTAAAACGGATAAAAGGAAGTACTTCTTCACCCAAAGGGTGATTAACATGTGGAATTCACTGCCACAGGAGGTGGTGGCGGCCACAAGTATAGCCACCTTCAAGAAGGGTTTAGATAAATATATGGAGCACAGGTCCATCAGTGGCTATTAGCCACAGTGTATGTGTGTATATAAAATTTTTTGCCACTGTGTGACACAGAGTGTTGGACTTGATGGGCCGTTGGCCTGATCCAACATGGCTTCTCTTATGTTCTTAATTTCTCACAGAGTTTGAGGGGCATAGGTATTAATAGGTGCAAATGAGATAATGGGCTACATTCTAGACCATGGCTGTCAAACATGCGGCCCCTATCAGACCCGCAAGCAACTCACTGTCATCTCCTTCAGAACAAAGTAGGACTCAAGTTTCACCTTTAAGACCAACAAATTTTATTCAGAACTTAAGCTTTCGTATACAGGCACACTTCTTCGGACAAGGAGATAAGGTACAGTGAAATACATGTAGTTGGTGGGTTATGAGTGCAAACTAATACAAAACTAGGATCACAAGGCAAAACAGTGTAATATCTGCTTCCTTCTGCATGGCAGGTTGCTTTGCCAGACTTGCTGAATCACACAGGAGCTACAGAGCAAAGCCTCTATTTTCTCCATTGGATGACCAGCACATGAAGCAACTTATGTACTTTATGTTTCTCCCTTGGTCTTAGGCTCAGTAAATCAAAAGTAGATATGCAGTTTACAGACACATACCTGAACACAACCTGAACAGCCTACTCAAAATTTCTACAGTACAGACATTGTCTCCAGATTTTGATGTAATAATTCAGAGCAAGGGGTGTCAGTGATCAGAAATTGTTAAACAAAATATTACAAAAGTGCTAATATTTTAAGTTTAAAATTTTTTTTAGTTGTGCTTGTCTGTGTCCTTTATAAAGTTTATATCTCCATTAGGAAAAGGAAAGGAAAGGTCCCCTGTGCATGCACCAGTCATTTCCAACTCTGGGGTGACGTTGTTTGCCATTGCCTTCCCCAGTCATCTACACTTTCCCCCCAGCAAGCTGGGTACTCATTTTACCAACCTCGAAAGGATGGAAAGCTGAGTCAACCTGGAGCCGGCTACCTGAACCAGCTTCCACTGAGATCAAACTCAAGTCGTGAGCAGAGGGCTCCAACTGCAGTTCTGCAACTTTACCACTCTGCTCTACGGGGCTCTGGCATTACATTTTATGAAACACGTGGCCCAGACCAACAAGGTCTCATTTATGTCGGTTCTGGCCCTCATAAGATGAGTTTGACACCTCACAGCCCTTTTTAAAAAACATTTTTAAACTAACAAAAATATTTTTTTATTTCCCCCAAATTTTCAAAAACTGTTAAGTTCTCTTGGTCTGCACACCCCCTCAACTGGGTTCCCTCAAGGAGATTAGAAAAATGTGGAACACTACTGTAAAATGAGGGGAAAGTCACTAGGATTAAGATTGTTGTTAGTCAGTACATTTTCCCTTTGCCTATTGGAACCCATGCCTAATTTGATGGTGCAAAAAGTTTCACAAGAAATATGGCCCTTTTCACACTTACCAGTGGAAACCGGAAGGGAGTCGGTATTGTGCCGCTTGCAGTAATCCGAGACAGGGATGGGAGTTTTCAGACACATGTTTTATTTTTCCGGTAGGGTTCCGTGATTGAAGCGAGCCATTTCACACTGTTCCGCTCTTATCTCGCTTCCACCAGCGCCAGCCGTTTTTGCCTGGCGGCTTGCGATCTTCAGCTTTTTTTTTTGGGAACATCGGGCTAAGATCGCTATAGCCTGAGATCGCTAAAAGCCTGAGATCACGCGCGCCGGCGAGCGAAAAAGGGCGCGAAAACTGCTCCCAGGTTAGATACTGGACATTTCACACAGCACCCCATAGCGATTTCAACCCGGAAGGAGGGGTTGAAAAGTGGAAGAAGCTGGTCTTTGTTTGTAACGACTCAGGCACGCCTCACTACCGGGACAGCCGCAGGAGTGTGTGAAAAGGTGAGAGTATTCCGGTAGCAGCCAGTTACTGAATCGGGTCTGTCTGAAATGCCAGCAGAAACCCGTTACTGTTCAGTAACTGACCAGCTTCCATACCGGAATAGCTGTGGTGTCATGGTTAAGAGTGACAGACTCTAATCTGGAGAATTGGGTTTATTTCCGTCTCCACATGAAGCCGGCTGGGTCACCTTGGGCCAGTCCCAGTTCTCAGCCATTCTTTCAAGAGCAGTTTCTGTCAGAGCTCTCTCAGCCCCATTTATAATATATAATAATAATACTTTTTATTTATATCCCGCCCTCCCCGCAAAGCAGGCTCAGGGCGGCTCACAACACGTAAATACAATGTACAATAAAACCATATACAATAATTACAATTTCAATTATAAAATCATCCTTAAAATCATTAAAACTTACATTAAGATTAACATTATGGTGCTATAGTTAAGATCTTCCATTTATCTCACAGGGTGTCTGTCTGTTGTGGGGAGAAGGGAAGGGGATTGTAACTTGGTCTGAGACTTGGGTCGTGAGAAGCGGGGTATAAAACCAACTCTCCTCCTCATGCCAGTGTATGTGCAAGCCTGAAGCAAAGGTTGCGAACTCCAGGTTCCAGAATTTCTGAAGATTTGTGGGCAGAGTTTGGAGCAGGGATGGATTCATGCCCATCTCTAGTTTGGACAGAGAGCTCTTTAGGGATATGAGGGGTGACACGATAGAGGTTTACAAAATTATGCATGGGACAGAGGTGAGGGGTGACATAAGAGGTTTACAAGATTATGCATGGGATAGAGAAGGTAGAGAAAGAAGTACTTTTCTCCCTTTCTCACAATATGAGAACTCGGACATTCAATGAAACTGCTGAGCAGTCGGGTTAGAACTGATAAAAGGAAGTACTTCTTCACCCAAAGGGTGATTAGCACGTGGCATTCACTGCCACAGGAGGTGGTGGCAGCTACAAGCACAGCCAGCTTCCAGAGGGGATTGGATAAGCATATGGAGCTGAGGTCCATCAGTGGCTATTAGCCACAGCTTATCGTTGGAACTTCTATCTGGGGCAGTGATGCTCTATATTCTTGGTGCTTGCAGGGGCACAGTGGGAGGGCTTCTAGCCCCACTGATGGACCTCCTGATGGCACTTAGGGTTTTTTAGCCCCTGTGTGACACAGAGTGTTGGACTGGATGGGCCATTGGCCTGATCCAACATGGCTTCTCTTAAGTTCTTATGATGTGATGCCATAAAGTTAGCCCTCAGATGCTGCATTTTCTCCAGGGGAAGTAATCTCTGCAGTCTGGAGAGCAGTCATATCTCCTGGAGAACACCAGGTCCTACCAGGGAGTTAGTAGGCAAGAGAAGCAATGTAAAATGTCCAGACAATACTATTAAAGAAATCTACCAAAAACAACCACTTAGAAAATTACCTTGAATTCCTTAATAGTACATAACAAAGCATTCACTTATAAAGAACGGAACAAATCCTTACATTTAAACAGGAAGGGGAACAATCAGTTCCCAAAATCTAACAGTTCAACAGGTAAGTTCATTTTTCTTTCTTTTTTATGTTGACTGTCCAGTCCTCCTGCGGTGTAGATACTGAAAAGACGGACCTCAGGATGCAAGGAGAATAGCATACTGCAGTCTGAGAGATTCTTAGATGTGCAGTGATATTTTAATCCTTTTACAAGCTGAACAGGCTCTCCCTGGACTTCTGAACCTTGTTTTCACCCAAAGGGCTTTTCCCAAGCCTCAATGCATGACAAGGCACTCCCAATCAATCCAGTACTTCACATTCTTACACTTCCCAACCTTTTGGGGAGACTATAGCTTCATCCTGATATTGCTGTAACCAGGGCATTTTTTCGAGCAGGAATGCACAGGAATGCGATTCCAACTGGCTTGGTGTCAGGGGTGTGTGGCCTAATATGCAAATGAGTTCCTGCAGGGCTTTTTCTACCAAAAAAGCCCTATGTGAAACAATGGTGGTCAGGGGGTGTAGCCTAATAGGCAAATGAGTCCCTGCTGGGCTTTTCCTACAAAAAAAGGCCTGGCTGCAACTCTTTTGGCAAGAAGCAGTTGTCAAATTCAGGCAGTGAAATTCCTGGAGATTTGAGGAGTGGAGCCTAGGAATGAAAGGGATCTTGGGCTGATCTCCCATCCAGCTACTCACCAGAGCAGCCCCTCATTTGCTATATATCAGGGGTTGCCAAACTGTGGCTTGGGAGCCACACATGGCTCTTTCACACATTGTGTGGCTCTCAAAGCCCCCACTGTCCCACTGGCTGGCTTTTTGTCTCTTTAAATCACTTCTCCAAGCCAACTGGCAACTTGGACAATGCATTTAAAGTTGCTTTGTTTCCACCTCTCCCTTCCCATCCACCTGCTTGCCTCCCTCCCTCCCTCAAACATCTGACATTCATGTCTTGCAGCTCTCAAACATCTGATGTTTATGTGGCTCTTGTGTTAAGCAAGTTTGGCCACCCCTACTATATAGAATCATAGAGTCGGAAGGGACCTCCAGGGTCATCTAGTCCAAACCCCTGCACAATGCAGGAAACACACAAACACCTCTCCCTAAATTCATAGGATCTTCATTGCTGTCAGATGACCATCTAGCCTCTGTTTAAAAACCTCCAAGGAAGGAGAGTCCATCACCTCCTGAGGAAGCCTGTTCCACTGAGGAATTGCTCTGTCAGGAAATTCTTCCTAATGTTGAGTCGGAAACTCTTTTGATTTAGTTTCAACGCATTGGTTCTGATCCGACCTTCTGGTGCCACAGAAAACAATCCACACCATCCTCTAGATGACAGCCCTTCAAGCACTTGAAGACTGTGATCATATCACCTCTCAGCCACCTCCTCTCCTCTATATGCTGCTGATTTCCCATCCAAGTATTCACACTGGCCGTGGCTGGGTTGGGAGTTGTATAAACGCCCTGCAGTGTGGAAAGACGCTGAATCAAAGCAAAATGAATTAGAATTTTTTTTCTAGCCAGCATTGCCAAACTCCCGGTTGTGGCTGGAGATCTCCTGGAATTACGACTGGTCTTCACTTCAGACAATAGAGATCAGTTCCCCTGGAGAAAATGAACTGTGCGGCATTATACCCTGCTGCGGCCTCTCCCGTCCCCAAACCCTGTCTAGGTTCCACCCCACCCCCCAAGGTATTTCCCAGCCCAGACCTGGCAACCCCACGTGGAGAGCGTCTCGTTGCTCGCTTGCTTGCTCCCTGGTTCTTTTGGCTGGGGAGAGCCTCTCTAAGGGTTAAAGTAAGGGAGTTCACAGTCCTAGAGAAGCAAATTGGGGGGGGGGGACTTAGGAAAGCAACTTCCTGTCCTCCGCCCAGAAGCTGTCTCTATCTCCCGGGACGCAGCTTAAATGTCTGGGAGGGATTTGGTGAGCTGCAAGAGGCTTGTTTTGGGGGTAGATATTGTGGAAGAAGGGGGGAGTGAAATGCAATGCAGTGCTAGACCTAAAGCATTTGGGGGGCGGGACGGTGATGGGGGCAGATTGGAAAGGGGCAGCCATATTAATTTGTAGTTGCAAAATCTAGCAACATTTATTTCAATATGAGCTTTCACTTCTTCACATATGCACGGAAAAGCCTCCTCCTGCAGTTCCCACCCTGTCCCACTGCCCACCCCCGCACTAGAGAACCTAAGCAGGGGTGTCAAACATGCCGCCCAGGGGGTGAATCAGCCCCCCCCCCCAGCAACTGGCTGTCATCTGCTTCCTTCTCCCTCTCTCTTGCTTCCTTCTACATAACTGCTTGCTTTGCCAGGCTTGCTTAACAGCACAGGAGCTAAGGAGCAAAACCTCTATTTTCTCAATTGGCTGAGGCTCCTCCTTCGGGGAGGAAGGGGGGGAGGAATAGCTTGCTTTGTCAGGCTCTCTCAATGGTACAGCAGAGCTACTGAGCCAAGCCTCTCTTCCTTCTATTGGCGGCTGAAGCTCTTCCCCCTCCTGGTTCCCTGGGGAAAGAGCCCAGTTCCCTGGATCCCATGGAGGAAATACAAAGAAAGCACCTTTAAGACCAAGTGCTAATGTTTTAAGGATATTTTAAGGTTTTTGGAAAATCTTTGTGTTTGTGTCTTTTATAAAGTTTATATCTGTTACCTAACCCTGTGGCGCAGAGTGGCAAAGCTGCAGTACTGCAGTCCTAAGCTCTGCTCACGACCTGAGTTTGATCCCCGCGGAAGCTGGGTTCAGGTAGCCAGCTCCAGGTTGACTCAGTCTTCCATCCTTCCAAGGTCAGTAAAATGAGCTTGATGGGAGGGTGGGAAGCGTAGATGACTGGGGAAGGCAATGACAAACCACCCCGTAAAAAGTCTGCTGGGAAAACGCGATGCGACATCACCCCAGAGTCAGAAACGACTGGTACTTGCACAGGGATTACCTTTACCTTTTAAAAACCTAACCATAAACATGTACACACATGGTCTGGCCCAACCCAACATGGCTTGGCCCAACAAGGTCTCATTTATGTCGGATTTGGCCCTCATAACAAATGAGTTTGACACCCCTGCCTTAGAAGCTCTTCTTTGCAGAGCCCAAAAGGATCCCTGTAGTGCAGGGGTGGCCAACTGTAGCTCTCCAGATATTTTTTGCCTACAATCCCATCAGCCCCAGCCATTGGCCATGCTGTAGTCGAACTGAGCTTTGGATGTTGGATGGTGACCCAGTGGCTTCAAGTTCCAAGGAGAGGCAGGGAAGTGATGGGTGCTCAGCTGGGATTTTTTTTAGGGGACACAGGAGGGTTCCTAAAGGATAGGCTGAGAGAGAGAGAAAGTTGCATACAGCTAAAAAAAAGATTTTCCAACACCTTTTTTTTTTCCCTCCCAGGCTGCAGTGAAAACATACCCCTGCCGTCTCCTCTGTTTGGTAAAGGGAAAAGAGACGCCATGCAGCCAGCTCAGGTAATTGTGGGAGTGGGGAAGGTCACTGGGAACATGAGCCCTCTGGCAGCGAATTCCACATTTGAATCACTCGCTCTGCAAAGTACTCTTTCTGTCTTTTGTCTGTCTTAAACCTACTGCCTGTCAGCTTCACTGGATGCCCTCGAGTTCTAGTCTTTTGGGAAAGGAAGAAAAATTTCTATTAGTCGGCTTTTTCCACCCCATGTGTAATTTTATAAACCTCTATAATGCCCCACCCTCAATCATCTCTTTTCTAAACTGAAAAGTCCTAGGCTCTGCAGCCTTTCCTCATAGGGTTGGTGCTCCAACCCCCTCATAATTTTGGTTGCCCTTCTCTGTACTTTTAACGGCTCTGCAATGTCCTTTTTGAGATACGGTGACCAGAACTGGATCAGATAAGGTGGATTCGTTGGCATCTCATGTCCGCTGAGCTCTCTCCCCTACTCAAATTCTGCCTTCCTAAGGCAAATCTCCAGGACTTTCAAAACCTGATCTGGCAGTGGTACCACTAGCAGAGGGCTAGATTTTGAGTTACACAGGACCCTTTTTGGGTCTTGACGGTAAAAGAAAAAAAATGTGGAATGGGATAGTGGGAGGCCTCAAAGAAGCCCAGCATTCTTGAGGCAAATTTTTAAAAAGTTTTAGTTTCCCTTGCACATGATTAAAAAAAAAGTCTTAGGTTGTACTAAGGCACGCTGGGAGAAAGAAAGAATGGCTGCTGTTGCCTTGGAAACAGAAAATCCATCAGACCCAAATCTGTACAGAGCCCTAATCGAAATGCAACTGCCCCTTGTAAGGAACAGAGAACAAAATTCTCTGTGGCTATTAGCCACATCATATGGTTGGAACTCTGTCTGAGGCGGTGATGCTCTGTATTCTTGGTGCTTGGGAGGGGCAAAAGTGGGAGGTCTTCTAGTGTTCTGGCCCCACTGATGGACCTGCTGATGGCAGCTGGTTTTTTTGGCCACTATATAGAGTGTTGGACTGGATGGGCCATTGGCCTGATCCAACATGGCTTATATTCTTAAATTAAAATGTGGTTGTGTTCTCATAAGAAATTGCTGTTCTGTGATTTTTGGTTGGCTGTAAAAAACAAACAAACCCTAGTTTTATAAATTTGATCAAATATTTATAAAACTTCATAGCATTAACCAGTCTCAAACTGGTTCACAGCCAATTTGAGAACTGTTTGCAAAAGAAATCTTGATGGGTTGAATACATCTGAAATATACTTCAAAACTGCTAATGTATGTCCAGGGCAAAAGATTTCTTTTTGAGGGAGGGTCAATGGAGACTGTAAATATCTAATGCCAGTCATGTTTACAAAAAAATGTCCCTTTCTGCCTAATCAGGCCACATGAAAGATACACTAACTCAGCGGTTCCCAACCTTTTTGGTGCCAGAGACTGGTTTTGCGGAAGACAATTTTTCCACAGACCAGGGTGGGAGGGCAATGGTTTCAGGATGATACAATTGTGCACTTTATTTCTGTTAGTTTGGTGTGGTGGTTAAGTGTGAGGACTCTTATCTGGGGGAACCAGGTTTGATTTCCCACTCCTCCACTTGCAGCTGCTGGAATGGCCTTGGATCAGCCGTAGCTCTCGCAGAGTTGTCCTTGAAAGGGCAGCTTCTGGGAGAGCTCTCTCAGCCCCACCCACCTCACAGGGTGTCTGTTGTGGGGAAGGAAGATAAAGAAGATTGTGAGCCACTCTGAGATTCGGAGTGGAGGGCAGGATATTAATCCAATGTTGTCTTTTTATTATTATATATTTTATTATTATATATTTTTATTATATAATATACAATAAAATAATTATACAACTCATGGCCCGGTTGCTAACAGGCCACGGACCGGTACTGGTCCACGGACTGGGGGTCGGGGACCCCTGCACTAACTAACTAGTTTTGGGGTGAGGGATTCAGAGGATTCATGCTAATCAGTTCTCAGAAGCTAAACAGGGTAGTATTTGGGCAGTATTTGTATGGGAAACCGCCAAGGAAAACCGGAATAGCTACACAGAGGCAGGCAATGGAAAATCTCTTGTCTAGAAAACCCTCCAGGGTTACCATAAGTCAGCTGCAACTTAACACCCCTGGGCCCTGCCAACATTCTAGTTTTGATGGTACTATGAAAATTGGATAGCCCACAGAAAAAAGGCCTATCGTTCCACAATACAAAATTCCCCAGTGAAGCCAATTTAGTTCATGAGGCACTGTCAGGGCGTGCCAGGAAGGAGACCTAGAGATTCATGTTAAGTGAACAAAATGAGAGAAGTGTTTGCTGATTGGGCCTATGAGATGTCTGTGCTAAACAGAAAAGATTCAGCTTTCAAAATCCTAAATTATTACTCACTGCAGAACTTAAGAACCTGGTTCTTAGAGGAGAGTCAGGTAATGATACAGGATGTGGGGGAAATCTGTGATACAGATTGCGGTGTGATTTTGGTTGATGATCTTCCCCGCAAGAGTTAGAATTGACCTGTAGCCCACCTTATAAGACTTCCAAAGTGGACTGGGAATCAAAATGGCTGACAACCTTTCTTCATAATGGGATAGAACTTCTTTACGGGATAGAACTCATACAGTGACTGTTCATGGCTTGTAGTAAAGGTTGATCTCAAATCAGTGGTGGTATATGCCCCCCACAAAAGAAGATTTTTTATATGTTGAGACACTTAACATATAAAACATGGTATATAAAGAAACACTTTCTTCTTCTTCCAGGGCAAGGTGTCCTTTGAAGAGGTGGCTGTATATTTCACCCAGGGGGAATGGAGCCTGCTGCACCCAGCCCAAAGAGCTCTATACAGGGACGTTATGCTGGAGAATTTTGGAAATGTGGCCTCTCTGGGTAAGGAACATCTACTCTTTGGCTGTTTCCTTCATGTTGTGAGGCGTGACTGTGAGTATTTCTCTGTTGACAACAAAGTCCCTGATGATAAAGGACATTGTATTAGCTAATCTCTGCCACTCTCTATAATAGCCTGTACACATCTGGAATTCTGACAAAGAGTGGTGAGCACAATTCCAAAATGGCTGCCACAGGAGGTGGAGAAAACCACAAAATGGCCTCCGCCTTCCATGGAGACACATATCTCTGCAGGATACAATGACCTCATACTTCCACACACAAGATGCTGGGCAAGCTGGCCATTTGTGGTTAGGAAAGTACTCAGGCTTCTCTCTCTCCTTTTGACTCCAACCTGAATGTGAACTGGCTCTACCTGAATAAATGTAAGTTTACCTCATTTGCATTACATTTCTTGGGTGAATTATTTTCTGCACTCAATATTACATTTCGAAAACTGGGCAAAACTCTGCTATATTAACCAAGTATCCCAATAAAAAGTACTTTACTGAAAGCCACTGTCTGCATTATACCGTAAATATTCAAAACTCCAAAGGCCCCCTCAGTTCTGCCCACATTCTAAAAACACATTGTGGACCCCTGCTGTATATGGAGAAGAGCCAGGGCTTCTCTTTGCCTGGCACTCCTGTGGCTGGATCATGTGAGAGGGCATCACAAGAGGTGTGTGCAAAGTGAGGCTTCATTTGAAGAACATAAGAGAAGCCATGTTGGATCAGGCCAAAAGCCCATCCAGTCCAACACGTTGTGTCACACTGTGGCCAAAAAAAACAGGTGCCATCAGGAGGTCTATCAGTGGGGCCAGGACACTAGAAGCCCTCCCATTGTGCCCCCCCATGCACCAAGAATACAGAGCATCACTGCCCCAGACAGAGAGCTCCATCTATACCCTGTGGCTAATAGCCATTGATGGACTTCTGCTTCATATTTTTATCTAACCCCCTCTTGAAGCTGGTTATGGTTGTAGCTGCCACCACCTCCTGTGGCAGTGAATTCCATGTGTTAATCACCCTTTGGGTGAAGAAGTCCTTCCTCTTATCAGTCTAACCCGACTGTTCAGCAATTTCATTGAATGTCCATGCATTGTATTGTGAGAAAGGGAGAAAAGTACTTCTTTCTCTACCATCTCTATCCATGCATAATCTTGTAAACCTCTATCATGTCATCCTGCAGTCAACGTTTCTCCAAGCTAAAGAGCCCCAAGCATTTTAACCTTTCTTCATAGGGAAAGTGTTCTCTGGGAGAGAGGTGTGATGGTCTGAGCTGGAGCTGGAGCTTCCCTCCAGACTGGGGCTTCCTTGACCTGTGCTGAGAAGGGAGCAGGGCTTTTTTTGGTAGCAGGAACTCCTTTGCATGTTAGGCCACACACCCCTGATGTAGCCAATCATCCAAGAGCTTACAGGGTTCTTGGACAATTGGCTACAGGGCCTACTGTAAGCTGTTGACTTACTGTAAGACTTACTGTAAGACATTTCTTAGCTTCTCAACTGGGCAAGCGGTGGACATATATCTGCCAATGCCAAATGGATACCAGACAGCTGTGGTATTTGTGGAGGAACAGAGTCAACGTGGCTTGAAACTGCTGAATATTTATGTGCAGACAGAAGAGCCATAATTGTGTTTTTGTTTCCTTCTGAAAAAGGACCTGTGATTAGTAAGCCTGAGCTCGTATCTTGGCTGGAAGAAGAAGAAAAGCTATTTCTCCAAGACTGTAACAAAGAGGAAGGATTGTCCAGAAGTTGCCCAGGTCTGTAGTGGGACCGTCTAATGTCTGGGAGCTCTGGGGTTCCTTTCAAGGGCTGGTGGATTTCCACAAGCAGGTTTTTCAAGTCCAGAAAAGCACCAGAGCTAAAAACAAAGGGAAAAAAAGCTGATAGTATCCATATTATCCATACACTTATAATTTTCCCACTGCCCCATTTTTTGTGCTCTCCTTGGTCTTGTTTTTTTGTTTGCTTGTTTTTAGGGCAGAATAGTCTGACCTCAAATTCTTAATTAATTAATTGGATTTTTGACTGCCCTTCCCAATAGCCAGGCTCAGGGCAGTTAACAACAAAATTATAATTCATGAACTAATAAAACTAGAATAAATAAAACCATAAAGCATCTTCCTCCCAGCCATCTGTTTTCATCCTCATTTTAAGAATTTGTCGCTTCCCATTAAGAGCACTGAAATTGACTGTAAAATGAGATTTATATTTAAATTATTGAGTGTGTGTATACCTGGAAGTCATGGCAACTTCTGGTGACTGACCCCTATTGGGGGCATGGAAGATATTTAGAGAGGTGACTAAATAAAGCCTGCCCCTGCCTTCCAGCTCTGGTATTCCAAGGAGGTCTCCCATCCAGATACTTGCAAGAGTCGACCCTGCTTAGCTTCCGAGATGAAATCAGACTTGCCTGGACTATCCAGGTCAGGGCTAAATGAGGTGTATTTTAAATATGGTTTTAAATCATCCTGGGTCCTGAGTCGCCTGGGAGATTGACAGGTATATAAACAATTTAAATCAACAAAAAAGTATGTGCAGCTTGAAAATTTGAAACTGCTTTTTACCAAGCCAGAGCATTGTTCAGTCCAGCCAAGTATTGTCCACTCTGGCCAGCTGGTCCATTGTGGGAAATATTTTTAAGGAATGCCTTGTTATTGTTAATATGGAATGCCTTGTTATTGTCCAGTTATGGACCAAACACTGGCTGTAAATCATAGCTGGGATGTATCAGTGGGGGCGGGGGGGGGAGCCTCGGAGAGCTACAAAATAGGTGACTTGAATATGGAGTGGCAGTGTTTCCATGGGAATTGGGCCTCTTCCTCTCAGAATGGCATTTTGTTGCTTCTGGGTTGATACAAGATGGAGTCCCTCACTCCTCTGGCTTCAGATGACCCAGGGACACAGGGAAGTTCTAAAGCATTGTTCCTGGTCTCTCTCTCTCTTTCTGTGGGGGTAAAAACTCCACCGGCTTCCTTCCATTTCTGGGCAAGCAGTGGGTACATCTCTGCCAATTCCAGATAGATGAACTTTGGTCCAACTGTAGTCGAACTGTCATAGCTGTGGAGGGAGGGTGGATTTGAACTTCTGAATATTGATGTGTACACAGAACAGCCATAATTATTGTTTTGTTTCCTCTTGAAAAAAGGACTTCTGATGGCCAAACCTGAGTTCATATCATGGCTGAGAGAAGATGAAGAGCTCTTCGTCCAAGGCTCTGATGGGATGGAAAGATTAGCAGGTAGGTGCTTAGATCTGCAGTGGCTTCTGGTTGGGTGTGAGGCCTCTCATGGGGAACTGATAGGCCACTGTGTGAGACAGGATGCTTGACTACATGGATCAGTGGTCTGATCCAGCAGAGCACTTCTTATGAATCCTTAGCCTGCTGTTGACCTTAAAGAGGAACTGGTTGGCCACTGTATGAAACAGGATGCAGGACTAGATGGACCATTGGTCTAACCCAGCAGGGCTCTTCTTATGTTTCCGTTTATTTCAATTTATATCCCACCCTCCCCACCGAAGCGGCTCAGGGCGGCTCACAATATATAAAATCTACTGTAACAAAGAGTTTGGTTTTAAAAATACATCAATTTGCAACAATTTAAAACAGTAAAATAGAAAACATATAGAACAAACGATCTGCCAAAATGCTACACTACAACCTTCCATAAAGTTTCCAGTTCTTATTTTCTTATGAAGGTTTCAGCCTCTGTGCCCTGTTGTTTGTCCTCCAGAGGAACTGGATGGCCACGGTGTGAGACAGATTGCTGGATTAGATGGACCACTAGTCTGATCCAGCAGGGTTCTTCTTATGAAGGCCTCTTCTTATGTGCCCTGTTGTTGGCCATCCAGAGGAACTGGTTGGCCACTGTGTGAGACAGGAGGCTGGACTAGATGGATTATTGGACTGATTCAGCAGACCAATTCTCATGTTCTTAGAAATGGAGGGAATCCTGTCACATGCAAACCCTGGAGTTATTGTGGGTAAAAAACACAAGCCTGACTGAAGAAAACACTTCAGTGTATTGCAATCACAATAAGATGGACAGAAAATGTCCATTGTGTGATGACACGCTTCTGAGCTTTACTAAAATGTCTGAAACCTCAAAACTGTTGCAGGCTGAAATAGTGTGAATTAGTCCATTCCCTGACTTTTTTCCCACAGTGCTTATGTTTGGTTCGTTGTTTTTCAGCAGGAGGTGTGTGGGAGTCAGCAAATGAAAAGAAAGATCATCCACTGATGGAGAAAGAATATATATATCCAGATTTGAAAGAGAGGATTGAATATTGTGGTGTTGTGAAGAAGGAGGAGACAAAACATCCATGTAATAGGAGCAGTAGTTCTGGTCTTTTAAAGTATGGTCATTCTCATAAAATTCCATTAATTCCCAAAGACGGCAGGAATGAGTACCCAGCAAGTGAGGAAATTTATCCTGAAAAATCAGACATTGGTATACATGGGGACTCCCATAACAGAAAGAAAATGTATAAATGCCTGCAGTGTGGAAAAATCTTTGGGCAGGAAGCGAAATTAACGTCCCATCAAAGAACTCACACAGGGGAGAAAAAATATAAATGCTTGGAGTGTGGGAAAAGTTTCAACCAGAGTGGAAATCTTACTACCCATCTAAGAATTCACACAGGGGAGAAAAAATATAAATGCCTGGAATGTGGAAAGAGCTTTAGTCGTAGTTCATATCTTAATTCCCATCAAATAATTCACACAGGGGAGAAACCATATAAATGCCTGGTGTGTGGGAAAAGATTTAGTCAGAGTGGAAGCCTTACTTCTCACCAACGCATTCACACAGGGGAGAAACCATACAAATGCCTAGAGTGTGGGAAAAGCTTCAGTCAGAGTTCACACCTTACTTCCCATATAAAAGTTCACACAAAGGAGAAGCCATATCAATGTCTGGAGTGTGGGAAATGCTTTGTTCAGAGTGGAAGCCTCACTTCCCACCAAAGAATTCACACGGGGGAGAGAAATTATAAATGCCTGGAGTGTGGGAAAAGCTTCAGTTACAGTGGACACCTTACTGCCCATAAAAGAATCCATACAGGGGAGAAGCCCTATAAATGCCTGGAGTGTGGGAAAAGCTTCAATCAGAGTTCACATCTTACTTCCCATAAAAGGATTCACACAGGGGAGAAAGAATATAAATGCCTGGAGTGTGGGAAAATCTTTGGGCGGAAGGATAAGTTAATTTGCCATCAAAGAATTCACACTGGGGAGAAACCCTATACATGCCTTGAGTGTGGAAAAAGCTTCAATCAAAGTGGAAACCTCACTTCCCATCAAAGAACTCACGTATAGAAAGCTGTAGAAAGATATTGCATCAAAGCAAATAGGACTGGAAAATTAGAAAGCAAGGTGATAAAAGAGTATCATCAGTAGACCTCAGTTGATATGGGTCTGTTTTCAAACATTGTATCAGTTTAAGGCACCTCTGTTTTGTATTAGTTCTATATTTAACTTACCTTTATCTCCTTTCTCCCCTCCTTGGGTTAAAATGTTTTGGAAACACCCATCATAATATGGAGTTATTTTGATGCAAGCAAACTAAGCTAGATTCATTGATATGAACTTCTCCCTCCTCCTCTTCATTTTTGAACATCCCTCTGGCTAACCCCAGATCTGTTGCATCCTGGCTCACCAGTCCTGTCTTTTGAATACGGTTCAGAAAACTCATTTAGAACAGGGGAGGCCAACGGTAGCTCTCCAGATGTTTTTTGCCTACAACTTCCATCAGCCCCAGCCATTGGCCATGCTGGCTGGGGCTGATGGGAGTTGTAGGCAAAAAACATCTGGCGAGCTACAGTTGGCCTCCCCTGATTTAGAAGATAAAAGATCTTCACAATTCCAAGTAATTTCCAGTTTTTAACTGCATAAAACTTGCTAATTCATAGAATCATAGAGTTGGAAGGGACCTCCAGAGTCATCTAGTTCGACTCCTGCACAATGCAGGAAATACCTCCCCCTAAATTCACAGGATCTTTATCGCTGTCAGATGGCCGTCTATAAAAACCTTCAAGGAAGGAGAGCCCACCACCTCCCGAGGAAGCCTGTTCCACTGAGGAAGCGCTCTAACGGTCAGGAAGTTCTTCCTAATGTTGAGCCGGAAACTCTTGATTTAATTTCAACCCATTGGTTCTGGTCCTACCTTCTGGAGCCACAGAAAACAATTCCACACCATCCTCTATATGACAGCCCTTGTTGAAACTCCAAAAATTTCATGCCAAACTAAATGCCCTGGCCAGGAGTCATTTTGTAGAAAAATAGGTGGTGGAGCTCATCCAGGGATTGTTATGCAGCTGCACCTACTATACAGTGGACAAGGTGGGAAGGAGGAGGTGTAACTCTCAGAAAGGTTCAGGAGCTGTGCTCCTGTGAGCTCCCACTGAATCCTAGGCCTGGTCCTAGCTAACAAAGTCTTTGCTTGGAATGCCTGTCTCCTTAGCTGACCATACATCTAGCACCAATGGTGGTGGGTCTTGGGGATTTCCCAGCTTTCCCCTGTCTTTCCTTGGATTCTACACATCAAATACTCTAATATCTTATTTTTTATATTATATACAGAATTTGTACTCTACTTTCTGCCCTCATCAGGGTGACCAAGATGGCTCTCAGATTAAAAACATACACTATAAAAACAGATTCTTAAAAACTATTGCAACCCAACCAACACACAACACTCATCATTCAAGCACTTAAAACCAAACTAAATTACAAATAGAGGTGGATGTAATCCCCTGTGCAAGCACCAGTCGTTTTCCACACTGGGGTGACATTGCTTTCACGTTTTCACGGCAGACTTTTTACGAGGTTGTTTGCCATTGCCTTCCCCAGTCATCTACACTTCTTCCCCTAGCAAGCTGGTGACTCATTTTACCGACCTCGGAAGGATGGAAGGCTGAGTCAACCTGGAGTCGGCTACCTGAAGCAGCTTTCGCTGGGATCGAACTCAGGTCGTGAGCAGTGGGCTCCGACTGCAGTGCTGCAGCTTTACCACTGTGCGCCATGGGGCTCTTACAAATTACAAATACAATACAATAAAGTGATATGTCCATAAAAAGAACGATTTCCTTCCGGGGAGAAAAAGTCTAGCATAGAAACTTTATGGATACTGTCGTAAAATATTGCAAGCTGGGCGAGGAAATTGTCCATCTGGAAATAGATCCAGCATAGAAGACGTCACAATCTTACCTTTTTAAAGAACTTTGGTACACCAAACCAGTTGATTTCCCTGGCTAGTGGAGAGAGAAATTTGAACTCTGCTGGCATCATTTATTCCATTCCATCTTCCAGCGTTCCGCAGGATTCTATAAGCACTTTCAGATTTTCATTTTAACCAGACGTCTATCTGTTGATGCCTCAACTCTGTATAAACTGGTACTGGGGATGGCAGTTGTGAACATTTACATTTGTTTATGAATATCTGAAGCACTGTTCCTGTTTCAAACTGTGCTGCCCCCCCTTCCCAGTTCTGCACTTTATTTTTAATGGTTCCAACTTTTGTGATATGCCAATATACTATGCTGATATGATATTTGAGAGTTTGCAGTGGCCAGGTTTTCATATAAAAATAAAGTGATTAAGCACTGATAGGTGTTAAGCGCTGACAGGTGTTTCAATATGTTTCTAATCAAAGTATTTTTCTCCTCAACTCAGACTAAAATGTTAAGAGGTTTGTGGCAGGTACGTGCTGCTGGTCAACTGATTTTGTTGTCTTGTTTTCTGGTTATTCTTTGGGATTTGTAAAACGATTCCATTGGAGACCTAGGAATGATTTGTTTGATCAACCTTTATTGATTTGTAGAAAGGGAGATTAGTTACAATATTAGCAGATCACAGACTTCTTCCTTTCGGCATCCCATTGAACGGTTGAAGGTCAGTCGGCTAGGAAAAGCAGTAAAAGCACACTAGATGAATTTGTTTAGTATTTGAGGTTGGTATAGACCAGGGGTGGCCAACGGTAGCTCTCCAGATTTTTTTTTTGCCTACAACTCCCATCAGCCTCAGCCATCAGCCATGCTGGCTGGGGCTGATGGGAGTTGTAGGCAAAAGACATCTGGAGAGCTACTGTTGGCCACCCCTGGTATAGACCCATTCCCCTGTCATCAGAAAACTCTATTGATGGTTGCCTGCTTGTTACTTCACTATATCTGTGAAGAAAAAGAGCATCCTACAAAGCTTGGTGAGAGTTAAGGCTCCAGAAGAGGCACAATACATGATAACATATTGCAGATATAAGGCACAGGGGGAAATTGTATATAATGTGTTATATTTCGTGTGTTGTATAGCCCTTGCTACGCTAAATAGAATGTTATTGCCTCATCGTGTTTTATTAGGTGATACCTGTTTCAGTTGCAATGCCAAGTACAAAATGTGGAATTTCTTTTAATTTTAATACAATTTTTTTCCCAACAAAATTTGCATTTGGGAGTTCCCTGGAGTATTGTCCTGTCCAATATGCTTTCTCACACCACAGTCGCGTCTTTATGCACGATGAAATGTTACCTGGAGTTGAAAGTGACAAATTAATTGTAGACAATCATTGAAAATTAATAAAGCTGCCTCTTTGGGGGACAAGAATGTAGTCCACATTCATTTTCCAACAAAATAAGTAGAATATGAGATTGGATTTATACCCTGCTCTTCACTCAGAGTCCCAGAGCAGTTTCCAATCTCCTTCCCTTTCTCTCCCACAACAGACACTCTACACAGTGGTGTCAAACTCATTTGTTATAAGGGCCAGATGAGACATAAATGAGACCTTGCTGGGCCAAGCTGTGTTGGGCCAGGCCATGTTTGTACCTATTTAAGATTAGGTAGCAGAGATATAAACATTTTAAAGGACACAGACAAACGTGACTAAATATTTTAATTTTTTTAAAAAAACATGCTTAAAACATTAGCACTTTGTCTTAAAGGTGCTTTCTTTGTATTTCTCCCATGGGATCCAGGGAACTGGGCAAAGGAAGCTCTGGCTCTTTCCCTCTCTCCCCAGGGGACCAGGAGGGGGAGGAATCTCAACCAATGGAGAAAATCAAGGTTTTGCTCTGTTGCTTCTGTGCGACTGAGCAAGCCTGGCAAAGCAAGCTGAGATGCAGAGAGAGGGAGAAGGAAGCAAGAGAGAGGGAGAAGGAAGCAGGCAAGAGCCAGTTGCTCTGGGGCCTGATTCAGCCCCCGGGCCACATGTTTGACACCCCTGCTCTATGAGGTAGGTGGCGCTGAGAGAAGTGCTCTTTGGAGAACAGCTCTGAGAGAACTTGTGACTGACCCAAGGTCACCCAGCTGGCTGCATGTGGAGAAGTGGGGAAATCAAACCCAGTTCTCCCAGATAAGAGTGCCACTCTTAACCACTACACCAAACTGGCTAAAAATAAGTGATGCTTTATAGTGACTTTATAGTGAAAGAACTGAAACTGCTAAGCTATTACCAGTATTTCTTTGTT
Source organism: Heteronotia binoei (assembly GCF_032191835.1). Lineage (NCBI taxonomy): Eukaryota > Metazoa > Chordata > Lepidosauria > Squamata > Gekkonidae > Heteronotia > Heteronotia binoei. The sequence goes on from NC_083227.1 coordinate 27,513,079, forward strand.
GTACAATCAAGACTTATAGATCTCTGAACCGCACTGAAATGGTCTTATAGAATCACAGAGTTGGAAGGGACCTCCAGAGTCATCTAGTCCAGCCCCCTGCACAATGCAGGAAACTCACAAATACCTCCTCCCCCCACATCCCTAGTGTCACCTGTTCCACACCCAGAAGTCTTGTCCTGTAATAAATTTGTTTGCAGAAACACCAGTTAACTCTTGCACAACACCCACATTCCACATGTAGTTGTAGTAGAAGAAGACGACAGTGGGTTTATATCCCATCCTCCACTCCGAATCTCAGAGCAGCTCACAATCTCCTTTATCTTCCTCCCCTACAACAGACACCCTGTGAGGTGGGTGGGGCTGAGAGGGCTCTCACAGCTTCTGCTCTTTCAAGGACAGAGTCTCACAGTGGCTCACAATCTCCTTTATCTTCCTCCCCCACAACATTCACCCTGTGAGGTGGGTGGGGCTGAGAGGGCTTTCACAGCAGCTGCCCTTTCAAGGACAACCTCTGCCAGAGCTATGGCTGACCCAAGGCCATTCTAGCAGCTGTAAGCGGAGGAGTGGGGAATCAAACCCGGTTCTCTCAGATAAGAGTCCGCACACTTAACCACTACACCAAATTGGCTCTCTAGTTTGAATCCTGTCCTCAGCTTGGACTTTAATGCCCCCTGTCATTGGCACACCTGCAAAGGAATAGCAAAGTACAATGGAAATGGGTGGCTTGCGCTGCCTATAGCGCTCTGCTTTTTCAAAGCATGAGGACAGGATGGTGAGGTACTGCTTTAAGTAGAAATTCACTTTGGGTCAGCATTGGGGGGAAATACATGGTATGACTTTAGCTATCAATCTGATTTTGGCAAGGATCCGGTGGAAAGTATAATTGCTCTTACTGCTGTTTCATTTAGATAGATCCAAGCAGGCAGCCGTATTGGTCTGAAGCAGCAGAACAAAGTAGGAGTCAAGTTTCACTTTTAAGACCAACAAAGTTATTACTTTGATTCGCCCCCACAACTCAGGAGGTTTGAAAATGCCTGATCTTAAACATTATTATTCATCTCAGCTAACATCTCTTCTTGTCATGACTCACTCTGAATCCTCTCTCGACTGGGCACACATTGAAAAATCCTTTTTGGACTCCCGTTATCTTTATGATTTACTCTGGAACTCTCCACACACCAGACCCTGTCATATCAACAATAACCCTTTTTTACACAACACTTTTCTGATCTGGGACAAATTCAAGGGTCTGCTTGCCCCTAATACTTCACCAGTCTCTTCCTTCTTGGGGCAGCCTTGGTTCCTCCCAGGTTGGGATACTAACTCTTTCAAGCTCTGGAGACTACATCACAAAACTAGGATCTCCGACATCACTCAGCATGGTTCATTGCTCGATAAAGCACATCTCCAACAAAATTCTGGTATTACCATCCCATGGTTTGAGTATCTCCAGGTTAAACATCTTATCAACTCGCTTTCATTGTCCTCTAAATTAAATAGATCTCTTGCCCCTTTTGAAGTCTTGCTTAATCAAACTCATCTACAACGTAAAGGTCTTCTCTACTTTATTCTCTCATCTTATCTCTGGATCTAGATCACCCTGTTCGTATCAAAACAAATGGCATAAGGACCTTGATCTAGATTTACCTCCTGCCACGTGGGACTCCATTTGGAAAGCTAGTCCTTATACTTCCAAGTGTATAAATATATAATTCCTTTCGTTCAAAGTTTTAGCTTGTTGGTACACCCCCCCCCCCAACAACTGTCTTACATTCACCTGGATTCAACATCATTATGCTGGAAATTATGTGGATCCCATGGCTCTTACTTCCACTGCTGGTGGAGGGTGCCCTATTCACAATTTCTGGAAGAAAGTTGTCTCTTTTATTCATAAGATGTCAGGCTACGTGGTCCCATTCAAACCTGAAACTATTTTACTTTTTTACTAGCCTGATGATAGAATCCCTTCCTGCTGGAAGGACTTGATTTTTTTCTTTTTAACTGCAGCCAAGCTCACTATAGCCCACATTTGGAAGACTCCAGAATCTCCTAAGCTTTCTAATTGATTTAAGGTTGTATGGGATTTTTTTGTAATGGAAAGGCTTGCTGATCATATTCATTGTATTCAAAACCCTCATTTTGACTCTGTGTTTTATATTATGTGGGAGCCCTTCTTAAGAGTTAGTTTATAAAGATTCTGTGTTTCGATCTTTTAATGCTAACTAGCAAAATCCTGTATTTTTTTTGACTCTGTTAAATTTTGACTTCATCTGTATTATTTGTAAGCTTGCGTCTTACCTGGTGCGTCTGTCCATGCAGATATTATTCCTGTTCAAGTTCTCAGATTTGTTTTTGGGGGGGGGGTTTGTTTTTTGATATGATTATTCTTTGCAAAATTCAAAAAATGGAAAATAAAGTATTGTTAAAAAAAAGACCAACAAAGTTTTATTCCGAATGTAAGCTTTTGTTATGCATCCATACTTCTTCAGACGAGGGGATAGGGTACAGTGGGCTGAAATACATGTAGCTGGTGGGTTAAGAGTGTAAACTGATACAAAGGTTAGGATCGCATGGCAAAATAGTGTAATAAATTGGAAGACCATTTGGTCTGGATAGCAATAAAAGGTAATAAAAGTTGCCTATTAATTGCTGTTGCTGAAAGTCTAGGTAAAACAAAAGGACATGTATTTCCTTGTTCTTGTCCACCTAATTATGAAGTGGACAGTTATTAGGTAGATATTAGGTAAATTAGGTGGACAAGAATCCACCTAATTACCTAATACCTACCTAATAATATCTATCTAATAATTGTCCACCTAATAATTAGTTGGTTGGTTAAGAGTGTAAACTGATACAAAGTTAGGATCAAATTGCAAAATAATGTAATAAATTGGAAGACCATTTGGTCTGGATAGCAGTAAAAGGTAATAAAAGTTGACTGTTAATTGCTGTTGCTGAATGTTTAGGTAAAACAAAAGGACATGTACAGTATTTCTAGTTCTTGTCCACCTAATTATGAGGTGAGCAATTATTAGGTAAATATTAGGTAAATTAGGTGGACAAGAATCCACCTAATTTACCTAATATCTACCTAATAGCGGCAACCCCCCAGGACCGATCAACACGTTTTTTGAGGGAGGGCAAAATTAAGAAATGACACCCCCTTATGGGCCACTCTATCTTATGGTCCCATAGAATACAATGGACTCCATACCCAATTTGGCACACACACCCCTCCATTGGCGCCCGGGGCAAGCACCCCACTCTGTCCCCCACCCTAGATCCGGCCCTGCAAACCCCGTTCTCTCAGAAAAGAGTCCTCACACTTAACCACCACACCAAAATAAAGTGCACAATTGTATCATCCCGAAACCAATGGAGAGAAGGCATTTAAAAGGTGTGCATTTAAATATGATGTCTAGAACTCCCTTTGGACTGCAGTTATGCTTGTCCCAGCCTTGCTCCTGGCTCCACCCCCAAAGTCCCCAGATATTTCTTGAATTGGACTTGGCAACCCTAGCCCTGAGCGCGCAGACCTCTGCACCGCACAGAAAAGCTCCTACCCAGCAGCACAAAGCTTTCTAGGTCTCAGAGGGGCCGGCTGGACTCCAACGTTGCTCTGCTGCTCCAGCCCAAGGGTTAAAGCCGAGGTAGCCTGCAGTCCTAGAGAAGAAGCACAAACTGGGCTTGTGAGAAAAGCCGTTTCCTGCTTCCGCCCACGTCTTGCAGGATCGATGGAGTTCCCCCCGGGCTGCTTCTTGAACCGTAGGATCTGGCAAGTTCAAAGGGGCGGGGGGGGGAGAGATTGGGGGGGGGCAAAGCAGAAGGAAAGCAGGGGAGAGAGGGAAAGCCTTCTCTCTGCAAATTGCAATCTCGCCCCCTCGAGTTGCCTCTCCTGCACGGGGACCGTCTCCCCTTTGTGCAGAGCCACGAGGTTTTCTGCAGCGGGCTGGAGGGCAGGATTCGAAACAGGAGCCTCGGAAGGGAAAGGCGAGCTTCAAGCGGCTTCAGGTTCCAGGGACTCACGTTTAGGTAGGAGAGGCCCAGATAGTCCAATTCAAGAAATATCTGGGGACTTTGGGGGTGGAGCCAGGAGGCTTTGGGGGCATCTCTCTCGGCTTGGCTTCGCGAACGAAGATTTAAGAAGGGTGCAATAGTCCACGTCTGCTGCAGGCTCGCTGGTGGCTGACAAGACCAATGCGGGACAGGCAGGTCCGGCCACAGTGGCTGCAGGGAAAAGTCTGATTTAGGGTTGGTCCTGTAGCAGTGCGATTCTTCCTCAATCTCCTTTTGTCCTCAAGACCAGCTATGCGTGCGTTCTCAAAAGAAGAAACAGCCTGGTGGATGGTGTGCCTCCATGCTTTGCGATCTGAGGCTAGGTCAGACCACTGGTGATGGTTGATGCGACAGGTGCCAAGGGATTTCTTCAAGATGGTTGATGCGACAGGTGCCAAGGGATTTCTTCAAGGAGTCCTTGTACCTCTTCTTTGGTGCCCCTCTATTTCGATGGCCGGTGGAGAGTTCATAATTGAACTCCAAAGGGAGTTCACTAGGGCTACAAAGGAGAAAGTAATTTTAGAAGTATGATGGGAGTCAGGTTTTTAATTGTGGCAATTACAATTCAAGAAGCATTTTAAGGTAGATGCTGAGCTGATATCATTTATTACACCTTCCGGCGATGTCAGGGGTGTGTGGCATATGGAAACTGAGTTGAACTAATAAGTTCTGGCACCTCTTTTTCTACAAAATGACCCCTGCCTCCCAGCCAAGGGGGCATAATTGAACTCCAGAGGGAGTTCTGGCTATCACATTTAAAGGGACTGCACACCTTTTTAATGCCTTCCCTCCATTGGAAATAATGGATAGGGGCACCTTCTTTGAGGGTTCATAGAACTGGACCCCCTAGTCCAATCTTTTTGAAACTTGGAGGGTGTTTTGAGGAGAGGCATTGAATGCTATACTGAAAATTTGTTGCTTCTACCTAAAAAAACAGGGTCCCCCCCCCAGCCCCAGATACCCTCAGATCAATTTTCCATTATACCCTATTGGAATCAGTACGGGTGGGAGCAGAGGGTAAAATTCAGGGGGCAGAAGGAGGGAGCGGATGCAGGAGGAGAGACTGAGGGGGGATCTGGGAGGGAGGACTGAGCAGTTGCAGAAGAGGTGCTGATGGGGGTCCAAGACAGAGCTGTGAATGGGGGTAGTAAGAGGGGAACGAACCCTTGCCTGGGAGGCAGGGGTCATTTTGTAGAAAAAGGTGCCAGAACTCATTAACTCAACTCAGTTTGCATATGCCGCACACCCCTGACATCCCTGGAAGGTGTACTAAATGATATCAGCTCAGCATCTACCTTAAAATGCTTCTTGAATTATAATTGTCACAATTAAAAACCTACTCCCATCATACTTCTAAAATGACTTTCTCCTTTGTAGCCCCAGTGGCATGAGGAAAATTTCCATCTGTCTGCTTTGTAGGTTTTGATTCTTTTCCCATTTTTTTGTGAGGGGAAATAACAGAAAGCTTGTCAAATCTTAAAAGTTCAGGAAAATTTTCACGGGGGTTTGAACAATGGAGCCCAGAAGCAAGGGGTTTTTTTTGGGGGGGGGGGCAATTTAGAAAGAAACACCACAATAAAAAGTAAAACTTCCAGAGACTGTCTGGGAGAAAAACAGCAATGAAGAGTCCCTATGAAGAAAGGGGGGTGGGTACAGAAGCCATCCTGAAAAACAGTGCCATGCTCTTTGCTTTTTAGAAATTGACGCTTTTGTAGATTTTTGACATACAATCTTTCAGATTTTATAGTCTGCATTTTATTCAGCTCTGGCAAGGTTTTTTTTTTTTAAAAAATAATCAGTAGTTGACATTATAACATTATAGCAGTGTGTCTTTCAGCTTCTCTGAATTGCAAACTTTCATTTTTTAAAAATGTAATTCTCTAGGCCCCCTGAGGCAGAGATATGCCTTCCTCTTTATATTTCTACATGAAAAAGGATAGAGCTGTTGCCTTTTTTCTCTTTCCATGAAAGCTTGGAATCTGGAGAACCTGATACACATATTGTTATGAATTTTACTGAAACTGCTATATTTGACTGCTATTTTTTTTAAAGGAAGCCCTGGGGGATGAGTCTATCAGTGGTTACTAGCTATGGTGACTGAGGGGGAACCTCCGCATTCATAGGTACTGATCCTCTGAATCCCAGAGCCAGGAGGCAACATCAGGGGAAGGCCTCGGCCTCCATGCCATGTTGTTAGTCATCCAGAGGAACTGGTTGGCCACTGTGTGAGACAGGATGTTGGACTAGATAAACATATGAAGCTGCCTTCTCATGAATCAGACCCTGGGTCCATCAAAGTCAGTATTGTCTACTCAGACTGGCAGCAGCTCTCGAGGGTCTCAAGCTGAGCTTTTTCACGCCTATTTGCCTGGACCCTTTTTAGTTGGAGATGCCAGGGATTGAACCTGGGATCTTCTGCTTACCAAGCAGATGCTATACTACTGAGCCACATTCCCTCCCCATTGGTCTGATCCAGCAGGGTTCTTCTGATGTTCTTATAAAGGCCTGTGCCTCTCTGCCCTGTTGCTGGCCCTCCAGAGGAACTGGTTGGTCACTGTGTGAGACAGGATGGTGGACTAGGTGGATTATTGGTCTGATTCAGCCGAGCTCTTCTTCTTATGTCCTTAGAAAATGGGGGAAGCTTGCCACATGGAAACCCTGGTGTTGCTGCGAGTAAAAAAGACAAGCCTGTCTCTATGACGAAAGCACCTCAGCGTACCACTCAGTCACACTAAGTTGTACATAAAATGTTAATTGTGTGATGATGCACTTTTGAGCATCACTAAAGCATCTGAAACCTCAAAACTGTTGCAGGCGCAAATAGAGTGAAGAATCTTTAACATTTTACTGACTCGGGGGACTCTCAGCTCTAAGCATTGCTAATCAGAACCTAAGAACATAAGAGAAGCCATGTTGGATCAGGCCAGTGGCCCATCCTGTCCAACACCTTGGTCGTTTTCGCACTCATCTCCAGCCGGCGCAACCCCCCTCTTCACCGCGCAGGATCTGCGCGGATTTCGCACTAAATGCCGCAGAGCAGCCTTTTGCGCCGGAAACTCCCGTCGCAAAAGCCGCGCAAACGGAAACTGCTTTTTGGCGGTTTACGTTTGAGCGGCTTTTGCGCTGGGAGTTTCCGGTGCAAAGGCTGCTCCGCGGCATTTAGTGCGAAATCCGCGCAGATCCTGCGCGGTGAAGAGGGGGGTCGCGCCGGCTGGAGGTGAGTGCGAAAACGATGATTGTGTCACACAGTGGCAAAAAAAAAACCCCAAGTGCCATCAGGAGGTCCACCAGTAGGGCTAGAAGCCCTCCCACTGTCCCCCCCCCAAAAAAACCCCCACCAAGAATACAGAGCATCACTGCCCCAGACAGAGAGTTCCAACAATAAGCTATGGCTAATAACCACTGATGGAAATAGGGGAAAGTTTCACCGGTATCATTTAGGCCAGGAAACTGGGAAAATCTGTTGTGTGGAAGGGCTGCTACTGCTTGTGCATCCAAACACAGAAGCTGCATTAGACAGTGAAAATCACTGGGGTGGTATTTGCGGCATCTGTGTATTTCTGGAGGGACAGAATCCGCTGCGTAGGAAGTGCTGGAGGTATAAGCACAGAGAATAATCATGTTTGTTTTCCCTGATAAACAGGCCCTCTGATTGCCAAACCTGACCTCATATCCTGGATGGAAGAGGGGGAAGAGCTTTTTTCTATGGGCTGTGACAAAGAAGAGGAAGTGGAAAACAGGTGTTTAGGTATCTGTTTTGGGATTATGCATTTGCCAGCTCTTCCTCCTGAGGGCTAGTAGATTTCCGTGGCCTTATTTATTCTGCAAAAAAAAAGTATGGATGAGCTGGGAGGGCTGAAACAATCCCTGAAGATCTTGAACCTGTGAGGACAGGCAGTTTCCTTCTCCTAAATCAAATCATTTTTTCCCCCAAGTCTGGTCGAATGTTGTCCACTTGGAGAGGCGGAGGTTTTCCAGTCTGGTGTAGTGGTTAAGTGTGTTAATTCCCCACTCCTCCACTTGCAGCTGCTGGAATGGGCTTGGGTCAGCCGTAACTCTTGCAGAGTTGTCCTTGAAAGGGCAGCTTCTGTTAGAGTTCTCTCAGCTCCACCTGCCTCACAGGTTGTCTGTTGTGCTGGTGGGGGGGAGAAGATAAAGGAGATTGTAAGCTGCTTTGAGACTCCATCAGGTAGTGAAGGTATAAATCCAGTCTCCTCCTCCTTCGTTCTCTTTCCCTGTTTCTGCTGAGATCCCTATAACTGAAGATGCTAGGCTTGATCTGGAATATTGTACCTGCAAAGGAAAGCATGGAGACATCAGCCAAAACAACTCCACAATAACACACATATAAACATATTTTACCTTCTCCCCCCTACCAGCAGAGGGCAGTGTTGAAAATGCTTCAGCATCTTGCAGTGCATCATTTAAGACCTAGCCCTGATTTGTCTTTTCTGAGAAACAGCTGATTGTCCCTTCCCCCCCCTGCCCAGAGCAACCAGTCAAGAAGCCAATTTAGTTCTCCAAAGAATATGCTGAAGTGGTTTTCATGGAACGAAACAACCTTTTTCTGCCATTTGGCACAGAGGCCAATTTGAGCGTCATTTCACCTATACTTGTTAGTAAATCAACAATTTCTTACTTGAGGGTGTTTAAGAATTCCTGGGTGTATGCCATCTGGACCGGAAGACTTTTTTTGGTTTGTTTCTAGCAGTCTAAGAAACCCTGCCTCCCTTGACCCTCAGGTTTCCATACGGCACCCTCCTTTTTAACTCTGTTCTCATTTTCAATTTCCAGCCTCTTGCCACCAATATCTTACCAAAGGTTTGCCTCACCATCCATTTGAGATGAGTTTTTCTGTACTAGGCTGTTGTCTTTCACCCCAGAACTCAGTTTTAAAGCTACTTTCCTGCCTCTTTGACATTAAATGCTAGCACCCTGATTACCTTTTAAGAACATAAGAGAAGCCATGTTGGATCAGGCCAGTAGCCCATCCTGTCCAACACGCTGTCACACAGTGGCCAAAAAATCCAGGTGCCATCAGGAAAGTACTTTGTGGATCAAATACCAGAGGCACAATGTATCTCCCCAATGCCATTATTTCACTTTGAACTGGAAAGAACAAATAATGCAGCATTAAATGATTTGGTCAGCGCCTGAGGAGAAACTCACCAGCTTGTGGCTACATTTTGGGGAGGCTGTTCTTCATTTCTGACCCAGATTGGAAGTATGTCTGTTACAGTAACTATCCCAGTGAAACGCTATTTTTCATTTGATTGCCACGAACACAAAGCGTTTGGTTGATATTGATCCAAGTGTAAGTCTTGCAGTGGCAAAATTTTTACCTATGGATTTTAATTATTCTTTTTCTCAATGCAATCTTTATACTTAGAATTTCTGAGGAGCCCCGTGGTGCAGAGTGGTAAAGCTGTAGTACTGCAGTCCGAGCTCTCTGCTCATGACCTGAGTTCGATCCCGGCAGTAGCTGGGTTCAGGTAGCCAGCTCGAGGTTGACTCAGCCTTCCATCCTTCCGACGTCAGTCAAATGAGTCCCCAGCTTGCTGAGGGGAAAGTGTAGATGACTGGGGAAGGCAATGGCAAACCACCCTGTAAAAAGTCTGCCATGATAACATCTTGATGCGATGTCACCCCAGAGTCAGAAACGACTGGTGCTTGCACAGGGGACTACCTTTACCTCTTTTTTTTAACTTAGAATTTCTGGTTTGGTTATTTTCTGTATTATTGGCCCGTATTATTCTGTACCATTAAATAGTATTATTCTGGACCATACCAAATTTGTTTGCTTATGACCCGTTGATCTGTGAGCACAAAGTATAGAATAAAGGAATTTGGATTGCCACAAACATAAGATCTGCCAGTGCCATCTAGTATGTCAGGGTTGGATTCTCAAAAAAAAAAAAAAAAAGCCTTTCAAAAGTGTCTCAAAACACCAAGCTTTTGAAATTCCTGCATTCCCTACAGCACATTACCTAATTTTCAAGCTTCTTTTTTTCACCATGTTCATATCAAGTTCCTTTTTCTTTCAGCAGGAGGTGTTTGTTTGTCAGCAAATGAAACAAAAGAGCACACACTGATGGAAATAAAAGAGACGTCTTCAGATGTCAGTGACAACTTGGAGCATCATGATGGCTTGAGCAAAGAAAAGAGAAAACAGTCATATAATGGGAAGAGTAATCCCAGTCCTTTAAAGGATAGTAACTCTCATGATATAATGCCAATTCCAGAAGTTTGCAAAAAAGACTATAGGAAAAAGTGCCCTGCAAGTGAGGAAAAAATTCATGGAAAATCAGACGGTAATATGCTTTGGAAAACCCATAATAGCAAGAAAATATATACATGCCAGGAGTGTGGGAAAAGCTTCAGTGGGAGTGGAAACCTTACTTCTCATCAAAGAATTCATACAGGGGAGAAACCCTATAAATGCTTGGAGTGTGGAAAAACCTTCAGTGAGAGTGGAAACCTTACTTCCCATCAAAAAATTCACACAGGAGAGAGACCAAATAAATGCCTGGAATGTGGGAAAACCTTCATTCACAAAGCACACCTCACTTCCCATCAAAGAATTCACACAGGGGAGAAACCATACAAATGCCTGGAATGTGGGAAAAGATTCAGTGAGAGTGGAAGTCTTATGTGCCATCACAGAATCCACACAGGGGAAAAGCCATATAAATGCCTGGAGTGTGGGAAAAGCTTTGGACGGAAAGGTGGACTAACTTGCCATCAAAGAATTCACACAGGGGAGAAACCATATAAATGCCTGGAGTGTGGACAAAGCTTCAGTCAGAGTGGAAGCCTTACTATCCATCAAAGAATTCACACTGGGGAGAAGCCATATAAATGCATCGAGTGTGGACAAAGCTTCAGTCACAATGCAAGCCTTACATTCCATGAAAGAATGCACAGAGGAGAAAAGCCATATAAATGTCTGGAGTGTGGAATAAGCTTCAGTCAGAGTGGAGCTCTTACTGTCCATCAAAGAATTCACACAGGGGAGAAACCATATAAATGCTTACAGTGTGGGAAAAGCTTCAGTAACAGTGGGAAACTTAGCATCCACCAAACCACTCACACTGGGGAGAAGAAATACAAATGCCTGGAGTGCAGAAAAAGCTTCAGCTGCAGTTGGAGCCTTACTGTCCATCAAAGAATTCACACAGGAGAGAAACCATATCAGTGCTTGGAGTGTGGAAGAAGCTTTAGCCAGAGTGGCAAATTTATTGTCCATCAAAGAATGCACACAGGAGAGAAACCATTTAAATGTTTGGAGTGTGGTAAAAGCTTCTCCCAGAGTGGAAACCTTACTGCCCATCAAAGAATTCACACAGGTGAGAAACCATACAAATGTCTGGAATGTGGGAAAAGCTTCAGTGCGAGTGGAAGCCTTACTTTCCATCAAAGAATTCACACAGGAGAAAAACCATACAAATGTCTGGAGTGTGGGAAAAGTTTCAATGAGAGTGGAAAGCTTACTTCCCATCAAAGAATTCATACAGGTGAGAAACCATATAAATGCCTGGAATGTGGGAAAAGCTTCCGTAACATTGGAAGCTTTACTGTCCATCAAAGAATTCACACAAGGGTTAAACCCTATATGTGTCTGGAGTGTGGGAAAAGCTTCAGTCAGAGTGGACACCTTACTGTCCATCAAAGAATTCATACAGGAGAGAAAACATATAAATGCCTGGAATGCGGGAAAAGCTTTCGTGAGAATGGAAGTCTTATTCGCCATCGTAGAATTCACACTGGGGAGAAACCATATAAATGTCTGGAATGTGGGAAAGGCTTCAGTCGGAGTTCACACCTTACTTCCCATCAAAGAAATCACACTGAGGAGAAACCATAGAACTCCCTGGAGTGTGGAAAGACTTTGCATCAAAGAAATTGGATCAGTACATGTAATGTAGTTAAGCTGCCTAAGGTTTTCAGATACAAGAACCACAGTGCTATTACCTTCATGAAAATCCTGCTTTAAACAACTTGGTTTACACATTTTGTTACATTGGGGGCATTCTTGCTGTCATCAGACAGGGCATTCCCCTGCGTGCAAGCCTGTGTACAGAGCAGCTGTTCATCACACTAGTTTGCTTTGTTTAGCAGGAGATTCTGAGAGAGTTGGCCGCACAGCCATGTGGGTTCTGGGCTCTGAACCTGAAAACTCACAGGTAGCCACTGGAGCAATTACAGAATGCATTTAACATGCATATTTTGTGTCAAGCCTCATAGACTTGTGATGTTTTCTACCTGCTGAAATTTTTAGTTTGTGTTACAGTATTCTAGCTGGGAGGTTACTGTAGCTTGGATCCACTTGGCCAGATTGAACAGGGACAGGGGTGGAATTCTGGCAGGAGGTCCTTTGCATATTAGGCCACATACCCCTGATGTAGCCAATCCTCCAAGAGCTTACAAAGCTCTTTTTTGTAAGTTCTTGGAGGATTGGCTACACCAGAGGTGTGTGGCCTAATATGCAAAGGACCTCCTGCTAGAATTCCACCCCTGAACAGGTATATCTTAAGTCTTCAGTGGATAAAAACAGGCTAAAATATGGCATGCAGAATCTGATGTCATCCATGATCACACTGCAAAACGCCATTCACAGGTAGGATCTTCCTGGCTTCCACGTGGAAGGAGGGGGATTTCTCCGGCCCCCTTCATTGGCAGATCTTCCCAGCTTAATAGGTAGCTCCTGAATCATTGTAGATATATCTAGAGTGGAGCACCTGTAACATTTGTCCGCCTCAGAGGAATCTCAGCTCTGAGCATTGCCAATATCTATGGGAAAACAGCAACATGAAAAAGTCTCTTTGGCTGAGTTAGGGCAATGCATAAACCATTGTGTCACAGTTCTGCGTGATGGGTAACAGTTCCTTCAAACCTCCTCTACTGACAGAGCTCTCAGCATTCTGAACAACTGATTTTATTTGATCTGTGTTCAATGTGAAAACCTTATTTCCCAGCCAATGCTCTCCCACACACTATTTTAATGAAAACATTTATTTTAGAGTATTCTGAATAGTCTTTGAAATGATTACATTAATTATTCTTAGGAAAGCACATTATTATTATCAAAGCAATTCAGAACAAACTGCCATATAGGACATTCTGTCTTCACCTAAATGTAATTTAAATATAATGGATTCTGTTACAAAATTTAGTCATTCTAGATTACATATATAAGTATTAGAATAGTTAAATTTTTGGTATACCATTAGGTTTTCATGGATGGATACAATTTGTGTCAACATGAACGTTACCAAATATATTTTTCCTTTTTATAAATCTGTCAACAGTTAATATTCTTTCACCTAGGGAAAAATTAATAAATCATTTCAAATAAACAACCAAGATTTGTCATGAAGATATATTTCACTGTGGTAAAAACACAGCTAAAAGAGGTCAGGGGCAGGGTTGTGTGTGTGATAGTTGTTGTTTTTTTCCTGCAGTCATATTTAATGAAGAATTTACAGATGCCAGAATTGATCTGGTTAAGACAGAAACCTCTAGTAATAGATAATCCTGTAAATAATTCTATACTGCTGAAATGGTATAAAATTAAACCTTTAAATTTAATCCCCCTTGACTTCAATCGAAAGACTCTTCATATTTTTCTAGTTTTTCACATTGGTGTGATAATAATCTATTATAAGAAAAACTGGTAGAAAAGCAGCAAATTTTGACCAAATAACCTGCAAAATGAAGGGCCGTGAACTGTTGGAATATTCTTTCTGGTTAGGCATATTCTAGATACACTTTTCTGAAAATAAAGCTTATGGTAAAAGTCTTATGTTTGATTTTCTAATTAGCAATGATCCTGAGATGGAGGGTGTTATTGCCAGAATTTATTCTTCATCATTAGTGAGAAGGATAAGAAATATAGAGGGATATTTTGGGGGTAGATTAGTTAATTGTGGATTTATTTAGAGTAAAAAAATAACTGAGATGGAAGGAATCTCTGTGCTCCGAAACTAGGCTGAACAAATAAGGTTGACAGAAATATGGTACAGCATCTTGTACTGATTAGGGAAAAATATGTGCTGAGCACTCAGTTTTCCAGTTTAGTTTATTATTATAGTCATTGACCAGAACATTTTAGTCATCTAGAACAACCTTAAAAGTACCTTATAAAAGTCCCCCAAAGAATCTGCATGTTAAAATGTGATGACTTGATGGTTATAACAGTAAAAAAAGAATTTAAAAGATTATTATTTAACCCTTTAAACCATTTTTAAAAGTCACTTAAAAATTGTTAAAAGAATTACAGCTTGGCCTATTTGTCTTGCTTTTTACGTTCTTTATAAACCTGGGAACAGAACCTAGCCACCTGTCTTGTTGTTTGATGGTTCCTATCTGACAGAAGATAATCTAATTTGAGTTTATTTGAGCTGCCAGGGGACCTTTCCAACAGCGGGCTAATGATTTCCCTTCAGCTTGCCGTATGAAAAGAGCAATCAAAAATATATACCGGTATGCTCCAGAGAATCTATTTCAGGCTGGCAACAGGAACAGAGCCTAAGTGCATAAGGAATCCCTTTTATATCTCCCCTCTACTGCTGCAGGGACATACTCCTAGCTAAAGTAAAGGCCCTTCTAGTGCTGTGAGATGCAAGAAAGTATAGATAGGTGGCAGGAGCAACTTTGTGTCTTCTGTTTGCTGAAAAGAAATAGTCTGAGGAAATGCTGAACACTCAAGGATGAACAAACTGAAAATAACTTATGAGATAACGTAGCTGCAACATTTGGATCGGGTCTTTTCAGCTTGGGAGCTGTGAGACCTCTGCTGCAGTAGAATAAAACGATTCTTTCTAACCAATTTTGTCTTGAGTCTTTACTGCTGGCAGGAGTCAAACAGGGATCCTACGACAGCTTGGGTGGATTGCTGCAGGACTCCTCTGGCAATTGGAACCCAGAGAGGGAAACCTAAACTTGGTGTGCAAACCACCCTGTAAAAAGTCTGCTGTGAAAATGTGAAAGCAACATCACCCCAGAGTCGGAAACAACTGGTGCTTGCACAGGGGACCTTTCCTTTCCTTCCATATATCAAATAAAAGTTGTAAGAGTGCTAAACACATTGATGAGAAAAGTCTGGATTAAGTTGGTCGCTACTTATAGGGAAGTGAAGAAATAGGGAAGAGAGACTGAAGGAAGGTGAAAGCAGGGCTTACCCTGCCACTAGGCAAACTAGGTGATTGCCTTCCCTGTTGTTGGCTGTCCAGAGGACGTGGCTGGCCACTGTGTGAGACAGGATGCTGAATTCGATGGACCACTGGTCTGATCCAGCAGGGCTCTTCTGATGTTCTTATAGTCAAAATATACTTGTTTAAGAGATTTTGTAGAAAAGTGCAAGAGTCCAGGAGCACCTTAAAGACTAACAAAATTTGTGGCAGGGGAGGAGCCTTTGTAAGTCGCTCGCTGCTCGCCTCTCAGGAAAGCTCCTACCCTGCCATGAATTTTTGTCAGTTTTTCAGCTTCTCCTGGACCCTTGCTGTTTTCTACTGCTACAAGACGAACTAACACAGCTCCCCATTATGATCTATCTCCATAAAAGATTGTTCCAAGTGGGCAGCCCTGTTGGTCTGAAGCAATAGCACAAAGTTGGAGTGCAGGAACACCTTTAAGACCAAACAAAGCCAATAAACACATATATTGACTTCGCTGTTTGTTTTGTTTCCCAACACAGCAAATGATATCTAAACCAAACGGGTTGTCTTTTCAATTTGTTAATAGCACGATTCTGCTATTGGATTCTAATTTGGCACTATTTTGCATGCTTAACAATTGCCTGCCAGTTGTATATAGCTCAGCTCTTCTCACTGTACCCAGGGCCATCTTAACAGCATTATGGGCCCCGGGCAAAGCAGTGTACTGGGCCCCTACGACAACTAATCACAGGAATAAAAATGTAAATGGTTATTAGTACTGCATCATACATCGATTAGTATGGGGCCCCTATGCACGTGGGGCCCACGGGCAAGTGCCCATCAGGCCCATGCGTTAAGACAGCCCTGACTGTACCCCATTCCATTGCCTGATGAAGTGTGCATGCACATGGAAACTTACATTCTGAATAAAACTTTGTTGGGTCTTAAAAGTGCTACTGGACTCCATAAAAAAGATTGTGGTGGCTGTCCATATATTTCGAATTTTGTGTGAAGGTTGCCAAGTCCAATTCAAGAAATATCTGGGGACTTTGGGGGTGGTGCCAGGAGCAAGGTTGTGACAAGTATAATTGAACTCCAAAGGGAGTTCTGGCCATCACAATTAAAGGGACCACACACCTTTTAAAGGCCTTCCCTCCATTGGAAACAATGAAGGATAGGGGCACCTTCTTTTGGGGCTCAGAGAATTGGAGCCCCTGGTTCAATCCTTTTGAAACTTGGAGGGTATTTTGGGGAGAGGCACTGGCTGCTATGCTGAAAATGTGGTGCCTCTAACTAAAAACAACAGCCCCTCCAGAGTCCGAGATATCCGTGGATCAATTTTCCATTATATCCTATGAGAATCGGTCTCCATAGGGAATAATGGAGTGTCCAGGAGCCATTTCCTCCCTCCCCGCTTTCTGATGACCCTGAAGCGGGGGTGGGGGTGGGGAGCTCCAAACCAGGGGATCCCCTGCCCCCACCTGGGGATTGGAAACCCTATTTTGTGTCGTCCAGTTCAAAGAGGCCTATTATTGCTGCATTCTCTGGGTGTGGCGTAGCAGAATGATTTGACGTTCAGGGACTTTTTCTTCCCAGCCTTTTCTTTTGACTCTCTCTCTCTCTCCCTCTCTCCCGGTTCCCTTTAACTAGCTGGAGCCTAGCAAGAGAGTCTGCAGTCCCAGAGAGGCCCATGGAAGGCGGGGGGGGGGGGGAGCCATTTCCTCTTTGCCTTTCCCCACCCTCGCCCCCTGTGAGGCTCCAGACTCCTGTTTGAATGGCTGGAAGGACTCTGGTGAGCTTAAAGGAGCTGGGGGGGGGGAGATCTTGGGGGGGGGGGGGCTGCATTGCAAGACCCAAAACAGAGAGAAAGAAGGGGGGGAGCTGATAATGCGCAAAGCATCTCTCCTCCCTCCGCATCAGAAAGAGCCGCTTTGTGCAAAGCCAAAGAAATCCCCGAAGAGGAAATGAGGGGGGGGGGGGGGATGTAGAAAGAAAAGGAAGCTTTCTTTGGGTGGGGGCGGGTGAGTGCAATGCAAGCCCCAAAACTTAGGGTTGCCATCCTCCAGGCTGATATGGAGATCTCCCGCTTTTACAACTGATCTCCAGCCGGCAGAGATCAGCCCCCCGGAGAAAACAGCTGCTTGGAAGGGTGGACTTTCAGGAATGGGACCGTGCTGAGACCCCTCCTCTCCCCAAACCCCTTCTTCTCCCGGATCTACCCACAAAATCTCCAGGTTTTTTTCCAATCCAATAATGAAGGATGGGGGCACCTTCTTTGGGAGCTCTTAGAATTGGACCCCGTGGTCCAGTCTTTTCGAAACTTGGCGAGTCTTTTGAGGAGAGTCATCAGATTATATGCCGCAAATTCGATGCCTCTACCTCAAAAAACAACACACCCACCCCCAAGCCCCAGATACCCGCTGATCAATTCTCCAAATCTATGGGAATTGATCTCTATAGGGAATAATAAGTGCCCAGCAGTCATTTTCCTCCTCCCCCACTTTCTGATGACCCTGAAGTGGGGGGAGGGCCTCCAAACCGGGGGATCCCCTGCCCCCACCTGGGGATTGGCAACCCTATGTGGAGGAAAGGGATGCTTTGCAGGATGGACTCTGGCATTGTACCCCACTGAGGTTTCTGTCCTCCCCAGGCTCTATCCCCAAAACTCCAGGAGCTTCCCAACCTGGATTTGGCAACTAAACTCTCCCATCCCACTCCCCCTGGCCAGAGGGCTTCTGGCAACCTGAGGGCAGGATCCAACATGGGAACTTTTGCAGACTGGAGAAGGTTCAGGTTTCGTAGACACCCATTTAGGTAGAAGAGGCCATGAAAGGAAGAAGAAGAGATTGGGCTTATTTATACCTCACCTTTCGCTACCTGAAGGAATCTCACAGCGGCTTACAATCTCTTTCCTTTTTCCTCCCCACGACAGACACCCTGTGAGGTCGGTGGGGCTGAGGGAGCTCTCCCAGAACTGCTCTTGAACAGAACAGCCTTGAGAGCACTCCTTCTCTTGGATCTACCTCCAAAATCTCCCAGTGTTTTCCAATCCAGATCTGGCAACCCTAAAATGGAAAGGATGGGGGCGGGGAAGCAGGGCATGAGAGAGTTCCTTTCCTGTCCCACTGGCAATTCCTCTCCCTGTACAAGAGACAGCCCCTTTGCTGAGCAGTAGGTTAGAACAGATAAAAAGGACATCTGCTGTCTCGGCCTCACCCACCTCACAGGGTGTCTGTTGTGTGTGTGTGTGGGGGGGGGAAGGTAGAGGAGATTGGGACTGCTCTGAGACTCTGAGATTCACAGTATAGGGCAGGATATAAATCCAATATCATCTTCTTCTTCTTCCCATCCCCTCATGGTTCTGCCACATTGTTCCCAGCAGGGCTATTTTTTAAAAATCAGGAACAAACAGGAACACAGTTCCCACTGGCTTTGTGTCAGGGTGTGTGGCCTAATACACAAATAGGTTCCTGCTGGACTTTTTCTACAAAAAGCCCTGTGTGAAACAATGGTGATGTCAGGGGTATGTGGCCTAATAGGCAAATGAGTTCCTGCTGGGCTTTTTCTAACTAAAAAAAGCCTTTGTTCCCAGTATGTTCTGACATGAACCTATGAAGCTGCCTTAAACTGAACCAGAGACTTGGTCCATTAGAGTCAGAATTGTTTATTCAGACTAGCGGCTGCTTTCCAAGGTCTCAGGCAGAGGTCTTTCATGTCAACTCCTACCTGATGCAGGATTTTGATGTAGTCTCCAAAGCCAGAGCCAGTTTGATGTAGTGGTTAAGTGTACAAACTCTTATCCGGGAGGACTGGGTTGGATTCCCCACTCCTCCACTTGCAGCTGCTGGAATGGCCTTGGATCAGCCATAGCTCTCACAGAGTTGTCCTTGAAAGGGCAGCCTCTGTCAGAGCTCTCTCAGCCCCATCCACCTCACAGGGTGTCTGTTGGGAGGAGGGGAGAGGTAAAGGAAATTGTAAGCTGCTCTGATACTCTGATTCAGAGAGGAGGGCAGGGTATAAATCTGCAATTCTTCTTAGAATCATAGAGTTGGAAGGGATCTCCGGGGTCATCTAGTCCAACCCCCTGCACAGTGCAGGAAACTCACAAACACCTCCCCCTAAATTCACAGGATCCTCACTGCTATCAGATGGCTATTTAGCCTCTGTTTAAACACCTCCAAGGAAGGAGAGCCCACCACCTCCCAAGGAAGCCTGTTCCACTGAGGAACCGCTGTAACGGTCAGGAAGTTTTTCCTAATGTTGAGCCGGAAACTCTTTTGATTTAATTTCAACCCATTGGTTCTGTTCCTACCTTCCGGGACCGCAGAAAACAATTCCACACCATCCTCCTTCTTCAATCCAGAGAAGAGTTTACTGGAGGGACTGGCACACACACACACACAATCTGTACTAAAAAGGCTTTCCCTCCCTCTTTCTTTCTCTCCCTCCAAGGCAGCAGCACAGAGACACCCTTGATGCCCCTGCCGCCGTCTCCTGTGTGTGGTGAAGGGAAAAGAGCCACCATGAAGCCAGCTCAGGTACACGGGATGTCTCTGTTGCAAGGCTCAGAGGATTGGGGGGCCCCTTGCCCTTGGTTCTGGTGAGACTGCCCACTTTGGGGGCAGAAACATGGTGACCCTCCCTCCCTAGTATAGAGCATGCAGAGAAGCCCAAAAAAGGAGTATGAAGCAATGCAATGCCATGAATTTCCCACAGAAAATTATTTGATCCTTTACTATATGGCCTTTCCCCGAAAAGCTGCTAGCCCCCTGTGATTGAGGAGAGCCCCTCTGTGATTGAGGAGAGCCAGTTTGGTGTGGTGGTTAAGTGTGCGGACTCATCTGGGAGAACCGGGTTTGATCCCCCACTCCTCCACTTGCAGCTGCTGGAATGGCCTTGGGTCAGCCATAGCTATCGCAGGAGTTGTCCTTGAATGGGCCGCTGCTGTGAGAGCCCTCTCAGCCCCACCCACCTCACAGGGTGTCTGTTGAGGGAGGAGAAAACATAGGAGATTGTAAGCCACTCTGCGTCTCTGATTCAGAGAGAAGGGCGGGGTATAAATCTGCAGTCTTCTTCTGGTCCAAGATACCAAGATATGTCTGGGGCAGTGATGCTCTGTTTTCTTGGTGCTTGACGGACAACAGTGAGAGGGCTTCTGGCCCCACTGGTGGACCTCCTGATGGCACGTGGGAGTTCTTTGGCCACTGTGTGGCACAGTGTTGGACTGAATGAGCCATTGGTGGTGGCGGCTACAAGCATAGCCAGCTTCAAGAGGGGATTGGATAAAAATATGGAGCAGAGGTCCATCAGGGGCTATTAGCCACTCTGTGTGTGTGTGTGTGTGTGTGTGTGTATATATTTGGCCACTGTGTGATACAGAGTATTGGACTGGATGGGCCATTGGCCTGATCCAACATGGCTTCTCTTATGTTCTTATGTATCCTGAAGGAGGGCTGGGAGGGGGGAACCAAATGTCCCCACAGGGCTCTTGTAATGATATAAAGAAATGGTTCCTTTTTTTCCTTTCTCTTTCTTCCAGGGTGGAGTGTCCTTTGAAGAGGTGGCTGTGTATTTCACCCCAGGGGAGTGGACCCTGCTGAGCCCAGCCCAAAGAGTACTGTACAAGGAAGTCATGCTGGAGAATTTTGGGAATGTGGCCTCTCTGGGTGAGCATCCTTTCTCCTGGGATGTCTGATTCTTGAGAGCTAGTTTGGTGCAGTGGTTAAGTGCGCAGACTCTTATCTGGGAGAACCGGGTTTGATTCCCCACTCTTCCACTTGCAGCTGCTGGAATGGCCTTGGGTCAGCCATAGCTCTCGCAGCGCTGTCCTTGAAAGGGCAGCTTCTGGGCGAGCTCTCTCAGCCCCACCTACCTCACAGGGTGTCTGTTGTGGGGGAGGAAGGTAAAGGAGACTGTGAGCTGCTCTGAGATTCAGAGCAAAGGACAGTATATAAATCCAATATCTTTTTCTTCTTGATGTGAGGAAAGACTTTAAGGGAATCCCTGATGGAGAAGGACGTGGTCGGGTCACCTGACCTGGTGTAACTGATTTCTTCAGCTCTCCACGATCCTTCCTCTGACATGGGAAGGTTCCGAGCTCTTCTTGCAGAAAGGAAGTCCCTGCGTGACAGTCTTGTAGCTGAGCCACAGGAGAGGGCAAAAGAAGAGGGGCCAAGGGATGCCTGGTCTGGAGAAGGTGGAATGGTCTAAGCAGGGGCTTCCCTCCAGTCTGGACCTGGCCTTACCTAGGCTGAGACGTGGCTGTGGAGGGGACTCTGCTGTCCTTTCTGTCACTTTAGTTCTCAGCAGGTCTTGTTTTGTAGGAAAAGCCCAGGAGGAACTCATTTGCATATTAGGCCACACCCCCTGACATCACCATTGTTTCACACAGGGCTTTTTTGTTGAAGAAGCCTGGCAGGAACTTATTTGCATATTAGGCCATTCCCCCTGACACCAAGTCAGTATGTTCCTGCTCAAAAAAAGCCCTGGTTCTCAGCTAACACTTCCATCTCAGCTTGGCAGGGAGCAGACATAGAACAGTCAGTGCCAGATAGATTATTTTAGACCCCACACCTATTTTTTGTTCTTAAAAAAACTTGCATTTTCTGCAGTTGCAAGCCTCATTTGAGGCAGGAGCTCACAGTAACAGAGCTCTGGAACCTCTAAATTTTATTGTGCTCTTTCTTTCTTATCCCCCCTCCCCCCCCCCCGAAAAAAATTGCTTCTGGGCTCCATTGTTCAAACCCTCTGTGAGAAATTTGCTGACCATTAAGATTTGACAAACCCAAAACCTATCAAGCGGACAGATGGAAAGCTTTATCATATCACTGTGGCCACATAAGAGAAAGTAATTTTAAAAGTATGATGGGAGTAGTTATAATTCAAGAAGCATTTTAAGTTAGATGCTGAGCTGATGTCAGGGGATTGTGGCATATGCAAATGAGTTGTAGAAGAAGAAGATTGCAGATTTATACCCCACCCTTCTCTCTATATCAGAGACTCAGAGCAATTTACAATCTCCTATATCTTCTCCCCCCCCCCACAAGAGACACCCTATGAGGTGGGTGGGGCTGAGTGGGCTCTCACACCAGCTGCCCTTTCAAGGACAACTTCTGCAAGAGCTATGGCTGAGCCAAGGCCATTCCAGCAGCTGCAAGTGGAGGAGTGGGGAAACATACCTGGTTCTCCCAGATAAGAGTCCACGCTCTTAACCACTACACCAAACTGGCTCTGGTAATACTGATGAGCTCTGGCACCTTCTTTACTACAAAATAGCCCCTGCATTCCAGAGGGTCAGCACTGGAATTGTTAGATTTATGTGCACTCAGAAGGACCTGAATGTTGTTTGTTTTCCCTGATAAGGACATCTAATTACCAAACCTGATCTCATATCGTGGCTGGAAGAGGAGGAACCGTTCTTTCCCCTGGGCTCCGATGAAGAGGCGGGACTACCAGACAGGTGCTTAGCTGTGTCATGGGAAGGTATGTTGCCTGCGCTTCCTGGTTTGATCTGCGTAGTCTCATCTTCACAGTTGATGGGGTGGCTAAAAAGGCAAATGCGATTTGGGGCTGTATCAACAGAAGTATAGTGTCCAGAGCACGTGAAGTGATGGTATCGCTTTACTCTGCTCTGATAAGACCTCACCTGGAGTATTGTGTTCAGTTTTGGGCACCACATTTTAAGAAGGATATAGACAAGCTGGAATGGGTCCAGAGGAGGGCGACAAAGGCGGTGAAGGGTCTGGAGACCAGGTCCTACAAAGAAAGGTTGGAGGAGCTGGGGATGTTTAGCCTGGAGAGGAGGCGGCTGAGAGGTGATAAGATCACCATTTTCAAGTACTTGAAGGGCTGTCATATAGAGGATGGTGTGGAGTTGTTTTCTGTGGCCCCAGGAGGTAGGACCAAAACCAATGAGTTGAAATTAAATCAAAAGAGTTTCGGGCTCAACATCAGGAAGAACTTCCTGACCTTTAGAGCGGTTCCTCAGTGGAACAGGCTTCCTCAGGAGGTAGTGGGCTCGCCTTCCTTGGAGGTTTTTAAACAGAGGTTAGATGGCCACCGGACAGCAATTAAGATCCTGTGAATTTAGGGAGAGGTATTTGTGAGTTTCCTGCATTGTGTAGGGGGTTGGACTAGATGACCCTAGAGGTCCCTTCCAACTCTATGATTCTCTTCAAAAGAACTTTTCCAGGGTGTTTCCCAGGCCTCTTTCTCCTGAGGTTCCTTAAACTGGAGATCACAGGCCTTGATCCTGGATACTGTAAACATATGAGCACAAGAAGAGCCCTGCTGAATCAGACCAACAGTCCATCTAGTCCAGCATCCTTCTTTACATAGGGGCCAACCAGTTCCTCTGGACATCCAGCGACAGGGCTTAGAGGCAAGGTTTTCCCCTGATGTTGCCTCCTCGCTCTGGGAATCAGAGGATTAGTGCTTCTGAATGTCAAAGTTCCCCTCAGCCACCATGCCTAGTAGCCATTGATAGATGTCTCCACCAGGAATCTATCTACTCCCCCTTGAAAGTGGTTTATTCCCGTGGCCATCACTGCATTCTCTGGTAGTGAAATTCCACATTCTAAATATTCGCTGTGCAAAATAGTATTTCCTTTTGTCCATCCTGAACCTACTGCCCATCAGCTTCATTGGATGCCCTCGATCCCTTCATTGGATGCCCTGTTGTTTGGGGAGAGGGAGAAAAAGTTCTCTTTGCCAGCTGTCTCCACCCTATGCCTGATTTTATAAACCTCTTTCATATCCCCCCTTAGTTGGGGAGGGATGGTGGCTCAGTGGTAGAGCATCTGCTTGGTAAGCAGAAGGTCCCAGGTTCAGCCCCAGCATCTCCAACTAAAAAAAGGGATCCAGGCAAAAATAGGTGTGAAAAACCTCAGCTTGAGATCCTGGAGAGCCACTGCCAGTCTGAGTAGACAATACTGACTCTGATGGACCAAGGGTCTGATTCAGTATAAAGCAGCTTCATATGTTCACATGTCTCTTTTCTAAAAAGAAAAGTCCTAGACTCTTCAGCCTTTCGTCATAGGGAACGTGCTGTACTGCCCTAATCATCTTCATTACCTTCCTCGGTACTTTCCCCAGCTCTAGTGTCCTTTTTGAGAGATGGTGATTAAAACTGTTCACAGAACTCCAGATGTAGTGGTGCTGTAGATCTGTACAGGGGCATTACAATATTGGTTGTTTTATTTTCAATCCTTTTCTCCCTTCGCAAATTTTTGTCAGTCTTTAAGGAGAAGAAGACTGCAGATTTATACCCCGCCCTTCTCTCTGAATCAGAGACTCAGAGTGGCTTACAATCTCCTATATCTTCTCCCCCCACAACAGACACCCTGCGAGGTGGGTGGGGCCGAGAGAGCTCTGGCAGAAGCTGCCCTTTCAAGGACAACTCTGCAAGAGCTATGACTGACACAAGGCCATTCCAGCAGCTGCAAGTGGGGGGGAGTGGGGAATCAAACCCAGTACTCCCAGATAAGAGTCCGCACACTTAACCACTGCACCAAACTGGCACTTTAAGGTGCTCCTGGACTCTTTTTCTACTGCTACAGACAGACTAACACAGCTACCCAGCTTGGTCTGTCTCTTCAATGGCTATGCCAGGTTAACAGCTGCTACTTTTTCTGCTGGTGGGGCAGCTCTAAGTGAATTGAGAGTTGACATTTTTGAGCAGCGTACTGACAACAGGCAGCCTACTTTCTCCCATATATTTTGAGTTCCCTTTCCCCCTGTCCAGAAGGTGACCAGATAGTCCAGAACTGGATACCATCTTAGACTTCTTTTATCCTGACTTTCTTCCGTTTTTATTAACTTTGGAGACCGAATGTTAATGTTTGGTATATTTGTCTTATGGTATTATGTCTCCTTTTGTACATTGCCCAGAGCCTGGCACAAGATGGATTAAACATTCCAGTAAGTGGGCTCCTTCCTTTTTAGTGTCCAGAGAATTTCTGCCATTTTCAGGAGCCCCAAACTTAATAACAAGGCAAATATATTATCCAGGCCTCTGGCAGTCTAGCCAGGAGATCTTTAAAGATAAACAACTACGGCAGTTTTGTGGATTTGTATTAGGGTATCTTTGGTACAAGAAGGTATTGTTTCAGCATTGCAAAGACAGAATTACTTCTAAGCACAGCTTTTTTTTCTTGGGGGAATGCGGTGGAATGGAGTTCCAGAACCTCTTTGCGGAAACAAAATTCTCCAAAAATGTTTCATGATGAGCACCCATGTGTTTCTCCTTCATTTCCCTCTTGAGAGTTCCAGCATCTCTTTTTCCAGAAAAAAAACCCTGCTTCTGAGGGGTTATTTCCACCCTCCTGTTTCCTAATCCTCATCTAGGTGCCCTCCAGCCTCTTCATGACAGCAGGAGGGCTATTGACATAGCAGTGGGATAGTTCTAACAAGTCCCTAAAGGTATCTTCCACATGCCTTTCTCTCTCAGTTCCTCTAGGTTGGCAACCCTGCCCTCAGGGCTTTTTTTGTAGCAGGAACTCCTTTGCATATTAGGCCACACACCCCTGATGTAGCCAATCCTCCAAGAACTTACAGGGCTCTTTGTACAGGGCCTACTCTTGTAGGATTGACTACATCAAGGGGGTGTGACCTAATATGCAAATGAGTTCCTGCTGCAAAAAAAAAATGTTCCATGAGACCCAAGAGCCCAATATATCAAGTGCAAACCCGCAATGTCTGCCCTAAGGACAGATATTCATACAGGATGCCCCCCTTGTGTTCTTGTTTAATGACACATGAGTCTCTGTGCTTGTCTCTCACTCCAACACTAAATTCCTACATTTCTCTTCCTCTGTTATTAGGTCTGTTTGCCCACTCCACAGATTGCTGTCTGCTTTGTGCAAGCAAAGAAATTTTTCCTGAAAAATCAGATATTAATATACATTGGAATGCTGATAACAGAAAGAAAATGTATAAATGTCTGAAGTGTGGGAGATGCTTTGGGTGGAAAGATACCCTAAATTCCTATCAAAGAATTCACACAGGGGAGAAGAAACATAAATGTCTGGAGTGCGGGAAAAGCTTCAGCCAGAGTGGAAGCCTTACTTACCACCAAAGAATTCACACAGGGGAGAAACCATACAAATGCCTGGAGTGTGGAAAAATTTTCCGTCAGATTGGAATCCTAACATCTCATCAAAGAATTCATACAGGGGAGAAACCATACAAATGCCTGGAGTGTGGGAAAATCTTCCGTCAGATTGGAAACCTTACTTCCCATCAGAGAATTCACACAGGAGAGAAACCATATAAATGTCTGGAGTGTGGGAAAAGCTTCAGTCAGAGTGGAAACCTTACTTCCCATCAAAAAATTCACACAGGGGAGAAAAAATATAAATGCTTAGAGTGTGGAAAATGCTTCAGTCACAGCTCAAACCTAACTTTACATCTAAGAATTCACACAGGAGAGAAACCATATAAGTGCCTAGAATGTGGAAAAAACTTCAGTTGCAGTGGAAGACTTACTTACCATCAAAGAATTCACACAGGAGAGAAGAAATATAAATGTCCTGAATGTGGAAAAAACTTCAGTAGGAATGGAAACCTCATTTCCCATCAAAGAATTCACACAGGGGAGAAACCATATGAATGCCTAGAGTGCAGGAAAACCTTCAGACACTGTGGAAATCTTACTGTCCATCAAAGAACTCACACAGGGGAAAAACCATATAAATGTCTGGAGTGTGGAAAAAGCTTCCGTCAGAGTGGAAAACTTACTTCCCATCAAAAAATTCACAGAGGAGAGAAACCATAAAAATGCCAGATGTGAGGAAAGACGTTGCATCATGGGATAGATGTAGTGCAGGGGTGGCCAACAGTAGCTCTCCAGATGTTTTTGCCTACAACTCCCATCAGCCCCAGCCAGCATGTAGGCAAAAAACATCTGGAGAGCTACCGTTGGCCATCCCTGATGTAGTGCAACAAAACAAAAACAGTATATTATCTTCAATATGTAATGCAGTTAAACTGCCTACAATCGTGATAGATGAAAACTGCAATCTTGTTCCCTTTATGAAGATGCCATCGTAAACTTTTTCTTTTACACATTCTGTGGCATGGTGAAATTGTGGGAGCCTTCCTGACCATATCAGGCAGTCCATTCCTCCAAGTGGGAGCCACGAGCCAAAATCCTTCTGTATGGGCAGGTGCTGAACTTGCCTATTGGTATTCTTCAGTGGAAGATGATAAGAGAACCAATCCTGTGTATATGGGATATGTCTCTTTCACTCTCTGTCATCTTTTGTGCTGCTAGAGTGGAATCTTCAAGGGGGGCTCAGATATATACAAACTTAGAGTAAGTTAAAGAGCCTAGCAGAGGGGTGTGTACATTTTTAAGGATCTGTTTTCTATTGGGCCTTTTCGGTTACTTTACCATGGTGTTTTTCTTGCCACCGTATTTGCTCAGCCGTACAGGCTGTTTTACTGACTGTGCATGCTGCTATTTTTATAGTAAAAGCCTTTACCATTCTTTGTTCTTTGGCTCTGATTTGAGCATTTGTGGTTCATGTTTACTGAACTGAGTGTCATGCTTCAATAATCTGATGAAGAGATCTGTGTTTCTCAAAAGCTTATGCTACAGTAAAATTTGTTAGCCTTAAAGGTGCTACTGGACTCTTGACTATTTGTCAATTGGACTGGACTCTACTATTTTTCAATTTTACTATTTTTCCTATGTCAGGGGTGTCAAACATGTGGCCTGAGGGCTGGATCAGGCCCCCAAAGGGCTACTAGCA
The DNA here is from genome assembly GCF_032191835.1 of Heteronotia binoei. NCBI lineage: Eukaryota > Metazoa > Chordata > Lepidosauria > Squamata > Gekkonidae > Heteronotia > Heteronotia binoei. The sequence continues at coordinate 27,541,043 of NC_083227.1, forward strand.
GGCCCACAAGCAACTCACAAGCCAGTTTGGTGTAGTGGTTAAGTGTGTGGACTCTTATCTAGGAGAACCGGGTTTGATTCCCCACTCCTCCACTTGCACCTGCTGGAATGGCCTTGGGTTAGCCATAGCTATCACAGGAGCTGTCCTTGAAAGGGCAGCTGCTGTGAGAGTCCTCTCAGCCCCACCCACCTCACAGGGTGTCTGTTGTGGGGGGAGAAGACATAGGAGACTGTAAGCTGCTCTGAGTCTGATTTTGGGGGAAGGGCGGGGTATAAATCTGCAATTCTTCTTCTTCACTGTCATCTGCTTTCTTCTCTCTCTCTTCCTTCTTTCTGCATAATAGCTTGTTTTGTCAGACTTGCTCAATTAAGCTACAGAGCAAAGCCTCTATTTTCTCCATTGGCTGACTAGCACATAAAGCAACTTTTGTACTAAAGCTTGCAATGCCCAGCCTTCCCATGTTTTCCTCTGGGTTTTAGGCTCAAAGCATTGACCATGAGATTTCTGTAATGAATGTCAATAAATCAAAAGTAGGTTTACAACTTACAGACACGCACCTGAACCGCATACTCAAGATTGCTACAGCACAGACATTGTCTCCGGATTTTGATGCAATAATTCAGAGAAAGAGATGTCATTTATCAGAAACTGTTAAGTAAACAAAATAATCTTTTAAGCATATTTTAAGTTTTGGAAACATCTTTAATTGTATTTGTGTCTTATACGAAATTTATGTCTCCACTACCTGGCATTACATTTTATGACACACATGGCCCAGCCCGACAATGTTTAATTTATGTCAGATCTGACCCTCATAACAAATAAGTTCAACACCCATGAACTATGTAATACTTTCAAGTTAAATAAAGGAGTCTGTGTTCCTCACTGGTTCATTGCCCCCTGGGGCATAATTTGACCCAGATTTAGAGACAGCAGGCCCCTGGTCCCTCAAATTTGGCCTTGTCTGCTCTGATTGGCCATGGCTCTTCAGATAAATACTTTTTTGAAGCTGATTAAAGGCCTTTCCCGGCATCTCCTACCTCAGAATCATTGGAGATGCTTGAGACTCAATCTGGTTTCTTCTGCACTGAAGGATACAACGAAAGAGGGGAGAAAACCAAGCTGAATATTATGCTAGGAACTGTGAAGATTGAGCAGTTGGAGTACAAACTAAAATACAAATATTTGTTTCACCATGCACAAGAAAAATTAAGATCAAAAGCAACATACAGAGTGCAGATGAAAGCTCTGAACAAGCAACACATTTGAGTTACACATATAATCACTACAAAACATCAATGATGGTTACACATACATAATAACCACAGAAGCAGACATGTTTTGGCCCAGAGGGCATTCTTCAGTGGTCTAATTTGTATGAACACAAACATAAAAATGTAAATATAAAATACCTTTTCCAAGTCAAGCAGGTTATGGATGAGTAGAGCTGCCAGGTTCCCAGGGCAGGTGGGGGTTCCCCAGCTTTGGGGGTTCCCAACCCACTGCCCCTATTGGGCCTGCTGGGGAGATCCTCCCCCCACGTTGCCGGTGCAATGACATCACTCGCAGTGACATCATTGTGCTGGTGACATTGTGCGCCAACCACTCTAGGAGCTTCTGGGAAAACTCTGGTTTTCCAGACACACTAGCAATTTGGGAGGGACTCGACTGTGCCAACAAAACTCTATGGTATACTCTTTCCGGCAGAAGCTGGGTTCAGGTAGCCGGCTCAAGGTTGACTCAGCCTTCCATCCTTCCGAGGTCAGTAAAATGAGTACCCAGCAGCTTGCTGGGGGTAAAGTGTAGATGACTGGGGAAGGCAATGGCAAACCACCCTGTAAAAAAAGTCTGCCATGAAAACATTGTGAAAGCAATGTCACCCCAGAGTCAGAAACGACTGGTGCTTGCACAGGGGACTATCTTTGAGGAGCCTCATGGCGCAGAGTGGTAAAGTTGCAGTACTACAGTCTGAGCTCTCTGCTCACGACCTGAGTTTGATCCCGGCAGAAGCTAGGTTCAGGTAGCCAGCTCAAGGTCGACTCAGACTTCCATCCTTCCGAGGTTGGTAAAATGAGTACCCAGCAGCTTGCTGGGGGTAAGGTGTAGATAGGCAATGGCAAACCACCCCATAAAAAGTCTGCCATGAAAACGTCATGATGCGATGTCATCCCGGAGTCGAAAACGACTGGTGCTTGCACAGGGGACTACCTTTACCTTTTTACTCTATATGGTATAGGGTACTTGGCAACCCTATGTATGGGTTACAGAAAAAGTGTACTCCCAAATAAGTTATAAATCAGGCCTGCATGTATTGAGGAAGCCACCCTCATTAGAGATGGTAACTCTGAACCAACATACTCTGAACCACCACTTGGACCATGGCCATTGCTCCAATGTGCATTCATGTGCAACTGGCCTTTTATTTATATAGCCTACAAAATGCAAATCAGAGATGAGCTTTCTCTCTTGCAAGGTTAACAGTATTGCCATCAGCAGTCGTTGAGGACAGATACAACAAGATCCCTCAAGCTGAAAGATTCTGTCCCTGTAATGTTGGTGCGATGGAGATGACAACACGTTTCACTTTGTTGTTTGCTATACAATGAAACTCGCTCGGCTTTTCACTGATATCAGAGAAAGGCTCTTAAATCTCTGATGTGGAAAATGTTAATAAACTTCTCTCCAGTATGAACATGGAGACTGTGAAGAAAATAGCGAAGTTTTGCACTCAAGCAATAAAATTGCACTCCATATATATTTCTCAAGTAAATATGGGATCCTGATTTGCTAATGTCTTGGGCCAACAAGGCCCTACCTGAAACATCCCTTTTGGAATGAGCTACCAGCTCACTCACCCTGAGAGCCCCAAAAAATGCCACGAGGGAGGCAGCATGAAAGAGCAGCATTTCGTACTCCGACAAACACATCTGGCCCCAGACCGACCGTAAACCCCTAAGAACCCTGGGGGAAATTGGTTGCCTGGCATCACATCTGGGCCCGGCCTCTCTGGACCAGCCTTCCAGCATTTTCCTAATGCGGAAGTCACGGGTATGCTCCTGGAACCCCATGGCTTTACTAGCGAAGGCCAAAGCTGACAGCTGGCCTCTAATGGATCGAACTGCCAGGCCCCTGCGCCTTAAAGACACACTATAGTGGAGTAATTGCTCCACCAGAAGAGGCCATCCTCTGTGGTAACCAACTTTGCTCCTGAAACTTTCAAATTGGCTTACTGCCCTGTTAAGAACATAAGAGAAGCCATGTTGGATAAGGCCAATGGCCCATCCAGTCCAATACTCTGTGTCACACAGTGGCCAATAGACACACACACACACACACACACTGTGGCTAATAGCCACTGATGGACCTCTGCTCCATATTTTTATTTAACCCCCTCTTCAAGCTGGCTATGCTTGTAGCCGCCACCACCTCCTGTGGCAGTGAATTCCACATGTTAATCATCCTTTGGGTGAAGAAATACTTCCTTCTATCCGTTTTAACCTGACTGCTCAGCAATTTCATTGAATGTCCATGAGTTCTTGTATTGTGAGAAAGGGAGAAAAGTACTTCTTTCTCTACTTTCTCCATCCCATGTATAATCTTGTAAACCTCTATCATACCACCCCGCAGTCGACGTTTCTCCAAGCTAAAGAGCCCCAAGCGTTTTAACCTTTCTTCATAGGGGAAGTGTTCCAAACCTTTAATCATTCAATCATATGTTGTATGATTTTCTGGTGCTAGAAGCAATGGCGAGACTTATCGCTCTGCCAGCCTCGGCCCACCAATCATCCATATCTTGGGGGGCATCCTTGTTAGAAGATCTGCGTCTGGGGCAAGCTGGCGAAATCTCTGCATCTGTTTGCGAGAGAGAGCATCAACCACCCCATTAGCCACCCCAGGCACATGCCTGGCAAAAAATAAAATATCCAGCCGTCGGCAAAGAGTGAAAGCCCACACAAGCCTCATAACCCTTGGGGATTTGGAAGTGAGGGAATTGATGACATGCACCATGGCTAAGTTGTCACACCAGAAGTGGATTGTGCGGTCTGCCAACTCATTCCCCCACAACCAAACGGCTGCCAAGATTGGGAAGAACTCCAAGAAGGTCAAATCTCTGTTCCACCCAGCTTCTACCCATTCGAAAGGCCAGTCCTCTCAGCACCAGTGTCCACGAAAATAGACTCCAAACCCAAGCGACCCAGCAGTGTCGGATGTAATTTGAAGCTCGGCTTCCAGCTGTAAATCAGCCCTCCAAAAGGAGACACCGTTAAAGGAGGTTAAAAACTCCTGCCATAGTAAGAGGTCCTCCCGCATGCTTCTGGAAATCCTAATTTTGTGATGAGGCTGGCGTAGCCCAGCCATAGCATCACACAGTCTCCTCAAGAAAGGACGGCCAGGAGCTACCACCTTACAAGCGAAGTTTAGGTGTCCCACCAACTGTTGCAGTTCCCTCAAGGTTGCCTTTTGCTGCAGCAAAAACTGAGCAACCATCTCCTGGAGACCTAGAATGTTGTCCCTTGGGAGGCGTGATGCTTGCTGAACAGAATCCAGTTCAACATCTAAGAACGTCAGTTTCTGGGTAGGGCCCTCTGTCTTCTCATGGGCTAGGGGAACGCCCAGCTCCTCAGACTGCGCTGCAAAGGCCGCCATCAAGTGGGCACATTGGCCGGAGCCTATGGGGCCCGCAAAGGAAATCATCTAGGTAATGCACCACATTGCTCAAACGAGCCCTGTAGCGCACCCCCCATTCCAAAAAGGAGCTAAAGCGCTCAAAGGCAGCGCAAGAAACAGAGCACCCCATGGGCAAGGCCCTGTCCATATAAAACTGCCCTTCAAATTGGAAACTCAGCAAGTCAAAATCCAAAAGGTGATCCGGGAGAAGGCGAAAGGCTGACTTTATGTCGCATTTTACCAACTCAGCACCCACCCCACAGTGCCTAACCATCTGAACCGCTTGGTCAAAAGATGTGTACTGCACAGTACATAAATTTTCTGGTATGGTGTCATTCACCGATTCCCCATGAGGGTAAGACAAATGATGGATTCACCTGAACTCCCCCGGAGTCGTCTTAAGCACAATGCCCAAAGGAGAGATCCGTAAAGTACTCACAGGGGGTGCGGGAAATGGACCAATGACCCTACCCTCAGCCAATTCCTTCCCAATCTTTTGACGAACTATGTGCTCCATCCCTACAACTGACTTCAGGTTATTGGCCATAAATGGCTTTCTGGAGCCCTGGAAAGGAATTTTGAAACCGAACTTAAAATCATTTTGAAACCGAACTTAAAACCATTTAACAAATAAACCCTATCCTCAACCTTCGGATAATTACGGAGCCATGCTTCAAGCATTACGTTGGGGCCCTTTCCCAAACGGTTTATCTGCGCCGCCCAGGCCCTGCTTGCACTGTCCCCTCCTGAGTCTACCCCTGGAACAATTCATGAAGGAATGAGACCCCCCCGCAAAGAGGGCACTCGTGCTTGTATGGGCAGTTCTTTTTACCACACACTCCCTGGGACCCAAAATCCCAGCAGAGTAGGTGGGGTTGAATCGCCTGCCCCACACTGCTGCGGGCACCGGAAACAGTGGCTGTGCGCTGCACATGTCCACTACCTGACCTATCTCTCAGATTAGGTCTTGCGGGAGACATAACCTGCAGCCACAACTGTGGCTGCATCTGATCCCATTGAAGGGCAGGGTTCAAAGCTGCCCTCATCCTGAACTCCTCGTCATACTGTAGCCAGGCGGGTCCGGTAAAGCTGGTATAGCTTTTGTATATTATGTCAAAATACTGAAAAAGGGAAGTGAACCTCCTTGGTTGTGACCTGGAAATAATTGTGGCGTAAATAATGGACCTGGGCACCCAATTTGCCCAGGTCCTATCCACTTTCCGCTGCTTGATTTTCTCCTTTTTCCTATCATCCAGATCCTCTTTATCCTTTTTCTCCAGCGCCCTGTAGAACAGAGAAAATAGGTCCACAAATTCCCCCTTCAGCATGTTATCCTTGGTGGCCAGCAACAAGTGATCCGCAAGGGTTAAGGCCAGGTCACCTTAGCTGGCACAGCAGAGTATGACGGGCGCCAAGGATAAGAAAAACCCCAGCCACCATAGGGGGCTGAGGACGCTCCCAGGCACTGGCTGGGCAAGCCTCCCCAAGGCCCCATAGGGCTAGCCAGGTTAAAGCCCCAAGCCCAAGGCTGAGGATTATTGAAAGTTGTAGGCTGGCTATTGCCAACTGGCCCGAATGCGGCTGACTGCCCCCACAGCCATACTGTGGTATTGTTGTGTGCAAGCTCACACCTACCCAACTGCAAGCCTTGTGAAGCGTCCACATCGGGAACCTCTGCTGGAAGAGGCGAAACTCCAACCGTCACGTTAGCGGAAGGCCTGCTTTCGAGGGAAGACAAGCGATTAAGGATCTCTTCCTGGAACCGCTTCTTGGCAGCACGCTTGTCTGCCTTGGAAGCCGTACCCTTTTTTCCCCCTGCAGATGAGACAGAATGCCTACTACCAGAACCCTCCAAAGCAGCTAATCTAGCCAAAACGGATTGTTCAAAAGTTTCGTCCTCATCAGATGATGAAGGCTGAGGCTCCAGGCACTTAGGTGCAGGCCGCTGAGATTTAGGTGCAGGGCCCTTGCCCTTTGATTTACCCTGTCCTTTAGGCATGGCTTGCCTTCAGCAATCACAGAAATGACTGCCACCGACTCAGTGCACAAATGAATGAACACCAAATGCCTCCCTCAAAATGGCCCCCCGGGGAATAGCCACAAAATGGCTGCCGACCTCGCCCGGCAACAGGAGATAAGAAGTCCTGTAAAATGGCTACCCAAAAGCACCACCAAAACGGCCGCTGGCCTGCCCCAAGAAGGGAATCCACAGACCAACTAAATCCTCTCCCCACCACTACGATGGCTGAAAGACAACACTGCAGCCTGAAAAGGGGGGAATATAAAAATTCCCCGGGTGAAGAAAGGCCTAAGCCTAAAAAGGCTGGGGCCCTAATGCTAGGAGTTGGGGGGGGGGGTCACACATGCAGACTGCACGAAGCAATGCAGCTAACAGCTACCCTCCCTGACCAGATTAGGCGAGGACGTAGGAGAGGGTGGGGGAAGGGATATATTTCAAACGCCAGCCATGCAATAGCGCAGCAGCCAGCAACAAACCCCCGCATCCCAAGATGCAGCTGCTGGTCCTCCCAAATGGGATGCGAGGGCCGATGAGAGGGGGGTGCTGAACACCAGGCGTGTTACGAGCTGCGGCCGGCTGCAAACCCCTGCATTGGGAGATGTGCTGACACTCCCCGCCGAGTCTGCAGGAGGGAACCGCCATGTCAAATGCCTTGCCACGCTCCTCCGGACAGATGAGGCCAAAGACTGGCATGGCAAAGCAGCGCTCCCAAGTCTCATGCCGGGAAAGAGCAAGTAAAAAACCAGCTCTGTCGTTCCCGAGCATGAGGCAACGAATGAGAAGCGGGAGTGGAGCCAGCCGTTAGGGCGTGTAGACTCTGCCCCCATCTCCCATAAAGCCTTGCCCCCTCTTCCTCCTTTCGAGGGGGCAAAATGGCCCCTGGAGGCAAGGCTGCTGAGCCTGCCTCCAGTGGGGAGTCGCATAGTGCTATTTTGGTGTGGACAGACAAACCTCCAAGGAATACCAGGGCTGGAACCCAGAGGCAGGCTGTCAAGTCACTTCTCTGAACATCCTCCATGCCCTCGTACATGGGTGGCCAAACTTGCTTAATGTAAGAGCCACATAGAATAAACATCAGATGTTTGAGAGCTGCAAGACATGAACATCAGGTGTTTGAGAGAAGGAAGGAAGTCAAGTAGATGGGGGGGAGGTGGAGGTGGAAAGAAAGCAACTTTAACTTTAAATGTGGCTTGGAGAAATGATTGAAATAAATGCCTTTTCCAAGCTGGCTGATGGGGTGGATGGGGGTTTCAAGAGCCACACAATATGTGTGAGCCACATGCAGCTCCCGAGCCATAGTTTGGCCACACCTGCCCTAGTAGGAATTGCCAGAGGTCACCATGACTTCCAGGCATGGGCGCGTACACACACACAGTCTGCCCAAGAATGCGACATAAAGCTTTTTCTTCTACTAGATGAACCTTTTGGTTTTGAATTGCGGTTATGTGCATTCCTCTGGGCATAGAGCTGGGATTGCCTAAAGAGCGGAAGGGAAAGGTATTTGGGAATTTCCTTGTGCAGAGGACTAGACTAGATGACCCTTGAGATTCTTTCTAGGTCTATGTTTCTATGTAGCACATGATGGTTTGTATTGGGCCCACACTGAGTTAGGTCCAACAATCGGTTGTGCTGCCCTGACTTGGATCGCTCAGGCTCGCCACATCTTGGAAGCTACATAGTATAGATATATATAATATACTATATTTTATTATATTCTTTTTTTTCTAATGACAAATTAGAACGATGTTTACATGTCAAAAAGCAAATTAGGTGGGCCAGAACATCACCATCAAATGAACTAAGCAGAAGTCAAGTTGCACCTTTAAGACCAACGTTTTATTTAGAACGTAAGCTTTCGTGTGCTACCCTCATCCGACGAAGTGTGCTTAGAGAGCACACGAAAGCTTACGTTCTTAATAAAACTTGGTTGGTCTTAAAGGTGACACTTGACTCCTGCTTCGTTCAGCTGCTTCAGACCAACACGGCTGCCCACCTGGCTCTATCACTATCCAATGTATTTCTCTTTTAGTTGTATTGACATACTCAGTTAAGGGATACTGGATGTTTATCTCATTACATGTACTAAACCCATCTTCTTCCACTATATTTTGATGCATTTTTCTTCGAATGACAAACTATATGCATGCTATATGTTAAAAGGTAAATTAGTTGGATGGCGAAAACTGCGAAAGAAACGCCCGCATTTTGGTCCAAGCTTATAAACAACAGAGTGATTAGCAGACATTCTCACATTTTGAGGTTACTGTTTTATTGGTTTCTCATGCTCATGCTACCCAGATCAAAGGCTTGCTCAGTTTGTTAATTTCACTATTCTGTCATTGTTTTTTAAATCTGTACCATTTTGCATTCTAAACCACTGCCTACCAGCTATATGTAGCTCTCCTCACTGTACCTGATTCCTCGTCTGAAGAAGTGTGGATGCACACATGAGAACTTACATTCTGAATAAAACTTTGTTGGTCTTCAAGGTGCAACTTGACTCCTACTTTGTTCTACTGCTTCAGACCAACACCGCTGCCCACTTGGATCTATCTACATGTCTGAAATGTCTCTTTCCTAAAAAAACAAGTCTAGCTCGCCACCTAGTCGTACATAAAGCTAAAAAGCTAGAACTTCTGGTTGCCAGACAGTCTTAGAATCTCCTGGCTATACTTCACACAATGCCAAATGATAATTTACTATTATCAGCTCTTGTACCTTACAGTATACTTTATAAACCAGCACAACTGAAGTTGGATGCTGAATGCATTCTGAAATGTTACAGCAAAAGAAATTTCCAGCACCACTTCTTCTATTGTTGTATGATTTCTGATTACATAAAAATTAGCACTGTGAAAATGAAATGTTTTTCTCTTGTTGAAACTATCTGCCACTAACTCACCTAATCGCAATGGCGAGACTAGTCATAGCTTCACACTGGGTAGACAAATCAATACCTACCCTAGATACTTGGTATCAAAGAGTCTGGGAAACACTCATAATATGTAAGATTGCTTTTAACTCATATGATATTACGTATGACCAATATGAAAGTCGTGTTGTATCAGTATGGTACCCTTTAGTCACATATTTTTCTGAAAATGGTATTATCCCAAGAAATCAGTATTATGAAAAGTTAATTTACTTTTGACAGTTTTCTTGACATATCTTCATGAAAATTCATCTTAGCCATATCTGTAATTTATTTTAAAATTTTATTGTGTTTGTACATTAGATGCTTTAGTCCTTTTCCTTTTATATCATGTGTACTGCTGTCTGAAATACCAATAAACATACTTTATACTTGGGGGGGGGGGGGGGGAAGAAACTGTCACTTTTGAAAATTCCTCCTTCCTTTGCTGTCCACCGCAAAACCTTACTTACTATGTATAAAACCTGCATACATATATTGCTCTCTCAAAACTTATGCCTTCCCTTTTCTTCTTTTCTATTCTATTTCTTATAATGTTATATAAATCATCTTTCTACTGAAGCAACTCACAAGCTACTAAGACCAATTTGCAACAAAGGGATTACAATTTTAAAATAGAACAAAGCAAAACTGGGTTACGAAGAATCCAGAGCTGTTCCTATTTAACTTCGCAGCGTCACTGAAGAAAGACTGGTAGCCACATGGAAATAGGCTCCTTTAGGACACTCAACGCAAACGGGACAGTCGTGGCAGGTAACAGCAGTTGCTCCACTTCCGAGATAGAAGATCTGAACTAAGATGGCTTAGAAATGGGAATCTTCTCTGCCTACGGAGAACGGTCCAAAGATGGCTGAAGACTAGGAGAAAAGTATATAGTGAATTGCACTGGGGAACAAGGGATACATTGCTGGGCTGTAGAAGGCTTGAAGTGCAAGAGTGAAATCTGCAGCTCTTTGCGGGGGGGTTTTCTCATCTGCAAGTACATTTCGGAGAAATTAAAGCCCTGTGCCTATTTGGAGTCATTATTGTCTCACGGGGTTATCAGAAGAAGAAGAAGACAGCAGTTTTATATCCTGCCCTTCTCTCTGAATCAGTGTCTCACAGCAGCTTACAATCTCCTATATCTTCTCCCCCCACAACAGACACCCTGTGAGATGGGTGGGGCTAAGAGGGCTCTCCCAGAAGCTGCCTTTCAAGGACAACTCCTACGAGAGCTGTGGCTGATCCAAGGCCATTCCAGCAGCTGTAAGTGGAGGAGTGGGGAATCAAACCCAGTTCCCCCAGAAAAGAGTCCACACATTTAACCACTACATTAAACTGGCTCTCCAATGAAGAGCACGAAAGAGCATCTACCCATTGTAGTGAGGTTGTGAATAACAAGCAATGTTCCATGGCCAGGTTTACCACAGATCTCGTCCCTTCTTAGATTCCTGGCTGTTTACAAAGGTTTGAGGACTCACTGAAAAATGAAAGGTTCTTAACTAATTAATCATTAAAACTAGTTTGGGGCCTCTGTGACTGATTTGACATCCATAAGGCTTGTTGTATTTCAAAAGCTCTTTGGTCAATAAATTTCTACGATTTCTCCTCTTGGTGTGTTCGTTGATGGTATGCAAAATCGCATCTCCATCTGTATCTTTTCCCACAGTCCCGACATCGATATTTTTTCTCTCCGGTGTGGATTGTGTGATGTTCTCTAAGCTGTGTGCGGCTACAGAAGTTCTTTCCACACTGCAGGCACTTAAATGGTTTCTCCCCGGTATGGGTTCTTTGATGGACGTTACGGCTGGAGCTCTGGTTGAAGCTTTTCCCACAATCCTGGCATTTATACGGCTTCTCCCCTGTGTGGATTCTTCTATGCAATTTAAGGTGCGAGGCGATGCGGAAACTCTTTCCACACTCCAAGCATTTGTATCGCTTTTCTCCCGTGTGGACGGTTTGGTGCACCTTCACGTGTGAGCTCTGAGTGAAGCCTTTTCCACAATCCGGGCATTTATAGGGCTTCTCTCCAGAATGGACTCTTCGGTGGGAAGTAAGGTGTGGTCTCTGATTGAAGCATTTCCCACACACTGTGCACTGATAGGGTTTCTCCCCGGAGTGGGTTCTCTGATGTAAAGTGAGGGATGCACTCCAACTGAAGGTCTTCCTGCACTCCAGGCACTCAAATGGTTTCTCCTTGGAGTGGATTTTCTGATGGGCAGTGAGGTTGGAACTCCAGCGGAAGTTCTTTCCACATTCCAAGCATTTATATCGTTTCTCCCCTGAATGGATTCTCTGATGCAAAGTAAAGCCTGCTTTGCTTTGGAACATCTTGCCGCATTCCAAGCACTGGTATGGTTTTTGCCCTCTGCAAGTTCTTGGATGGGAAGGAAGGTCTTCGCTCAGACCAAAACTGTTTTCCTCCTCTGAACTCTCAGAGAGCTCCTCCTTCATATGGATTCTCAGATGAGAAGTGAGGCTTGCGAGCCTGCCGAAGCCCTTTCCACATTCAGGGCATTTGTACGTTTCATCCTCTGCATGGATTCTCTGATGGGAAGAAAAGCTGGATTCATCACTCAAGACTTCTCTGCTTTCAGAATGTCTGTTCCTCCTCTTTCCTTTGCCATATTCTTCTTGAGATGGATTTTCAAAGAGGGTGCCAGCCTGGAAAAATACAGACGGATTCTCTGACTTCTCTACTTTGCTTTCTTCCTGCTTCTTTGGCTGTTCTGGATTCCTGGCAGATTTTTCCTCCACTTCATGGCTAGTCGTTTTGAAAGAGATCGCACATCGCTCGCTGTAATTCTCACCATCCTGCCTGTTACCTGGTGGAACAAAGACTTCTGGTCAGAAGGGGAGATAAGTCTATAAACTGCAGTCATAACCAGTGGGGCAGTGATGCTTTGTATTCTTGGTGCTTGCGGGAGGCACAGTGGGAGGGCTTCTAGTCCCACTGGTGAACCTCCTGATGGCACTTGGGTTTTTTGGCCACTGTGTGACACAGAGTAAGGTATTACCTTACAGCACCAACAAACTCACTGAAGTAATATAATGGAAATCAGAAACCTGCCATCTTGGACTTTTAATGAATGGATTGATGATTGTGGATATGTATGGAAATGTTTTATTATATATTTTACTTTTTAATATTCTACGATTGTTAATTGTTAATGTTTTTAACTGTTGTTAGCTGCCCGGGCCAGCTTTTCCTGCTAGTTGCAGCCCTCCCAATCTGCACGCGCAGTCAGCAACTAAGCCGCTCTTTGCCCAACGTGCCTGGTGCGATCGCCAAGTTTCCCTCTCTCTGCCTCTCCCCTGCAGCTTTGTCAAAGGGGCTTTTGAGAAGGTGCCTGCAGGCTGCAGCAGGGGCCGTGGGTGGTGGGGTGGGTGCTTCAACTCCCACAACAGACACCCTTGTGAGGTATGTGGGGCTGAGAGAGGTCTTGAGAGAACTGCTCTTTCAAGAACTGTGATTGACCCAAGAGCACCCAGTAGGCTTTGTGTGGCGGAGTAGGGAATCAAACCTGGTTTTCCTAACAACTAAACAAAGCTTTTACAGTTGAGTGTATTCAGAAGTCTAGAATTCTGAGGGCGTCCTGGTTAAACATCAGATGTTTGAGAGCACACAAGACATGAACATCAGATGTTTGAGAGCTGCAAGACAGGAAGGAAAGAAGGCAAATAGGAGGGAGGAAGAGGTGGAAAGAAAGCAACTTTAAATGCATTCTCCAAGCCACTGGCTGGCTTGGTTTTGAGAAGTGATTTCAAGACCCAAGTGCCTTCTCCAAACTGGCCAACAGGATGACGGGGGCTTCAAGAGCCACACAATATGTTGGAAAGAGCCACATGTGGCTCCCGAGCCATCGTTTGGCCACCCCTGCCATATTGAAGAAGAAAAGGAATCTGTTTGTATACCCCACTTTTCCCTAGCCTAAGGAGTCTCAAAGTAGCTTCACCTTCCCTTCTTCTCCCCACAAAAGTCACCTTCTGAGGGAGGTGGGGCTGAGAAAGTACTGAGAAAACTGTGACTGGCCCATGGTCACCCAGCAGGCTTCACGTGACGGAGGAGTGGGGAATAAAATCCAGTTCTCTAGATTAGTGTCTGTTGCTCTTAACCACTACACAGTGCTTGCTCTCCTTAAATACCTTAATTCAAAGACAATGAAAACACCACTGGAACAAAAATTTTCTCTATCCCTATCCAACCAATCCACTTAGTCAAGTTTATTTTTAAATATGTTTATATACCAGCATTCCTGGAATAGTTTTATATACAGGATCGTGGAATAGATGGACTACTGGGATGCTTAATTTAGGAGGAACAAAACCTCAAGAGACTCACGGGGTCACTGGAGGTATCTTGGAAGTATGTGAGCTCACAGATGGAGTGATCAGGGCAATTCAAAAATATGCAGCTGCCCTCCAAGGAAACCCCTCAATCCCCAGCCAACAAAGAGCTCATCACATGTTTAAACACCCACCTGCCGACCTCTCCTCTCCTTCGGGATTTAGTTTTTTAAATTGGGATGTTTAGATTTTTTTAGTTGGTTGGGGGATGTTTAGTTTCTTAAATTGTAAGACCGCTAATAGATTAACAAAGGAACTGAGAACTGAGATACTGACATAAACCGCCTGTCTTACAAAATCTCTTTTATTGCACCAAGTGTTTAGTTTTTTAAATTGTTTATATATGTTTTTTATTCTTTTAAAATTGTAATTTAAATTGTTTTATCATGACTGCGAGCCGCCCAGAGTCCGCTTGCGGAGTGGGCAGCATATAAATCTAAAGTAAATAAATAAAATACTGGCCTCATGCAGTTGGGCTCTTTGACCAAACTATGAAGAAAAGGGAATACAGTCTGAAGCCCCTGCTAAAAGCTCCTGCTATTTTACTGACACTCACACACCATCCTGTTGTACAATCTTCTCCCCAAATCTCTCTTGCTGCCTTGTCTCCTCCAAAGTGGGAGACAGAATCCTGAACACTCTATTGTTCCTGCAATGTAGAAATCCCAGAATCGGGAGATACTTCCAGGTTGGTGGAATCAAGGTCAAGATCCAAAGCCCACAAAACTGGATAAAATGGTAAAATTTAATGGTAAATTGTAATTTTATTGAATTGTATAAATGTTTTATTGTTCAATGGCTTTGCCATACCTGTAAGCCGCCCTGAGCCTGCCTTGGCGGGGAGGGCAGGGTATAAATAAAATTTTATTATTATTATTATTATTAAAAACTGAGAGGAATGGGACTGTTGGTTGTTGTAGATTTTCTAGGCTGTGCGGCCATGTGTGGCCTGGAAAATCTGCAACAACCAACGGACTCTGGTCATGAAAGCCTTCGACAACATAAGAAATGGGACTGTTTCAGCCTTCCTCCCCAATGCAAACTCTAAGGAGGAACAAAACCTCAGAGACTCGCGGGGCCACTGCAGGTATCCTGGAAGTACGTGAGCTCACAGATGGAGAGATCAGGGGAATTCAAAACATCTAGCTGCCCTCCAAGGAAACCCCTCAATCCCCAGCCAACAAAGAGCCCATCACATGTTTAAATACCCACCTGCCAACCTCTCCTCTTCTTCGGGATTTGGGGGAAATGGCGCTTCGCTTTCCTGAAGCCAGGAGATGAGGCCCGGCTTGGGAATCGCTTCAAAGGAAAGAAACAGACTAGTTACCACAAAGAACTCCCCCAGGCCTCCCTGCATCATCCATTTCTACAATCACCTCCTGAAAGACCACAAGAGAGAAGGAAAGTTCCTAGCCCCAATGGATCAGTATGGAACAGAAGGCAACACAGATTCTGAAAGTATCGATCTTGACGTAGGTCTACTGTTCATGAAACTTGGAGAGACACACCAGTTAGGAAGCCCATTCTGGTGGCCAAGGCAGCCATGTTTCTTTGTAGCCGTTCCTCTTTCAGCCCCTCAGCAGAGAGACCAGTTCTTTTTGTCTTCTTTCAGAGGGGTCCCCTTCTCTCTAAAAAGCCTTGAGACATTCCATTGTCTTTTAAGCCTTCCTGGAGCAAATGCTCCGTTCATCACTAACTGGAGTCTAAATTAGACAGCAGGGCCTATTTATTAGCTGATGTGAGCCTCCCCTCCCCCCAAGGATTATCTGGCCTGATGGGAAAAGAGGCCCAGGAAGATGTTTTGATGGAGAAAACACACCTGTGGACTATAGGACTGGTGGTGAAAAGTGGGACACTTCATGAATTTGCATTTTTGGACACTCATGAAGAGACTTTTTTCCTGAATGTTTGATTGGTCACAATATAGTGGGGGAAAGAAGACACTGAATCAAAGGTTTGGAAAGGATCTCCAGGGTTATCTTATCCAACCCCCCGCACAATGTCTAAATGGTCTTTGTGAGATGTTCAGCCCCCCCCCCCCTACGGAGGGGCTTGTTTTGGGTCAAGATGTTTATTATTATGTCATCTTGTGAGCAGTGTATATACAAAAAATACACAACAAATTTTTCCTAAAATTCCTTTTTCAACTGCATAGTAATTACAACCAGTGTTCCCTCTGAGTTAGTGTGACCTAGCTCACAGATTTTTAGCCTCCAGCTCACACATTTTTGTCTTAGCTTGGGAAGGATGACCCCAGAGCACACTAATTTATGCAGTAGCTCACAACTTTAATGCCAGTAGCTCACAAAGTAGAATTTTTGCTTACAAGACTCAACAGCTTAGAGGAAACATTGATTACAATCTCTGGCCATTTGGCGTTTCTTGTCGTTTCTTTTGCAGTGTCCTCGTGGTTTTGGTTGGTGGTGAAAAGTGTCACCAAGTCACAGTTGACTTATGGCAAACCTGCAGGGTTTTCAAGGCAAGAGACGTTTGGAGGTGGTCTGCCATAGCTTGTCTTCCTTGGTGGTCTCCTATCCAACCACTCTCTGTTTATATCTTCTTGTTACTGCTTTCTATTTTGACTGGAGGAATACCATTTCTTGCATTGTCTTCCCCACTTTGTCTAATACTTAAGCTTTGTCTGAGATATTCTTACCCAGTGAGGCCACATTCCCATAATTTTCCACCATGACTTCTCTGTACAAAGCTCTCTGGTCAGGATTCAGCAGTGCCCACTCGGCCTTGGTGAAACGCACGGCCACCTCCTCGAAGGAAACCGGACACTGAAAAAGAAGGAAGATACTTTTTTCTCACAACTAATCAACCCACCTGCCAAATATGCTCACAATATAGGGGGGAAAAGAAGACACAGAATCATAGGTTTGGAAGGGATCTCCAGGGTTATATAGTCCAACCCCCTGCACACCGCAGGAAGTTCACAACTACCTCACCCTACAAACCCCCAGTGATTGCTGCTCCGTGCCCAGAAGATGCCGAAAAAACCCTCCAGGATCCCTGGCCTAACTAGCATGGACAAAATTGCTTCTTGATCCCAAAGTGGCAATCAGCATGTAAGAAAGGGCCACAAGAACTAAGCACTGATGCAGCCCTTCTTGTCCTCCCTCTCATGATCTGCCTAAGTTCACAGGACCAACATTGCTGTCAGATGGACATCTAGCCTCTGCTTAAAAACCTCCAAAGGAGAGCCCACCACTTCTGGAGGAAGACTGCTCCCTGGGGAACCTCTCTAACTATCAGGAAGTCCTTCCTAATGTTTAGTTGAAAGCTCTTTTGCTTTAATTTCAACCCACTGGTTCTGATTTGACCTTCAGGGGCAACAGAAAACAACTCTGAACCATCCTCTATATGACAGCCCTTCAAGTATGTGAAGATGGTGATCATATCATCTCTCAGCCGCCTCCTCTTCAGGCTAAACATACCCAGCCCCTTCAACCTTCCCTTGTAGGACTTGGACTTCAGACCTCTCACCATCTTCATTGCCCTCCTCTGGCCATGTTCCAGCTTGTTTATATCCTTCTTAAATTGTGGTGCCCAAAACTGAACACATTGCTCTCCGTGAGGTCTAACCAGAGCAAAGGAAAGTGATACCATCACTTCATGTGATCTGGACACTATACTTCTGTTGCTACAGCCCAAAATTGCATTTGCCTTTTTAGCTACCGCATCACACTGCTAACTCATGATCAGTGTACAGTTCACTAAGACCTCTAGATTCTTTTCGCACGTACTACTGCCAAGGCAAGTCTCCCCAATCCTATAATCATGCATTTGATTTTTCCTACCTATGTAGAACTTTACATTTATCTCTGTTGATAGTAATTTTATTTGTTTTCTCCCAGTTTCCTAGCCTGCCAAGATCATCCATTATTCTACCATATTTGCTTGCTTCCCCTCCCAATTTAGGATCATCTGCAGATTTAATAAGCATCCCTTCGATTCCTTCATCCAAATCATGTATAAAGATATTGAACAAAACAGGTCCCTGGACAGATCCCTGAGACACTCCAGTTGTCACTCATCTCCAAGAGGATGAGGAACCACTAACAAACACTCCTTGAGTGCAATCTGTCAACTAGTTACAGATCTACCTCACTGTAACAGGACCCAAACCACATCTTACCAATTTATCAGCAAAAGTATAATGTGAAACCTTATCAAAAGCCTTAATGAAATCAAGATAAACTATGTCTACAGCATCCCCCTGATACAGTAAGGTAGTAACATTCTCAAAAAAAAGATATGCTATTAGTCTGATATGACTTGTTCTTGAGAAACCCAAGCTGGCTATTAGTAATCACAATCATCCTTTCTGAATGCTCAAGGACTGACAGTTTGATGATTTGTTCTAAAACATTTCCAAGTATAGACATCAAGGTGATGTCTATACCTGGAAAGTAACGTGGATCCTCCTTTCTCCCCTTCTTGAAGATGGGGACAATATTTGCCTGCCTCCAATCTTCCGGCACCTCACCCTGTTCTCCAAGAATTCTCAAAAAACAATGAACAGAGGCTCAGAAATTACATCTGCAAGCTCTTTTAGTAGCCTTGGATGCAATTCATTGGGCCTTGAAGCAGCCTTGTAATGAATCAGCCCACTGTCTTACCAAGGTCAGTACTGTGTAGTCAAACCAGCAGAGGCTCTACAGAGACTCATGCTGGGATTGAACCTGGCGCCTTCTGCATGCCAAGCAGATGCTCTACCACTGAGCCACAATCCCTCCTCCAGCAACTGCAATAGGAACACCTGAAGCTGCTGCCTACTGAGTCAGGCCCTTGCTGGACCCTCATAAGCACAGGTACATTATTTTAAATCCACTGACTGTTGTGTCATCAAGGTCAGTATTATCTATTCTTAATAGCAGCCAGTCTCAGGAGGAGGTCTTTCACATCACCTCCTACCTGATCTTTTTATTAACTGGAGATGCCAAAGATTGAACCTGGAACTTTCTGCGTGCCAAGCAGGTGCTCTACCATGAACCCTCCTCTTCAAGGCTTCTTTTGTAGCAGGAACTTCTTTGCATATCAGGCTACACTCCCCTGATGTAGCCAATCCTCCAAGAGCTTACAGTAGGCTCTGTAAGAAGAGCCCTGCAAGCTCTTGCAGGATTGGCTACATCAGGGGTGTTTGGCCTATTGTGCAAAGGAGTTCCTGCTACAAAAAACGTCCTGCTTCTCCTCATCCAGACCCTTCACCTGAGGTTCTTGTTACCCAAGAGGTAACTGCTCTACCCTCAGTGATACACCACAGAAAAACAAGAAAACCTGCCTGGACAATTTAAATACATCCCACCTTTTCATTCATGGAAGAAGGTCAATGGACCACATGGCCTCGTGATTAAGACTGCTGGGTTACCTTGCAGTTCTCAAAAAGTCATGGAAATAGATTGTTTATTTGAGCATTCAAGGCCCCTTTTCTCTGTGGAGAAATCTATGGCTTACAAAAAGAAAAATGTTCTACATCCCAAAAACAAACAGAAATGATTCCTTCCAGCCCTGCTGGAGGAAAAGGAGGCACCAAACTTCTCTTCACATGACTCTTCACAGTTGATCCATCCCTCACCTGAGCGGGCTGCATCTTAAATGTTTCCGAAGAGAAGACTTCCTGGAACCTGGCTGTGATGCTCTTCCACTACCTGTAGGGAGACACATTTATCTACAGTGGTTTACTTCATCTTTCTCCTCAAAGGGGACCAAAAGTGGCTCACATTGTTCTCCTCTCCTCCATTCTCTCCTTACAACCGCCCTGTGAGGTAGGTCAGCCAGAGACCATGCAACTGGCGCAAAGTCAGCCAGAAACCTTCTGTGGTCAAGTGGACATATGAACCTCCTAGATCCTAGTCAGAGACTCTGCCCACGAAACCACACTGGCTCTGATAGTTCAAAGAGATTCTCCCCTTGCTTTGAATGAAGAGATATTTCCCCCCTCCCAGTCTGTGCTGCCTTCCTCCCCAATGGGGGACTTGTAAGCAGCTTCTTTTATTCTCTTCCTCTCCATTTTATCTTCACAACAACCCTGTAGGCAGGCTAAACGGAGTGAGTGCGATTGGCCCAAACTTCCACTGCAGAATGGGGATTTGAACCTGGGTCTCCCAGATCCTAATTCAACATTCTAACCACTTCGCCACCTTCTTATCAAGAAAAGGAAAACATAAAGAAAAATACCTTTGTATGAAAATTACCTTAAAAGTGAGGCCTGCTCTGCACATCAGATGGGGCCTGACTCTCACAGGGCTGATAACTTCAGCTGGCGAATGCTAATAGTCCAATATTTAGCTCCCTCAGACATGTTTCCCCACATTAGGTCTCTGTCCAAAGAAGGGATGGTCACACGGAGGCTGCTGGGTTTCCCTGACTCCCAGAGAGCAGGCTGGAGGAGAGACACAAACAACCTGTGAGGTCCAGTGTACTTTGAAGCAAAGAAGTTTCTAGAAGAGAAAAAGAGGCCCCTGCTGGATCAGGTCATTCAGCCCTCCCTCCCATTTCAGACAGCTACTATTCAGATGCCCCAGGAAACCCATCAGAAGAGTCTGATGCGCCCCTTCATTCATGGCCTAACATATTTTAAAGCAAACTGCATTGGAATGTGGAGGTTCTATTTCAGTAAAAAAACCCAAAAACCTAGCCAGGAGATACACCAAAGTTGTCTCATGATCTGACCAGCGTCACAGGATTTGACACGGTGGGAAGCTCCAGAACAGGTGTGGCCAGACTTGCTTAATGTAAGAGCCGTATAGAATAAATGTCAGATGTCTAAAAGCCGCAAGAACATGAGCATCAGATGGAAGAAAGGAAGGAAGGGAAATAGATGGAGAAGGTGAAAGGGAGGGAGAGGCGGAAATAAAGCAACTTTAATTTTAAGTGCATTCTACATGCCAGCAACTTGGAGATTTAAAGGGAGAAATACCTTTTCCTAGCTGGTCAAAGTGATTTAAAAGGAGAAATGCTTTCTCCTGGCTGGCCAACAGGGCGGTGGGGGCTTCGAGAGCCACACAATATGTGTGAAAGAGCCACATTTGGCTCCCAAGCCACAGTTTGGCCACCCCTGCTCCAAAACTTGTATTCTTTGTGTAGAGATTTTGGCAGGTTTTGCACAGGACTGAGAAAAGTGGCATCTGCCAAAATTTCCCCCTCTAGCATAACCATGGGACAGGAACCTGACCATGCCTTCAGACACCCTTGGCAAGGAGGAACCTTTTCCACTCTCCCTTACAGACACATCCCCAGTCGCAAGATTTGCCATTCATTCCCTGAAGGAAACAAGAAAAGTAGACATTCTGGGACAAAAGACTCTCTTTCTAGTCCGTAATGTGGATGGGAAAGGGGAAAGTCTCTTTGGAAAAGGTGCACAAAACTAGACAAAACTAGACAAGGGGGCCTGTCCCCATACCCCCCTGTCCAGAGTGACTTCATAGAAATCTATTGGTTTCGACTACCCTCAAAACAATATTATGTTCTTGCTCCCAAATGCATGATTTTTGTCCTAGCAAGAAGAAGACAACGACGACTGCAGATTTATACCCCACTCTTCTCTCTGAATCAGAGACTCAGAGCAGTTTACAATCTCCTATATCTTCTCCCCCCACAACAGACACCCTGTGAGGTGGGTGGGGCTGAGAGAGCTCTGACAGAAGCTGCCCTTTCAAGGACAACTCCTACGAGAGCTATGGCTGACCCAAGTCCATTCCAGCAGGTGCATGTGCAGGAGTGGGGAATCAAATCTGGTTCTCCCAGATAAGAGTCTGTGCACTTAACCACTACACCAAACTGGTTCTAATATTTGCCGCTACACTGAAATGTCATTACATCTTGTAATCCGCTCACTTACTGTCTGAATTTATGATATTTTGTAATCTGTTTACTCATTAACTTTTTTTTTTAAGTCATGTTTGTAATCCATCTTTGGGTCTCTGTGAGAAAAGCAGGGCTTTTAATAAAAATAATAAACACATTAAAAACAGATCAGCATAACCATATGTTAACAAAATAAGGGAAAGTCTAAAAGAGAAAGGAGAGATGAGTATCTTTCGTGTTTGTCTGTTTGTAGCAACAGGAAAGGGCAAGCGTCCAGGAGTCCCTTAAAGACCAACAAAGTTTGTGTCAAGGTACAGAGCTTTCCTGAGTCACTGCTCACTTCTTTAACTCCTCCCCTGCCCTAGATTTTGTTAGTTTTGAACATGCCACTGGCAATGTTCCCTCTAAACTGTGGAGTCCTGTGAGCAAAAATTCTACCTTGTGGGCTACTGGCATTAAAGTTGTGAGCTACTGCATAAATTAGTTTGCTTTGGGGCCATTTTTCCTGAGCTGAGACAAAAATGTGTGAACTGGAGGCTAAAAAATTGTGAGCTTAGAGGCTACTGGACTCTTGCTATTTTCTACTTCTAAAAGAGAAATACCTAATTAAATTAAAGACCTAATTTTTAATATAAAAAAATGAAATTGCTCGACTACCAAAATGAAAGATGGCAATCAGTTATTTACAGCTGCATACACGTTACTTGTGAAATCACTGCTTTTCCCAAAGTCCTAGAACTCAATGGATGTTGGGGTGGTGGGTGGTAGCCAGGAATCATTCAGTTTAGATTGCCAAAAAGATATACATGGATTCCAAGGGCCATTCACCCAAATGCTGTTTATCTTAATCTGTTAAGTTTATTTTCCCAAGCAACAAAGCAATACTGCTACAAACAGTACCGCGGAAAACTAATACAATTACTTCAATTCTATTATTTTATACCAGTATAAACAATATCATCATACCTTCCCTCAAAAAAAAATATTACAATTTACAATACCTACAAATCATTTGCTTCTGCAATTTTCAATAGAGGGATTAGTAGCCTTCCACAATTCCTTCCTTCAGTAAATAAAGTTCATAATGCAGTCCATGAAAAATTCTGAATTTCTTTCAAGTAGGAAGGACCAGGAAAGCCTTACAGCCTTCATAAGACGTCTCTTCTAGCAGGAATTGTTGAAGACTACTAATCCCTCTGTTGAAAATTGTAGAAGCAAATGATTTGTAGGTATTGTGAACAGTGTTCCCTCTAAACTGAATTAGCATGAGCCAGCTCACAGATTTTAAACCTCCAGCTCACACATTTTTGTCATAGCTCAGGAAGGATGACTGCAGAGCACACTATTGTATGCAGTAGCTCACAACTTTCATGCCAATCACTCACAAAGTAGAATTTTTGTTCATCAGACTCTGCAGCTTAGAGGGAACATTGATTGTAAATTGTAATTTTTCTGGAGGGAATGTATGATTACATTGTTTATACTGGTATCAAATTATAATAGAACTGAAGCAATTGTATTGTTTTTCAGCGGTACCGTTTGTAGCAGTATTGATTTTTTTGCTTGGATTCAAGCTGAAACCCCTTCTTCTGTGGAGTTTATTTCCCCAGCAAAACTATATTATGGGAACACACGGACTGCACAATCCTTCCTTGGATTGCACTTCATTTGAAAGCTCCCCCCGCCTTATTTCTATTTCTCTCTTGCTTCAATTGCACCCCCCCCCCAAAAAAAAAAATAAAACACCCCCCTTTGCCCCCCTCCAACCCCTCCCTCAACTGCACCTGAAGACTCTGTGCTTCCAAGCAGGCTTTTCTCAACGAAACCTCCAAAGCTCCTGCAGCAGAGATTTCTTGGGGACGTGGAGAGCCAGAACCTTGCACCTGCAATTGAGGCCCCTCTCCCCAATTTCCCCCCTTCCTTTCTAGGAATTTCAAACTCGCTTGTTTTAACCCTTGGAGCGCCGCAAAGCTCTGCCTCTTAGGGAGGATGAGCCAAATCAGGATTTTACCCTTAGCTGGGAAACTGCGTTTTGGGAAGAGGAACTAGCACGGAGGAGCGGGGGCGGGGAATAATTGTCTGCCCACCCCACACACCGTGGGAAACCCACCTGGGATTCTTCCTAGTAGGGTTGCCAAATCCAATTCAAGAAGTATCTGGGGACTTTTGGGGTGGAGCCAGGAGACATGGGGGATGGAGCCAGGCTGTGACAAGCATAACTGAACTCCAAAGGGAGTTCTGGTGATAACATTTAAAGGGACCACACACCTTTTACATGCCTTCCCTCCATTGGGAATAATGAAGAATAGGGGCACCTTCTTTTGGGGTTCATAGAATTGGACCCCTTGGTCCAATCCTTTTGAAACTTGGAGGGTATTCCGGAAAGAGGCACTGGATGCTATGCTGCAAATTTGCTGCCTCTACCTCAAAACAGAGCCCTCCCAGAGCCCCAGATACACATGGCTCAATTGTCCATTATACCCTATGGAAATCAGTCTCCATAGGGAATAATGGAGTGTCCAGCAGACATTTCCCCCCCCCCCGCTTTCTGATGACCCAGAAGCAGGGGGGAGGGCCTCCAAAGCGGGGAATCCCCTGCCCCCACTTGAGGATTAGCAACCCTACTTCCTAGTGATCTAGTAGCAGCAACCCCTCCCCCCTCCGCTGCAAAATCTGGTGGGAAACATAGCTGGTCAAAAGGGTAGGGTTGCCAGACCGGACTGGAGAAATATCTGGAGACTTTGGGAGTGCAGCCAGGAGCAAGGTTATGATGACAAGCAAGCTCAAGCGCCAAAAGGAGTTCTGGCTATCACAATTAAAGGGACCATGCACCTTATCAATGCCTTCCCTCCATTTGGAAATAATGAAGGATAGGGGCACTTTCTTTGGGGGCTCAAAGAATTGAACCCCCTGGTCCAATCCTTTTGAAACTTGGGGGAGGGGGAGAGCTTTGAGGAGAGGCATTCGACGCTATGCTGAGAAGTTGGTGCCTCTACCTCAAAAAACAGCTCTTCCACAGCCCCTGATACCCATGGCTTGATTCTCCATTATACTCTATGGGAGCTGGTCTGCATAGGCTATAATGGAGTGCCTAGCAGACATTCCCCCTCCCCCGCTTTCTGATGACCCTGAAGCAGAGGAGGGCCTACATAGCAGGAGATTCCCTGCCTCCACCTGGGAACTGGCAACCCTACAGTGGGAGGGCTTCTAGTGTCCTGGCCCCACTGATGGACCTCCTGATGGCACTCGGTTTTTTGGCCACTTTGTGACACAGAGCGTTGGACTGGATGGGCCACTGGCTTGATCCAACATGGCTTTTCTTATGCTCTTAAAAAGGGCTTGCAATAAAATGACTAAATGAGGGAGAGGAAAAAAGAGAGGGGGAGGGCCTGAGTTTTATTTTTTTCAGATTTCTAGTGTTCTGCACAATCACACACACACACACACCCCATGCACATTCCTTCCTCTGATACGTACTGTGATGTCCCCCTTTGGCTGTGGGCTCCCAGGCTAGAGTACGCAGTCAGGTACCCGTTCTCAGGACCTTTCAGCAGAGACAAGCTAGCTCAAAATGACAGTAGTTTATTTGCAAGGGGACAGCTCCAATCAAGGGCATCTTCAGCCAACATACAAAACCGGAAACTGAAAGTAGGACTCCACTCAATAGGACCAAACTAACAGCTTTAAGGGTTAGCCCTTTTACTTGGTCTGTGACCATAAATAAACCAGCTGACTAAGGGTTAACCCACAGCTGATGTCACCCCATGGGTCGGTGCTTGCACAAGGAGAGCTAGTTTGGTGTAGTGGTTAAGTGCATGGACTCTTATCTGGGAGAACTGGGGTTGACTCCTCCACTTGCAGCTGCTGGAATGGCCTTGGGTTAGCCATAGCTCTGGCAGAGGTTGTCCTTGAAAGGGCAGCTGCTGTGAGAGCCCTCTCAGCCTCACCCACCTCACAGGGTGTCTGTTGTGGGGGAGAAGATATAGGAAATTGTAAGCCACTCTGAGTCTCTGATTCAGAGAGAAGGGCAGGGTATAAAAATGCAATTCTTCTTCTTCTACCTTTACTTTTAGGCCTGATTGAGGAAACAGAAGACTTACCAACATTTCCGTCTTATCTATAACATAAACATAACTTGCCCTATGCCTTACTGTATCCTAGGCAACAAGGTATTTATTTATTTAATCATATTTATATCCCACCCTCCCCTGACGGGCTCAGAGCGACTAACAGGTAAGTAGAGGGCTCTTAGAGCACCAAACTGGATTTATTTGGTCAAGGCGCATGTGAAGTAGAATTTCTGTCTGCGACATAGATCTTATCCAATAGGCTTATGCCACCATCGCAGAGTGTTATCAGTAGTGTGTAGCTGGCTCTCATAGCTTCAAGAGGGGATTGGATAAGCATATGAAGCAGAGGTCCATCAGTGGCTATTAGCCACAGCTTATCATTGGGACTCTCTGTCTGGGGCAGTGATGCTCTGTATTTTGGGTGCTTGGGGGGGGGGGCACAGTGGGAGGGCTTCTAGTATCCTGGCCACGCTGATGGACTTCCTGATGGCACTTGGTTTTTTTGGCCACTGTGTGACACAGAGTGTTGGACTGGATGGGCCATTGGCCTAATCCAACATGGCTTCTCTTATGTTCTAATGAAATCATGCTGGATGTTGCCGCCAATTGGTATGTGTATGTTAACATGCGCCAGTGTGTCATCAAGGGTATATAAGATTGTAACCATTTTGAAATTTTTCAGAGCAGCTCAGTATTGCTGGCTCTCGCCTAGCTCTGCTCTCAGTTCATTACAATGAACTTTATTCCTTCCTCCTCACCCGGATTTTGACTGAAGGTCTTTTGTTGGACAAGGACAGTCAGATGTGCAGATCTGTACAACAAAACCTCACCATCTTCAAGTTTCACCCCCAAATCACCTGGAATCCCCCTATCTAAAATTTCCAAGCATAGCTCTACAGAACATAAAAGAAGCCATGTCGGACCAGGCCAGTGGCCCATTCAGTCCAACACTCTGTGTCACACATAAAAAAGGAAAAAACCCAGGTGCCATCAGAAGGTCCATTAGTGGGGTCAGGACACTAGAAGCCCTCTCACTGTTGTCCCCTCCCAAGCACCAAGAAACAGAGCATCACTTGCCCCAGACAGAGAGTTCCAACAATACACTGTGGCTAAGAACCCCTTAAAGACCAACAAAGTTTGCGTCAAGGTACAGAGCTTTCCTGAGTCACTGCTCACTTCTTTAACTCCTCCCCTGCCCTAGATTTTGTTAGTTTTGAACATGCCTATCAAGAGGAATCTCCCCTTCCTTGCAGGAGGAAGCCGGGAATATCCTTATCCCTGGGGGGGAATTCTAGCAGGAGCTCCTTTGCATATTAGGGCACGCACCCTTGATGTAGCCAATCCTCCAAGAGTTTACAAGGCTCTTTTTTATAAGCTCTTGAAGGATTGGCTACATCAGGGGTGTGTGGCCTAATATGCAAAGGAGCTCCTGCTAGAATTCCACCCCTACTTATCCCCACAGTTGGTATGCGTTGAGGAGATCTGGAGAGAACAAGCATGTAAGATGAGCACCTCACCCGCTCCACAGTTATCCTTTTCCAGAGCTACTTTCCTGAGTCAGCTCACTTCTCTAAATGTGGATGAGAAGAAAACTGATTTGCCAGGGCTTTTTTTTTTTTTGTAGAGAAATCCCAGCAGGAACTCATTTACATACTAGGCCACAGCCTCTGACGCCAAGCCAGTCGGAATTGCGTTCCTGCTCAAAAAAAGCCCTGTGGTTTGCACATTTCTACAAATGCTAGCTCATCTCCGGCAGGAAAGTATGCTTTGCACTTGCTGAGTCCCAGAGACAGAAATAAACCTGGGCGTGTGAATTAGGGCGAGCTCCTCCCCCTTCCTATTGTTAATGTAACCCTCAGAATCAAGTTAGGTTATTCCAAGTGGAACAGAATCAGTAATTAGAATTTAGCAGAGGGAGGGGCTGTTTTTCTGAGGTGCTGATTTCCTGAGCTCTTATCACTTGATATAAGGGCTGTCTTTTGTAAGCCGAGGCCTGCTGAGTTAGGTCCAACAAGCCAGTGTGCTTTTATGGACTACTTTATCAAGAATATACCATTTTTATTGAAGTCAGATGCTTCATATATTCTGAAATGTTACAGCCAGTGTTCCCTATAAGCTAAGTTAGCATGAGCTAAAACTCAGATTTTTAGCCTCCAGCTCACACATTTTTGTCTTAGCTCAGGAAGGATGACCCCACAGCACACTAATTTATGCAGTAGCTCACAACTTTAATGCCAGCAGCTCACAAATTGTTGCTCACAAGATTCCGCAGCTTAGAGGGAACATTGCTTACAACAACAACAAATTTCCAGCAACACCACCGCTGTTTTGTTGGATGACCTGGTTATCTTAAAAAAATTAACAGTGAAAATGAAATGTGTTGCTTTTCTCCCAATCAAAGCATCTCTGATTTTTGAAAAGTCTTCCTTTCTTTGCTGTACATTTCAAAACCACATTCGCTATGCACAAAACCTTCATGCGAAACGTATTCCTCCCTTGAAACTTTCACCAACTCCTTTTCTTCCTTTCCGCTGTATCTATACTTGTCTTCTATAAATCACATTTCTACTGAAGCAGCTCACAAGCTATTAAAAACACTTTACAACAAAGGAATTACAGTTTTAAAAAAGAAAGAAAAACTGGGTTACAAAGAGTCCAGAGCTGTTAAGAACATAAGAGAAGCCATGTTGGATCAGGCCAATGGCCCATCCAGTCCAACACTCTGTGTCACACAGTGGCCAAAAAACCCCCCAAGTGCCATCAGGAGGTTCACAAGTGGGGCTGGAAGCCCTTCCACTTTGCCCCCCCCCCCAAGCACCAAAAATACAGAACATCACTGCCCCAGACAGTTCCAACAATATGCTGTGGCTAATAGCCACTGATGGACCGCTGCTCCATATTTTTATCCAATCCCCTCTTGAAGCTGGCTATGCTTGTAGCCGCCGCCACCTCCTGTGGCAGTGAATTCCACATGTTAATCACCCTTTGGGTGATGAAGGACTTCCTTTTATCCGTTCTAACCCGACTGCTCAGCAATTTCATTGAATGCCCAGTTCTTGTATTGTGAGAAAGGGAGAAAAGAACTTCTTTCTCTTTCTCCATCCCATGCATAATCCTGTAAACCTCTATCATGTCACCCTGTAGTCGACGTTTGCGCTTTAACTCTGCAGCATTGCCAGAGAAGGATCTTAAGCCATTTGGAAACAGGAGACTTTTGTGAAGGAAGGGCAATGGCCTGGCCAACCTTGTTCTGACTCCATCTTAAGACTCTGAAGGCAGCAATAAGCCTTCATGTACCTTGACCAATGCAAGAAGAAGATGAAGAAGATATTGAATTTATATCCCGCCCTCCACTCCGAAGAGTCTCAGAGCGGCTCACAATCTCCTTTACCTTCCTCCCTCACAACAGACACTCTGTGAGGTGGGTGGTGCTGGAGAGGGCTCTCCCAGCAGCTGCCCTTTCAAGGACAACCTCTGCCAGAGCTATGGCTGACTCAAGGCCATGCTAGCAGGTGCAAGTGGAGGAGTGTGGAATGAAACCCAGTTCTCCCAGATAAGAGTCTGCACACTTAACCACTACTCCAAAATGGCACCAGAATGCTGAGGGTTTCAGAATGTGCTGCCCTTTCACCTCCTTCCTGGAATCCATATTTGGTGTTACAAGCTTATGTAAACATTGGTCGTTTCATTCTGCAGCCGGGGCTGCGTGAACTGCACTGGCTGCCGATCATATACCGGGTCCAGTACAAAGTGTTGGTCATTACCTTTAAAGCCTTATATGGCCGAGGACCCGCCTACCTGAGGGACCGTCTTTCCCCATATGAACCCCAGAGAGCACTGAGGTCAACCGGGAAAAATCTAATGACTATCCCTGGGCCGAGAGAGATTAGATATCAAAAGACCAGAGCACGGGCCTTCTCAATAGCGGCCGCCGCCCTTTGGAACCAACTCCCTGAGGAGGTGCGGGCCCTGCGGAACCTTGACCAGTTCCGCAGGGCCTGCAAGACCTCCCTTTTTAGACTTCCACATTCGGACTGCTAGAGAGGACCGTAAATCAAGGATCCACCAAATGTGGTTTAAAGATCTATACCGCACTGCTGGTACTAGCAGAACTAGCGTCAATTTCCATCAGTACTGGCAGATGAAGTTATTAACTGTATCAATTGTATTGACTGGTTTTTAAAATTGTTAAGTTCAATGTTTTATATTGTTAAATTTAACTGTTTTGATTATTATTTTATGTTTTTATGAAATGTTGTCAGCCGCCCTGAGCCTGCCGAGGTGGGGAGGGCGGGATAAAAATAAAATATTATTATTATTATTATTATTATTATTATTATTATAACTCAGCTTAGAGAGAACATTGGTTGTCTTCTCTGCCTAAGGAGAATGGGGTCAAAGCATGAAGGAATGTTTTATCATATGTGGTGGATATGTGATAAAGCCAAAAGTTTCTGGACGCAAATACATTCACAAATACAGAAGATCTTAAAAATGAATATACAATATTACCCCGGTTCATTTAAATAAGATCAACCAGTCTATATCCCCCAAATGTTGGAAATGTGAAAGAATGATAGGATCCTTCTACCATTTATGGTGGACCTGTTATATAGCAAGGAGATACTGGTTAGTAATTTATAGAATGTTAAAAGAAATACTTAAGGTAAACATTATCTTTAAACCAGAAACTATGTTACTTTCATTTGTTAGAGGGGTTGTTCCCCGTGAAGATGAATATATTACTGTGTACATTTTGACTGCGGCAAGAATTCTATATGCTAAATTTTGGAGGTCTAAGGTAGTCCCACAAAAGGAAGAGGTAATTCAGAAAATTCTTCAAGTAGCGGAATTGGATATTTTAGCCAATTTGGTTAAAGGAATACCGAAAAGTGAAGCGAAACAGAAATGGGAGAAAGTATATAACTGGATGGATAAAAACTGAATATTAATTATTATGAGTTATAGTTTTTGTTATATGTATATAGATACGTGATGGATATTGAATTGCGATGGTGGGTTTTAAATTACAATTCACCTCCTCTTGTAAGCAATTGTGTGGTATAGGATTATGCTAATCCTATGTTTTTCATTGCTTTGTGTTTTTTCAATGTTTTTGTATTGGAATTTTTTTTTGTTTGATATGTATCAGTTATAAGACTGGAAATATAAATAAAACTAAAACAGAAATAAAAAAATGAATATACAAGTGGAAACTAGAAGGGTTTTTATTATTATTATTGGGACTGATGGACAAACAATTTTAAAACAATCATGGAATTTTGTTTTTATATATGATTACAGCAGTGAGGTTACTCTATGCACAGAATTGGAAATCAATAAAAATACCTACAGTAGAATGGTGGTCGAAGTTGCTGGACTTAGCAGACATGGCTAAACTTACTTCTTTAAGCAAAGAAAAGACTTACTTTTATTACTAGCTGGGAGCCCCTTACTGACTTTCTGCATGAAAAGGGAAAACATGAGTTGACAATCTATGGATTTGATGAGCGAGGATATGTCAATAAGATTATATAATATAAAAGAAAGAGGTTGGGTGAAAGCTTACGACTAGGAGAACTAAGTTGGACTGTTGCGATAAGTGGTTGCATTTTCCTTTGCCGCCGAGATATTTTTTCAGAATCGGTTCAACTGCAAAGATAACGCTTCTCCCTTTTATTTTCTTTCTTTTTTCATGGTTTATATTCTGTCTTGTTCCTTCTTATATATGTATGGAAAAATTTTAATATTTTTTTTTAAGAGAGAGAGAATGGTCCAAAGGTGTGCCAGGATGATTCAGCAGAACACAAGGAGGCGAGTCAATAGTGAACTGCACGCACTGAGAACAAAGGTTACAATGTTGGGCTGCAGAAGGTTCATCATGCAAGAGTGAATCTGCGGTTCTTTGTGGAGGGTTTCTCATCTGCAAGTACAGCTCAGCTTTTTGTTCTTTTACTCCTTCTTAGAGACTGTGTTTGGGTGTGAACGAACCAAGGACATGCCAACTTATACATTCAGTGGCTTCGATGACGCGTCCTAGCAGCAGCAGCTGGCCTTGAAGACTTCAATGGAGTGAGAAGGGTGCAATTTTGCTTAGGATTGACTTCAATGGACTGAGAAGGTGGTGGCGGTGGAAGCCTAGGCGCTAGGGCTCCTGCCGTCATTAACAACCAAAACCAAAACCAAACAACAGCAGCAACGAACGAACGAACAACAACAGCGAACGTAAATTGCCAAACATCAACCAGAACTTACTGCAAACCCCTGGAACCCCACCTGCAAATGACGGAGGTAGCGGCTCCTGAACCTGTAGAGAGGCTGGAAACTTCACTGCCGGTCGGGCCTGATGCTGTAGTGGAGGTGGAGCGCGACCGCGGGCTGGCGTGCAGGCAAAATCCGAGCAGGGCTGGGAAAGGAGTGCAAGGTCGGGCGGTGCAGTGAGAACGCCGCGGACAACGGGCTTGTGGGTGCGACGTGATTGGAGGCTAATACAAGCGGAGGCCGAGGAGCAGCCAAGGAACTGTGCGGAGGCCGAGGAACGGTTCGAACTTTGTGAGTGAGCGAGGCAGCGAGCTGCCCCGGGAAGCTGGTCTCGGTGGGCGCCTTTCAACTCCCGCCCCCTCGCCCTTCACCTCCCCCACCTACGGACGCGGCCTCAACACGGCCGGCAAACGGCCTGGGTTCTCCCCGACAGAGAAGCCCTGTACGGGGCTCAGGGGACCCCAGGACGTGTACCGGACTGCAAAAGAGCAGAGGTGGTGCCGACGGGCGTTG
This sequence comes from Heteronotia binoei, assembly GCF_032191835.1. NCBI lineage: Eukaryota > Metazoa > Chordata > Lepidosauria > Squamata > Gekkonidae > Heteronotia > Heteronotia binoei. The sequence continues at coordinate 27,573,645 of NC_083227.1, forward strand.
CGTTTCCCCGGCTAAAGCTGTGGGGGAGCCGGCCGAGCAGCTGGGAGGACGCGGGGGAGACCTCGCCCCTCCCCAGGTCACCAAGCTGTGGATGCCATCAAGCCTCAACAAAAAGCCACACCCACACAAACATCAACAGCACCTGCACTTTAATAACAACTGTGATCATCTATAGACACTGCACCCAAGAACAGCACTTTATGAACAACATACATCACCTACCTCCTACAGAGTATCTGGATTTTCACCTCATTGACCAATTGATGGTTGACCACTAATAGGAATTTATTATTATTATTAATTAATTATTTGGATTTTTAGCCAATTGATTAGTAGTTGGAATTCTTATCATATATTTATATACTGGAGTATATATTTATATTTTTAGCTTATTAATTAGGAAACTGATGGGGGGATTATTTATCAATAATGCTAAAAATGAATTTATTAAATTTTTAACTAATTGGAGGGAGTATTGGGATGGGTTCTTAAATTAATTAATCTGAAATATAAGTAGTGAGTCTAACAGTTGGGGACCGGAGTGGTGGGGTGTGAACCTAAATTGCAGGCTGAAATAATCTAGGAGGGGGGTGAAACCACCCTAATATCGGTGAGATCATTCTGGGCATAGGCGTGGATGCTCGGCCAAGGGATTCCAGTGCTCTTGGGGAGGGGAAGGTATGACGGTGGGAATAGACAGAAGTATAAAGGAAGGAGACGGAGACAAAACAGTGCTCGGCCACCTTCCAGTCTACTTCCCATCCCAACGGTGACAGGTAGTGGGGCCAAGAGGAAATGCCCGTCTCCGTCATTGGTGTTATGCAACGCCAGGTCCATAAATAATAAGACCTCAACCCTTAGGGAGTTCCTGCTTCGGCAGGACGTGGACCAGGCTTGTGTGACCGAGACCTGGGTACGGGACGGGGAGACGGTGGCTCTCTCTCAGATGACCCCCCCTGGGTTACTCGGACTTTCACCAATTGCAGAATAGCGGCTGGGGGGGAGGGGTGGCCTTGTTCATACGGGAGGGTTACTCCTTCCAGGCTCTCCTGGCCCCAACGATTGATGGTATTGAATGTGCCGGTCTGGCATGGGATATCGGAGAGGGGTTGGCGATCTGCCTGGTGTACCGTCCGCCTAACGCACCAGCTAGCGCCTTACCATCCCTGATGGAGGCGGTGGCGGGCTGGGCATTGGAGTACCCAGGGCTTATGGTCCTGGTTGACTTCAATGTCCATGCCGACAACACGGCCTCCACTCAGGCGATGGGTCTAGTGTCTTCCATGGTGACACTGGGACTCTCTCAATTTGTTTCGACCCCCACGCATCAGGCCGGGCACATATTAGACCTGATCTTTGCGTCCAGGATTTTGATGAACGACATCGCGGTAGAAGCGGTTCCATGGTCGGATCACCTAGCCCTCAAGGCCCGTATGGAGACACCACCCCAACCCTGTATGGGCGGAGAGCCTATTTTGCCTCGCCCCCGGAGCCTGATGGACCCGGAATGGTTCCAAACGGCTATGAGGGATCCCTGGCCCCCTGGCAATTCCCTTGATGACCTGGTGGAGGCCTGGCAAGGCCAGCTATCCAGGGCTATCAATGAAATTGCACCTCGACGCCCTCTGCGCCCTCGTGTGAGGCTGGCCCCATGGTATATTTTGGAGTTACGCCAGCTGAAACAAGGGCTCAGACGACTAGAGAGGCAGTGGCGGCATACTCGGGACGAAGCAACGAGAACATCCTATAGAACGTTTATGAAGTCTTACGAGATGGCAGTCAAGGCTGCAAAGAAAGATTACTTTGCAGCCAAGATTGCATCTGCAAATTCGCGCCCGGCACAATTGTTTAGAATAATTGGAAACCTCACTAAACTGCCACAAGGCAAACCAAATGTTAGAGAATTAGAGATAGGCTGTGAGGCATTTGTGAAACATTTTGCAGATAAAATCACGTCACTCCGCCAAGACCTGCCTATCACATTGGATACAGTACGGGAAATTGAGGCTCCGTGCCTGTCTTCTGGTTTAGTGCTGGGTCACTTCGACCCACTCAGCCTGGAGGAAGTCGACGGAATTCTCTCTGCTGCTCGCCCAACAACTTGTGATTTGGACCCTTGCCCCTCCTGGCTGATTAAATCTTGCCAGAGAGCTTAGATGTCCTTTACGGGGGGGGGGGGGATGGTATGCATGTGCTGAGGAAGCCGGCTGCCTGCTCGCCCTCCTCTTCGGATTGGAATTTTAAAAGCTCAAAAAGAATGTAAATAGCCCTTTGGCAAGATTAATTGAAGAAGGAGCTTACTTACGAAGGTCTGGAGAACTTAAGAATTCCTTTCTGGGGTCCCAGAGGGTAAGATAATAACTCTTATTACTAAATTAAGGAGGCAACGCCCAGGCTAATCACTCAGCGGTTGCGTGTAGCTCCAGAAGAGTGAGAGATTATGGCTAAAAACATTGAGCTATCTGAGCAACTCTCTTCTTTCCAGGCTTTAATGATGTCGTCCCAGGAGCAGATAAGATCTGAGATTAAGTCAGTGAGAGAGGCAGTTTCAGAACTTACAGCTGAACTCAAAGATACACGGAGCATAGCTGACTCGGCTAACGAGCTAGCTTTATCTAATAAGCAGAAGATAGACCAGTTGAATACGCAACTTACAAAACTCTCTGATCGTAATAGAAGAGCAAATTTGATTCTGGGAGGAATTTCAGAGGAGATAAATAAACTTCTGGAAGGAACTCTTATAGACTGGATGGGTGAGCAAGGAGTCACGCTGCAATCCCAGGACATTGAGAGGGCTCATAGATTGCAAAGGAGACAAGATGGAGGTGCCCCAGGGTTAGTTATAATCAAATTCACAAGGGAAAAGACACAGCAGGCAGTTCTCAAGACTTTGGAAAAAAAGAAGGACCTCTCCTTTAGAGGGAGGAAAGTCTGGGTGAGGGAAGACTTTTGCCAGGAAACCATTAGAAAGAGGAGGCTAATGAGACCCTTTGGGCAAAAACTACATGACAACAAGATCAAATTCTCTTGGGGGTACCCTTCCTCAATAATTATTTTTAAAGAGGAAAAAAGGCTGGTGGCACACAATCCTAAGGAAGCAACAGAACTCCTTAATCACCTGGGCATTGCCATAGATGACCTGAGAGACCAGAGAGAGGAAGAAGCAGCAGCGGACGTCGATGTGGACCCAGGGGAAGGAAGCTCAAACAGACAAGAGAAAAGGCCAAGGATGGACTACTAAAGGGAAGTATAAAACAATTTGAGCTAACTTTAGGCAGAAGGAAGAAGGGGAGGGTCGGGGTGTGTACACCCTGGAAGGTGGAAGACGGGATGACTGCCTCATCCAGAAAGTTGTCTGTGCCACAGGGGAAGGGAACGGGGGGTGGGTTTTTAGTAAGAAACAAAGTAAAGTACCCTCAGCCAGTAGGGCCCAAGATTGCTACAAATAAAGAGAATGGATAGGTCTTTAAGAGTGCTTTCACTGAATGTGAATGGCCTAACATCAAATCTCAAGAGATTGAGAGTAATTAAAATGGCTAGAGAACATAGAATTGATCTGATGTGCCTACAGGAAACTCACAAAAAAATAAACGATAGAAAACCATTGATAAAAAATTTGAGGTGGCAGGTTTTGGCAGAAGCAAGAGGGTCTTCTAAAGCTAGAGGGGTTGATTCATTGGGATACTAAAGTGGAGGACATTGAAAAATTAGTAGATAAGGAGGGTAGATACCTGTTAGTTAAGTTTAAACTGGAAGGCATAAAAATCACTATAGTAAATGTTTATGCACCAAATAAAAGGCAAAGGAAATTCTTAAACTTGGTCTTTAAGAAGATTCAACAGTTTTCAGAGGGCGAACTAATTGCAGTAGGTGATTTAAATATGGATATAACCAAGAATAATAGTATTAAGCTAAGAGAATGGGGTTTGAAGGACGCTCATGAGTTTACCGGCACGAGACCCAGCCCGACACACATATCTAGTAGGCATAAAACAGCATCCTGCTTAGATTATATAATTTTGGAAAAAAATAATAATATGGCTGTTAAAGAGATCAAGACCCATCCAATTTTGATATCTGACCTTGCCCCTTTAAGTATAGAACTAGAACTAAAACTTCCCTCGACAAACAGACCTTGGAGATATAACAATCTGGTAATGGCAAAAGAAGAGGATAGGGAATACTTAATGACACAGTTAAAACTATACTTTAGGGAAAATAGAGGTACCGTGCCCACTAATATATTATGGGATGCTGCTAAAGCGGTAATAAGGGGCCATTTGGTTAGGAAAGAAAAAGACATTAAAAGAGAATGGTAAAAAAAAAGGCAATCGAAATTTAAAGAATTGGGGAAGTTACAAAAAGAAATAATGGGAAAGTATAGCCCTAGCTTACAGATTAGAATTAAAGAGATTCAAAAACAGTTGGAGGCCCCAGATATGGCAACAATATGGAAAAAGGAAATAATGGTTAGAAACAACTTCCAGAGGAATAGCAAAAAGGTTAGCTAACTCTTTGAAGGTAAAAAAGGCAAAACAAACAATTAGAAGTATAAAAATTAATAATAATACAACACAAAAGTCTAAGGAAATCACTAAGGCATTTGAGGACTTCTATAAAAAGTTATATATGAAAAAGAATATAATGGAGGTGTGGGAAGCACCTAAGCTAAACCTAGAGGAGGAAGCGAATGCCTTACTAGGGGGCGAGATCACACTCCAGGAAATAAAGGAAGTAATAAAAGCTCTCAAAAAAGGTAAATCACCAGGGCTGGACGGCTTTACTTCTGACTTTTATAAAGAAATGGTAGAAATCATAGCACCCGAATTGCAGGTAGTTTTTAATGAAGTCTTAGAAGGAAAGAAAGCCCCAGACACATGGAAGGAAACAGAAATAATTTTGATATTAAAGCCCCAGAAAGACCCGGAAGAAGTAGGTTCGTATAGGCCCATTAGTTTATTAAATCAAGACTATAAGATCTTTGCTAAGGTATTAGCAAATAGACTTAAGAGAGTTATCCCATTAATTATAAAAGGGGACCAATACAGCTTTATTGAGGGTAGATCTATTGCTCATCCCATTAGAAATAACTTAAACGTACTTCATCATGGTCAACAGAAAAAAATAGGTCTGTTAAAGATGGATGTTTACAAAGCTTTTGATACTCTCTCACATGAATTTTTGTGGCAAATATTAAAGAAGATAGGTCTAGAGGAACGGTTTTTACAGGCCATACAGGAAATATACAAAGGTGGTAATGCAAAAGTAAGAGTCAACTCTGAACATTCACAAGCGTTTCCGATTCAAGGGGGGGGGGGTAAGACAAGGCTGTCCATTATCCCCGCTCATATTTATAATAGCTATAGAACAATGGTTTGGTTTGACGAAAACAATCAAGAGATCCAAGAATTACTAGCGAAAAAGAGATCTGCCTACCAAGCACATCTTGCTCAGCCCTCCTGTCCCGGGAAAAAAACAATCTTTCGCGCTGCATGTAGCATCCTCCAGCGCAAGCTTCGAGACATTCAGAACGAGTGGTGGACCAAGCTTGCAGAGAGAACCCAGCTGTGTGCAGACACTGGTGATTTAAGAGGGTTCTACGAAGCCCTGAAGGCAGTATATGGCCCATCATATCAGGCTCAGAGTCCCTTGCGTAGTGCAGACGGCCAAGTGCTCCTCACAGACAAGGCATCCATACTGAATCGGTGGTCGGAGTATTTTCAGGCTCTCTTCAGTGCCAACCGCATAGTTCAAGATTCAGCAATCCACCTCACCCCACTTCAACCAGTGAAAACAGAGTTGGATGAGATCCCCACCCTAGAAGAGACTGTTAAAGCCATCAAGCAACTGAAAAGTGGCAAGGCAGCAGGAGTTGATGGAATCTCACCAGAGATCTGGAAGCATGGGGGCACAGTACTACATAGCACACTTCACAAAGTACTTGTCACCTGCTGGGAACAAGGCAAACTACCACAGGACTTTCGCGATGCAATCATCATCACTCTACACAAGAACAAAGGGGAAAAGTCAGACTGGTCCAACTACCGGGGGATAACCCTGCTCTCCATCGCAGGCAAAATCCTTGCCAGAATACTCCTGAACAGACTGGTGCCCACCATTGCAGAAGAACTCCTCCCAGAGAGCCAGTGCGGCTTCAGAGCTAACAGGAGCACCACCGACATGGTATTTGTTCTCAGGCAGCTCCAAGAGAAATGCAGGGAACAGAACAAGGGTCTATATGTGACTTTTGTCGATCTTACCAAAGCTTTCGATACTGTTAGCAGGAAAGGCCTGTGGCAAATCTTGGAACATTTAGGATGTCCCCCAAGGTTCCTCAGCATGATCATCCAGCTACATGAAGACCAGCGAGGCCAAGTCAGACACTGCAACGACCTCTCGGAGCCCTTCCCAATAGGCACAGGTGTAAAGCAAGGCTGCGTTCTCGCGCCAACTCTCTTTACGATCTTCTTTAGCATGATGCTTCAAAGAGCCACAGTAGATTTAGATGATGACAATGGTGTCTACATCTGCTATCGCACTGATGGCAGCCTGTTCAACCTGAGGCGACTAAAGGCTCACTCCAAGACAATGGAAAAACTCATCCGAGAGCTACTGTTTGCTGATGATGCTGCACTCGTCTCCCACTCGGTATCAGCTCTGCAGCATATGACGTCCTGCTTTGCAGAGGCTGCCAAGCTATTCGGCCTAGAAGTTAGTCTGAAGAAGACAGAAGTTCTCCACCAGCCTGCACCCCAGGAAGATTATCACCCTCCCCGCATCACTGTGGGTGAATCAGTTCTGAAGACAGTCCAGCAGTTCAGCTACCTAGGGTGCATCATCTCCTCAGATGCCAAGATCGACAAGGAGATTGACAACAGGCTGGCAAAGGCAAATCGTGCATTTGGCAGACTGCACAAAAGAGTGTGGAGCAACAAGCATCTGAAAAAAGGCACAAAGATCAATGTTTACAAAGCGGTTGTGATGACAACCCTCATCTACGGCTCCGAATCGTGGGTTTTATACCGTCATCACCTGCGACTCCTTGAGCGCTTCCATCAGCGCTGCCTTCGCACCATCCTCAACATCCACTGGAGTGACTTTGTGACCAACACTGAAGTCCTCAAGAGGGCGGAGGTTACAAGCATCGAAGCACTGCTGTTGAAGACGCAGCTGCGCTGGGCAGGGCATATTTCTAGGATGGAAAACCACCGCCTTCCCAAGATTGCTCTGTATGGCGAACTTTCCACCGGCCATCGAAATAGAGGGGCACCAAAGAAGAGGTACAAGGACTCCTTGAAGAAATCCCTTGGCACCTGTCGCATCAACCATCACCAATGGTCTGACCTAGCCTCAGATCGCAAAGCATGGAGGCACACCATCCACCAGGCTGTCTCTTCCTTTGAGAATGCACGCATAGCTGGTCTTGAGGACAAAAGGAGATTGAGGAAGAATCGCACTGCTACAGCACCAACCCCAAATCAGACTTTTCCCTGCAGCCACTGTGGCCGGATCTGCCTGTCCCGCATTGGTCTTGTCAGCCACCAGCGAGCCTGCAGCAGACGTGGACTACTGCACCCTTCTTAAATCTTCGTTCGCGAAGTCAAGCCGAGAGAGAGATAGAACAATTAACAGAGCGTATTAGGAACGCGGGGAGAATAGAGGGATATAAGTCAGGTAAGGAAGAAATGAAAATTAATTTATTCACGGACGATATAGTAATTATGTCAAATCCCAAAGACGGAGTTAAAGAGATTAAGATCATTTTAGAAGACTTTGAAAAGTGTTCAGGGCTAGGAGTGAATATGGCAAAATCAGAAATTCTATACCTTAATGTTAATAGAGAGGAAAGACAGGAAATAAATAGGATTATGAATATAGGAATGGGGGCAAAGAGACTTAAATACCTAGGGATAGTCTTGCAAAAAAATATGGACAAAATGATAAAGGAGAACTATGGTAAAGTATGGAAGAAAATAGAGAGAGATATGAATAAATGGAATCATAATATACTAGGGATATCAACTAGAATAAGAGCCCTCAAAATGTTCTGGATACCAAAGTTAATGTATCTATTCCAAACGTTGCCCTTAGGTTTGAGGAAAAAACAAATTGAGCAATGGAATAAAGCATTTAAAGTGTGGATTTTTAATAATAAAAATTGTAGGTTTCACAAGAGAATCCTATATAACCTTAAATCAGAACTAGGTTGGGGAATCCCAGACTTAAATAAATACTATGAGGCCTTCCAACTAAGAGCGTTACTAGAATTGAGTGAGGAAAAGGTACAGAAGTGGGTTAACTTCGAGAATGCAATTAATAGAGGTATTAGAAGATTTGGTATCTTTTCCACAGTGTCGACAAAAGATCTAAAATCAGCAATAGGGCCCAGAAGAGCATCGTTAGAAACCTGGATGAAATGGTACCCACAGTGGCTAGGAAAGGTCTCAAGATGGATGCCCCTAGAAGCTATTGTTAAGGATGTGCAAGTTACAAAATGGTGGGAAAGGCTATTATAGAGTGGGCGATATGTTTAGGGGCGGTAAACTAAAACCTTTACAGGAAATTACAGAAGATTTAGGTAAACAACACTGGTTAAACATAGCAGGTTTACATAAGGCAGTCAAAAAGATCAGTGAAAAGGGAGAGCTCTGGTTAGACGCTCCAAAGGAAGAGATATATAAAGTAATGGCCAAATAAAAGAAGGGTCTAGTGGGGTTACTATATAGAAAAATGATATCAAATAAAGATAAAATAGTATATTTACAAAAGAATTGAAGTCATGAAGGCCAGATAACAGAGAGGTTGGCTGGGAAAATCCTGGAAGGACTAGAAGGGATTAAAGTAATCAAACTTAAAGAACTGGAATATAAATTTCTCACAAAATGGTATAAGACACTCGCACAAATAGCCAATATATTCCCAGGAATGAGTTCCAAGTGCTGGCACTGCAAACAATCTAAGGGTTGGTTTGCACATATGTGGTGGGAGTGTGAAGAGGTTAAGCCCTTCTGGGGGGAAATTATTGAAATTATTAGAAAAGTTTGCAATGCATCATTAACCATTGGCTTTAACCTGATGCTAAGTACAATAGGAAGTCCGGCACTAAATAGACCCACTCAAAACCTTGCCAAGGCGATGATATTAGTGGGGAAGGCGGTCATTGCTTTGGGTTGGAAAGATAAAAGTAAATGGTCAATAGAAATCTGGCACAACTATTTGTTTGATTACATACAGTCTGACATCATGGCATCAATCAACAAGGATTCCACGTGGGAAGATAAAGTCAAGGAAATCGAGACCAGATGGAAGCCCTATCTAGAATGGATGTCAGAAGAAACAAGGAAGGACATTCAGTGGAAGATTAAGACTTTGTGCCCTTGGCTGAGGGGGAAAGACTAAGAGTAGATGGGGAGGGTTGGGGGGGGAGGAAGGGTTCTTTGTAAATGTAACAAACATACGTTGTAATGGTCAATTTTATAAGAATTAATAAAACATAAAAATATTTAGAAAAAAAAAAGATGTCCTTTACGGGACATCATAAATAGATCCCTCCTGGAGGGGTGCTTTCCAACACCTCTGAAAGAGGCCTTGGTCCGCCCCCTCTTGAAAAAATGTACAGCAGACCCGGCCGAATTGGCAAATTACCAACCGGTGTCTAATTTACCATTTTTAGGTAAAATTATTGAGAGGGCAGTGGCGTTGCAGCTGCAGAGGTTTCTGGATGACGCTTCCATCCTAGACCCTTGCCAGTCTGGTTTCCGGCCAGGCCATGGGACGGAGACAGTGCTGGTCGCCTTGGTAGATGACCTCCAGGGGCAACTGGATCGAGGTGCCGTCGCGGTGCTCATGTTATTAGACCTGTCGGCGGCATTTGATATAGTCGACCATCAGCTACTGACCCGCCGCCTCGCTGACATAGGGGTTGGCCTTACAATGGCTTTCCTCCTTCAAGAGTCGGGGACAAAGGGTGGCGATCGGGAGCGAGCAATCCCAGAGGCGCACACTAGACTGTGGGGTGCCCCAGGGAGCAGTTCTTTCCCCGATGTTATTTAACATCTATATGCGCCCCCTTGCCCAGATTGCACGGAGGTTTGGGCTGGGTTGCCATCAATATGCAGATGACACCCAGCTCTATCTGCTGATGGACGGCCGGCCTGGCTGCATCCCAGGGAATCTGGATCAGGCATTGCAGGCTGTGGCAACGTGGCTTAGGCTGAGTGGGTTGAAGCTGAACCCGATGAAGACAGAGGTCCTTTGCGTGGGCCACGGCGCTCTGGGGAGGGAAATACCTCTCCCGGTCTTGGACGGTGCACCGCTGAAAGCAGTGCACCAAGTCAAGAGCCTGGGAGTTCTACTGGAGCCTTCATTATCAATGGAGGCCCAGATAGCAGCCACTGCCAAGTCAGCATTTTTTCATCTGAAGCGGGCAAGGCAGTTGGCCCCCTTCCTAGAGCGTCGGGACCTAGCAACAGTGATTCATGCGACGGTCACCTCAAGACTGGACTACTGTAATGCCCTCTACATGGGGCTGACTTTGTGCCGAACCCGGAAGCTGCAGATAGTGAACGCGGCCGCTAGGCTGCTGCTAGGGCTCCCGAAGTGGGAGCACATACAGCCAGGGCTGCGCGAACTGCACTGGCTGCCAGTTACATACCGGGTTCGCTACAAAGTGCTGGTTATTACCTTTAAAGCCCTATATGGCTGAGGACCTGCCTAACAAAGGGACCGTCTCTCCCCATACGAGCCCCAGAGAGCACTGAGGTCAGCAGGGAAGAACAAGCTGACTATCCCTGGGCCAAAAGAGGCCAAACTGCAGAGCACTCGCGTACAGGCCTTTTCCATCGCAGCTCCATGCATATGGAACCAGCTCCCGGAAGAGGTGCGGGCCTTGCAGAGTCTTGACCAATTCCACAGGCCCTGCAAGACTATCCTTTTCAGGTCGGCTTTTACAAACTGCTGATTTATGATCATTAAATATATGGATCCGCCAAAGATTTCACCCAGGGATCCTCGTCATCACATGAACTGATAGATATAGCGCCAGGAACATCATTGTTCTATCAAATTATGTCAATGTGAATTTTAGAATTGTTTTGGATAATGTTATTTTAAAGTCCTCTATATTTATTGTATTGTATTTTATGGATGTTGTTAGCCACCCTGAGCCTGCTTAGGCGGGGAGGGCGGGATATAAATAAAATTTATTATTATTATTATTATTATTATTTCAGAAAACTTAAAATCCCTGCAGATATTTGGTGCCGTTATTGTCTCTTAGGGTTATCAGCAAAACCCAAGTACAGCAAATGGTGCCATTGTAATGTTGGCAGAACATCTACCCCTTGTAGGGGGATTATGAGTAATAAGCAATATTACCTCATGGTCAGGTTTAGCATAGATCTCTTAAGCACTTCTCCCATATTCGATTCCTGGCTGTTTATTAAGGCTTGAAAACCAACTAGGAGGGGGAAAAACCCCTCTTAACTATTCAGTCATTAAATAATTTGGGGGCTCTGTGACTTATTTGACAGCTTTAAGGCTTGTATTTCAAAAATCCTTAGTCTGATCATTTCTGCAATTCTTCCTCTTTGTGTGTTCTTTGATGGTATGTCAAACGGTCTCGCCGGCTGAATCCTTTCCCACAGTCCCTGCATATATATTTTTTACTCTCCAGTGTGGACTGTAAAATGTCTTGTGAACTCTGTGCTGGTGTAGAATTTCTTTCCACACTATAGGCATTTAATGGTTTCTTCATTGTGTGTGTTCTTCGATGTTTATTAAGGCTTGAGTTCTGACTGAAGCTCTTCCCACAATCTAGGCATTTATAGGGCTTCTCCCCTGTGTGGGTTCTTTCATGCAATTTAAGAAATGTACTGAGACGGAAACTCCTTCCGCACTCCAAGCATTTGTAAGGCTTTTCTCCTGTGTGGATTCTTTGGTGCGCATTCAGCAGTGAGCTAGAGAAGCTCTTTCCGCACTGCAGGCACTTAAAGGGCTTGTCCCTTGTGTGAGTTCTGTTGTGTATGTTAAGTTCTGAACTGCTCCTAAAATCCTTTCCGCATTGCATACATTTATATGGCCTCTCGCCTGTGTGGATTCTTTTATGTGTTTTAAGGCTTGAGCTCTGATTGAAGCTTTTCCCACAATCCAAGCATTTATATGGCTTCTCCCCTGAGTGGATTCTTTCATGCGATTTAAGGTGTGTAGCGATACGGAAACTCTTTCCACACTCCAAGCATTTGTATCGCTTTTCGCCTGTGTGGACGCTTTGGTGTACTTTCAGGTGTGAGCTCTGGCTGAAGCCTTTCCCACACTCCTGGCATTTAAAGGGTTTCTCTCCAGAATGGGTCCTTTGGTGAGCAGTAAGGTGAGGTCCCTGACTGAAGCATTTCCCACACACTGTGCACTCATAGGGTTTCTCCCCTGTGTGGGATCTCTTATGTGATCTGAGGGATCCTTGTAAACGGAAGGTCTTTCCACACTCCAGGCACTCATATGGCTTCTCCTTTGTGTGGAATCTCTGATGTGAAGTGAGGCTTGTACTGACAGTAAAGCTCTTTCCACATGTCAAGCATTTATATGGTTTCTCCCCTGAATGGATTCTCTGATGGGTAGCGAGGTTTGAACTCCAGCGGAAGCTCTTCCCACATTCCAAGCATTTATATTGTTTCTCCCCTGAATGGATTCTCTGATGCAAAGTCAGAGCGCTGTTACAGTTGAACCTCTTGCCACACTCTGAGCACTGGCATGGTTTTTGCTCCACGTGGGTTCTTTGATGGGAAGGATGGGTTTTACTCAGACCAAAACTGCTTTTGCACTCTGATTTCCTAGAGGGTTTATCCCTCACATGGATTCTCTGATGAGAAGTGAGGTTTGCAAGCCTGCTAAAACCCTTCCCACATTCAGAGCATATGTACGTTTTACCCTGTGCATGGATTCGCTGACGGGAAGACAAGTCGGATTTACGTCTCAAGACTGCTTTGCTTTCGGAACGTTTCTTCCTCCCTTTTCCTTTGCCATGTTCTTCTTGAGGTGGATTTTCAAGGAGGGTGTCAGCCTGGAGAACTACAGAGGGATTCCCTGAGTTCTCTGCTTTGTTTTCCTCCTGCCTCTTGGACTGTTCTGAATTCCTCAGAGGCTCTCCCTCCACCTTGCGGCTGGTCACTTTGAAAGACATTCCACATCGCTTGCTATAATTCTCATCATCCTGCCTATGACCTGTTGGAACAAAGACTTCTGATTAGTAGGGGTGATAAGTCTATAATCTGCAGTCATAACAGAGCTAACTTTTTTTCTGCAGAGTTAAGAAAAAAACCAAGGTCTTTCCTCCATTTTAATTTGCTATCTAAACTGACAAATGGGTACAGGCAACTTTGGCGCTTCTCGTCAATGATTTTCATCAGAAGAATTCACTGCTTCCCTGTGGATACTTTTAATACTCAATGGCTCCTGACAGAGAAACCCAGAGCCTGGAGGCAATATCAGGGGAAGATCTCAGACTCTATGCCAGGGGTGGCCAAACTATGGCTTGGAAGCTACATGTGGCTCTTTCACACATATTGTGTGGCTTCCAAAGCCCTCACTGCTCCATTGGCTGGCATGGAGAAGGCATTTCCCTCTTTAAATTATTTCTCCAAGCCAAGCCGGTCAGCGGCTTAGAGAACACATTTAAAGTTAAAGTTGCTTTCTTTCCACCTCTTTTCCTGCCTTCCTAAGGTTGCTGGGTCTGTTGGAAAATACCTGGAGACTTTGGGGGTGGCTCCAGGAAAGGGTGGGGTTTGGGGAGGGGAAGGGGCCTCAGCATGGTACAGCTGCCATAGAGACCACTCTTCCAAGCAGCCATTTTCTCCAGGAGAGCTGATCTCTGCCAGCTGGAGATCAGTTGTAAAAGCGGGAGATTTTCAGGCCCCACCAGGAGCCTGGTAACTGTATGCCTTCCTTCCTTCCTGACTTGCGGCTCTCAAACATCTGACGTTTATTCTATGTGGCACTTACATTAAGCAAGGTTGTCCAGCCCTACTCTATAAGATGATATTGGATTTATATCCCAACCTATACTCTGAATCTCAGAGTCTCAGAGCAGCTACAATCTCCTTTACCTTCCCCCCACACACACACAAACAGCCACCCTGTGAGGTAGGTGGGGCTGAGTGAGCTCTCCCAGAAGCTGCCCTTTCAAGTACAACTCCTGCAAGAGCTATGGCTGACCCAAGGCCATTCCAGCAGCTGCAAGTGGAAGAGTGGGGAATCAAACCCGGTTCTCCCAGATAAGAGTCTGCGCACTTAACCACTGCACCAAACTAGCTCTCAAGAATCAGACATCCCAGGAGAAAGGATGCTCACCCAGAGAGTAGGGAATCAAACCCAGTTCTCCCAGGTAAGAGTCCACACACTTAACCACTACACCAAACTGGCTCTATGCCCTTTTACACCAAGCTGCTCTATGTCCTTCTGTTACTCCATCCAAAGGAAACGGTTGGTCACTGTGTGGGACTGGATGCCAGACTAAATGGACTATGGATGCTTGACTAGATGCATCCAGGAGGGCTCTTCTTATAACCAAACCATGAAGAAAAGATAATGTAGTTTGAGCTCCCCGTTTAAACCTCCGGCTGCTTTAAACCTTCCTGGCTCTCCTGTTGCACAATCTTTTCCCCATGTCTCTCTTTGCTTTCACCAAAGTGGGGGAAAGAATCCTGAAAACTGTTCTTGTTTCAGCAATGTAGACAGCCCAGAATTGGAAGATACTTCCGGGCACTGTTCCCTCTAAGCTGAGTTAGTGCGAGTTAGCTCACAGTTTTTCAGCCTCTGGCTCAGGAAGGGTGGCCCCAGAGCACACTCATTTATGCAGTAGGTCACAACTTGAATGCCAGTAGCTCACGAAGCAGAATTTTTGCTCACAAGATTCTGCAGCTTAGAGGAACATTGCTTCCAGGTGGATGGAATCAAGGTCAAGATCCAAGGTACACAAATCTGGATCAATGCTGAGAGGGAAAGGGATTGTTTCAGCTTTTCCTTCCATGAAAACTCTTAGGAGGAAGGAAACCTTAGAGCAGGGATTAGGTGGAATACAACTGGGAAATGCATGTCTTTTTGTGATTCACCAAGATTTACAGAAACACCAATTGGCAGAGGACTTTATTACCTTTTATGGCTATCCAGACCAAATGACCAAGCCACACTAGTTTACCATGTGATCAGTCCGCATACTTAATCAACAAACTGCTTGCATTTCAGTCCACAATACCTGATCCCCTCGTCTGATGAAGTGTGCTTAGAGAGCACATGAAAGCTTACGTTCTGAATAAAACTTGGTTGGTCTTAAAGGTGGAACTTGACTCCTGCTTTGTTCAACTGCTTCAGACCAACCCGACTGCCCACTTGGATCTATCAAACTCATTTGTTATTTATTTATTTAAAATAAATAATATAAAATAAATAAAATAAAATTATGAGGGCCGGATCAGACATAAATAAGACTTTGTCGGGCCAGGCCATGTCAGGCCGGGCCATGTGTGTACCTATTTAAGATTAGGCAGCTGAGATATAAACTTTATAAAGAACACAGACAAACACAATTAAATATATATATATATATATATATATATATATATATATATATATATATATATATATATATATATATATATATATATATATATATATATATATATATATATATATATATATATATATATATATAAAAATCTTAAAATAAAACATGCTTAAAACATTGGCACTTGCTGGTCTTAAAGGTATTTTCTTTGTATTTCTCCCATGGGATCCAGGGAACTGGGCAAAGGAAGCTCTGGCTCTTTCCTGCCTTTCCCAGTGGACCAGGAGGGGGAGGAGCCTCAGCCAGTAGAAGAGAGGCTTGGCTCAGTAGCTCTGCTGTGCCATTGAGAGAGCCTGGCAAAGCAAGCTCTGCCTCCCCTCCCCCTTCCTCCCCAAGGGAGGAGCCTGAGCCAATGGAGAAAATAGAGGCTTTGCTCTATAGCTCCTGTATGATTGAGCAAGCCTAGCAAAGCAAGCTGTGATGCAGAAGGAAGCAAGAGAGAAGGGGAAGGAAGCAGATGACAGCCAGTTGCTCAGGGGCCTGATAGGAGCCCTCTGGGGGCCTAATTTGGCCCCCAGGCCACATGTTTGACACCCCTGCCTTAGAGGCTGTCAAAGCCACTGGAGGTATCTCCCAAGCGTATGTGAGCTCACAGCCTGAGTGATCAGGGACACTCAAAATCTCCAGCTACCCTCCAAGGAACCTGCTAAATCCCCAACGAACAAGGAGGCCCACCACATGTCTAAGCACCCACCTGACGACCTCTCTTCTTTGGGGTCTGAGGGAAATGGTGCTTCCCTTTCCTGAAGCCAGGAGATGAGGCCAGGCGTAGGATTAGCTGAGGAAGAAACAAAAAATATACAATTTACTACAAAAAATCAGGCCTTCCTCCATCATCCCTTTCTAACGTTCGCATTCTAAAAGATCACAAGAGAGAAGAAAGGCTCTTCTGCCCAATAAGTGAGCAGGCAACAGAAACCACCACAATTCTAGAATCATAGAGTTGGAAGGGACCTCCAGGGTCATCTAGTCCAACCCCCAGCACAGTGCAGGAAATTCACAAACACCTCCCCCTAAATTCACAGGATCATCATTGCTGTCAGATGGCCATCTAGCCTCTGTTGAAAAACCTCCAAGGAAGGAGAACCCACCACCTCCCGAGGAAGCCTGTTCCACTGAGGAATCGCTCTAACGGTCAGGAAGTTCTTCCTAATGTTGAGCCAGAAACTCTTTTAATTTCAACCCGTTGGTTCTGGTCCTACCTTCTGGGGCCACAGAAAACAATTTCACACCATCTTCTAGATCAGGGGTGGCCAACGGTAGCTCTCCAGATGTTTTCTGCATACAACTCCCATCAGCCCCAGCCAGCATGGCCAATGGCTAGGGCTGATGGGAGCTGTAGGCAAAAAAACATCTGGAGAGTTACCGTTGGCCACCCCTGCTCTAGATGACAGCCTTGAAGATGGTGATTATATCACCTCTCAGCCTCTCCAGGCTAAACATGCCCAGCTCCTTCAACCTTCCTGAAAGTATCCATCTTCAAGTACAGTTCATGAAACTTGAATTCTGGTGGCCAAGGCAGCCATGTTTCCTTCTACCCATTTCTCTCTTGCCCTCCCAACTGAGAGAGAGGCTAGTTCTTTTCCTCCTCCTTCAAAGGGTCACCTTCTCTCTAGAACCTTAAGATGTTTTGCTGTCCTTTAAGAATCCCTGCAGCAAATGTTCCGCTCCTAGCTTGGAGAAACATCGACTGGGGGGTGACATGATAGAGGTGTACAAGATTACGCATGGGAGAGAGAGAAGTACTTTTCTCCCTTTCTCACAAGACAAGAACTCATGGACTTTCAATCAAATTGCTGAGCAGTCGGGTTAGAACTGATAAAAGGAAGTACTTCTTCACCCAAAGGGTGATTAACACATGGAATTCACTGCCACAGGAGGTGGTGGCAGCTGCAAGCATAAACAGCTTCAGCAGGGGATTGGATAAGCATATGGAACAGAGGTCCATCAGTGGCTATCAAATAAAATGCCTTTTGTAACGGCTTATGATACCCTATATAGCAAGCATGTAACCTCTGGTACCTCAGTATTTCCATGGACCATGTTCCGTGTAGCACCTTCGAATTCCTGAATAAACTAGTCTATTCAAAATAAAACAAAGGACTTCATTATTGAGAATCTCGGGGCTTGACACTCATTTGTTATGAGGGCTGGATCAGACATAATGAGACCTTGTTGGGGGGGGGGTCATGTCAGATTGGGCTGAGCCATGTTGAGCTTGGCCGTGTGTGTACCTATTTAAGAGAGGCTTTGCTTTGCAGCTCTAGACAGAGAAGATGACTGCAGATTTATACCCTGCTCTTGTCTCTGAATCAGAGGCTCATAGCAGCTTACAGCCTCCTATATCTTCTCTTCCCACAACAGACACCCTGTGAGATGTGTGGGGCTGAGAGGGCTCTCACAGCAGCTGCCCTTTCAAGGACAACTCCTGCAAAAGCTATGGCAGATCCAAGGCCATTCGAGCAGCTGCAAGTGCAGGAGTGGGGAATCAAACCCAGTTCTCCCAGATAACGGTCCGGGCACTTAACCACTACACCAAACTGATCAACAGCACGAAGAGAAAGCAAAATATCAATGTAAAAAGGGATGGAAGGCCATGAAGGAAGAACAGGGTTGCTATGCAGAGGTAGGCAATGACAAACCACCTTTGTTCATCTCTTGGCTTAAAGACTCCATGGTTCTGGGCTTGGGTAGCTTGCAGCTTAATGGCACAAAATAGCACTAGTTCAGCAGAAATCTGAAAGAAGGCAGGGCACTTGCAGCTGCTGGAATGGCCTTGGGTCAGCCATAGCTCTCATAGGAGTTGTCCTTGAAAGGGCAGCTTCTGGGAGAGCTTTTTTCAGCCCCACCTACCTCACAGGGTGTCTGTTGTGGGGAGGGGGAGGTAATGGAGATTGTGACCGCTCCGAGACTCTGAGATTCAGAGTATAGGGTGGGATATAAATCCAATATCATCATCATCATCATCCCAATTTACACTGTAATCTGTTTTGAGTCTCAATGAGAAAGGCAGACTACAAATGACAGAAATAAAGAAGTGAGCGTGCCAAAAATCACAGCTTCAACATCTATCAAGCAAGACGTAAAGGAGCCTTACCCAAAGAGGTCACGTTCCCATAATTCTCCAGCATGACTTCTCTGTACAAAGCTCTCTGGTCAGGAGTCAGCAGCACCCACTCGGCCTTGGTGAAACGCACGGCCACCTCCTCAAAGGAAAACGGGCGCTGAAAAAGATGGAAGATACATTTTTCTCACAACGGAGCTTACAGATAATCCACCTGCTCCTGCCCAAATGCAGTTTTGCTCACAAAACAGGGAAAAAAAAGAACACACGAGGCAGTCTTGTATTGAATCAACCCACTGCTTTATCAAGGCCACTAATGTACAGTCCAACCAGCAGAGGCCCTCCAGAGACTCCTGCTGGGGTTGAACCAGGGGCCTTCCGCATACCAAGCGGACACTCTACCACTGAGCCAAGGCCTCTCCCCCAGCAACTGCAGATATTAAGACAGGAACAACTGAAGCTGCCATCTTCTGAGTCAGACCTTTGGAAGCACAGTTAGACTATTTTAACTTGACTGATTTTTGGTCCATTAAGGTCAACATTATCTATTCTGACTAGCACAGGGGTGTCAAACTCATTTGTTATGAGGGCTGGATCTGACATAAATGAGACCTGGCTGTGCCATGTCAGGCCGGGTCAGGCCATGATTGCCCAGACCATGTGTGTACCTATTTAAGATTAGTTAGCAGAGCATAAACTTTTTAAAGGACACAGACAAATACGACTAAAGATTTAAAAACAAACTAACCTTAAAATAAAACATGCTTTAAAACATTAGCACTTGTTAGTCTTAAAGGTCTTTCTTTGTATTACTCCCATGGGATCCAGGGAACTGGGCAAAGGAAGCTCTGGCTCTTTCCCTCCCTCCCCAAGGAACCAGGAGGGGGAGGAGCCTCAACCAATGGAGAAAATCGAGGTTTTGCTCTGTAGCTCCTGTGCGATTGAGCAAGCCTGGCAAAGCAAGCTGTGATGCAGAAGGAAGCAAGAGAGAAGGAGAAGGAAGCAGATGACAGACAGTTGCTTTGGGAGCCTGAGAGGAGCCCTCCAGGGACCAGGCTGCATGTTTGACACCCCTGGACTCTCCAGTACCACAGGAGGGGGTCTTTTATGTCGCCTCCTACCTGATCCCTTTATTAACTGGAGATGCCAAGGATTCTACCTGGCACCTTCTGCATGCCAAGAAGGTCCATCAGTGGCTATTAGCCTATGTATGTATCCCTCTCTCTCTCCCTCGATATATATATATATACACACACGCACACACACATATTGGCTACTGTGTGACTGGATGGGCCATTGGCCTGATCCAACATGGCTTCTTTTATGTTCTTATGCTCTACCATGGACCTTCCTCCTCACCCAGACCCCTCAACTGAGGTTCTTGTTACCCCAGGAGGGAGTTCTACCCTCAATGGATACTTCACACCACAGAAAAACAAGAAAACCTGCCCGGGGCATTTATCGGCATCCCACCTTTTCATTCATGGAAGAAGGTCAAGGGTTCAAATGGCTGCTGCGTTACCTTGCAGTTATCAGAAAGCCATGGAAATACATGTACTTTCTTTCTTTAAACACATTTGGCCCCATTAGGCCCCTTTCCTCTGTGGAGAAATCCAAAGCAGCTTACAAAAAGAAAAAGGTTCCGTATCACAAAGACAAACAGGAATGGTTCCTTCCAGCCCTGCTGGAGGAAAAGGAGGCATCCAGCTTCTCTTCACACAACACTTCCCAGGGGATCCATCCCTTACCTGAGCAGGCTGCATCTTAAAGGTTTCCACTCCACCCCAACGAGGAGACGTCCTGGAACCCAGCTGTGATGCCCTTCGACTGCCTGTAGGGAGACACGTGTATCTTCAGTGGTTTACTCCACCTTTCTCCTCAAAGGGGACCAAAAGTGGCTCACGTTGATCTCCTCTCCATTCTGTCCTCACAACCACCCTGTGAGGGAGGTCAAACAGAGACCACACAACTGACCCAAAGTCAGCCAGCAACCTTCCGTGGCAGAGTGGGCGTTTGAACCTCCTAGATCAGTGGCTCCCAACCTTTTTGGCACCAGGGACCAGTTCTGTGGAAAACAATTCTTCCATGGACTGGTGGGAGTGCTGGGGGTTTTGCTGCCCCAAGCTGCCCCATACCCACACCCCATCCATGCCCCCCTGGGGGGGTCTTTAAATGAGGAGTAGGCAAAGGTCTCTGTTGCTAACAGGCCATGGACTGGTACCGGTCCATGGCCCGGGGTTAGCGACCCGTTCTAGATCCTAGTCAGAGACTCTGCCCACAAAACCACACTGCCTCTGATCCTGCAGGGAGATTCTTGAACTCTCCTTGTTTTAAATGAGGAGATATTTCCACCTTCCCGGTCCGTGCTGCCTGCCTCCCCAATGGGGGACTTGTGAACACCTTCCATTGTTCTCTTCCTCTCCATTTTATCTTCACAACAACCCTGTAAGGTGGGCTAAACCGAGGGAGTGTGGTCGACCCGAGCTTCCACAGGAGAGTGGGGATTTAGACTTTGGTCTCCCAGATCCGAGTTTACCCGCTTTTAACCTTCTCAGGGAGAGCAGAAGAGAAACAAACAAAAATACCCTTGCAGGAGATTTATCTTAAAAGCAAAGCCTGCTCTTTACATCAGAAAGGCCCTGAGTCTCACAGGGCACAGAGGACAGATAACATCAAAGGTTGGTGAATGCTGATACAGTCCCGTATTTGGCTCCCTCAGACATGTTTTCCCCCACTGGGTCTCTGTCCAAAGAAGGGATAGCCACATGGAACCTGTGGGCTCTCCCTAACTCCCAGAGAGCAGGCCACCCTGGAGGAGAGACCCAGACAACCTGTGAGGCAATTTACAGACCAGTGTAATTTGAAGCAAAGCAGTTTCTAGAAGAGAAGAAGAAGCCCCTGCTGGATCAGGCCATTCGGCTCTGCCTCCCATTTCAGACAGCTGCTATTCAGCTGAGAAACCTGTAAGCAGAGACTGATACCACCCCCCCATTCACTTCCTGACTCATTTTAAAGAAAACTGCATTGGAATGTGAGGGTTCTACTTCAGTCCAAAAAAGCTAGCCAGGAAATACACCAAAGTTGCCTAATGATCTGACCAGCGTCGCAGGATTTGGCGGGATAGGAGGCTCCTGAACATGTACTCCTTCTGTAGGAAAGTTGGCAGGTTCACAGAGAAGTGGCATCTGCCAGAATCCCCCCTCCTGCACAACGATGGACGGGACGGGAACCTGACCATGTCCTCAGATTTCTGTATGGAGCAACCCTTACACACATTCCCAGCAGCAAGCTTTGTCATTCATTCCCTGAAGGAAACAAGAATAGAAGGCATTCTGGGATAAAAGACTCTTTCTTGTCCCTAATGTCAACGTGGAGGGGGAAATTCTCCTAGGAAGAGATGCAAGGGGGCCTTGTTCCCATAGCCTCCTGGCCAGAGTGATTCCATAGAAATCAATTGGTTTTGACTACCCTAATATATTGGTTGTGTTATTAGTCATAGGGTGTTTTTACACTGACAGTTTGTGACTCTCTATCACCGCATTGGAAACTCACCTTTTACATTACCTAACGTTCTCACAACTGTTTTGCACCATTGCTGCCCGAAGCGTCTACATTTGTTTTGGTGAGATGCGTTTTGGAGCTGCTGCTGCAACTTTTTTTCTCAACACTAGTTTTGATCTGGTCTTTTCTCTACAAGCGTTTCAAACTTGTATTGTAAAAGTTTTCATTTTTTAAAAGACTCCTCCAAAAGCCACAAGGTACAGTAATTTACATGAGAACTGACAGCACTTGAAATTTTTACATATCATTGCTTGCCTCATCTAGGAATTTAAATTTGTATTGTTTTTGCACATTTGACACATATACATTTAACTAAGCACTGGTATTCCGGCTGCCCTCTGATCAGAGACCCCCGCCCCCCAAATTGAAACGCTTAAATGTAAAAGGAAAATAATTAAAGTGGAACAGTGGCAGGCAATTTGAAGACTCTAAATCTCTCAATCAAACTGAATGTAAAAATAGATGCATGCCTTTTGTCCCATCAGGAATATTTGCTGCTACACTGAAATGCCATTACATCTTGCAATAAGTCTTCCCTCTAAGCTGAGCTAGTGTGAGCTAGCTCACTGGGGTTTTTTGCCTCCAGCTCACACATTTTTGTCTAAGAGCATGAAAAATGCCCCCAGAGCAAATTAATTTATGCAGAAGCTCACAACTTTAATGCCAATAACTCACAAGGTAGAATTTTTGCTCCAAGGCTCCACAGCTTTTTTAAAAAAAATTACCTTAGATTTATATCCCGCCCTCTCCGCAAGCGTACTCAGGGCAGCTAACAGTCATGTTAAAACAATGATTTCTAATTTCAGCTTTAAAAACAATTAAACTTAAACAATTAAACAATTTAAAAGTACATATTTGGTGCTATTCAAGAATTTTGGTATAGGTGAGTCAGATTACGATGGTGACATAGTTCTTTGGTCAGTCTGTTAGTGATCCTTCTGATGGTATTGCTGAGCAGCACAGAGTGGCAGCCTTCTCCCACTTAGTTATTATAGGCCTGTTGGAAAAGTTCGGTTTTACAGGCCCTGTGGAATTGGGAGAGACCCTGCAGGGCTCTTATAGCCTCAGAGAACATTCCACAGCATTGGTGCTGTCACTGAGAAGGTCCTGAGCTTAGTCTGGCCTCCTTTGGTCCAGGGATGAATAGCAGATTTTGAGCTCCCGAATGCAGTGCTCTCTGGGGAACATAGCTTAGAGGGAGTATTCCTTGTAATCTACTCACTGTCTGACTTCGATATTTTGCAATCTGTTTACACGTCAACTGGAAACATTTATGAGGCTCATAATCCATCTTTGAGTCTCAGTAAGAAAGGCAGACTTGCAATAATAATAATAATAATAATAATAATAATAATAATAATAATAATAATAATAAT
Source organism: Heteronotia binoei (assembly GCF_032191835.1). Taxonomy (NCBI): domain Eukaryota; kingdom Metazoa; phylum Chordata; class Lepidosauria; order Squamata; family Gekkonidae; genus Heteronotia; species Heteronotia binoei. The sequence continues at coordinate 27,597,262 of NC_083227.1, forward strand.
AATAAGATATTGGATTTATACCCCACCCTTCACTCTGAATCTTAGAGCGGCTCACAATCTCCTTTACCCTCCTCCCCCACAACACCCTGTGAAGTGGGTGAGGCTGAGAGAGCTCTCCCAGAAGCTGCCCTTTCAAGGACAGCTCTGCGAGAGCAATGGCTGACCAAAGGCCATTCCAGAAGCTGCAGGTGGAAGAGTGAGGAATCAAACCCAGTTCTCCCAAATAAGAGTGCACACACTTAGGCACACCCACACATTAACAAAACAAAGGAAAGCGGAAAAGAGAAAGATAAGGTGGGTAGCCATGTTCCTGTTTGTGGCAGTAGAAAAGAGCAAGAGTCCAGAGCAGCACCCTAAAGACTAACCAAGTGTGTGACAGGGAAAGAGCTTTCCTGAGGCACTGCTCACTTCTTCAGCCTCCTACCCTGCCCTGATCCTACGCCTGTCTCACAAGGCTTGTAAGACAGCACTATTCCGGCTCGCCTTTAGCTAAAGGATACCTGGAGCACTGAATACCATCAGATATTAACAACACTAGCACCAAACTGTTTTCATTGTTATTTATTGAATGTTGAATGCTGTATGATTTTAAATGTATCATGAATGTTTTATTGTGATTTTATTTGCTTCAGCGGGGAGGGCAGGATATAAACAACAATAATAATTAATAACAATAGATTTCATTAGTGTTGAAGGAGCTACTGGACTCTTGCTGTTTTCTATTTCTAAAAGAGAAAGGCAAATAATTTTTTAAAAAATTGAAAAAATTAAATTGCTGTTCCCTCTAAGTTGAGTTAGTGTGAGCCAGCTCACAGGTTTTTAGCCTCCAGCTCACATATTTTTGTCTTAACTCAGGAAGGATGACCCCAGATCATACTAATTTATGCAGTAGCTCACAACTTTAAAGTTAGTAGCTCACAAAGTAGAATTTTTGCTTAGAGGGAACATCTGCAGCTTAGAGGGAACATTGCTTGCAGCTATCAAAATGTAAGATGGTCACAGTTATTAATAAGAAGTGCAGATTTATACCCCGCCCTTCACTCTGAATCAGAGACTCAGAGCGGCTTACAATCTCCCATATTTTCTCCCCCCACATCAGACACCCTGTGAGATGGGTGGGGCTGAGAGAGCTCTTACAGTAGCTGCCCTTTCAAGAACAACTCCTATGAGAGCTATGGCTGACCCAAGGCCATTCCAGCAGGTGCAAATGGAGGAGTGGGGAATCAAACCCGTTCCTCCCAGATAAGAGTCCACACACTTAACCACTACACCAAACTGGCTATTTACAGCTGCATACACATTACTTATGAAATCACCACTTCCCCTAAATTCCTAGAACTCAAGGGATAATTGGGGGGGGGGGGGGGATAATTCAGTTTAGATTGCCAAAATAGATATATGGATTCCAAGTAGCGTTGCCAAGTCTAATTCAAGAAGTATCTGGGGACTTTGGGGGTGGAACCAGAAGCAAGAGTGTGACGAGCATAACTGAACTCTAAAGGGAGTTCTGGCCATCACATTTATAGAGACTCCTTTTAAATGCCTTCCCTCCATTGGAAATAATGGAGGATAGGGGCACCTACTTTAGAAGCTCATAGAATTGGACCCCCTGGTCCAATCATTTTGAAACTTGGAAGGTATTCTGGGGACAGGCACCAGATGCTTTGCTGAAAATTTGATGCCTCTACTTCAAAAAACAGGGCTTTTTTTGCCTGCTAATTTGCAGCTAATCTAATCTGTTCAGTTAATTTTCCCAGCAAAGCTATAGTATACAAACACAGAGACCGCACGTTTCTGCATTAAATTGCGCTTGATTTGAATGCTCCACCACCCTATTTCTATTTCCCTTTTACTTTACTTGCTCCTCCTCCAAGACGCAGCACCCCACTTCGCCCCCCACCCCGTCCCCCAAATTGGACCTGAAAACAGCGCGCTTCCAAACAGGCCGTCTCAATGGAACCGCCAAAGCCCCTGTACAGGTTCCGTGCGGAAATGGAGAGGCAGGAAGGCGCATCTGCAATTAAGGCCCCCCGCCCTTATTTGTTTTTTTCCTTCCAGTCTAGGAATTTGGAACTCATATGTTTTAACCATTGGAGCGCCCACAAGTTCGGCCTCTTAGGGAGGATGAGCCAAATCAGGATTTAACCCTGGGCTGGCCTGGGCAGCTGCTTTTTTGGAAGAGGAACCAGCAAGGAGGAGCGGGGGAATTACTGCCTGGACCCCAGTGTGCGAAACGAACCTGGGACTTTTCCTAGCTGGCTAGCAGCAGCAATCCTAGGGTTGCCAATCCCCAGGTGGGGGCAGGGGATACCCCAGATTGGAGCCCCCGCCCCCGCCCCCCTTCAGGGTCATCAGAAAGCGGACGGGGGGGGGGGGAATGTCTGCTGGGAACTCTGTTATTCCCTATGGAGAACTGTACTCATAGGAAATAATGGAGAATTGATCCACAAGTATCTGGGGCTCTGGGGGGGGGGGGCTGTTTTTTTTTTTTTTTAAAGGCACTGGATTTCCAGTATATTATCCAGTGCCTTCCCCCAAATTACCCCCCAAAGTTCAAAAAGATTGGACCAGGGAGTCCAATTCTATAAGCCCCAAAAGAAGGAGCCCCTATGGAGGGAAGGCATTTTAGAAGGTGTGTGGTCCCTTTAAATGCAATGGCCAGAGCTCCTTTTGGAGTTCAATGTGCTTGTCACAACCTTGCTCCTGGCTCCACCCCAATGTCTCTTGGCTCCACCACCAAAGTCCCCAGATATTTCTTGGATGGGACTTGGCAACCCTAAACCTCTCCCCTCCCAGTTGCTGCAACATCTAGTAGCAAATTAGGGTTGCCAATCCCCAGGTGGGGGCAGGGGATCCCCTGGTTTGGAGGCCTTCCCCTGCTTCAGGGTCATCAGAAAGGGGGGGGGGGAGGGAAATGTCTGCAAGGCACTCTGTTATTCCCTATGGAAACCGATTCCCATAGGGTATAATAGAGAATTGATCTGCGAGTATCTGGGAGGCTGTTTTTTGAGGTAGAAGCATCACATTTGTCAGAGTGTAGGAAGTCCTTTGTGTAGAGCACTCTGGTCAGCCCAGCCCCAGCTATAGTTCTAGTGAAGACAAACTCAACAACAGCCAGTTCAACAAGTATATTTGGGTTCAGGCAATATGCATAAGTCAAAGTCAGTCCAATGGTCAGGTCACTCACATTCAGTCCAGCCAGTTCAATGGTACAAAATCACAGTCCAGAAGAGTAGTCATTTACCAGTCAATCAATCCAACAGAATATCAAGCCACTCTCCAACTCCTCTCCACGTCTCTCCTCCAATATTCACCCACACGAGTTAGAAGCGTGGCCACTGTTGTTATACATCCATTAGCCAATCCCTGTGCTCAATTAGCTAATGAGTCACACATGTTACTCACATGCTTCTTGTTACTGCTGTATAGTGGGAGTTACATAATCTTTACACAGTATTATGGAGCCTTAAAGTGACATATACTGTCAACATTTTCAGCATAATATCCAATGCCTCTCCTCAAAACACTTGCCAAGTTTCAAAGTTCAGAACCACTCGCAGGGATGACAGCAGAGTTTCACAGGAGCTGGTGTTCACCTTTAAAACCCTCTATAGCAGGGGTGCCCAACGGTAGTTCTCCAGATGTTTTTTGCCTACAATTCCCATCAGCCCCAGCCATCAGCCATGCTCAGAGAGGTCACATTCTCATAATTCTCCACCATGACTTCTCTGTACAAAGCTCTCTGGTCAGGAGTCAGCAGTGCCCACTCGGCCTTTGTGAAACACACAGCCACCTCCTCGAAGGAAACCGGATGCTGAAGATGAAGGAAGACACTTTTTCTCACAACTGAGCTCTCAAATGATTCACTCACTCCTGCCCAGATATCCTTTTGCTCACAGTACAGGAAAAAAAGAACACATGAGGCAGCCTAGTACTGAATCAACCCACTGCTCTATCAAGGTCACTACCGTGCAGACCAAACAGCAGAGGTCCTCCAGAGACTCATCCTGGGGACTGAACCCAGGGCCTTCTACACACAAGATTATGCGTAGGAGAGAGATGATAGAGAAAAAAGTACTTTTCTCCCTTTCTCACAATATGAGAACTCATGGGCACTCAATGCAATTGCTGAGCAGTTGGGTTAGAACTGATAAAAGAAAGTCCTTCTTCACCCAAAGGGTGATTAACGCGTGGAATTCACTGCCACAGGTGGTGGTGGTGGCTACAAGCATACACAACTTCAAGAGGAGATTGGATAAGCATATGGAGCAGAGATCCATCAGTGGCTATCAGCCACAGCATATTGTTGGAACTCTCCGACTGGGGCAAGGGATGCTCTGTATTCTTGGTGCTTGGGGGGGGGGGGTGGCTTCTAGTGTCCTGGCCCCACTGGTGGACCTCCTGATGGCACCTGGGTTTTTTTGGCCACTGTGTGACACAGAGTGTTGGACTGGTTGGGCCATTGGACTGATCTAATATGGCTTCTCTTAGCTTCTTACACCAAGCAGACACTCCACCATTGAGCCATGGCCCATCCTGCAGCAACTGCAGATATTAAGACAGGAACACCCAAAGCTGTTGTCTGTTGAGACAGGCCCTTGCTGGGCCCTCAGACTATTTTAACTCTGCTGACTGTTAGTCTATCAAGGTCAGTATTATCCAGTCTGACTAGCAGAAGGTCTCTAGTACTTCAGGACTTTGCAGTGTTCCCTCTAAGCCGAGTTAGTGTGAGCCAGTTCAGTTTTTTAGCCTCCAGCTTGAACACTTCTGTCTTGGCTTCAGAAGGATGGCCCCAGAGCAAACTGATTTGACAGTCGCCAAATCACTCACTCGCTTTAATGCCAGTAGATCACAAAGTAGAATTTTTGCTCACAAGACTCCACAGCAAGGATATCAAACTCATTTGTTATGAGGGCCCGATCTGACATAAATGAGACCTTGCCTTGGCTTGGAGAAGTTATCTAAAGAGGCAAATGCCTTCTCCAAGCCAGCCAACGGGGTAGTGGGGGCTTCAAGAGCCACACAATATGTGTAAAAAAAGCCACATGAGGCTCCCAAGCCACAGTTTTGCTACCCCTGGTCTAAACGAAACCTGCAAGTTCCTACACAGAGATTTCTTGGGGACATTGGAAGTGGTGAGGCAGGACCAGGCCTCAGATTCAGCAGGAGCTCACAGAAGCACAGCTCCTGAACCTTTTTGAGGATTCCCCCTCTCCCTCCCCACCTACCTTGTCCATTGAATAGGAGGTGCAGCTGCATAACAATCCTTGGATTAGGAGAGTGGGCAGCCGGGCAGCCACCAGGGGCTTTGCCACACCCCCAGCAGCCTTCATTAACCCCTGGAGAAGCCCACGGCACCCTTTCTCCACTTCTAATGTGATTCTGGGTGGCAAGTGGCTTGCTGGCCTTTTGACAGGGTAAGGCTGGCCCTAGACTATCTGCTATCCTAGGCAAGGCTAACTTCTGGTGCCCCCCCCCCCCCCCCCCCACTGATAACTAATAGCTCAGGAAGGATAAGACCGGCATCTTATCCTTCCTGAGCACACTAATTGATGTAGCTCACAACTTTAATGCCAGTAGCTTGCAAAGTAGAATTTCTGCTCACGAGACTCTACAGCTTAGAGAGAACCAGGCCTTGGATTCAGCAGGAGTTCACAAGAGTGCTCCTAAACCTTTCTGAGGGTTCCCCCTCTTCCTCCCCACTTATCTTGTTCATTGAATCGGAGGTGCAGCTGCATAACAATCTCTGGATTAGGAGAGTGGGCAGCCAGCCAGCCACCAGGAGCTTTGCCATGCCCCCAGCAGCCCTCATTAACCCCTGGAGAAGCCCACGCCACCCTTTCTCCACTTATGTGATTTGGGGTGATGGATGGCTTCTAGGGTTGCCAAGTCCAATTCAAAAAATATCTGGGGACTTTGGGGGTGGAGCCAGGAGACTTTGGAGGTGGGGCCAGGAGACATTAGGGGTGGAGCCAAGATCAAGGCTGTGACCAGCATAATTGAACTCCAAAGGGAGTTCTGGCCATCACATTTAAAGGGACGGCACACCTTTTCAATTCCTTCCTTCCATAGGAAATAATGAAGGATAGGGGCACCTTCTTTTGGGGCTCATAGAATTGGACCCCCTGGTCCAATCGTTTTGAAACTTGGGGGGTATTTTGGGGAGAGGCACTAGATGCTATACTGAAAATTTGGTGCCTTTATCCCAACAAACGGCCCCCCCAGAGCCCCAGATACCCATGGATCAATTCTCCATGATTTTCTATGGGAATAAATCTCCATAGGGAATAATAGAGTTCCCAGCAGACATTTCCCTCCCCTCCCCCCGCTTTCTGACAACCCTGAAGTAGGCTTCCCACCCCCACCCCCGCCCTGGCAGGGGACCCCTGAATTTGCAGCCTCCTCCCCCGCCCTCCAAAAATCCGGAAGCGGGGGGGGGTGGAGGGGGGGGAGAACATACGTGTAGGCATCATGTAGTTGTAGAGCTCCTGATCCGTTTGTAAAATGTGTGCCCCTTTAAGGCTGCACAGGAAACAGGAAGGGCTTCATTGGAAAGGGTCAGTAGCAGTTTCCATGGAGAACGGCCTCTCCCTTTCTTTTGCTTTCATTTTCACAGCAAGCAAAGTTCTGCAAGAAGAAGACCTAGTAAATATTTATGTGTGTGAGAGAGGGAGGGGGCAGGGGATTCCCTGGTTTGGAGGCCCTCCCCCCCTTCAGAAAGCGTGGGGGGGAGGGAAATGTCTACTGGGCACTCTATTATTCCCTATGGAGAACGATTCCCATAGGGAATAATAGGGAATTGATCTGTGGGTATTGGGGGCTCTGGGGGGGCTATTTTTTGAGGTAGAGGCACCAAATTTTTATTATAGCATCTAGTGCCTCTCCCCAAAATACCCCCCAAGTTTCAAAACGATTGGACCAGAGATAAAGAGCAGCACTTCCAACAATCAAGGCTGGAGCTACATATGAAAGCTCTAATATAGACATAGCTGATTTAATACCTCTCTCATATTCTGGTAGGATGACGACTGCAAAAATATGATTTCTTGCTGTGCTTCTGTGTTAGTGGTGCAAGCCAAATTGTGCAAATAAGCGCTTATGTCTATCACTTCCCAGACACCATCCCCACATCTCCAGGAACATCCTAACCTGGATCTGCAACTTTACCCCCCCCACCACCACCCCCAATCCCCTGCTAGGGCTTCCAATCCCCAGGTGGGCACATGTGCAAAAGCCGCATGGACAAAAAATTGGGAAAAAGCAATAGCTCCGTGTAAAGAATACCTCTTGCAATGCAAATAGTTTTCAATAATGTCCAATAAAGATGTTTTTTTACACTTGTAGTAGAAAATCCTGCAGACGCTAAGCAAATCTGGAATATTTTTGAACTTTCATGACATTTTGAAAATTTTTGATATGAACAAAGGAATCAATTTTCTACAAGTGTAAAAAAATATCTTTATTGGCCGTTATTGAGAACCATTTGCATTGCAAAAGGTATTCTTTACACGGAGCTATTGCTTTTTCCCAATCCCCAGGTGGGGGCAGGGGATCCCGGTTTGGAGGCCTTCCCCATGCTTCAGGGTCATCAGAAAGTGGGGGGAGGGGATGTCTGCTGGGAGCGCCATTATTCCCTATGGAGACCGATTTCCATAGGGTATAATGGAGAATTGACCCACAGGTATCTGGGGCGGGGCTGTTTTTTGAGGTAGAGGCACCAAATTTTCAGTGTAGCATTCAATGCCTCTCCTCAAAACACCCCCCCCCCCGCAACTTTCAAAACGTTTGGACCAGGGGGTCGAATTCTATGAGCTCTCAAAGAAGGTGCCCCTATCCTTCATTATTTCCAATGGCGGGAAAGCATTTAAAAGGTGTGCGGTCCCTTTAAATATGATGGCCAGAACTCCCTTTGGAGATCAATTATGCTTGCCACCCCCAAAGTCTCCTGACTCCACCCCCAAAGTCCCCAGATATTTCTTGAATTGGACTTGGCAACCCTAGTTCCTACCCTGCCCTAGACTTCGTTAGTCTTGAAGGTGCTACTGGACTCTTGCCGTTTTCGATTTCTACAAGAGTAAGGCAAATGGATTTATTTAAGTGGAAAAAAATTAAATTGCTTGCAAATATCAAAATGCAAGGTAGGCAGTTATTTGACAGCTGTATACACATGACTTATGAAATCCTCGCTTCCCCTAAATTCCTCGAACTCAAAGGATAATGGGGAAGGGAAAGCATTCACGTTAGATTGCCAAAAAGAGATATATGGGCTGCAATCACACACACTAAATAATGCACTTTTGATTTACTTTCTGTGCACTTTCCAACTAGATTTTACGGTGTGAACTGGCAAAATCCAGTTCGAAAGCATATTGAAACTGGATTAAAAGGGCATTATTTAGTGTGTGTGACCAACCACATCCATGGATTCCAAGCACGAGTTTAAAAAAATCACTTAATTTGCAGCTAATCTAATCTGTTGAGACTCTAATCACAACCCCCAAGTTTCATATTTGGTTTTCCCTACTTCCCTGTTGTTCTCCAATGTAGGCCCCCTGGCCCAATTCCAGAATGAGTAAGAGCAGAGCTTCTGCTCTGACCTTTCATGAGAGATAGGCTCCCGGAGGTAGAAAAGATAGCTTACTCTCCACCAAAGGATGTTTACAGAACAAATGATGATAACAGGCTTTTGCTAAAGAAGATTCTTTCACATCTAGTATGCTTAGCAAAGACTTCTAATGAAAGCCATTGTCTTTTGTTCCTCAGACCACTTCAGGTCTAGAACAGAGAGAAAAAGGCACTATATACTTTAAGGCAAGTTAGTGCAAATGAGTTCTATGATCAGGATTAGTGCAATTCTGTTTGGCACTCTGTCCATGCTCAAGTGCAAATCTGAATCTACGTCCCACACCTCTAAGCTGAGTTAGTGTGACCTAGCCTCCAGCTCACACATTTTTGTCTTAGCTCAGGAAGGATGGTCTCAGAGCAAACTAATTTATGCAGTAGCCAAATGGCTCACTCACATCTTTAATGCCAGTAGCTCACAAAGTAAAATCTTTGCTCTCAAGACTCCTCAGCTTAGAGGAAGCATTGGTAGTGACCATGTCATTTTGGAATTTACAGTCCTGGGGAAGGGAAAAGCTGTACAGAGACTTCAGGAAAGCAAATTTGAAGAAACTTGAAGTTAAACTTAAAGATAAATGACCTTCTGACAGCAATGATTCTGTGAACTTAGGTAGATTGTGACAAGGAAGGCAGGGGAAGGTGATTTTTCTGCATTGTGCAGGGGGGTTGGACTAGATTACCCTGGAGGTCCCTTCCAATTCTATGATTCCATGAAATGAAATCAAAAGGGGACTTTTAGGGATTGATGGACAAACAGCTTTAAAACAATCATGGAACTTTTATTTTTACATATAATTACAGCAGTGCATTTGCTCTATGCACAGAACTGGGAAATCTATAAAAATACCTACAGTAGAAGAATGATGGCTGAAGTTGCTGGAATTAGCAGAAATGGCTAATTTTACTTTATTACTTATAGAAAAGACATTTAATTTTATTGCTAACTGGAAGCCCCTTGCTGACTTTTTGGATGCAAAGGAAAAACAGAAGAGAATGTAGATGAGTTTATGTAACAGAGAGGAAAGAGAGCTAGGTGAAAGGCTGCGATGAAGAGGAATGAGCTGGATTGTTGTAATAAGTGGTTGGATTCTGCTTTATTGCCAAGATAGTTTTAAAACTGGTTAAACTGTGAAGCCATGGTCCTCCGATTTATTTCTTTTTCTGCTGCTTATACTCTTTCTTGTTTTTTTTTATTAGATAGGGGAAATTTTTTAATAAAAATGGGTTTTTTAAAGTGATGTGCCAGGATGATTCAGCTGAACACCAAAAGGCAAGTAAATAGTGAATTGCACTCACTGAGAACGAAGGATAAAATGCTGGGCTGCAGAAGGTTTGACATGAAAGAGTGAATCTACGGTTCTTTGTGGAAAGTTTCTCATCTGCAAGTACATTTCAGAGAAATTAAATCCCGGCAGATATTTGGTGCCATTATTGTCTCAGTGGGGTGATCAGCAAAACCCATGTAGAGCAAATAGTGCCATTGTAATGTTGGCAGAACATCTACCCCTTGTAGGGAGATTATGAGTAATAAGCAATATTACCTCATGGTCAGGTTTAGCACAGATCTCTTAGAATACATCTCCCATATTTGATTCCTGGCAGTCCCTGCATCTATATTCTTTCTCTCTGGTGTGGACTACATAATGTCTTGTAAGCAGTGCACAAGTGGAGAAGTTCTTTCCACACTACTGCAGGCGTTTAAATGGTTTCACCTTTGTGTGAGTTGTGTTGTGTCTGTTAAGTAGTGAACTGGTCCTAAAAACCTTCCCACATTTCATACATTTATATGGCCTCTCGCCTGTGTGAATTCTTTGATGTGTATTAAGGCTTGAGCTCTGACTGAAGCTTTTCCCACAATCTAGACATTTATATGGCATCTCTCCTGTGTGGATTCTTTGATGTGTATTAAGGCTTGAACTCTGACTGAAGCTTTTCCCACAATCTAAACATTTATATGGCTTCTCCCCTGAGTGGATTCTTTCATGTGATTTAAGGTGTGTGGAAATACGGAAACTCTTTCCACACTCCAAGCATTTATATGGCTTTTCTCCTGTGTGCATTCTTCGGTGTGCATCCAGGTGTGCACTCTGACTGAAGCCTTTCCCACACTCCTGGCATGTAAAGGGTTTCTCTCCAGAATGGGTTCTCCGGTGGGAAATAAGGTGTGACGTCTGACTGAAGCATTTCCCACACACTGTGCATTCATAAGGTTTCTCCCCTGTGTGGGATCGCTGATGTGTAATGAGGGCTACGTTCCAACTAAATGTCATTCCACACTCCAGGCACTCATAGGGCCTCTCCTTTTTGTGGATTCTCTGATGGGAAGTGAGGCTCGTACTGGCACTAAAGCTCTTTCCACATATCAGGCATTTATATGGTTTCTCCCCTGAATGGATTCTCTGATGGGTGGCGAGGTTTGAACTCCAAAGGAAGCTCTTCCCACATTCCAAGCATTTATATTGTTTCTCCTCAAAATGGATTTTCTGATGCAAAGTCAGAGTGCTGTTACAGCTGAACCTCTTGCCACACTCTGAACACTGGCATGGTTTTTGCCCTGTGTGGGTTCTTCGATGGAAAGTAGGATTATCACTCAGACAAAACCTGCTTCTGGACTCTGAATTCTTGGATAGTTTCTCCTTCATATGGATTCTCTGATGAGAAGTAAGGCTTGCAAGCCTACCAAAGCCCTTTCCGCATTCAGCGCATTTGTACACTTCTTCACCTGCGATGATTCTCTGATGGGAAGAAAAGCTGGATTCACATCTCAAGGCTTCTCTGCTTCCAGAATGTTTATTCCTTCTTTTTTCTTTGTGATGTTCTTCTTGGGCTGGATTCTCAAGGCAGGTGCCAGCCTGGAAAACTACAGACTTATTCCTTGACTTCTTTACTTTGCTTCCTTCCTGCCTCTTTGACTGTTCTGGATTCCTGAAAGGCTTTTCCTCCACTTTATGGCTAGTCATTTTGAAAAATACTGCACATTGTTTGCTATAATTCTCCTCATCCTGCCAGTTACCTGGGGGAACAAAGACTTCTGATTAGGAGGGGAAACAAGTCTATAATCTGCAACCATAACAGAGCAAACTTTTCTGCAGAGTTAAACAAGTCGTTTTTCTCCATTTTAATTTGGTTTCCAAACTGGCAATGGAAGCACAAGCAACTGGTACACCTCATCAACGATTTTCATCTGAAGAGTTCACTGCTTCTCTGCGGGTACTTTTAATACTCCACAATAGCTTTAGACAAAGCAGCCCAATTAATTATAAAAGTACAAAATATATTTAAGCTAACGTCTTCCATATGAGTGGCTTCAGTTATTTCTTTTTTTAAAAAAATATATGAACTACTCACAGAGAATGCAGAAGAAAGGTTTATCAGAGGACAGAGTTCAGCACCACACAGCAGAGGTCCACAGGGGCTCACTTTAAAAGCTTCTACAGTTTGGGATCAACAGCCCTGAATGACTTCCTACTGCCTTATGAACCTACTTGATCACTATGGGCATCTTTGAATGTGCTAGTTCAGGGGTGGCCGAACTTTGGCTCAGGAGCCAGATGTGGCTCTTACACACAGATTGTGTGGTGCTTGAAGCCTCCACCACCCTGCTGGCCCCTCCCCCAAGCACCAAGAATACAGAGCATCACTGCCCCAGACAAAGAGTTCCAGTGATACGCTGTGGCTAAAAAGCCACTGATGGACCTCTGCTCCATATGTTGATCCAATCCCCTCTTGAAGCTGGCTATGCTTGTAGCCGCTGCCACCTCCTGTGGCAGTGAATTCAGTGTGCAAGCATTCAAGTTCACAAGAACTCTTTCACCAGGCTGGATGCTACAAATCGTTGTAGAGAGAGAAAATGCAGACTTTTCAGGTAATCATTTTAAGACCTTCTCACACCAGTTTACGGTGGATCTTCTGGCACACAGAGAAGAACCAGGTTTCAAGGTGGCGCAGGCCTGAGGCCGTAAAAGTAAGAGGAGATATAGCCATTAAAGTCTGCCCTGCCATGTTTAATATCTAAACCTTCTTTCAGATTTCTGCTGAACTAGTGCTATTGTGTGCCATCAAGTTGGAAGCTAATCATGACAAGCCCAGGATCGTGGGGTGTTCAAGCCAAGAGAGGAGCAGAGGTGGGCTGTCATTGCCTTCCTCTGCACGGCAACCCTGATCTTCCTTGGCGACCTCCCATCCAATCCCTTTTATGGAGCTTTTTAGCTTTCACTTCATGCTATCGATTGTACCAACTTACACCCTAATCAGCCTTCAGTCACAATGAGAAAGGCAGACTAGAAATGAGAGGGATAAAGAAGTGAGCGTAGCAAAAATTACACCTTCCACATCAAGCAAGCAAGAGAAAAAGGGAGCCTTACCCAGAGAGGCCACAGTCCTGTAATTCTCCACCATGACTTCTCTGTACAAAGCTCTCTGGTCAGGAGTCAGCAGCGCCCACTCAGCCTTTGTGAAACGCACGACCACCTCCTCAAAGGAAACTGGATGCTGAAAAAGAAGGAAGGTGCTTCTTTCTCACAACTGAACTCACAGCTAATCCACCTGCTCCTGCCCAAAGATGCTTTTGCTCAGAGTACAGAAAAAAAGAACATACACGGCAGCCTTGTACTGAATCAGCCACTCTTCTATCAAGGTCCAGTCCAGGGGTGGCCAAACGTACTTAACATAAGAGGCACACAGAATAAATGTCAGATGCTTGAGAGCCACAAGATGGAAGGAAGGAAGGAAGGAAGGAAGGAAGGAAGGAAGGAAGGAAGGAAGGAAGGAAGGAAGGAAGGAAGGAAGGAAGGAAGGAAGGAAGGAAGGAAGGAAGGAAGGAAGGAAGGAAGGAAGGAAGGAAGGAAGGAAGGACATCCCACGTTTTCATTCACAGAAGAACTTCAGGGGACAACACAGTCTCCTGAACAGGCTTCTGTGTTATCCTGCAGTTATCAGAAAACCATTTTATTTATTTTAAATATCTTAGGACCCTTTTCTCTATGGGGAGATCTAAGGCGGCTTACAAAAAGAAAAAGGTTCCAAATCACAAAGACAAACAGGAATGGTTCCTTCCTGCCCTGCTGAAGGAAAAAAGAGGCATCAAGCATCTCTTCACACATCTTTTCACAGGGGATCCATCCTTTACCTGAGATGGCAGCATCTTAAATGTTTCCACTCCACCCCAAAGAAGAGACAATCTGGAATCCGGCTCTGATGATGTTCGTCTGCCTGTAGGGAGACACATGTATCTCCAGTTGTTTACTCCATTTAGACCCCCTCTTTCTCCTCAAAGGAGACCAAAAGTGGCTTGCATCCTCACAACCATTCTGTAAGGTAGGTCAGACAGAGAGCATGCAACTGCCCCAAACTCAGCCAGCAACCTTCTGGGCACAGTGTACATTTGAACCTCCTAGATTAGGGGTGTCAAATGTGCAGACCGGGGACCAAATCAGGCCCCCAGAGGGCTCCTATCAGGCCCCCGAGTACCTGGCTGTCATCTGCTTCCTTCTCCCTATCTCTTCCTTCCTTCTGTATAACATCTGGTTTTGCAAGGCTTACTCAGTCGCACAGGAGCTACAGAGCAAAACCTCTGTTTTCTCCATTGGCTGAGCCTCCTCCCTTGGGGAGGAAGGGGGGAAGGCAGAGCTTGTTTTTCCAGGCTCTCTCAATCGCACAGCAGAGCTACTGAGCCAAGCCTCTTTCCTTCTGTTGGCTGAGGTTCCTCCCACTGTTGATCCTCCAGGGAAGAAAGGAAAGAGCCAGAGCTTCCTTTGCCTAGTTCCCTGGATCCCATGGGAGAAATACAAAGAAAGCATCTTTAAGGCCAATGAGTGCTAACGTTTTAAGCATGTTTTAAGGTTTTTTTAAAAAAATATTTAATTGTGTTTGTCTGTGTCCTGGCCTGACAAGCCCAGCCCAACCTGACACGGCCCGGCAAAGTCTCATTTATGTCAGATCTAGCCCTCATAACAAACGAGTTTGACACTCCTGGACCTAGATCCTAGTCAAAGACCCTTTGACCACACACTGGCTCTGATAGCTCAGGGAGATTCTTAAACTCCCCTTGTCTTAAATGAGATATTGCCACCCTCCCAGTCTGGGTTGCCTTCTTCCCCAACAGGAAGGTGTAAATAGCTTCCATTTCTCTCCCCCTCTCCATTTTATCCTCACAACAACTCTGTCAAGTAGGCCAAACTGAGTCTGTGTGAACAGCCCAAGCTTACACAAGCACAGTGGGATTCGAACCTACGTCTCCCAGATCCTAATTTGACACACTGACCAGTTCAGCCACTTTTGACCTACGCAGAAGAGAAAGAAACAAAAATATCCTTGCTGGAGAATTACCTTAAAAGCAAAGATTGCTCTGCAGGTCAGACGGCTCGAGTCTCACAGATAGCATGAAAGGCTAGTGAATGCCAAAATTGGCTCCCTCAGTCATGTTTCCGCCTACTGGGTCTCTGTCCGAAGACGGGATGGTCACCCGGAGGCCGCTGGCTTTCCCTGACTCCCAGAGAGCAGGCTGCCCTGGAGGAGACACACAAACAACCTGTGAGGTGATTCACAGGCCAGTATAATTTGAAGCAAAGAAGTTTCTAGAAGAGAAAAAGAGGCCCCTGCTGGATCAGGCTATCCAGCCTTGCCTCCCATTTTGAACCGTGGCTAGGAAACCCATAAGCAGTGACTGATGCCCTCCCCCCTTCATTTTAAAGCAAGCTGTATTGGAATATGGAGGTTTAATTTCAGTCAAAAGAAGCTAGCTAGGAAAAACGGCAGTGCTTGTTTCCTCATGATCTGACAAGCACAATAGGACTTGATTGGGGGTGGGGAGAGAGCTTTTCTGTTCCTTGTGTAGGAAGGTTGGTTCAGAGAATGGAGAGAAGGGGCATTTGCCAAAATCACCCCTTTTGCACAACAATGGGACAGGAACCTGACCATGTCCTCAGGCTTTCTTTGCATGGAGCAACCCTTTCAATTCCCCCTTACAAACACATCCCCAGTAGCAAGCTTTGCCATTCATTCCCTGAAGGAAACAAGACCAGTAGGCATGCTGGGATTCAAACATTTTTTTCTTTCTGCTCCCTATTATGGATGGAAAGGGGAATATTCTCCTTAGAAGAGATGCACAAAACTGGACAAGGGGGGTTGACCCCTATAAGCTCCTGTCTAGACTCCATAGAAATCTATTGGTTGCATTTAAGACCAAAATATGTTATTATTTTGTAATCTGTTTACTAATAGCTTTTTTAAAAAAAAATAATACTCATCATCCACCTTTGTATCTTGGTTAAGGTTGCCAAGTCCAATTCAAGAAATATCTGGGGACTTTGGGGGTGGAGCCAGGAGCAAGGGTGTGGCAAGCGTGACTGAACGCCAAAGAAAGTTCTGGCCATCATGTTTAAAGGGGCCCCGCATACCTTTTAAATGCTTTCCCTCCTTTGGATAGGGGCACCTTCTTTTGGAGCTAATAGAATTGGATCCCTTGGAACAATCTTTTTGGAATTTGGAGGGTCTTCTGAGGAGAGGCACCAGATGCTATGTTGAAAATTTGGTGCCTCTACCTAAAAAAACAGGGGCCCCCCCTCCAGAGCCTCAGATACCTACAGGTCAATTCTCCATTATACCTTATGGGAACTGGTCTCCATAGGAATAATGGAGTGTCCAGCAGACATCTCCCCCCCTTTTCTGTTGACCCTGAAGCAGGGGGAGAGCCTCCAAACGGGGGGGGGGGGATCCCCTTTCCCCAACTGAGGATTGGCAGTCCTAGTCTTAGTGATAAAATAATCAATAAATCACACAACAGATACTCATAGCCAAATGCTAGCAAAACAGCCTAGAAGAGAAAGGCAGATCAAATAATTCTATTTTTTAAAAAAATATATATATATTGTTTGCCATTAAAATGTAAGATGGTGACAGTTATTTACAGCTGTATACGAGTCTCTTATTAAATCACTGCGTTCCTTTGATTCCTAGATCTCAGTGGAGAAATAATTCACTATAACTAATAAATGAAAGTGAAATGATTGTCAAGAAGAAATACATGAATTCCAAATGCCATCAAAAATCTGCACTAACTTAATTTGCTGCTAACCTAATCAGTTGAGTAAATTTTCCCAGGAAAGATATTGTGTGAACACACATATTGCACAATTCTTCATCAGATTGTACTTTATTTGAACTCTCGCCCACCCTATTTCCATTTCTCTCTTGCTTTAATTGTTCTTCCCCATCTCTCCCCCCCCCCCCCCAATTGCACCTGAAAACTTTTCACTTCCAAACAGGCCTTCTAAATGAAACCTTCTATAATTCCTGTACAGAGAGTTCTTGGGCATGTGGGAAATGGTTAGGCCAGAGGGTGTAACTGCAATTCATACCCCCATCTTCTTTTTTTCTCTCTTTCCTCTCTAGGAATTTTGAATTCGCTTTGTTCAGGGGTGGCTAAACTGCGGCTTGGTGGGGAGCCACATGTGGTTCTTTCACTGTTCCCACATTAGCTGGCTTGGAGAAGGCATTTTAAAGTTAAAGTTGCTTTCTTTCCACCTCTCCCTCTCTCCCACCATCTATTTGCCTGCCTGCCTGCCTTCCTTCCTATTTTGTGGCGCTCAAATATCTGATGTTCATGTTTTGCAGCTCTCAAACATCTGACGTTTATTCTATGCGGCTCTTACGTTAAGTGAGTTTGGCCACCCCAGGCTTAGTTTAACCATTGAACCACTTAAAAGATCTGCCTCTTAGGGAAGATGAGCCAAATCAGGATTGACCCCTGGTCTGGTAAAATGTACTGGATTCAAGGCATAAGGATGCCCAAGAGATAGTGAGTTCAGCTCTTTATTTAGTGATTCAGCATAGTGAGATAGGAACACAACTCTTTGGCAGGACCAAGGCCCTGCTTATATGCATGCAAACCTCCCCACCCAAAAACCCATTACCATCATCCTATTACACGCAACTATAGGTTAATAGCTGGCCTACCGATCCCTGATGGGCCTCCTTCCTGAATCCAGGTGGCTATTGTTTTAGGGTCTCCCGCTCAGCCAAGTCTCTGCTGGTCCTAAGGCCAAACTCCAGTTCCAATACTTAACAGCTGAGCAGTTGCTTTTTTGGAAGAGAAACCAGCGAGGAGGAGCTGGGGAATTAGTGTCTGGACCCCACCATAGGAAACGAACCTGGGATTTCCCCAAACGGGTTAGCAGCAATCCTGCCCCCTGCAAAATCTGGCGGCAAATGCATTTGGGGCGGAAAGGGACTTCCAATGAAACGAGGGAGAGGAGAAAAGCAAGAAAGAGGGCAGGGCCGGAGTCTTAATATAACGCGCTTCCCCACCTCCACTGGCATATTCCTTCTCCATCTCCCATAAATACAGTTTCACGAGGCATGAAAAAAAGTGTTGCTTTCATTCTGGAATTCCTCTTCCATGCACTGCATGGGTGAAAATCGCCTGCCTTTGCTAGTTTTGCGAGATTCTGCACGTTTGCTAACTGCCTTGCAACTCGCTTGGGCATTCAAAAGACATTATCCTGTCTGGTGCGTTCACAATACACCAAATAATGCGTTTTGCAACTGGATTTTTGCTAATCTTAAAACAGTGTTGTTGTTGTTTTTTTAATTAATGCTCACCAACACAGCTGCAAACATTAGGCCCATGAGCTTTAAAGTTTTGTTTTTCTAACCTTTTTCATTTTCCTTACATATATTTCGGGGCTTGCCAGTCCTCCCAGAAGCAGCGTCCACGTTTACTCCAGCTGTGTTATGGAGCTTCGCTCTGCCCTTCCCACCGGGTAATCCTCCCTCTTGCCGATGCACAAGGAACTCTGGGACTTGTAGTTCAATGAGAAAAGAAAGTCGTGTTCTCCCCATCGTCTACCTCTTACGCCATGTCAAAGAGGTGGCGAGGGGGGTCAGGGCTTTCTTAGTGGTGGCCCTCATCTGTTCAGATTTCCCAAGTGGAGGGGCGATTAGTGGAAATCAGTGCAACTTTCTATATGAGTATTGGAACTACTTAAAAAAACAACAAAAGCAGTGGGGGAAAAATAAGTCCCCCTGCTTTTGATTTGTGTCAGTCTAGTAGTTTAACTGCGCTCTCTCTGTTTGAGAGAAGGACCTCAGGCAGGGTTCAGAAGGTTCCTTGAGACTGTTGTGGTATTAGGGCTGCTGGGGGCATGGATGCCAGCCTCCAGGTAGGACCTGGAGATCCCCTGAAATTACAGCTTATCTCTAGGCTACAGAGATGAGTTCCCCTGGGGGAAAGGGAGGTTCTGGAGCGTGAACTCTATGGCATTGTACCCCATTGAACTTCCAGTCCTCCATCCCCAAAGTTCCAGGAGTTTCCTAACCTGGATCTGCAACTCTAACCCACATACGCTGCTGGTGGCCAGGTAGAGGTGCCAGCCCCTCCCCCCCTTACCAGTGGGGGTTCTCCTGCTTTCAGAGGCTTTGACCTGCATCCAGCCAACTGAGCAGTGGGGAAAACCCCACCTGCAAACAGGGAAGTCCTGTGTGACATCATTGTGCCAGGGTAATCATGCGGCGACAGAAAGGGATAGTCTATTTTCTGGGGCACTGATTTCCTAGGTTCCTATCACTTTATACAAGAAATGACTTTTGTAAGCTGAGACCTGGTGAGTTCGGTCCAACAAGATATTGCACCTTATGGTTGTAAGGTGATTAAAAGAATAAGCACTATTACATTGTCAGGTTTACCACGGATCTCTTGAGCCCTTCTCCCTTATTTGATTCCTGGCTGTTTGCTAAGGTTTGAGGACTCACTGAAAAAGAAAGATTCTTAACTAGTTAATCATTAAATACTTTGGGTCTTCCGTGACTTATTTGACGCCAATAAGGCTTGCTGTATTTCCATCTGCAAACTTTAGTTTTTTTATTACAGATAAACTAGAAAACGGAAAAAAAAACTTCCAAAACCCAACACCACAAAACAAACTAAAAGAGGAAGGGGATATAAAAGGCTTACAATTTTCTCTACAACAAATACAATTTTGATTACAATTTTTTCCTTGCTTGTAATTACAAACACCAAATCTCTCTCTTTTCATCCCCCTTATGCATATTTCTTGGTCAGAAAAACCACAGATCCTCAAGTCATCCTTATCTTTTTCATACAAAAACTCAGTGAGTGATTTCTAATCTCTAGCAAATGGCATAACTGTGTTTCCCTAACCAGCGAGCCATAGTTGCAAAGTCCAACAGCTTCTCCTACCATTCTTCTACTGTAGGTATTGCTGGACATTTCTCTTTCTGTGCATATCTCATTCTTGGTGTCACAGATGTATCTAAAAACAAAACTGAATGACTTCTTTAAAGCTGATTGTCCATTATCCCAAATGAAAATGAATCTGTTTTCAGCTGTATCTTAAGTCTTTAAAGTCTTTTGCATTAAATAATGTTTTTGTATCCAAAAGCTTTTAGACTTTTTGCAAGACCACTACATGTGACATCCCTTTGTGGTAACTGCATTTCCAGCATAAACTAAAAGTACCTATCTACTTTTTAGACAATTTCTCTGCTGACACATACCATTGGTACATCATCTTATAAAAGTTCTCTTTCAAGTAGGAGCTAAGCGTAAATTTCAGCCATTGTGTCCACATCTTTTTCCATTAATCCATTAGTACATCATGTCCAACATTTCTGGCCCATACAGTCTTTAACTTGCTCTTCCTCACTCTAAATGTTCAATAACAGTTTTTACATTTTAGTGCTAATGTGACTGTCATTCATATATAATTCTTTTTCAAATTTAGACACTGAACACTCAAAATCAAAAGATTTTTTTTATCAACCTTAAATCTCTCTTGGATTTGTAAGTATGTGAACCAGTTACAGGTATATAGATCCAAGTAGGCAGCCGTGTTGATCTGAAGTAGTAGAACAAAATAGGAGTCGATTGCACCTTTAAGACCAACTTAGTTTTAATCAGAACATAAGCTTTCGTGTGCATGCAGACTTCTTCATTCCTCGTCTGAAGAAGTGTGCATGCACCCAAAAGCATATGTTCAGAATAAAACTGAATTGGTCTTAAAGGTGAAATCGACTCCTATTTTGTTCAGTTACAGGTATGACTTTCATTCTTCACTAGATTTTAATTTGTATTCAGCTTGCCAAAATTCTAACACATCCTGGTATATTAACCATTTATATGAACCAGTTGTCCTTTTTCTAAAATATGCTTCTTGTGAGGATAAGATGATGATAGATGATATTGGATTTATATCCCGCCCTCCACTCCGAACAGTCTCAGAGCGGCTCACAATCTCCTTTACCTTCCTCCCCCACAACAGCCACCCTGTGAGGTGGGTGGGGCTGGAAAGGGCTCTCACAGCAGCTGCCCTTTCAAGGACAACCTCTGCCAGAGCTATGGCTGACCCAAGGCCATGCTAGCAGGTGCAAGTGGAGGAGTGGGGAATCAAACCCAGTTCTCCCAGATAAGAGTCCGCACACTTAACCACTGCACCAAACTGGCTCTTTGTATAATAGCATTTTCATACAAAGTCTAAGTTTATACTTGTACTTCTTTCACACTCTCAAAATGGAATGTCTAAAGTAATAGTAAATTCCACATTGGCTCCATGCCATCCATATCTCAGATCAAATCCTTCCAGTTGTTTTTATTTTCAGTTGTATTTCCAAAACTCTTAATCTGATCATTTCTATGAATTCTCCATTTTGTGTCTTCTTTGATGGGAGAGGAAATAACCTCTCCATTTGAATCTTTTCCCACAGTCCCTGCATTTATATTTTTTCTCTCCAGTATGGGCTGCATAATGTCCTGTCAGCCGTGTGCCACTAGAGAAGCTCTTTCCACACTTCAGGCATTTAAACAGTTTATCTTTTGTGTGAGTTCTGTTGTGTATGTTCAGTTCTGAACTGCTCCTACAACCCTTTCCACATTCCATACATTTATACGGCCTCTCCCCTGTGTGGATTCTTCGATGTGTATTAAGGCTTGAACCCTGATTGAAGCTTTTCCCACAATCCAGGCATTTATATGGCTTCTCCCCTGTGTGGATCCTTTCGTGCAATTTCAGGAACGTGTTGAGACGGAAGCTCTTTCCACACTGCAGGCATTTACATGGTTTCTCTCTTGTGTGAGTTCTGTTGTGCATGCTAAGTTCTGAACTGCTCCTAAAACCCTTTCCACATTCCTCACATTTATAGGGCCTCTCGCCTGTGTGGATTCTTTGATGTGTATTAAGGCTTGAGCTCTGATTGAAGCTTTTCCCACAATATAGGCAATTATACGGCCTCTCCCTTGTGTGGATTCTTGCATGTGATCTAAGGGTCGTACTGATACGGAAACTCTTTCCACACTCCAAGCATTTATATGGCTTTTCTCCCGTGTGGACACTCCGGTGCACCTTCAGGTGTGAGCTCTGACTGAAGCCTTTCCCACACTCCTGGCATTTGTAGGGTTTCTGTCCAGAATGAATCCTTCGATGGGAAATAAGGTGTGGGCTCTGAGCAAAGCGTTTCCCGCACACTGTGCACAGGTAGGGTTTCTCCCCAGAGTGAGTTCTCTGATGTAAAGTGAGGGCTGAGCTCCAACTGAAGGTCTTTCCACACTCCAGGCACTCATACGGCTTCTCCTTTGAGTGGAACCTCTGATGGGAGTTGAGGGCTGTGCTCCATCTGAAGGTCTTTCCGCACTCCAGGCACTCATACGGCTTCTCCTTTTTGTGGATTCTCTGATGGGAAGTGAGGCTTGTACTGACAGTGAAGGTCTTTCCACACAGCAAGCATTTGTATGGCTTCTCCCCTGAGTGGATTCTCTGATGCACGGTGAGGTTTGAACTCCAGCGGAAGCTCTTCCCGCATTCCAAGCACTTATACGGTTTCTTCTTTGAATGGATCCTCTGATGCAAAGTCAGAGTGCTGTTACACCTGAATCTCTTGCCGCACTCCGAGCACTGGCATGGTTTTTGTCCTACAAGGGTTCTTCGACAGGAAGTATGCCTTTTGCTAAGACTGAAGCTGTTTTCGCACTCGGAACTCTCTGACAGATCCTCCTTCATATGGATTCTCTGATGAGAAGTGAGGCGTACGAGTCTGCTGAAGCCTTTCCCACATTCGGAGCATTTGTAGGTTTCATCCCCTTCATGGGTTCTCTGATGGGAAGAAAAGTTGGATTCACATATCAATATTTCTCTGCTTTCAGAACGTTTATTCCTTCTCTTTCCTTTGTGACATTCTACTTGGGATGGATTTTCAAGGAGGGTGCCAATCTGGAAAACTAAAGACGGATTCCTTGACTTCTTCACATTGATTTCTTCTGGCCTCTTTGATTGATCTGGATTCCTGGAAAGC
Source organism: Heteronotia binoei (assembly GCF_032191835.1). NCBI lineage: Eukaryota > Metazoa > Chordata > Lepidosauria > Squamata > Gekkonidae > Heteronotia > Heteronotia binoei. The sequence goes on from NC_083227.1 coordinate 27,620,185, forward strand.
TCTTCCTCGACTTCATGGCTGGTCGTTTCAAAAGAGACCACACACCACTTGCTGTAATTCTCTTCATCCTGCCCGTTACCTGGTGGAACAAAGACTTTTCATTAGAAGGGGAAATAAGCCTATAACAGGGGTGGCCAAACTTGCTTAACTAAGAGCCACATAGAATAGACTTCAGATGTTTGAGAGCTGCAAAACATGAATGTCAGATGTTTTGAGAGTCACAAGACAGGAAGGAAGGAAGATGGGAGAGGAAGGAAGAGATGGAAAGAAAGCAACTTTAACTTTGAATGCATTCTCCAAGCCACAGGTTGGCTTGGCTTGGAGGAGTGATTTAAAGAGAGAAATGCCTTCTCCAGGCTGGCCAATGGGGTGAGGTGGGGGATTTCGAGAGGTGGGGGGTTTCACAACATGTATGAAAGAGCCACATGTGGCTCCCGAGCCACAGTTTGGCCACCCTGGGTCTATAACCTGCATCACAACAGAGCTAACTTTTCTGCAGAGTTAAGAAAGACCAAGTTCTTTTCTCCATTTTAATTTGGTTTCTAAACTTGCAAATGGGATACAGGCAACTTCGTCGCTCCTCGTCAAAGTTTTTAATCAGAAGAGTTCACTGCTTCCCTGTGGTTACTTTTAACACTCTTCAACAGCTTTTGACAAAGCAACCCAATGATACTGAAGTATAAATATACAACATATATTTAGACCAAAGGCTTTCGCATGAATGGTTTGATTTATTGTCTTTTTCTTAATATGAACATCTCACGGATAGTGCAGAAGACAGGTTTATCAGAGAACAGAGTTCAGCACCACAGAAGACACCCACACAAAGAAGAGGGCAGAGGTCCACAGCGGCTGGTGCTCACCTTTAAATACCTCTATAGTTTGGAACTAACAGCCCTGAAGGCCTTCCACGGCCCTATGAACCTACCTGACCACTATGGACATCTTTCAATCTAGGGTTGGGCCTTCTTAGTTGTGGCAACTGAAACCCTCTCCCTGGGGAGACTCCCCTGTCCCCTTATGAAACCATCTTCCACCAATGGGTGAAGACGGGGAGAGCGGGGGTGGGGGCGGTGAAAACAGGTGGCAAGGAGAGCGGGGGTGGTGAAAACGGGTGGCGAGAGCAGTGGGAAGAGCAGGGGAGGCAAAAACGGGGTGGCGAGAGCAGTGGGGAGAGCAGGGGAAGCAAAAACCAGAAGTGAGGAGAGCGGGGGTGGCAAGAGCAGTGGGGAGAGCAGGGGAGCAAAAACGGGCCGTGAGGAGAGCAGGAGAGGCAAAAACAGGGTGGCAAGAGCAGCAGGGAGAGCAGGGGAAGCAAAAACAAATGGCAGGGAGAGTGGAAGAGGCAAAAACGGGTGGCGGAGAGAGCAGGGGAGGCAAGGAGCAGCGAGAGCAGCAGGGAGAGCAGGGGAAGCAAAAAATGGGCAGTGGAAGAGCAGGAGAGGCAAAAACGGGTGGCAGGGAGAGCAGGGGAGGCAAAAACAGGTGGTGGAGAGAGCAGGGGAGGCAAAAACAGGTGGTGGAGAGAGCAGGGGAGGCAAAAATGGGGTGGTGAGAGCAGCGGGGAGAGCAGGAGAAGCAAAAACGGGTGGCAGGGAAAGCAGGGGAGGCAAAAACGGGTGGCGGAGAGAACAGGGGAGGCAAAAACAGGGTGGCGAGAACAGAGGGGAGAGCGGGGGAAGCAAAAACAGGTGGGGGGAAGAGCAGTGGCAGTGAGAGCAGCGGGGAAAGGAGGAGCCACACAAGTGGAAGGGGGGTTTGGGTGGAGCGACGGGCCTGCGCATCACACTCACCTGCTGTGCTCTCCTCTTCTTCAAGGTCCAGGGGAAATGGTACTTCACTTTCCTGAAGCCAGGAGATGAGGCCAGGCTTGGGAATTGCTTTGGAGGAAACAAACAGACTAGTTACTACAAAAGAATTTCAGGCCTTCCTGCATCATCCATCATATGTTCACCTTATAAATGATCATAAGAGGGAAGAAACAGGTGAGCAGGTAACAGAAACCACCACAGCGTCCTGAAAGCATCCATCTTCAGGTAGGTCTACAGTTCATGAAACTTAGAGAGACACAGGAATCCCATTCTGGTGGGCCAAGGGCAGCCATGTTTCTTTTAACTCATTCCTCTCTCAACCTCCCAACTGAGAGGCTAATCCTCTTCCTTCTCCCTCAAAGGGTTCTCTTCTCTCCAAAAGAGAGATGTTCCACTGTCTTTGAAGCCTTCCTGGAGCAAATGTTCTCTTCACTGCTAGGAAAGGAAAGGTCTCCTGTGCAAGCACCAGTCATTTTCAACTCTGGGGTGACATTGCTTTCACAATATTTTCATGGCAGATTTTTTATGGGGTGGTTTGCCATTGCCTTCCCCAGTCATCTACATTTTCCTCCCAGCAAGCTGGGTACTCATTTTACCGACCTCAGAAGTATGGAAGGCTGAGTCAACCTGGAGCCGGCTACCTGAAAACCCAAATTCCGCCAGGGATCAAACTCAGGCCGTGAGCAGAGCTTAAGACTGCAGTACTGCAGCTTTAACACTCTGTGCCATGGGGCTCTCTCTTCACTGCTAACCAAAGTCTAAATTAGAATCAGGGCCTATTTATTGGCAGATGTTTATTTATTTCTGTAAATTTCTTTCTTTCTGTAAATTTATAGTCCGCCCTTTCCCATAGTGGGCTCAGGGCGGATTCCAACATGATAAAACGCTTAAAAACCAACAATACAACAATCAAATAAGTAAACAATAGAACGGTCAAACAGTTAAAACAAATTAAGAAATTAAAACAGTTAAGCCATTAGCTCAGAATTAACTTAAGGAAGCATGGATGGTACGGACACATAAATTCACAGCTTAGGTGTCCAAAAGATGTCAACTGTATTGGTCCAATTTTTAGCAGTCAAGATGTGACTTCCTCTCCCTGCCCCCACAGCAAGGATTATCTGGACCTTGTGATGCCCTCCCCCACAAAGGAGCACTCTTTGGAAGGATGGACTGTTCTGGAGATTAACAGTCTGTAAGTAAAGGCCCTCTGGTCCTTTTATACCAGGGGTGTCAAACATGCAGTTCGGGGGCTGAATTAGGCCCCCGGAGGGCTCCTATCAGTCCCTTGAGTAACTGGTGCTTGTCTGCTTCCTTCTCCCTCCCTCTTGCTTCCTTCTGCATCACAGCTTGCTTTGCCAGGCTCTCTCAGTCCCACAGCAGAGCTACTGCGACAGGCCTCTCTTCTTTCTATTGGCTGAGGCTCCTCCCCTTCCTGGTCCCCTGGGGAAGGAAGGAAAGAGCCAGAGCTTCCTTTGCCCAGTTCCCTGGATCCCATGGGAGAGATACAAAGAAAGCACCTTTAAGACCAATGAGTACTACCGTAATACTTTAAGCATGTTTTATTTTAGTTTAAAAAAAAAAAAAAAACTTTAATCTTTAAAAAAAATCTTTGTCTGTGTCCTTTGTAAAGTTTATATCTCCGCTACCTGCCATTACATTTTATGGCACACGTGGCCCGGCCCAACAGGGTCTCATTTATGTCAGAGCCGGCCCTCATAACAAATGAGTTCGACACCCCTGTTTTATACTAAGCAATAGCCTCAAGATTAAAAGGAAACAAAGCAAAGCATGTCTCGAGTTGCCATAAATGGTATGACCCGAAAAGCCAAGAACACCTCAGGACCAACCCAACGGCACATAACAGCAAGTGTTCAAGTTCACTCTTCCAACAGGAAGGAAGCAACATCAACAAAAATTAAAGAGAGAGAGAGAAAAGCCAGTAATTTTTTAAGACCTTCCAGGGTTCCCTCTAAGCTGATAGATCCAAGTGGGCAGCCGTGTTGGTCTGAAGCAACAGAACAAAGCAGTAGACGTTTCACCTTTAAGACCAAGTAAGTTTTATTCAGAATGTAAGCTTTCATATGCTCTAAGCAGACTTCATCAGACAAAATTGGAATGGCAAGCCATCTTTGAATACAGAGAAAGTGGGCAGTGAGCTGGTATGCAGAGTCACGGGAATGTTGATGAAAAGAATCACAAATTGGGGTCTGTGTTTGTTTGTTAGTAACGTTAACTGGGCTGTAACAACAGTGGAGGGTGATAAAAAGGAGACATGTCATAGGTGTGAAGTGCCATAAATCTGGGTGTCATTCTGGCTTCGTTAGTTGTGGGTTTAAATGGAAGGCATTAGTATCTCAAGAGGTTATAACATCAGATAGTTTGCCATTAGAAAAAAAGAATACATTAAAATATAGTGGAACATGGGTTAGTATATGTAACAAGATATCCATATCCCTTATTTGAGTATATCAATACAAAAAACCAGAATATTCTAATACACTGTTCTAAAAGAGAAATACATTCTAGTTTGCCATTAGAAAAAAAGGGTGCCTTAAAATATCGTGGGTGGTGGGTTAGTACATGTAATGAGATAAAAGCCCATATCCCTTATTTGAGTATATCAATACAAAAAAATGGGGGGGGGGGTTTTAGCCTCTGGCTCACGCATTTTTGTCTTTGCTCAGGAAAAATGGCCCCAGAGCAAAGTAATTTATGCAGTAGCTCAGAATTTTATTGCCAGCAGCTCACAACTTTATTCCAGTATCTCACAGAGTAGAATTCCCATTCACAAGACTCCATAGCTTAGAGGGGACACCACCAGTTTATGGTGGATTTTCTAGCAGGCAAATAAGAATCAGGTTTCAAGGTTGCACAGACCTCAGGCCATAAAACTAAGAGGAGATATAACAATTAAGAGTTTATATCACAGGGCCCCTTCCCCCTCAATGTTGATAATTTGCCTCTGAACTAGCGAAAATCTACGTATTTATTTATTTATTTATTTATTACTTTACATTTATATCCCGCCCTCTCCGCAAGCGGACTCAGGGCGGTAGGAAACCTATCGTTTCTATAAGGCAGGGATGGCCAAACTTGCTTAAATTAAGAGCCACACAGAATAAAAGTCAGATGTTTGAGAGCCACAAGGAAGGAAGGAAGGAAGGAAGGAAGGAAGGAAGGAAGGAAGGAAGGAAGGAAGGAAGGAAGGAAGGAAGGAAGGAAGGAAGGAAGGAAGGAAGGAAGGAAGGAAGGAAGGAAGGAAAATAGATGGAGGAGGGGGGAGGAGGGAGGGAGGTAGAAAGAAAGCAACTTTAATTTTAAATGCATTATCCAAGCTGCCAGCTGACTTGGCTTAGAGAAGTGATTTAAAGTGACAAATGCCTTCTCCAAGACAGCTGATGGGGCAGTGGGGGCTTCAAGAGCCACACAATATGTGTGAAAGAGCCACAATTTGGCCACCCCTGCTATAAGGTTTTCCCTAGAGACTATCCTAAGACTCCTTGAGTATAGGCAGAAGAAGCCTTATTGATAGGCTGTTAATTCTTTTCAACTCTTTTAGAGTGAGAAAGTTTATATGGGACCCATAGAATCCTTGAATCTAGGGCCTGGCCCTTTGGCTGCTATCTTATGAGAAGACTAGGACATGAGGAGAACGAGAGCCTGATTTCACCATCTGTCGCAAACACCAGTTCCAACCGATATACTGCCAGGATTGCAATTACATTCGTTATCCATTTCAGGGGGATGCCCAACTCTTGTTGCTATTAAAATGTAATTTGGGGAGTCAAAAAATGCTGTTGGTCAAGGCAAAAACCTCGTGGCAGAGCGAGCCTAATTCAGGGCCACCTGCAGCAGACAGGAGGGCATTTGGGTAAAGAAATAGGGCTACGTTGTAACAGAACAATCCAGGACAGGGGTGGCCAAACTGTGCCTCAGGAGCCACATGTGGCTCTTTCACACACATTGTGTGGCTCTCAAGCCCCCACCACCCCGTCAGTCAGCTCAGAGAAGGCATTTGTCTCTTTAAATCACATTTCCAAGCCAAATCAGCTGGCAGCTTGGAGAATGCATTTAAAGTTGCTTTCTTTCCACTTCTCCCTCCCCCACTATTTGCCTGCCTGCCTTCCTGCTCTTAAACATCTGACGTTCAAGTCTTGAATCTCTCAGCCACCTTACATTTATGCTATGCGGCTCTTACATCAAGCAAGTTGGGTTCCCCCCCCATCCAGGAAGACATTTCAACAGAAAGGACACACCTGTGGACTATATGGCTGGTGGTGAAAAACATCACCAAGTCACAGCTGACTTACGTCAACCCTGCAGGGTTTTTAAGGAAAGAGACATTTAGAGGTGGTTGCCCATTGCCTGCCTCTGCATAGCAACCCGGGACTACCTTGGTGGTCTCCTATCCAACCACTGTCTGTTTATATCTTCCTGTCACTGCATTTATTTCTACTTAAGGAATACTATTTCTGGCAATGTCTGTCTTGCCGTTTTTAATATTAATCTTTGTTTCAGATTTCTGCTGAACCATTACTAGTATTATAATAATAACAGCATGCCATGAAGCTGCAAGCTACCCTCAGTGAGCCCAGGACAGTGGGGTTTCCAAGTCAAGAGCGGAGCAGAGGTGAGGTTGTCATTGCCTTCCTCTGTGCAGAGACCCTGGTCTTCCCAGTGACCTCCCTTTTATGTCGCTTTTTGGCTTTCTCTTCATGCTATTGATTGTACTGACTTACACTGTAATCTGCCTTGAGTCTCAATGAGAAAGGCAGACAATAAAAGACAGAAACCAGGGCTTTTTTTCGTAGCAGGAACTCCTTTGCATATTAGGCTACACTCCCCTGATGTAGCCAATCCTCCACGAGCCAGTTTGGTGCAGTAGTTACATGTGCGGACTCTTATCTGGGAGAAACGGGTTTGATACCCCACTCCTCCACTTACAGCTGCTGGAATGGCCTTGGGTTAGCCATAGCTCTGGCAGAGGTTATCCTTGAAAGGGCAGCTGCTGTGAGAGCCCTCTCAGCCCCACCCACCTCCCAGAGTGTCTGTTGTGGGGGGAGAAGTTATAGGATATTGTAAGCCGCTCTGAGTCTCTGATTCAGAGAGAAGGGTGGGGTATAAATCTTCAGTCGTCGTCTTCTTTGCAGTAGGCCCTGTAAGAAGAGCCCTGTAAGCTCTTGGAGGATTCGCTACATCAGGAAGGTGTGGCCTAATATGCAAAGGAGTTTCTGCTACAAAAAAAAAACCCTGACAGGAAAAAAAAGCAACAGTGGCAAAATTAACACCTTCCACATCAATCAAGCAAGAGAAAAAGGAGCCTTACCCAGAGACGCCACATTCCTATAATTCTCCAGCATGACTTCTTTATACAAAGCTCTCTGGCCAGGATTCAGCAGTGCCCACTCGGCCTTGGTGAAACGCACGGCCACCTCCTCGAAGGAAACCGGACACTGAAAAAGAAGGAAAGTGCTTTTTTCTCACAACGGAGCTCACAGGTAATCCACCCGCTCCTGCCCAAAGATGCTTTTGCTCACAAGACAGAAAAAAAAGGAACACGTGAGGCAGCACTTTCAACACAGAAAAAAAGAACACACAAAGCATCCTTGTACTGAATCACCCACTCTCCTGTCAAGGTCACTACAGTCCAACCAGCAGAGGCCCTCTAAAGACTCACACTGGGATGGAACCTGGGGTCTTCCACGTGCCAAGCAGATGCTCTACCACTGAGCCATGGCCCCTCCTCCAGCAACAGCAGATATTAAGACAGGAACCCCTGAAGGTGCTGTCTACTGAGTCAGACCTTTGCTGGATCCTTGTAAGCACCTTTACATTATTTTAAATGCAATGACTGTTTGTCCATCAACATCAGAATTATCTATACCAGGAGTGGCCAACGGTAGCTCTCCAGATGTTTTTTGCCTACAACTCCTATCAGCCCCAGCAAGCATGGCCAATGGCTGGGAGTTGTAGGCAAAAAACATCTGGAGAGCTACCGTTGGCCACCCCTGATCTATACTGATCAGCAGCAGCTCTCCAGGATCTTGGGAGAGGACTTTCACATTTCCTCTTACCTGATCCTTTTCATAACTGGAGATGACAAAGACTGAACCTGGGACCTTCAGCATGGCAAGCAGGCACTCTGCCTCTGAGTGCCGGATTAAGCCCTGCAGTGCTGGATTAAGCCCTGTGGAGGCCCCTAGGCAGTCAAAATCTTGGGAAGGGAGAGGGGGCACTCGCAAATTATCTCAGAGTCGTAGCACCCGCCCTGCCACCCACAGTCCCCACTGCAGCCTGCAGACACCTTCTCAAAAGCCCCTTTGACAAAGCTGCAGGGGAGAGGTAAAGAGAGGTAAACTTGGTGACGACACCAGCAGCAGCCACACCAGGCAAGTTGGGCAAAGAGTGGCTCAGGGTAGGCTGGAAGGGCTGCAAGCAGGGGGTTAACTGAGGGGGGAAGCTGGCCTAGGGCCCCTAAAGGCATGGGGGCCCATAGGCCAGTTCCTACTTGGCCTAATTGTTAATCCAGCCATGGACCCTCCTCCACACCCAGACCCTTCATCTGAGGTTCATGTTACCCCAAGAGGGAGTTCTACCTTCAAGGAATACTTGACGCACCATAGAAAAACAAGGAAACCTGCCTGGGGAATTTACAGGCATCTCACCTTTTCATTTATGCAAGAAAGTTCAGTGGACCACTTGGCCTCCTGAACAGACTGCTGTGTTATCTTGCAGTTATCCTAAAGCCATGGAAATACATGTTATTTATTTATTTTATTTAAGCATACTAGGCCCTTTTTCTTTCTTTCAGCCTTCCTGGAGGAAAAGGAGGTACCAAACTTCTCTTCAAATGACACTTCACAGGTGAGCCATCCCTTACCTCAGCTGGCTGCATCTTAAATGTTTCCACTCCACCTCAGCGGGGAGATGTTCTGGAACCCGGCTCTGATGCTCTTCCACTACCTGTAGGGAGATACATTTATCTTGAGTGGTTTACTCCATTTAGACCCCCTCTTTCTCCTCAGAGGGGACCAAAAGTGGCTTAAATTGTTTTCCTCTCCTTCATTCTTTCCTCACAACCCGCCTGTGAGGTAGATCAAACAGAGACCAGGCAACTGGCCCACAGTTCCATGACTGAGAGGACTTTTGAACATCCTAGATCCTAGTCAGAAGAAGCTCTGCTAACTGCACTGGCTGTAATAGCTCAGGGAAATTCTTAAACTCTCTTTCATTTTAAATGAAGAGATAGTTCCACTCTCACAGTCTGTGCTGCCTTCCTCCTCAATGGGGACTTGTAAACAGCTTCCATTGTTCTCCTCCTCTCCATTTTATACTCACAACCCTGTAAAGCAGGCCAAACTGAGTGTGCTTGACTTAACTACTTCACCAGCTTTAGACCTTCTCAAAGAGAAAAATTATCATGTACGATAATTACCTTAAAAGCGAGTCATGTTCTGCACCTCAGACAGGCCCTGAATCTCACAGTGCTGATAACTTCCGTCGGTGAATGCCAAAACAGTTCCATATTTAGCTCCCTCAGCATGTTCTCCAGCTCTGTGTCTGTGTCCAAAGCAGGGATGGTCACACCCACAGAACCTGTTGGCTTTCCATGACTGCCAAAGAGCAAGTCACCCTGGAAGAGAGACACAAACAACCTGTGAGGTGATTCACACAACAGTATCATTTGAAGCAAAGTAGTTTCTAGAAGAGAAGAGACCAGGAATAACTAATAAAGTTTGTGGCAGGCAGGACCTTTTTTTCTTTTCTTTTCTTTTTTAGCAGGAATGAACAGGAATGCAGTTCTGGCTGGCTTGACATCAGGGGGTGTGACCTAAAATGCAAATGAGTTCCTGCAGGGATTTTTCTACCAAAAAAAAGCCCTGGTGGCAAACAAGAGCTTTTTCTGAGTGCAGATACCTGAATTTTCCAGATACCTGAAGAAATGAGCAGTGACTCACAAAAGCTCATACCCTATCACGAAGTTTGTTAGTCTTTAAGGTGCTACTCTGGATTCTTGCTATTTTTTACTCCTAAAAGGGAAAGACAAATTTAAAAAAATAAAAAAAAATTATTTAAAAATTAAATTGCTCACAATTACAGGGGAAGGCGATGGCAAACCACCCCGTAAAAAGTCTGCCGTGAAAACGATGTGAAAGCTAGGCACCCCAGAGTCGGAAATGACTGGTGCTTGCACAGGGGACTACCTTTATCTTTTTAAAACAGTCACAGTTATTTACAGTTGCATACACATTACCCATAAAATCACTGCTTTCTACAAATTTCTGGAACTCAATGGAGGATGAGGGAAATCATATTCACACTGAATAATGCATTTTGCAGCTGGATTTTTACTGTGTAAGAATAGCAAAAATCCAGCTGCAAAATGTGTTATTTAGGGCAGTGAGAACGCATCCCAAAACTATATACATAGATTCTAAGTGCCTTTTAAAAAAACCCAGCTGCACTCAATTTGCTGCTAATCCATTTACCGTAATTTCTTCCACTAAGCTATATTATGCAAACAGGGAAACAGCACAATTCTTCCTTGAATGGCACTTGATTTGAACGCTCCCCTCTATTTCTATTTCTCTCTTGCTTCAGTTGCCCCCCCCCCCCAAAAAAAGATATAACACCACCATCGCCCCCCACCTCCTCCCTAAACTGCACCTGAAGACTCTGTGATTCCAAACAGGCCTTCTCGATGAAATTTCCAAAGCTCTCCTGTGCACAGATTTCTTGGGGAAGTGGAGAGGCAGGAAGGTGCATCTGCAATTGATGCCCCCCTCCAATTTTTTTTCTTCCTCTCTAGGAATTTAGAACTCACTTTTTTTAACCAATGGAGCATCCGAAACCCCTGCCTCTTTCGGAGGATGAGCCAAATCAGGATTTAACAGCGCTGGCCAGCTGTTTTTTGGAAAAGAAACCAGCAAGGAGTGGGGAAATAACTGTGGGAAACGAACCTGGGATAAGAACATAAGAGAAGCCATGTTGGATCAGGCTAGTGGCCCATCCAGTCCAACACTCTGTGTCACACAGTGGCCAAAAAACCCCCCAAGTGCCATCAAGAGGTCCACCAGTGGGGCTAGAAGCCCTTCCATTGTGCCCCATCCTCCCAAGCACAAGAATACAGAGCATCACTGCCCCAGACAGAGATTTCCAACAATACGCTGTAACTAATAGCCACTGATGGACCTCTGCTCCATATGCTTATCCATTCCCCTCTTGAAGCTGTCTATAAGAACATAAGAGAAGCCATGTTGCAGGCCCAAGTGAGCTAGCAGCAGAAATCCCGCACACCCCTGTCGTTGCAAAATTTGGTGGAAAATGCATTTGAAAGTGGTAGGGGGAAGCAAGGTCCAATTCCCACCTCCCTCCCGGCTTGGAACAGAGTAACATGCGCTGAAAACAGCCCCCCCTTTCTGACACATTCCCTCCTCCCACACCTACAATCTCATCATGAGCCATGGGGAAAAAAGTTTGCTTTAATTCTGAAATACCTCTTTCATACACTGCATGGCTGAACAATACCTGCCTTTGCTAGTTTGGTATAATAACAACACCCAACTGAGACTTAGGGCTGCCAAGTCTAATTCAAAAAATATCTGGGGACTTTGGGGGGGGGGGGGTGTGGAGCCAGGAACAAGGGTGTGACAAGCATAACTGAACTCCAAAGGGAGTTTTGGCCACTATATTTAATGGGACTGCACACCTTTTAAATGCCTTCCCTCCATTGGAAATAACAGATAGCGGTATCTTCTTTTTGGGCTCATAGAATTGGACCCCTGGTCCAACCATTTTGTTTTTTTTTTGTTTTTTTTTATTTTTTTTATTTTTTTAGGTTAAAAGCAGGTTTTATTGAACAATTCATAATTCCATTTACAATTAAACTTTCCATAAATCCATAGATGGTAAAAAAAAAACAAAAAAAAACATAATTCGAAAAACAAAACCTGACCCCACCATATCATCCCCCCCCACCCCCCACCACCAAGGAGCATCTAGGAAATTTCTATAAAGGTACTTATTTCTTTAACTACCTAATTTATTTATCCATTGATATAACTTATTCCAAGTCTTTCTAGATTCTTGCAGATTGCCTCCTCTTAATCTAACAGTAAGGTTATCCATTTCTGCAGCCTCTAGCATTCTCTGCACAAATTCATTTCTGGTTGGTATTTGGGAGTTTTTCCAGTATTTGGCGTAAAGAATTCTCGCGGTAGTAATTACATGTAGTAGAAGTTTTTTGTCGTATTTAGATAGATTCCCTTTACATACATTTAGTAGGTACATCTCAGGGGTATGACAAATATTAATTTTTAATATTTTCTGTGTCCAGGTGTTAACTAAAGCCCAATATTTTTTGGCTATTTCACAGTTCCACCAAATGTGATAAAGAGACCCCTTCACCTTTTTACATTTCCAGCAAGAGTTAGAATAATTGGGATATATCTTACTTAGCCTTTCTGGTGTTAAATACCACCTATATGCCATCTTATAAATATTTTCTTTAAAGAGAGCAGATCTTGTCAACTTTAGATTTTGAGTCCAGATTTTCTCCCAATATTCCAATTCAACACTATACCCAAAGTCTCGTAGCCACTTGATCCAGCTTTCCTTTACGACTTCACCCATTAATTTAATTTCTAATAGCCATTTGTATAATTTGGAGATAAGCTTTTGTTTGCCCTCAATTATGTTATCAAATTCCAGATTTGTTTTAATAAAGCCCTTTTCTTTGTCTCGCCCAAATTTCGATTTAATTTGATTTTTCAGCCACCAGTCCAGTTTAACATTCTCATTCAAAATCAAATTACAGTCCAAATCTAATAAATTTCTATAATTGAAACTGGCACCCCAGTCATATAAGTTTGGATGACAGGAGGCTTCTACTGGGGATAGCCATAGAGGTGTTCTAGAGTAGATCATACTTTTAAGCTCTATCCAGACTTTATATAGTGATTTCCTGATTTCATGTCTGTGAAATATATTCTCTCTGGTGGGAGGGGAGTACCACAAATAATGATGCCAACCTCTGCTTAGTCCGGTGCCCTCTAATATTAATAATCTCTTATTTTCTAATGTAAACCAATCTACTACCCATATCAGGCAGCATGCCTTATAATATAAATTCCAGTCGGGTCCAACCATTTTGAAAGCTGGAGGGTCTTTTGGGGAGAGGCACTGGATGCTATGCTGAAAATTTGGTGTCTCTACCTCAAAAAACAGCCTCCCAGAGCCCCAGATACCCATGGATCAATTCTCCATTATTTTCTGAGGGAATCAGTCTCCATAGGGAATAATGGAGTGGCCAGCAGACATTTCCCTCCCCCATCCTGCTGTCTGATGACCCTGAAGCGGGGGGGGGGGGGATCCCCTGCCCCCACCTGGAGATTGGCAACCATACTGTGATTCTACATGTTTGCTAACCGTTTTATAACTTGCCTGGTCACTAAAAAGGGATTCTCCTGCCCATCTCTTGGTATTTTTTTAAAATGCTCACTTACCAACACAATTGCAAGCATTAGGCCCATTAAAGCTCTATTTTCCCAGTCTTTTTAATTTAACTTACATATATTTTGGGGCCTGCAAATTCCACCAGAAGAAGCAGCAGTGCTTGCTCCACCTCGTGTGGGATTCATCTGCCCTTCTCAAAAGGTATCCTTACCTCCTGCTGATTTGACCAAGCCAAATAGGGAAAAACAGGGCTTTCTTGGAGGTGGCCCTCACTGGTACCCAGTACCTCTGGGGAAGGCTCTTCAAAGTTCAGAGAGGATATTGGTGGAAATCAGTGCAAACTTATATTTGAATACTAGCACTTCCCTTTTTAAAAACAACACAACACAAAGCACTGGGGGCTGGTGGGGGGAGAAATCTTCCTGTTTTTCAGAGTCAAAACTGCACTCCCTCTGTTCAAGAGAAAGTCCTGAGGCTGGCTTCAGAAGGTGGTTTGAGATCATTCGATATTTGGGCTGCTGGGAGGAGGGATGCCAAGCCTCCAGGTAGGACCTGGGGTTCCATTGGAATTACAGCTCATCTCTAGACTACAGAGATCAGTTCCCCTGGAGAAAAAGGACGCTTTGGAAGGTGGTCTCTGTGGTGTTGTATCCTACTGAATCCCCTGTACTTCCCAAGTTCCATCCCCAAGTCTCCAGGAGTTTCCTAACCTGGATCTGAAGCCCTAACTCCACATCCCTAGGGACACCCCACCCTAAGGTGGGGCTGAAAATCTCCTGGAACTACAACTGATCACCACACTACACCTTCAGAGGGTAGACTCAAGGGCATCACACCTTTTGAGATCCTCACCCATCACCAAACTTCACTGTTCCCTTCTGCCCCCAAATCACTGGGAATTTCCCTGTCTGGAGTTGGCAACCGTAGGTCTCTAACACTGCTTCCGCTCTCACTAGCTCAGGGGTGGCCAAACTTGCTTAACATGAGACGCACAGAACAAGCATCAAATGTTGGAGAGCCGCAAAACATGAACATCAGATGTTTGAGAGCCGCAAGATATGAATGTTGGATGTTTGAGAGCCGCAAGGAATGAAAGGTAGAAAGAAAGCAAATTGGGGGGGGGGGGAGGAAGAAGTGAAAAGAAAGCAACTTTAACTATAAATGCATTCTCCAAGCTGCCAGGTGACCTGGCTTGGAGAAGTGATTTAAAGAGACAGATGCCTTTTCCAAGCCGGCCAACAGGGCGGTGGGGGCTTCGAGAGCCATCCAATATTTGTGAAAGAGCCACATGTGGCTCCTAGGTCAGTTTGGCCACCCCTGCACTAGATGCAAAGTTAATGACGAAGGAGGGCGACGAAGATGGTGAGGGAGGGGTCTAGAGACCAAGTCCTATGAGGAAGGGTTGAAGGAGCTGGGGATGTTTAGCCTGGAGAGGAGGCGTCTGAGAGGTGGTATGATCACCATCTTCGCGGACTTTAAGGGCTGTCATCTAGAGGATGGTGTGGAATTGTTTTCTGTGAACCCAGAAGGTAGGACCAGAACCAATGGGTTGAAATTAAATCAAAAGAGTTTTCGGCTCAACGTTAGGAGGAACTTCCTGTCCGTTAGAGCGATTCCTCAGTGGAACAGGCTTCCTCGGGAAGTTGTGGTTTCTCCTTCCTTGGAGGTTTTTAAACAGAGGCTAGATGGCCATCTGACAGCGATGAAGATCCTGTGAATTTAGGGAGAGGTGTTTGTGAGTTTCCTGCATGGTGCAAGGGGTTGGACTAGATGACCCTGGAGGTCCCTTCCAACTCTATGATTCTATAAAAGGATGTTAGAGTCAATAAACATCCTAAGGTGTGATCTAGTTTCTATTCAGTATTCCCCACCCCCTCTAGTAATGGGGTTTTCAGCTTGGGCTACCACTGGGTCTCTAGGTCCCGGTAAAGGGTACCTCCCCTCCCCATGTGGCAATGAACATATGAAGCTGCCTTCTACTGAATCAGACTCTTGGTCTACTACTCAGACAGGCAGTGGCACTCCAGGGTCTCAAGCTGTGGTTTTTCATGCCTATTTGCCTGGCCCCTTTTTAATTGGAGATGCCGGGGATTGACGAACCAGGGATCTTCTGCTTACCAAGCAGACGCTCTACCATTGAGCCACCCACCCACCGTCCCTCCCCTATGAAGCTGAGGCAGTGAATGGAGCCCAAAGACTGGGAGGCAGAAGCGCTGTGGGGGGGGGAGGGGAAGAGATTTGAAGGGGACTGGAGTTTATTTATTTCTTTATTGAGAAAATTTATATGCTGCCTATTCAGGGACACTGCTTGAGGCTCCTCTCAAGTATCAGAGTGGATTAGTGGTAACAGTCAATAATTTTCCAGTAATCTCTGGCAGTAAAAGAGATTGCCAAGAGGGCAGCACTCTAGGAATCTCCCCCTCCTAGTCTCTATGATGTATCACAATCATAGAGACCCAGGAGAAGCTAGGAGTATTCTTAGCCCACAGCTGGCATGTGTTGGAAAGCCCCAGAGACCAAAGATGTAAGATGAGCACCCCCACCTTATGCCTCTAGTTATACCTTTCCAGCATCAGTTTTCCTGTATCACCTCACTTTTAATTTAATTTCCCTTTAATTTAAATCACTGAAACGGCATTCCTGTTTAAAGTTCAAAAATAATAAAATATTTTATTCAGCATAGAGGGGAAAGGTCAGGTAAAATTTCTGAGGTAAATCAACATAGGTACAGACTTCAGTTCATATGTTGCAAGCAACTGAGAGTTTTTTAAGCTTTTTTTCCAGTGACTTAAGATTCTCTAAGATGAGAGCTTTTGTTTCAGTGTTTCCTAAACACTTCTGTATACCTTTTTGAGTGTATTTGTCCAGATGTGGACAAGAAGAAAATTGGTTTGCACGTTTCTACAAAAGCCAGCTCCATTACCTCCGGCAGACAAATAGGAGATTGGATTTATACCCCACCTTTCGCTACCTGTAGGAATCTCAGAGTGGCTTACAATCTCCTTTCCCTTCCCCTCCCCACAACAAACACCCTGTGAAGTAGGTGGGGCTGAGAGAGCTCTTTAAAGAACTGCTTTTTTGGAATCTCTCCTATGTGATTCAGGGAACTGGGCAAAGGAAGCTTTGACTCTTTTCTATCTTCTGAAGGGGACCTGGAAGGGGAGGAGCTTCAGACAATAGAAGGAAGAGAGGCTTGGCTCAGTAGCTCTCCTGTGCAATTGAGCAGTTCTGGCAAAGCAAGCTGTGATGCAGAAGGAAGCAAGAGAGAGGAAGAAGGAAGCAAACTAGAGCCAGTTGCTCAGGGGTCTGATTGGAGCCCTCTGTGGGCCTGATTCAGCCCCTGGACCTCATGTTTGACACTCATGGCCTGGAACATCCCTGACAAGTGTTTGTCCAGCCACTGCTTAAAGATCTCTGTGGAGGGGAGGGGGGTTCACCACCTCCCTAGGGAGCTGATTCCACTATTGAACAACCCTCCCTGTAAAAAAGTTTTTCCTACAATCCAGTCTATACCTTCCCATCCTTGATATAAACCCATTAAGAGCCCTCTCCTCTGCTGCCAACAGGAATAGCTCCCTGCCCTCCTCTAAGTGACAGCCCTTCATATACTTAAAGCACGGTGTCAAACAAGTGGTCAGTGGGCCAGATCAGGTGCCTGAAGGGCTTCTATCAGGCCTGCAAGCAACTCACTGATGCCTGCTTCCTTCTCCCTCTCTCTTGCTTCCTTCTGCATCACAGCTTGCTTTGCCAGGCTCGCTGAATTCAAGCTACAGAGCAAAACCTTTAATTTCTCCATTGGCTGACCAACACATTAAGCAGCTTATGTATAAAAGCTTGCAATGTTCAGCCATTTCATGTTTCCCTCTGGGTCTTAGGCTCAAAGCACTGACCATGAGATTTCTGTAATGAATATTAGTAAATCAAAAGCAGGTTTGCAACTTACATATACACACCTGAACAGCCTACTCAAGATTGCTATAGCACAGGCATTGTCTCCAGATTTCGATGCAATAGTTCAGAGCAAGAAGTGTTAGTTATCACTATTAAATAAACAAAATATTGCAAGAGTGCTAACATTTTAAGCATGTTTTGTTTAATTGTTTTTGTCTGTGTCCTTTATAAAGTTGATCTCTCTACTACCTGGTATTACATTTTATGGCACACGTGGCCCAGCCTGACAAGGTCTCATTTATGTGAGATTTGGCCCACATAACAAATGAGTTTGACACTCCTGACTTAAAGAGAGCAACCATGTTCCACCCTCAACCCCCTCTTCTCCAGACTGAACATTCCCAAGTCCTTTAGCCTTTCCTCATAGGGCTTGGCCTCCAGGCCCCTGATCATCCCCATAAGTCTCCCCTGCACTCTCTCCAATCTGTCCACATCCTTTTTTTTAAACTTTTCAAAAACTTAAGTGTCTGCATCTTTTTTGAACTGAGGCCTGCAGAACTCAAAAACTCTTACTCTGATCATTTCTATGATCCTGTTTATGTGTTTCTTAATGGCCTTTCCATCTGAACCTTCTTTGGTAGCCCTTGTATCTATAGTTTTCTCTCTCTGGTGAGGACTATATAATATCCTGTATGCTATGAGCTGCTAGAGAAGTTCTTTCAACACTGCAGGCATTTAAATGGCTTCTCCCACGTGAGTTCTTTTGTGCACATTTAGATGTGAAC
The DNA here is from genome assembly GCF_032191835.1 of Heteronotia binoei. Classification (NCBI taxonomy): domain Eukaryota; kingdom Metazoa; phylum Chordata; class Lepidosauria; order Squamata; family Gekkonidae; genus Heteronotia; species Heteronotia binoei. Next base: position 27,638,129 of record NC_083227.1, read on the forward strand.
TGCTGCCAAAACTCTTTCCACATTCCATGCATTTATATGGCTTCTTTCCTGTGTGGATTCTTTGATGTATATTAAGGCCTGGGCGCTGACTGAAGCTTTTCCCACAATCCAGGCATTTATAGGGCTTTTCGCCTGTGTGGATTCTTGCATGTGATTTCAAGTCTGAGCTAATACGGAAACTCCTTCCACACTCTGAGCATTTGTATGGCTTCTCGCCTGTGTGAATTCTTCTATGTGAATGAAGGCTTGAGCTCTGATTGAAGCTTTCTCCACAATCCAGGCATTTATATGGCTTCTCCCCTGTGTGGATTCTTGCGTGTGCTTTAAGGCTTGTGCTGAGACGGAAAGTCTTTCCACACTCCAAGCATTTATATGGCTTTTCTCCTGTGTGGACGCTTTGGTGTACCTTCAGGTGTGAGCTCTGAGTGAAGCCTTTCCCACACTCCTGGCATTTATAGGGTTTCTCTCCAGAATGGACTCTTCGGTGGGAATTAAGGTGTGGTCTCTGACTGAAACATTTTCCACACTCTGTGCACTGGTAGGGTTTCTCCCCGGAGTGGGTTCTCCGATGTGAAGTGAGGTGTGTACTAACAGTAAAGCTCTTTCCACATAGCAAGCATATATATGGCCTCTCTTTTGAGTGGATTCTCTGATGTGTAGTGAGGCTTGAACTCCAGCGGAAACTCTTTCCACATTCCAAGCATTTATGTCGTTTTTTCTCTGATGGGATTAGCTCATGCAAAGTAAGGTCTCTGTTACACGAGGACCTCTTGACACACTCTGAACACTGGCATGGTTTTTCCCCTGTGTGGGTTCTTTTATGAGAAATAAGGTTTTCATTTGGGCCAAAAGTGTTTTTGCACTCTGAACTCTCAGATTGTTCCTTTCTCTGATGGATTCTCTGATGAGAAGTGAGAGTTACAAGCCTGCTGAAGCCCTTTCCACATTCAGAGCATTTGTACGTTTCATCCCCTGCATGGATTCTCTGATGGGAAGAAAAGCTGGATTCACATCTCAAGACCTTTCTGCTTTTAGAATGTTTATTCCTTCTCTTTTCTTTGCTATATCCTTTCTGGGCTGGATTTTCAAGGCGGGTGCCAGCCTGGAAAACGACAACGTGATTCCCTGACTTCTCTGCTTTGCTTTCTTCCTGCCTCACTGACTGTTCTGGATTCCTAGAAGACTTTTCCTCCACTTCATGGCTGGTTGTTTTGAGAGAGACTGCACATCGCTTCCAATAATTCTCATCATCCTGCCTGTTACCTGGTGGAACAAAGACTTCTCATTAGAAGGGGATATAAGTCTATAAGCTGAAGTCACAAGCAATGTTCCCTCTAAGCTGCAGAGTCTTGTGAGCAAAAATTCTACTTTGTGAGCTACTGGCACTAAAGTTGTGAGAGACTGCATCAATGATTATGCTCTGGGGTCATCCTTCCTGAGCTAAGACAAAAATGTGTGAGCTGGAGGCTAAACATCTGTGAGCTGGTTCACGCTAACTCAGCTTAGAGGGAACACTGCTACCTGCTACCAAAAAAAGCCCTGGTTTAGACTAAAGGCTTTCATAGGAGTGGTTTCGTTTATTTCTTTTTTCTTAACATGAACCACTCAGATATATAGCAGAAGGAATGTTTATCAGAGAACAGAGTTCAGCACCACCGAAGACACCACACATAGGGATGAGAGCAGAGGTCCACAGGGGCTGCTGCTCACTTTTAAACCCTTCTATAGTTTGGGACCAATAGCCTTGAAGGACTTCCTACTGTCCTACAGCCAGTTTGGTGTAGTGGTTAAGTGTGCGGACTCTTATCTGGGAGAACTGGGTTTGATTCCCCACTCCTCCACTTGCACCTGCTAGAATGGCCTTGGGTCAGCCATAGCTCTGGCAGAGGTTGTCCTTGAAAAGGCAGCTGCTGGGAGAGCCCTCTCAGCCCCGCCCACCTCATAGGGTGTCTGCTGTGGGGGGAGAAGATATAGGAGATTGTAAGCTGCTCTGAGTCTCTGATTCAGAGAGAAAGACGGGGTATAAATCTGCAGTCTTCTTCTTCCTATGAACCTCATTGACCATTATGGATATCTTCAAATGCTCTACTTCAAGGGCCCTGCCTTCTGAGGTCAGGCATTGACAATCCAGGAGATGGCCTGCTCTGTTGTGGCACCGAAACTCTGGAACTTGATTATCCTGGACTAACTGTCCCTGATGAGGGCCAGGCCATTCTCTGCCCTGGCGGAACTTTTTGCCAAATGATAAAACACCTAGCCGCTCTCTAAAGGAACTGCTCAATCCCCAGCCAATGAAGAGGCTCATCACACATCTAAGCAACCCACCTGCCGACCTCTCCTCTTCTTCAGGGTCTGGGGGAAATGGCGATTCGCTTTCTTGCAGCCAGGAGATGAGGCTAGGCTTGGGAATCACTGCGGAGGAAACAAATGAACTAGTTACTACAAAACATCCCCTCAAGTAAGAGAGGATGTAACAATTAAATGCTTAAGTAATTGCACTGTGTCTCCCTCTCCATAACGTCCCTCTTAACCAGTGGAAATCTAAGGACAAGAGATCTACAGTTTCCAGAGTTCTCGGTTCATGAAACAATGCATCAAGCCTGTTTCAGGTTCACACTGTAGATCTTCTTCAGCAAATAAATGCAGCTCCTAGGATGGTGTGTGATGAACATGAGGGGAGCGCTTCAGTTTCTCATTTTAAGCAACAAAAACATTCCAGGTGAGTTCTTCAAATGTGGAACTCTTATAGAGTCCCTAGAATCTGCCCAGGCTTGTGGGTTTAGATTTGTAACAACTGAGATTAAAGCAGTAATAATAATAATAATAATAATAATAAAATTTTATTTATACCCCGCCCTCCCCGCCAAGGCAGGCTCAGGGCGGCTTACAGGTACGGCAAAGCCATTGAACAATAAAACAGTTATACAATTCAATAAAATTGCAATTTACTGTTAAATTTTTACATAATCTAAAACAATCTAAAAACAGTCTAAAATAATCTCTACTCGCTGTTATCTCAGTTATTAGTATTTGTGATGGCGTGATGTTTATTTCAAGCTCCATCTTGAAAGGCTAGCCGGAAGAGGGTGGTTTTGCACGCCCTACGGAATTGACTAAGGTCCCGTAGGGCCCGCACCTCTTCCGGCAGCTGGTTCCACCACTGGGGTGCTTTTATAGAGAAGGCCTGTTCTCTAGTTATTTTTAGTTTGGCCTCCTTTGGCCCAGGTACTTCCAGGAGATTTTGTGAGCTAGATCGTAGTGCTCTCTGGGGAACATATGGAGAGAGGCGGTCCCTAAGGTAGACAGGTCCTCGGCCAGCAAGTCCAGAGAAGGATTGCTTGAAGACTAAGAGATTTATTCCTGCATAAGCTTTCATGAATCAGAGCTCACTTCTTCAGATGCATGATGTAAACATCCATTCAGCAAATATATTTATACTCAAAACTACCGATCAGAGGGAATCAGGAGAGCCAGTTTGGTGTAGTGGTTAAGTGTGCGGACTCTTATCTGGGAGAACTGGGTTTGATTCCCCACTCCTCCACTTGCACCTGCTAGCATGGCCTTGGGTCAGCCAAGAGAGTTATCGGTCCGCTCAAGAAAGAGCAAGGACCACTCCCAACTGCTCATAGAGAGGAAAAGACAATCTGGAGGGAAAAAATCAGCACCTTTCCCCTTATATCTCTGCAATTTAAAAAAAAGGCTAGGGATATGATGGAGGGGGAGAAATTAGTAGAACATGCCACTAGATGGTTACATAACACTACATTACAGCAATCACCAACTTTTTTTTAAGAAGCCATCAGCTTGGTTGGTTGGTTTGTTTTTCGCCATCAAGTGACAGCTGCAGGGTTTCCAAAGCAAAAGATGCTGAGAAGTGTTTTGCCATTGCCTGCCTCTGCATTACAACCCTGGTATTCCTTGGCGGTCTCCCTTCCAAACACTGAGCAGGACCAACCTTGCTTAGCTTCTGAGATTTGATGAGACTGAGAGAGCTTGGGCTGTCCAGGTGCCATGATCCTGGGCCGAGTGAGGCCTGCAAGCCTCAGGAAAGCCTGCCTAGGAGTTACTGGGGAAAGCCTACATTTCCCAGGATTCCCTCTGACTGGGTGGCCAGGTTTTAGAGGGAAACTGGCCCAGAGAGGGGTGGGGCCTGGGAGGAAAAGATGAAAGGGCCAAGCCCAGACAGGGGGTGTTCTTTTCCTGGAAGGCTAAACTGGAGGCAGGCTGTAGCCTGGAGAGCTTGGAGCAGGGGAAAGACCCTTACCCAAGGGGGTAAGTGTTGATATTAGAGTAGGCACTGTATAGATAGATGCGTTAGGGCATTTGTTTATTTTCCCTTTACCCTTTTACTGGTTAATGCACCTTGTTAATTTATATTGCACTGAAATAAACCTTTTTGTTGTTGTTCACTCTGCCTGGTCCTCACACCTATTATTTGACCTAAGCTACAGGAGGCCTGAAGGGCTTGGGAGGGAACTCTGGGCCTTCTCAAGGGGAACCCTTAACCCAGAGTGGTGACAGCAATTGGTAATACCCCCCTGAGTCGTGACACTAAGCCAAAGCCCTCTGCTGGTACGGCAGCAAAAATGACAGCCAGAAAGGGCTGATGGTGCTGATGTAGGCTCAGCATCTGAAAAGAGTGGGACAAAGTCAGGGGAACAACTGGATAATGGGCCACTGGAGAACACTGTCCAATAATGGAAGCCAAAGCTGTGCATAATGTTGGCAGCTCTAATATCCACCTTGTCCTTGACTGGTGTTTATCTAGCTTCTTGTAGAAACCATAACTGTTAACCAGATAAGGTCTGCACACTTTTCAGCCTAGCACAGGGGTGGCCAAACTGGCTCGGGAGTCACGTGTGGCTCTTTCACACATATTGTGTGGCTCTTGAAGTCCCCATCACCTTGTTGGATGGCTTGGAGAAGGCATTTGTCTCTTTAAATCACTTCTCCAAGCCAAGCCAGCTGGCAGCTTGGAGAATGCATTTGAAGTTAAAGAGGCTTTCTTTCCACCTCTCCGTGCCCATCTATTTTCCTTCCACTTGCGGCTGTCAAAATTCTGATCTTTTATTCTGTGTGGCTCCTACATTAAGCAAGTTTGGCCACCCCTGGCCTAGCAGGACAAAGAGAGCCCAGTGTGCTATTTGACCTGTCTGGTGCTAGAGCTGGTCACTGCACCAGGTAAACTTGACTAATAACATGCTAATGGCAGCTAACCCTATCTAACCAAATTGCGATGAGGAAGGATCAATGGGACCCCCAAAGAATCCTTAATCATAGAAGAAGAATTGCAGATTTATACCCCGCCCTTCTCTCTGAATCAGAGACTCAGAGTGGCTCACAATCTCCTCCCCCTACAACAGACACCCAGTGAGGTTAGTGGGGCTGAGAGGGCTTTCACAGCAACTGCCCTTTCAAAGAAAACCTCTGCCAGAGCTATGGCTGACCCAAGGCCATTCCAGCAGGTGCAAGTGGAGGAGTGGGGAATCAAACCCGGTTCTCCCAGATAAGAGTCCACACACTTAACCACTACACCAAACTGGCTCTCTGGCCCTTAGGCTGCAGACTCATTCATTGGCTCCAACACGAGGAGAGTGGGAGTGTGATGTTACCACCCATCACATGCACCAGTTGCAACTGATATACTGCCATGATTATTTAATTTAATTTTTTAATTTATACACCGCCCTACCCCACGAGCAGGCTCTGGATGGCTGACATTAAACAACCTTACAAAACATCAAGGAGACCACATCCAAACTAAATAATCTCATAATTACAGAATTAACAGAAACCATGATCCACATTATTGGCAACAAGTCATAAACCACATATAGGCTGGTAGTGTTCAGCATAACATAAACACCTAGATGGTAAGGTGCTGGGGGAAGCGATGATTTCAGGGGACACCCGCTGGGTCCATTAAAAGCCTGACAGAAGAACTCCGTCTTACAGGCCCTGTGAAACTTAGATAAGTCCTGCAGGGCCCAGATCTCCAGTGGGAGCTCATTCCGCCAGATGGGGGCCCGGACTGAAAAGGCTCTGGCCCTTGATGAAGCCAGTGAGAGATCCTTAGGACCAGGGATCACAAGAAGATGTGCAGCTGACCTCAGAACCCAGGGGGGCTCGTATAGGGAGAGGCGGTCCTGAAGATATGCAGGCTCCAGGCTGTAAAAGGCCTTAAAGGTAAGGTTCAACACCTTGAAATGGATCTGATACTCAAGGGAGAATAATTACATTCATTATCCATTTCAAAGGGATACACAACTCTAATTATTAAAATTTAAATTGAGGATTCAACAAATGGTATCGATTAAGCCAAAAAACCCTCAACGCAGACCAGGCATGTCCAGGGCCACCCTCTCTTGCAGCAGAGATGAGGAGATTTCTGAGGAGGAGAAGAAATTGAATTTATATCCCACCCTTCACTCAAGAGCCTCAGAGCAGCTTACAGTTGCCTTTCCCTTCCCCCCCCCCCACAACAGAAACCCTGTGAGGTAGGTGGGACTGAGAGAGCTCTGAGAGAGTTATGACTGACCCGAGGTAACTCCAGCAGCTGTATGTGGAGGAGTGGGGAATCAAACTCCTTTCTCCCAGATAAGAGTCCATGCCTTTTAGCACTACACCAGCTGGGGTAACAGAATGTAACAGGGCAATGCTGTAACACAGGGCCCCCCAACCCCTGGGCTGTGTACTGGTCCATGGCCTGTTAGCAACCGGCCATGAGTTGTATAATTATTTCATTATATATTACAATGTAGTAACAATAAGATGACGACATTGGATTTATATCCTGCCCTCCACTCCAAATTTCAGGGTCTCAGAGTGGCTCACAATCTCCTTTACCTTCCTCCCCAACATCAGACACCTTGTGAAGAAGAAGAAGAAGATATTGGATTTATATCCCGCCCTCCACTCCAAAGAGTCTCAGAGCGGCTTACAATCTCCTTTACCTTCCTCCCCCACAACAGACACCCTGTGACACCCTGGGAGGTGGGTGGGGCTAGAGAGGGCTCTCACAGCAGCTGCCCTTTCAAGGACAACCTCTGCCAGAGCTATGGCTGACCCAAGGCCATTCCAGCAGGTGCAAGTGGAGGAGTGGGGAATCAAACCAGGTTCTCCCAGATAAGAGTCCGCACACTTATGGGTGGGGCTGAGAGAGCTCTCCCCAGAAGCTGCCCTTTCAAGAAGAATTACAGATTTATACCCCGCCCTTCTCTCTGAATCAGAGACTCAGAGCAGCTTACAATCTCCTATATCTTCTCCCCCCACAACAGACACCCTGTGAGGTGGGTGGGGCTGAGAGGGCTCTCACAGCAGCTGCCCTTTCAAGGAGCACTCTGAGAGAGCTGTGGCTGACCCAAGGCCATTCCAGCAGCTGCAAGTGGAGGAGTGAGGAATCAAACCCGGTTCTCCCAGACAAGAGTCCACACATTTAACCACCACACCGAACTAACAGAAATAAAGTGCACAATGGTATCATCCCAAAACCATCCCCACCCCCACCCCGGTCTGTGGAAAACCGGTCCCTGGTGCCAAAAAGATTAGGGACCACTGCTGTACCAGAACAGTCCAGGAAGACATTTCAAGAGAGAGAATGCACCTCTAGACTACACAAATGGTGGTGAAAAGCATCACCAAGTCGCAGCTAACTTATGGCGGCCCGGCAGGGTTTTTAAGGCAAGACATTCAGAGGTGGTCTCCCATTCCCTGCTTCTGTGCAGCACAACCCAGGACTTCCTTGGTGGTCTATCCAAGTACTGTTTGTTTATATGTTGCTGTTAACTGCAATCTATTTCTACTGGAGAAATGCTATTTCTTTCATTTCCTGCCCTGCCACGTTTCATACTTAAGCCTCATTTCAGATACCTGCTAAACTAGGAGGAGGAGGAAGAAGCAGCTGTGAAGTTGCAAGCTACTCAGGACCACGGGTTTTCAAGCCAAGAGATGAGCAGAGGTGGGCTGTCATTGCCTTCCTCTGCACAGCAACCCTGGTCTTCCCATCCAGGCCCTTTTAGACTGCTGACTGGTTGTCTCTCGTCATCCTATGGACCGTTCTTCTATGGACTTATGTTACAAGCTGCTTTGAGTCTCATTAAGAAAGGCAGACTATAAATTATATAAATAAATAAAGAAGCAACCGTGGCATAAATCACAGCTTCCAAATCTAATGCCAAGCAAGATTTTTGAGGAGGAAGAGGAGGAGATTGGATTTATACCCAGCCCTTCGCTCAGAGTGGCTTACAGTCTCCTTTCCCTTTCCCTCCTTCCCCTCTCCACAACAGATACCCTGTGAGTTAGGTGGGGCTGAGAGAGGGAGCCTTACCCAGAGAGGCCACAGTCTTATAATTCTCCAGCATGACTTCTCTGTACAAAGCTCTCTGCTCAAGACTCAGCAACGCCCACTCGGCCTTCGTGAAACGCACGGCCACCTCCTCGAAGGAAATTGGACGCTGAAAAAGAAGGAAGATGCTTTTTTTTCTCACAACTGAGCTCACAGAAAATCCACCCACTCCTGCCCAAATCTGCTTTTGCTCACAATATAGAAAAAAGTACATGGTTCTGCCTTGTACTTAATCAGCCACTCTTCTATCAAGGTCACTACTGTCCAGTCCAACCAGCAAAGGCTCTCCAGAGACTCATGCTGGGGTTGAACTTGAGGCCTTCTGCATGCCAAGCGGACCCTCTATCGCTGAGCCACAACCCCTCCTCCAGCAACTGCTGATATTAGGACCACACAGCCTCCTGAACAGGCTGCTGTGCTACCTTGCAGTTATTAGAAAGCCATGGAAATACATTTTATTTATTCTTGATATAAGAAAATTAGGCCCCTTTTTTCTGTGGAGAAGTCTAAGGCAGCTTACAAAAAAATAAAAAGGTTCCAAATCGCAAAGACAAACAGAAATGGTTCCTTTCAGCCCTGCAGGAGGAAAAGGAGGCACCAAACTTCTCTTCACAGGTGATCCATCCTTTACCTGAGATAGCAGCATCTTAAATGTTTCCACACCACCCCAAACAGGAGACGTTTCGGAACCCGGCTCTGATGCTCTCACTGCCTGTAGGGAGACACATTTATTCTGAGTTGTTTACTTCATTTAGAGTTGTTTACTTCATCTTTAAAGAGCCCTGTGGCACAGAGTGGTAAAGCTGTACTGCAGTCAGAGCCCTCTGCTCACGACCTGAGTTCAATCCCAGGGAAGCTGGTTCAGGTAGCCGGCTGCAGGTTGACTCAGCCTTCCATCCTTCCGAGGTTGGTCAAATGAGTACCCAGCTTGCTGGGGGGGGGTGGTGGTGGTGGTGGAATGTACATGAATGGGGAAGGCAATGGCAAACCACCCTGTAAAAAGTCTGCCGTGAAAACGTTGTGAAAGCAGCGTCACCCCAGAGTCGGAAACGACTGGTGCTTGCACAGGGGACTACCTTTACCTTTACCTTTTTACTTCATCTTTCTCCTCAAAGGGGACCAAAAGTGGCTTACGTTGTTCTTCTCTCCTCTGTTCTGTCCTCACAACCACCCTGTGAGGTAGGTCAAACCCAGAGCATGCAACTGCTCCAAACTCAGCCAGCAAGCTTCCGTGGTAGAGTAGATATCTGAATTTGGACCTCCGAGATCCTAGTCAGAGACCGATTTTGCACTCACCTTACCCCGCTCTCAAGTTTGTCTTCTCAGCTCCACTTCCTTCCCCCTATCTGCCCCAGGGCTGCAGTAAGCATTGCTGTTTTCACACAGCCAACAGAAACTGGTTTTTAGCGGTTTCTGTTTCCCGTGCGAAAACTCCGACACCTGCTGCAGCCCCAAGGCAGATAGTGGGAAATTGGAAGGCAGCTGTACTAAGACGAATGTGAGAGCGGCATAGGTGAGTGCAAAATCGGTCAGAGACTCTGCCCACGAACACACTAGCTCTAACAGCTCAGAGAGATTCTTAACTCCCTTTGTTTTAAAGGAGGAGGTATCTCCACCCTCCCAGTCTGTGCTGCCTCCCTCCCCAATAGGGGACTTGTAAGCGGCTTACATTGTTCTCCTCCTTCCCATTTTATCCTCACAACAACCCCATAAAGCAGGTTAGATTGAGTGCGCGTGACCAGCCCAACCCTCCACGGCAGAGAGGGGATTCAAACCTTCTATTCCCAGATCACATGTGAGAGGATAACCATTTCAGAAACCCATGGAAATCAATTTTATTTCAGGGAGAGGAGAAAAGGGGAAAAAAGAAAGAAACAGAAATACTCATGTGTGAGAATTACCTTAAAAACGAGGCCTGCTCTGCAAGTCAGAGGGGCCCTGAATCACACAGGGCTGATAACTTCAACTGGCGAATGCCAAAACAGTCCAGCCTTGAGCTCCCTCAGGCATGTTTCTCCACACTGGGTCTCTGCCCAAAAAAGGGATGCTGAAATGGAAGCTGCTGGCTTTCCCTAACTCCCAGAGAACAGGTCGCCCTGGAGGAGAGAAACAAACAACCTATGACTCTGTGAGGTGATTCACAGGACAGTGTAATTTGAAGCAAAACCGTTTACTGCTGGATCAAACCATTCAGCCCTGCCTCCCATTTTGGGCAGTGGCTATTCAGATGCCTCTGGGAAACCCATAAGCAGAGACGGATGCCCCCCCCTCCGTTCACGGCCTAACGTATTATAAAGCAAACTGCATTGGACTGTAGAACTGTGGTCTCGGTCAGAAAAAGCTAGCCTGGAGAAGCAGCCATTTTTCCTCATGATGAGACAAGCATAACAGGATTTGATGGGTGGGGAGGAGGGGAGAGCTGCCCAACTTGTATCCCTTGTGTAGGAATGTTGGTAGGTTCACAAAGGACTGAGAGAAGTGTCATCCTTCAAAATTCCCCCTTTTCCACAGTGATAGAGGGGACAGGAACTGGACCATGTCCTCAGACTTCCTTTCTATGGAGCAACCCTTTCAGTTTTCCCTTACAGACACATCCCCAATAGCAGCCCAATAGCAAGCTTTGCCATTCATTTCCTGAAGGAAACAAGATCAGTAGGCATTCTGGGATTCACAAAATCCCTTTCTGCACCCTAATGTGGATGGGAAGGGGGAAATTGTCCTTAGAAGTACACAAATCTGGACAAGAGGGCGTGTCCCCCATAGCCTCCTGTCCACAGTAGGGTTGCCAAGTCCCTTGGAGCCTCCGGCGGGGGACTTACCTCACTCTAAGGTGTACCATAGAGTTTTACCTCCCAGACGGCTAGAGCGTCCAGAAAAACCATAGAGTTTTCCCAGAAACGCCTAGAGTGGCTGCCACATGACGTTGCCAGCATGATGATGCCATTCACAGGTGATGTCATCATGCTGGTGATGTCGGAGGAGTTTCCCCCTGCCGGCCCAATGTGATAGAGGGGACAGGAACTGGACCATGTCCTCAGACCTCCCATATCAGGGAATTCCCCTTTAGCAGCCCTAATCCAGAGTGACTCCATAGAAATCAATTGGTTTTCACTACACTTATCAAAACTATGTTATGTTATTAGTCACAGCCGCATTATTTATTTATTTATTTAGTGGACTTATATCCCGCCCTTCTCACCGAAGTGTCTCAGGGCGGCTCACAGCATAATAATTCATACAATTCGATTTAAAACATTTACAAATACAATTACTTTGTCTCACTAGGAATCTTTGCTGTTAGCCTGAAATATTATTACATCTTAGTAGCTTACTCACTGCTTGCTTGACTATTGTATTTTTTAATTTGCTTTTTGATTATCTTGAAAGTTGTTGTTTAAAATAATACTCGCCATCCAAATTTGGGTCTCAGTGAGAAAGACAGACTATAAATGAAAATAAATACTTCACACAAGATATGGATAACTGCATGTTAACAAAACAGGGGGAATCCTAAAAAAAGAAAGGCCAATCAAATAATTTTAAAAGTTTAGAAAAATGTAAAGTGCTTCCAATTATCAAAATGTAAATTGCTTGCACTTATTAAAATGCAGTGTTTACCTCTTATTGAATCACAGTTTTCCTTACATTCCTATAACTCAGTGGAGGATGCAGGAAACAAATCATTCACTTCAGATTGCCAAAAAGTATTTGCCCTCACTTCAGTTGCTATTAACTTAATCTGTTGAGTTAATTTTCCCAGAAAATATGTATTGTGCAAACACGCCTACTGCACAAACTTTCATTGGACTGCACGTGATTTTAACTCTCCTCCACCCTATTTCTATTTCTCTCTTGCTTTAATAGCTCCTCCCCCCAAAAAAACACCCCCTTTGCCCACACCACACCCCATCCAACTGGCCTTCTCAGTGAAATCTCCAAAGTTCTCCGGCAGATTTCTTGAGGAAGTGATGAGCCAGGAAGGTTCAAGTCCAAATAATGCCCCGCCCTCCCCAATTTTCTTTTACTCTAAGAATCTTCAACTTTCTTGTTTTAATCACTGGACCACTCAAAAGCCTCTTAGGGAGGATGAGCCAAATCAGGATTTATCCCTGGGCTGGGATTGAAGCTGGTTTTTGGAAGAGAAACAAGCAAGGAGGAACAGGGGAATTACTATCTGCTCCCAACCATGGGAAAATAACTTGGGATTTCTCTCTCCGGCCCCCCACCCCGCCAAAATCTGGTGGAAAATGCTTTTAGGCAGAAAGGGTGTTGCAAGCAGTGTTCCCTCTGAAATGAATTAGTGTGAGCTAGCTCATGGTTTTTTAGCCTCCAGCTCATCCATTTGTCTGAGCTCAGGAAGGAGGACCCCAGAGCAAACTAATTCATGCAGCAGCTCACAACTTTCATGCCAGTAGCTCACGCAGTAGAATTTTTGCTCAGAAGACTCTACAGCAGGGGTGGCCCAACTTGCTTAATGTAAGAGCCACACAGAATAAACAGCAGATGTTTGAGAGCCAGGAGCGAGGGAAGGAGGAAGGAAACTTTAAATGCATTCTCCTAGCCACTGGCTGGCTTGACTTGGGGAAGTGATTTAAAGAGACAAATACCTTCTCCAAGCTAGCCATTGGGGGCTTCGAGAGCCACACAATATGTGTGAAAGAGCCACATGTGGCTCCCAGCCACAGTTCGGCCACCCCTGCTCTACAGCATAGAGGAAGGATTGGTTGCAAGACGAGGGGGGAAGGAAGAGAGGGAAGACAGGTCACGGCCTGAGTTGGGGGGGGGGGGGGTTTGTCCTCCATCCCCCCTCCCACACTTGGGACTGACTTACAACACACGCGCTGCCCCACCTCCCCGGTACAATCCTCCTCACGTAAGCGCAGTCCCATGAGCCATGGGGGAAAGTTTTGCGATAACTTGGAATTCCTCTCCCTTATTTTGCAATAACTTCTAAAGTTCCTCTTCCCTGTAATGCATGGCCGGAAAACGCCTGCCTTTGCAAGTCTGGCGCTCTAGTAACACCAACACCACCCCCGAGATTCTACATGTTTGCTAACCATCTTGTAACTCGTTTGGGTCATTCAAAAGGCATTATGCTGATTATGTCTTGAGATATATTTTTAAATGCTCGCTTAGCAACGCAGCTGCAAACGTTAGGCCCATTGACTTAACATTTTTCAATTTTTTCCAGCCTTTTTCATTTTACTTACATATATTTCAGGGCCTGCCGTGCTTGCTCCCAGCTGTGTTACGCAGATTTGTTTTGCCCTTCCCACCGGCTATGCCTCCTTCCCGCTTATGCACAAGGAACTCTGGGACTTGTAGTTCGGTGAGGCCCTCCCCAAAGAAAGCCTGATTTGTGTAATGTCCCCCTTTGGCTGTGCAATGTCCCCGGTTACGGACTCAGAGTATTCACTCAGGTACCCGTCCTCAGGCCCGTTCATCAGAGACAAACTGGCTCAAAGCATCAGCCCTCTATTTGCAAGAAGACCACTCCAACAATTAACAGCTTCAGTCGGCATACAGAACTGGAAACTGAAACCAGATCTCCACCTAATAGGACCAAACCAAATCACACAAATACCAGCAGAGGAGCAGACTGTTCCATTACATACAAACAGGTATACCATAAATATTCCCACAGTTTGGAATGGTACACTGGAATGTATTTATCTGGCATGGGACAGGGAAGATCGCTCTGCACAACTAATCCCCCCAACTTCAGAAAAAGGAGAGGAGACAGAAGGAGCGTAATGGCACAATCTCAGTTAATCTCAGAGGTCCACAATTAAGGATACATCTGGCCAAGTTCCAAATCTTGATATACGTATTTTCTTCACTTCATATTTCCCCCCAGACTTAAACCCAAACTGATGGTAACAGTATAAACGAAGCCTGTTATTCCTGTTTGGTGGTGAATCTGTTAAACATCTTCATTATGCTGTATGCTAATTTCTAAGATTTTATAATTTTTATTGGTTTTAACTACAAAAGAAAAAAGCATAAACATAGATACAAAAAAAAGGGAGGGGAGGGCATATACAGAATGGGAAAAGCAGAAAAAAATACAAATATATCAGTTTTAATTCTACCTCCAAATAAAATATCCAATTCGTTCTACCTGCAAATATAGCGTTCTCCATATATTTTACCATCTTTATCTTTCGTTATAAAACATTTTTACTAAACTATTATTTGCAATACAAGTCTAAACAGTTCTTCTTCAACACATATAAGTATAAACAAGTTAGAGCAATCTCAACACAGAACTAGCTGCTTTGGCACTGTATGCTAATTTCCTGCTCACCCTCTACCTATATGTATGGACTGGTAATTTCCATTTTGTTGTATCTGAAGAAGTGTGCATGCACATGAAAACTTCTGCCTTGAATAAAACTTTGTTGTCCTTAATGGTGCCCCTTTGTTCTGTTGCTTCAGATCAAGACAGTTACCCACCTGGACCTGTTTTTCCCTGATTGACATTGTCTACTACCCAAGACAGTATCAAATGAGAGAAAGCAGGGCTTTCTTGGTGGTGGGCCTCCCTGGTACTGAATACTAGTACCTTTTGAGAAGGCTCTCCTAAATCCTATAGGGAGATTGGTGGCAATCAGGGCAACTTTATATATAGGGGTGCCATGCCACCCAGGTTGGGAAATATCTAGGGATTTGAGGGTGCAGGTTTGGGAAGGGGAGGGAATTCAATGGGGCATAAATGCCATAGAGTCCACCTTCCAAAGCAGCCATTTTCTCCAAGGGACATGATCTCTGCCACCTGGAGATTAGTCATGATCAGGGCTTTTTTTGCACAGGGACGCAGTTCCGGCTGGCTTGGTGTCAAGAAGTGTGACCTAATATGCAAATGAGTTTGTGCTGGGCTTTTCCTACAAAAAAGACCTGTGTGAAACAACGGTGACATCAGGGGGTGCGGCCTAATACGCAAATAAGCTCCTGCTGGGCTTTCTCTGCAAAAATAGCCCTGGTCATGATTCCCAGGAGATTTCAAGTCACCACTTGGAGGCTTGCTACCCTACCCATATATGAGTATTGGCACTGCCTTTTTAAACAACAAAAACTCAGGTGAGGGAACAAATCTTCCTGTTCTTTGGACTCACTCAGACAACCTGAGCTCCCTCCGTTTGAGAGAAGGGCTGGAAGTAGGGTTGCCAATCCCCAGGTGGGAAAATAGAAACAACCCACAGGGTTATAGCGACCACAATTACTAATATTTCATGCACTATAATTCCAAATGTATAGGTGAAATACAGCACACACATACATTAGATTATGGAACACTCGCAAAAATGTCTCGGTGCACTAAAAGTTCACAATACAAAGTAGAGGCCCCAGGTGGGGGCAAGTAGAACCCCCAGGTGAGGGCAGGGGATCCTCCAGGTTGGAGGCCCTCTCCCCCTGCTTCAGGGTTGTCAGAAAGCGGGGGCAGGGAGGGAAAGGCCTGCTGGGCATGTATTTTATTTCCTATGGAGACAGAGTCCCACAGGGTATAATGGGAAATTGATCCATGGGTACCTGGGGCTCGGCGGGGGGGGGGGGGCTGTTTTTTGAGATTGCCACCAAATTTGCAGCACAGCATTTGGTACCTCGCCTCAAAAATACCCTTCAAGTTTCAAAAGGATTGGATCAGGAGGTCCAATTCTATGAGCCCAAAAAGAAGGTGCCCCTATCCTTCATTATTTCTAATGGAAGGAAGGCATTTAAAAAGTGTGCGGTCCCTTTAAGTGTGATGGCCAGAACTCCCTTTGGAGTTCAGCTATGCTTGTCACAACCTTGCTCCTGGCTCCACCCCCAGTGTCTCCTGGCTCCATCCCCAAAGACCCCAGATATTTTTTGAATTGGACATGGCAACCCTAGCTGGAAGCTGGGTTCAGAAGTTTGCAATTTTAGGGCTGCATGCTGAAGCTGAAGCTCAAATACTTTGGCCACCAAATGAGAAGGGAGCACTCAGTGGAAAAGACCCTGATGCCGGGAAAGACAGAAGGCAAAAGAAAAAGGGGACAGCAAAAGATGCAATGGTTGGACAGCGTTACTGATACAACTAACATGGATTTGAGCGGACTTCAGAGGAGGGTGGAAGACAGGAGGGCTTGGCGTGACTTGGTCCATGGGGTCGCAAAGAGTCGGACTCGACTGCAACTGAACAACAAAATATAATGGTTGTTGCTATGTTAGGGCTGCATTCTACAATGTTGACGAAATAAACTGGAGCCACAGCATTCCGTGATGTAAAAATTATTGACTCCATGGTAAAAATGGCATGTTTTGAATACTACACAAACTCTTCATACTGAGGAAACTCCATATGCTTCTGGAATTGGAGCAGTAAAGCTTTACAGAAGCCAGCACAGTGATAATTTCACTGATCATTACTTTTATAAATCAGACCCTTGATAACTTTGTCTGAAACGGATTATATAGTGACTGATTATCCACTGGGTTTCACATTATTTTCATACTAAATATTGTCAGGTCGTGATTTATTGTGTGCTTGTATCAGTGACAGTGAAGGATTTATGGAATATTAATGCTTTTGTGTTACATATGATATGTGTGTCTTAACAAGATGGGATTTTGATCTTTCCTGTATTTTGACATAAATAAGTAGACATTTCTTAGATTTATTAAATTATACACACACAGGGCTTTTTTTTGTAGCAGGAACTCCTCTGCATATCAGGTCACACACCCCTGATGTAGCCAATTGTCCAAGGGCTTACAGGGCTCTTAGTACAGGGCCAACTGTAAGCTCCAGGAGGATTGGCTACATCAGGGCTGTGTGGCCTAATATGCAAAGGAGTTCTTGCTACAAAAAAAGCCATGGAGAACATGGCTCCTTCAAAGGGCAGACTCCAGGGTGTAAGGAATAGCTGCCATTAAGCCTTAATTGGGCTTATCAGTTTCCTTAGCCTGGAATAGATCCAGAGGAGTTAGCTGCGTTAGTCTGCTATTGCAAAATAGTAGAGTCCAGTAGCACCTTTAAGACTAACCATTTTTATTGTAGTGAACCACACAAGAGCCCCGTGGTGCAGAGTGGTAAGCTGCAGTATAGAGGTCCAAGCTCTGCTCACGACCCGAGTTTGAGCCATTCCAGCAGCTGCAAGTGGAAGAGTGGGGAATCAAACCCGGTTCTCCCAGATAAGAGTCCATGCACATAACTGCTACCCCAAACTGGCTTTCTGCTTGAGGCTCCTCTCAAAAACTGGAGCAGATTCTTGAATCTGAACTAACAGGTGGGTAACGATCAAGATTTTTTTCTATGATCTCTGGTGGTGAAATAGCCTGCCAGAGAGGCAGCACTCTAGGAATCTCCCTAGTCTCTCTGATGTAAACATAGACACATGTCTCTATGATGTAACCATAGAGACACAGGAAGAAGCTAGGAGTATTGTTATCTCATAATAGGCATGTGTTGGGGTACCCTATAAAGGCAGGAGGAGAAGAAATTGGATCTATACCCTGTCCTTCACTACCAGGAGTCTCAGAGTGGCTTACAACTTTCCTTCTCTTCCCCACAACAGACACCCTGTAAGCAATACTCCCTCTAAGCTGTGGAGTCTTGTAAGCAAAAAGTATACGTTGTTAGCTACTAGCATTAAAGTTGTGAGCTTAAGAACATAAGAGAAGCCATGTTGGATTAGGCCAATGGCCCATCCAGTCCAACACTCTGTGTCACACAGTGGCCAAATTTTATACATTCATACATATATATATATATATATATATATATATATATATATATATATACACACACACACACATACACATACATACACACACACACACTGTGGCTAATAGCCACTGATGGACCTCTGCTCCATATTTTTACCTAACCCCCTCTTGAAGCTGGCTCTGCTTGTAGCTGCTACCACCTCCTGTGGCAGTGAATTCCACATGTTCATCACCCTTTGGGTGAAAAAGTACCTCCTTTTATCCATTCTAACCCAACTGCTCAGCAATTTCATTGAATGCTCACAAGTTCTTGTATCGTGAGAAAGGGAGAAAAGTACTTCTATCTCTACCTTCTCCATCCCATGCATAATCTTGTAGACCTCTATCATGTCACCCCGCAGTCGACGTTTCTCCAAGCTTCTACATAAATTAGTTTGCTCTGGGGGCCAATTTTCCTGAGCTAAGACAAAAATGTGTGAGCCAGAAGCTAAAAAAACTGTGAGCTAGATCACACTAACTCAGCTTAGAGGGAACACTGCCTGTAAGGTAGGTGGGACTGAGAGGGCCCTCCCAGAACTGCTCTTGAGCAGGACAAAAGAGCTCTGTGAGAACTTGTGGCTGACCCAAGGTCACATCAGCAGGTCACCCAAGGTCACATCAGCAGGTACATGTGAAGGGAGAGCCAGTTTGGTGTAGTGGTTAAGTGTGCGGACTCTTATCTGGGAGAACCGGGTTTGATTCCCCACTCCTCCACTTGCACCTGCTAGCATGGCCTTGGGTCAGCCATAGCTCTGGCAGAGGTTGTCCTTGAAAGGGCAGCTGCTGTGAGAGCTGTCTCCAGCCCCACCCACCTCACAGGGTGTCTGTTGTGGGGGAGGAAGGTAAAGGAGATTGTGAGCCGCTCTGAGACTCTTTGGAGTGGAGGGCGGGATATAAATCCAATATCCAATCCAATATCCAAGGGTGGGTCCATGCACTTAAGGTCACATCAGCAGGTACATGTGAAGGGTGAGTCCATGCACTTAACCACTACACCAAACTGGTTCTCTGATGTGCACTGCACCTGACTCCCTCCACAGTTCTCTTTTCCCAGCATTAGCTTTCCTGAGTCAGTTCACTTCTCCCAGTGTGGACAAGAAGAAATTTGGTTTGCACATTTCTACTAAAACCAGCTCCACCTAAGGCAGGCAGGTAGGCTTCTGTGCTTGCTGAGTCCCAGAAAGGGACAGAAATAAATCTGGGCAAGGAGAGTTAGGATAACCTCCCCTTCCCCTTCACTGAATTATTACCTTTTTGCAGGGCCTGCAACACAGAGCTCTTCCGCCAGGCCT
This sequence comes from Heteronotia binoei, assembly GCF_032191835.1. Taxonomy (NCBI): domain Eukaryota; kingdom Metazoa; phylum Chordata; class Lepidosauria; order Squamata; family Gekkonidae; genus Heteronotia; species Heteronotia binoei. The sequence goes on from NC_083227.1 coordinate 27,657,491, forward strand.
TCGGTTGAGGCAGCGGACGTCATAGAATCATAGAGCGTACTATTCCATTGAGTGGCCTCTATGCTATGACATCATCTCTTTACCATCATTTATTTTAACTATAGTCACAGACCTTTTTTGTTGTTGTTCAGTCGCACAATCGAGTCCGACTCTTTGAGACCCCATGGACAAAGTCGCGCCAGGCCCTCCTGTCTTCCACCATCCTCCGAAGTCTGCTCAAATTCGTGTTTGTTCCATCAGTAACACTGTCCAGCCATCTCATCTTTTGCTGTCCCCTTCTTCTTTTGCCTTCTGTCTTTCTTAGAATCAGGATCTTCTCCAGGGAGTGCTCCCTTCTCATTGGTTGGCAAAGTATTTGAGCTTCAGCTTCAGAATCTGACCTTGCAGGGAACATCCCTGATTTGATCTTCTTGTAGTCCAAGGGACTCTCAAGAGTCTTCTCCAGCACCACAGTTCAAAAACATCTATTCTTCTGCGCTCGGCCTTTCTTATGGTCCAGATCTCACAGCTATACATTACTACTTGGAATACCATTGCTTTGACTATATGGACTTTTGTTGGCAGGGTGTTGGCAGACCAGACCAGCGTCAGGGTGATGTCTCTACTTTTTATTATACCGCCCAGCTTCGCCATAGCTGTCCTCCCAAGGAGCAAACGTCTTTTAATTTCATGGCTAAAGTCACCATCTGCAGTGATCTTGGATACCAGAAATGTGAAGTCTGTCATAACTTCCATGTCTTCCCCTTCTATTTACCAAGGTGTGATGGAGCCGGATGCCACGATCTTAGTTTTTTTGATGTTGAGTTTCAAGCCTACTTTTGTGCTCTCCTCTTTCACCCTCAACAAGAGGTTCTTTAGGTTCTTCTCACTTTCTGCCATTAGAGTAGTGTCATCTGCATATCTGAGGTTGTTGATGTTTTCCCTGGCAATCTTAATTCCGGCTTGTGCTTCATCAAGGCCAGCATTCTGAACGTAATCTGCATATCAATTAAATAAACCATGCCACCACCCACAATGTAGTTTATATTTGTATCTGTTTTTAACTGTATAATTTGAATTGTTATTTATTATGCTATTATCCACCCTGAGCCTATTGCTGGGAAAGAGCGGAATACAAACTAACTAACTTAAGGGCTGTCTTCTCTAAACTGAGGCCTGATAAGTTAGGTCAGGGATGGCGAACGATACCTCTCCAGATGTTTTTTTGCCTACAACTCCCAGCAGCCCCAGCCATTGGCCATGTTGGCTGGGGATGATGGGAGTTGTAGGCAAAAAAATCTGGAGAGCTACCATTGGCCACCCCTGAGTTAGGTCCAACAAGTCACTATGCCTTACAGACTGCTTTATTGAGAATAAACCAGCTTTGCTGAAGTCGGATGCTGAATGCATTCTGAAATGTTACAACAAAAGAAATGTCCAGCACCACCTAACGTTGTTGGATTATTCCTGGATTTTTAAAAAATTAACCCTGTCCAAATGAAAGGTGTTTTTCTCTTGATCAAACCATCTGTGACTTTTGAAAATTCTTTGCTGCCCACTGCAAAACCGCATTTACTATGCAGAAAATCTGCACACAACATTCATATTACCCTCCCAAAACTTGTACTGCCCCCTTTCTTACTTTCCACTCTTATCAATAGTTTGATCTTACATAAATCATTTTTCTACAAAAGCAACTCACAAACTCTTAAAACGCTTTAAAACAAAGGAACTACAATTTAAATGGTTTGTGGTTTATTAAATTTATATCCCGCCCTCCCTGCCAAGGCAGGCTTAGGGCAGCTTACGACAATAAAGAGACAAAGAAAAACTGGGCTACAAAGAGCCATTGTAATACTGTGTACAATTCTGTTCGCCACACCTCAAAAAAGATATTCCAGCATTGGAAAAGTGCAGAAAAGGGCAACTAGAATGATTAAAGGGCTGGAACACTTTCCCTGTGAAGAAAGGTTAAAGCAGCTGGGGCTCTTTAGCTTGGACAAACATCAACTCAGGGGTGACATGATAGAGGTTTACGAGATTAGGCATGGATAGAGAAGGTAGAGAAATACGTACTTTTCTCCCTTTCTCACAATACAAGAACTTGTGGGCAGTCAATGAAATTGCTGAGCAGTTGGGTTAGAATGGATAAAAGGAAGTACTTCTTCATCCAAAGAGTGATTAGCACATGAAACTCACTGCCACAGGAGGTGGTGGCAGCTACATGCATAGATGGCTTCAAGAGAGGACTGGATAAACATATGGAGCAGAGGTCCATCAGTGGCGATTAGCCACGGGAGATAGATGGAACTCTCTGTCTGGGGTAAGTGATGCTCTGTATTTTTGGTGCTGGGGGGTGGGCAACAGTGGGTGAGCTTCTGGTGTTGGACTGGATGGGCCATTGCCTGATCCAACACAGGCCCCCGAGCAAGTGGCTATCATCTGCTTCCTTCTCCCTTTCTCTTGCTTCCTTCTGCATAACAGCTTGCTTTGCAAGGCTTGCTCAATTGCACAGGAGCTACAGAGCAAAACCTCTATTTTCTCCATTGGCTGAGGCTCCTCCCTTGGGGAGGAAGGGGGGAGGAATAGCTTGCTTTGCCAGGCTCTCTCAATTGCACAGCAGAGCTACTGAGCCAAGCCTCTCTTCCTTCTATTGGCTGAGGCTCGTCCCTCCCCCCCAATCCCTGGAGAAGGAAGGAAAGAGCCAGAGCTTCCTTTGCCCTGGATTCCATGGGAGAAATACAAAGAAAGAACCTTTAAGACCAATGAGTGCTAACATTTTATGTATGTTAAAAATATATATATTTGTGTTTGTCTGTATTCTTTATAAAATTTGTGTCTCTGCTACCGAATCTTAAATAGGTACAAACATGCCCTGGCCTGACGTGGTTCAGCCCAACTGGACATGGCCCAGCCCAACAAGGTCTCTTTTATGTCAGATCCAGCCCTCATGAGTTTGACACCCCTGATCTACCCCTTGCAGGGAGATTATGTATAATAAGCAATATTACAGGGTCAGGTTTCCCACCGATCTCTTGAGCTGTCTCTTATTGTCCTGGCTGTTAGCTAAGGTTTGAGGACACTATGATAAACAAAAGATTCTTAACTAATTAACTGGTAAATAACTTGGGGCTTCCGTGACTTATTTGGAATTCAGAAGGCTTGCTGTATTTCAAAAGTTCTAAGTCTGATCCTTTCTACGATTCCTCTTCTTTGTGTGTTCTTTGATGGTGTGTCAACTGGTATCTCAGGCTGAATCTTTTCCCGCAGTCCCTGCATCTATATTTTTTCTCTCCAGTGTGGATTGTATGATGTTCCGTAAGCCGTGTGCCGGTGTAAAAGTTCTTTCCACATTGCAAGCATTTATATGGTTTCTCTCCTGTGTGGCTTCTTCTATGTGATTTAAGGCTTGAGCTCTGATTGAAGCTTTTTCCACACTCCAGACATTTATATGGCTTCTCCCCTGTGTGGATTCTTTCGTGTGTTTTAAGGCATGTGCTGAGACGGAAACTCTTTCCGCACTCCAAGCATTTATATGGTTTTTCTCCCGTGTGGACACTTCGATGTACCTTCAGGTGTGAGCTCTGGCTGAAACCTTTTCCACACTCCTGGCATTTAAAGGGTTTCTCTCCAGAGTGGATCCTTCGGTGGGAAGTAAGGTGTGCATGCTGAGCAAAGAATTTCCCACACACTGTGCACTGGTAGGGTTTCTCCCCTGAGTGGGATCTCTGATGTGAAACGAGGGATCCTCTTAAACGAAAGGTCATACCACACTCTGAGCACTCATATGGCTTCTCCTTTGTGTGGAATCTCAGATGTGAAATCAGGCCTGTACTGACAGTAAAGCTCTTTCCACACATCAAGCAAGTATATGGTTTCTCCCCCGAGTGGGTTCTCTGATGGGTAGTGAGGCCTGAACTCCAGCGGAAGCTCTTGCCGCATTCCAAGCATTTATATCGCTTCTCCTGCGAATGGATTCTCCGATGTGAATTCAGAGCACTCTTACAGCTGAGCATCTTGCCACACTCTGAGCACTGGCATGGTTTTTGCCTTGCATGGCTTCTTTGATAAGAAGCAAGCTCTTCACTCAGACCAAAAGTGTTTTTGCACGCTGAACTCTTAGATGATTCCTCCATCTTATGGATTCTCTGATGAGAAGTGAGACTTACAAGCCTGCCAAAGCACTTCCCACATTCAGAGCATTTGTACGTTTCATCCCCTGCATGGATTCTCTGATGGGGAGAAAAGTTGGATTCACATCTCAAGACTTCTCTGCTTTCAGAATGCTTACTCCTCTTTCCTTTCCAATATCCTTCTTGGACGGACTTTTCAAGGTGGATGCCAGCCGGGAAAACTACAGACTGATTCCTTGGCATTTCTACTTTGCTTTCTTCCAGCCTCACTGACTGTCCTGGATTCCTGGAAGGCTCTTCTTCCACTTCATGGCTGGTCATTATTAAAGAGACTACCCAACGCTTGCTATAATTCTCATCATCCTGTGTGTTACCTGGTGGAACAAAGACTTCTGATTAGTATAGGGGAAATAAGTCTGTAACCTGCAGTTAATTTTCTGCAAAGTTAAAAAAGTTCAAGTCCCCCCCCCCCCCCATTTAAATTTGGTTTCTAAACTGGCAATGGGATACAGACAACTTTGTCACACCTCTGTCTTAGCTGGATTAAGCTTCAGTCGACTTTGCCGCAACCATCCAGCCACAGCTTCAAAAGCCAAGGTCAGATGATCCAGGGCGGAGTCTGCGTGGCTGTCCATCAACAGATAGAGCTGGGTGTCATATTGGTGACAACCCAGCATGAAACCTCTGTATTGATCATACCGACTTACACTGTAAACTACCTGGAGTCTCAATGAGAAAGACAGACTACAAAAAAATTACTTATTTTTCGGTCCTTAAGGCGCTCCGGACCATAGGACGCACCTTCCTCCTGGGGGGCGATCCGCTGCCTCCGCCTCCGATCCCGGCGCTTCCCCCACGCCTGCCTGCCTGGCTCCAGCTCTGCTTCCAGCAAGCGCTGGGATCGCTCCACGCTGCCCCCACCGCAAACCCAGCGCTTTGCGAGTGCCGGCTGCGGAGGGGGCAGCGTGCTTCCTCCGTGCCTGTCTGCCTGGCTCCAGCTCTGATGCTTAAAGCAAGCGCCGGGATCGGAGGCAGAGGCAGCGGATCGCCTCCCCCACCCCGGAGGAAGGTACGTCCTATCATCCCTTCGCTCCATAAGACGCACAGACTTCCCCCCCCCCCGAAAAATACGGTAAATAAAGAAACAATAAGGGCAAAAAAACCCAAGCGAACTCACAGCTTTCCACATCTATAAAGCAAGACACAAGAGAGCCTTACCCAGAGAGGCCACACTCCTATAATTCTCCAGCATGACTTCTCTGTACAAAGATCTCTGGTCAGGAGTCAGCAGCACCCACTCAGCCTTGGTGAAACACACAGCCACCTCTTCGAAGGAAACCGGACACTGAAAAAGAAGGAATATACTTTTTTTTCTCACAACTGAGCTCACAGATAATCCACCAACTCCTGCCCAGATCTGCTTTTGTTCACAATACAGGAAAAAAAAGAACACGTGAGGCAGCCTTGTACTGATTCAGCCACTCTTCTATCAAGGTCACTACAATCCAACCAGCAGAGGCCCTTCAGAGACTCATGCCGGGGATTGAACCCAGGGCCTTCTGCATGCCAAACAGACACTCTACCACTGAGCCATGGCCCCTCCTCCAGTAATTGAAGATATCAGAACAGGAACACCTGAAGATGCTTTCTACTGAGTCAGACCCCTGCTGGACCCTCGTAAGCACAGCTACACTCTTTTAAACCTACTGACTGATGGTCCATCAAAGTCAGTGTAATCTATTCTGACTAGCAACAGCTCTTCAGGACCTCAGGAAGAAAGGAAGCTGTGATGACTAAGAGCCTGACTGGGTTTCTCAAGAACAAGTCATGTCAGACTAGCCTGATCTCTCTTTTTAAAAAAAAGTTACTATGCTGTAGACATAGTTTATCTTGATTTCAGTAAGGCTTTTGATAAGATTCCACATACTATCCTTATTGACAAGTTGGTAAAATGTGTTTTGGATCCTGTTACTGTTAGGTGGATTTGTAACTGGCTGACAGATCACACCCAAAGAATGCTTGTGAATGGTTCCACATCCTCTTGGAGAGGAGTGATAAGCAGAGTGCCTCAAGGATCTATCCTGGGACCTGTTTTGTTAAATATCTTTCTAAATGACTTGGATGAAGGAATAGAGAGAATGCTTATTAAATTTGCAGATGATACTAAATTGGGAGGGGTTGCAAATAAAGTAGAAGGCAGAGTCAAGATACAGGATGATCTTGAGAGGATGGAAAACTGAGCTAAAACAAATAAAACAAATTTTAGTGGGGATAAATGTAAAGTTCTGCATTTAGAAAGGAAAAATCAAATGCATCATTATAGGATGAGGGTGACTTGTCTTGGCAGCAGTATGTGAAAAAAGGATCTGGGAGTCTTCTTAGCACACCATATATTAAACATTAGCCAGTAGTGTGATGCAGTAGCTAAAAAGGCAAATGCAATTTGGGCTGTATCAACAGAAATATAGAGTCCATATCATGAAAAGTGATGGTACTGCTTTATTATACTCTGGTTAGACCTCACCTAGAGTACTGTGTTCAGTTTCAGGCATCATGATTTAAGAAGGATATAGTCAAACCGGAATGAGTCCAGAGGAGGGCGACGAAGATGATGAGGGTTCTGAAGACCAATTCCTATGTGGAAAGGCTGAAGGAGCTGGGCATGTTTAGCCTGGAAAGGAGACAACTGAGAGGTGATATGATCACCATCTTCAAGTCCTTGAAGGGAGGAGGAGGAGGATGCAAAGTTGTTTTCTGTTGCCCCCAGGTCGGACCAGAACCAATGGGTTGACATTAAATCAAAAGATTTTCCAGCTAAACATTAGGAAGAACTTCCTGACAGTTAGAGCACTTCTTCAGTGGAACAGGCTTCCTCAGAAGGCGATGGGCTCTCCCTTCCTTGGAGGTTTTTAAGGAGAGGCTAGATGGCCACCTGACAGCCATGCCGATTCTGTGAACCAGACAGATCATGAGAAGGAGGGCTGGAAGGGTCGCATCAGTGCTTAGTTATTGTAGCCCTTTCTTTCAAGCCCAGGGAAATGTTGATTGACACTTTGGGATCAGCCAGCAATTTTTCTCCAGACCAGGTTGGCAAAGGATCCTGGAGATTTTTGCCATTTTCGGGGCATGAAGCAAGGGCCACTGGGAATTTATGTGTGTGGGGAGGGAGGTATTTGTGAATTTCCTGTATTGTGCAGAGAGTTGGACTAGATGACCATGGAACCACTCTATGGTTCTAGGAATTCTTTCACATCATCTCCTACCTGATCCTGAACAGTTTGTACTTATTATCAGAAAGCCATGGAAATAAATGTTATTTCTTTCTTGACATAAGCATGTTAGGCCCCTTTTCTCTGTGGAGCAATCTAAGGTGGCTTACAAAAAGAAAAAAGTTCCAATCACAAGGACAAACAGGATTGTTTCCTTCCAGCACTGCTGCAGAAAAAAGAGGCATCAGGCTTCTCTTTGCACATCTCTTCACAGGTGATCCATCCCTTACCTGAGCTGGCTGCATCTTAAATGTTTCCACTCCACCCCAGAGAGGAGACACTCTGGAACCCGGCTCTGATGCTGTTCCTCTGCCTGTAGGGAGACACATGTATCTTCAGTTGTTAACTTCACTTAGACCCTCTCTTTCCCCTTAAAGGGGACCAAAAGTGGCTTAAATGGTTCTCCTCTCCTCCATTCTGTCCTCACAACAACCCTGCGAGGTAGGTCAAACAGAGATCATGCAACTGACCCATAGTTAGCCAACCACCTTCCAAGGCTGAGAGGACATCTGAACCTCCTAGATCCTAGTCAGAGACTCTGCCCATGAGCCACACTGCCTCTGATAGTTCAGGGAGATTCTTAAATTCCCCTTGTTTTAAATGAGGAGGTATTTCCACCCTCCCAGTCTGAACTGCCTCCCTCCCCAATAGGGGCTTGTAAACAGCTTCTGCTGTTCTCTTGCTCTCCATTTTATCCTTACCACAGCACTGTAAGGTATGCGAAACTAAATTTGTGTGACTGGCCCAAGCTTCCATGACAGAGAGACAATTCGATCCTGGGTCTCTCAGATCATAGTTCGACACACTAACCACATCACCAGCAGTTGACTTCTCAGGGGGAGGAGAAGAGAGATAAAGAAATGGAAATACCTGTGTGCAAGAATTATTTTAAAAGCGAGGCCCGGTCTGCACGTCAGACGAGCAGGTGAATGCCAAAAACAGTACAATTCGAAAACAGTCTAGTATTTGGCTCTCTCAGAAATGGTTTTGCATGCTGAGTCTCTGTCCAAAGAAGGGATGGTCAAATGGAGGTCGCTGGCTTTCCCTGACTCCCAGAGAGCAGGCCACTCTGGAGAAGAGACACAAACAAACCGTGAGGTGATTCATAATACAGCATAACTTGAAGCAAAGCCATTTCTAGAAGAGAAAAGGAGGCCTCTGCTGGATCACGCCACTCAGCCATGACTTCCATTTCAGACATATTCTGGGAAATCCATCTACAAAGACCAATGCCCCCCTCCAATCACTATCTAACATATTTTAAAGCAAACTGCATTGGAATCTGGAGGTTAGATTTCAGTCCAAATAATAAAAAAAGCCAGCCAGAAATCAAAGGAGGAAGAGGAGGAGGAGATGATGACTGGATTTATACCCTGCCCTTCACTACCAGAAGGAGTCTCAGAGCAGCTTACAATCTCCTTTCCCTTCCCCTCCCCTCCCCACCACAGACACCCTGTGAGGTAGGTGAGGCAGAGAACGCTCTCCCAGAACTGCCCTTAACAGAACAGCTTTGAGAGAACTTGTGGCTGACCCAAGGTCACACCAGCAGGTGCAAGTGGAGGAGTTGGGAATCAAACCCAGTTCTCCCAGATAAGAGTCTGTGCCCTTAACTACTACACCAAACTGGCTCTCTGAGATATATGCCATTAAGAATACCTACTTAATTTGCTGCTAACTTAATCTGTTGACTTAATTTTCCCAGAAAAGCTATATTGTGAAGCACAATTTTTCCTTTAATTGCATTTGGATCTGAACTCTCCCTTGCCCCATTTCTATTTCTTTGCTTTAATTGCTTCCCGCCCCCCGCCCTGAAACAACACACGCTCCTCATCCCTAAACTACACCTGAAGACTCTGCATTTCCAGACTGACCTTTCAAATGGAACCTCCAGAGCTCCTGCACAGATTTCTTGGGGAAGTGGAGAGGAAGGACAGTGCACCTGCAATTGATGCTCCCCTCCTCATTTTTTTTTTTGCCTTAATCTCTAGGAATTTCAAACTCACTTGTTTTAACCATTGGAGCACCGAAAAGCTCTGCATCTTTCAGGAAAGGAAAAAGGGAAAGGTCCCCTGTACAAGCACCAGTCGTTTTCAACTCAGGTGACGTTGCTTTCACGTTTTCATGCCAAGTTTTTTATGGGGTGGTTTGCCATTGCCTTCTCCAGTCATCTACACTTTCCCCGCAGCTTGACCGACTTCAGAAGGATGGAAGGCTGAGTCAATCTGGAGCCGGCTACCTGAAAACCCAGCTTCCGCTGGGGATCGAACTCAGGTCCTGAGCAGAGCTTAGGACTGCAGTACTGCAGCTTTAACACTCTGCGCCACGGGGCTCTTTCTGCCTCTTTCAGAGGATGAGCCAAATCCAGATTTACCCGTGCTGGGCAGCTGCTTTTTTGGAAGAGGAACCAGCAAGGAGGAGCGGGGGAATGACGGTCTGGCCCCTACAGTGGGAAAAGAATCTGAGATTTTCCCAAGCGGGCTAGCAGCAGCAACCCACATCCCCGAGCATCGCTGCAAAGCCTGGCGGGAAATGCATTGGGACGAAAAGGGATTTACAAAAGGGAGAGGGGGATAGCAAGGGGGGAGGGGCAGAGCCAGAGTTTTATTTTTTTCCGGCTTCGGGCAATCTTGTCACATGTGCTGCCTCATCCCGCACATACAATCTCATGAGCCACGAAAAAAATATATTGCTTTAATTTCGAAATTCCTCTTCCATACACTGCATGGCTGAAAAAATGCCTGCATTTGCTAGTTGGGTGTGTAATAAACAACCCCCGACTTGAGATTCCCACAGATTTGCTAACCATCTTGCAAATGGCTTGATCACTGAAAAAGGAATTCTCCTGTCCATCTCTTGAATTTTTTTTCATGTTCATCAACGCACCTGCAAACATCAGGCCCATTAACATTAAAACTTTATTTCCCCAGCCTTTTTCATTGCACTTACCTATATTTGGAGGGGGGGGAGCCTGCGAATCCCGCCAGAAGCAGCGGCGCTGATCACTCCAGCTGTGTTATGCATATTTCTCTCCTTGCCCTTCCACCAGCTCGGCGGCACCCGGTATCCCTCCCGTCCATACAAAAGGAACTCTGGGACTTGTAGTTCGGTGAGGCCCTCCACAATGAAAGCCTGTTTTGTGTCATGTCCCTTTTGAGCGGTGAGTTCCCCGGTTAACATACTCACTCGGGTACCCATTCTCAGATCCCTTCAGCAAAGACAAGCTGGCTCAAACCATCCGCCCTTTATTTGCAAGAAACTCCAACCACCAAAAACTTCAGCCAACATACAAAACTTGAAACTGAAACTAGAGCCCTGCCCAGTAGGACCAGACCAAACCAAGCAGATAACAGAGGGGGTGCAGACTGTCCCATTACATACAAACAGGTAGACAATAGATATACTGCATATATAGATTGGGATGTATTTCTCTGGTCTAGGGATAGGTGAGATAACTCTTCACAGCCAATCACCCCACTTCAAAAAAGAAGGTGGCCTCCATGCGTGAGAGAAGACAGATGGAGCGTAATAATAATAATAGGAAGATATTGGATTTATATCCCACCCTCCACTCCGAAGAGTGGCTCACAATCTCCTTTACCTTCCTCCCCCACAACAGACACCCTGTGAGGTGGGTGGGACTGGAGAGGGCTCTCACAGCAGCTGCCCTTTCAAGGACAACCTCTGCCAGAGCTATGGCTGACCCAAGGCCATGATAGCAGGTGCAAGTGGAGGAGTGGGGAATCAAACCCGGTTCTCCCAGATAAGAGTCTGCACACTTAACCACTACACCAAACTGGCTCTCCAATAGCAGGGTCTCTGTTAATCTCAGCATTCCACAATTCAGGATACATCTGGCTCAGATGTCAACATATTTATTTTCTTCACTCTATTTCCCAACCAGACTTAAACCCAAACAGATGGTAGCCACATAAACTAAGCTTGTAATTCCTGTTTGGTCCTTGAATCTATTAAACATCTTCATTATGCTGCTCACTGTCTACCTATATGTATGGACTGGTAACTTCTATTTCATTGTATCTGAAGAACTGTAAGTGCAATTTTGGGCTGCATTAACAAAAGTATAGTGTCCAGATCATGGGATGTGATGGTATCATTTTACTCTGCTCCAGGCCTCGGATTCAGTGGGAGCTCACAGGACCACAGTTCCTGAACCTTTCTGAGAGTTCCACCTCCTTGTCCATTGAATAGTAGGTGCACCTGCATAATAATCCCTGAATGAGCTCCACCACATATTTTTCTACAAAATGACCCCTGCTCTTCTCTGGTAAGACCTCGCCTGGAGCATTGTGTTCAGTTTTGAGCACCACATTTTAAGAAGGATAGAGAAAAGCTGGAACAGGTCCAAATGAGGGCGATGAGGATGGTGAGGGGCCTGGAGACCAAGTCTTATGAAGAAAGGTTGAAGGAGCTGGGGATGTTTAGCCTGGAGAGGAGGCCAGCCAGAATTGCTGCAGAGCCTGGAAAAGTTACTGTCACAGTTCAGTTTACACTTGATTATCCCAGATGGTGTGGCCTAATATGCTAATGAGTGTCTGACCTAATATGCTAATATTATGGGATGTGGTCTAACATGCTACTGAGTTCCTGCTGGGCTTTTTGTACAAAAAAGCCCTGAACCTATGCATTTGCCTAGGGCAGCAGGCCGGGTGTGTGTGCGCGCGCGCCAGATTAGGCTCTACCCACATGACTTCAAATAGAAAAACAATTATTTGCATTAATTTTGCCGACCTGAATCGTTCTCCCTTGGTGAAGCACTGTTTTTTAAGTTGATCATTTTTTATGGTCCCCGAATGATGTTATAAATATCCATATGACAGAAAAAAGGTCCCCCACCCTTGCTCTAAGTGCACTGAACTCTGCCACCTGGAAATCTTCCTGTTCTTCAGACACACTCATACAGTTTTGTTTAACTGTCCTCCATCTGTTTGAGTGAAAGGCCTAAGCCTGGGTTCAGAAGCTTGCTTGAGGCTGTTGCTGTATGAGGGCTGCTAATCTCCTCAGGGGGCTAGGGATGCTGCCAGCCTTCAGGTGGGACCTGGGGATTCCCTGGAATGACACCTCATCTCCAGACTACAGAGATCAATTCCCAGGGAGAAAACTGAGACTTTGAAGGAGACGACATTGGATTTATACCCCGCCCTCTGAATCTCAGAGCCGCTCACAATCTCCTTTACTTTCCTCCCTCACAAGAGACACCCTGTGAGGTAGGTGGGGCTGAGAGAGCTCTCCCAGAAGCTACCCTTTCAAGGACAGCTCTATGAGAGCTCTGGCTGACCCAAGGCCATTCCAGCAGCTGTAAGTGGAGGAGTGGGGAATCAAACCTGATTCTCCCGGATAAGAGTATGCACACTTAACCACTGCACCAAACTGGCTTGGAGGATAGATTCTGTGGCATTGTGCCCCGCTGAATTCCCTGTCCTTTCCAGGCTCCATCCCCAAATCTTCAGGAGTATCCAAACCTGGATCTGCAACCCTACCCCACCATGTACTGCTGGTGGCTGGGGGGGCAGGACTTGGCAACCGTAAGATGGTAACTGGAACTCTCCTGGAACTACACTAGAGAGAGCAGTTGCCCTAGAGAACATGGTGTACTGAGTTTGAACCCAGAAATCACTAGACTTTGGTTCTGAAGCCTGGTTCTAAAACTTTGGTCAAGAGGCTTCTTTCCTTGAAGATTCCAGCTAAGCCACTTGACTGCAAAACAACAGTCTTATGTTTCTAAAGCTAATTGGTTTGGAATGTGGCCTTCTAATAACTGTTTGGACCTGTGGGAGTTGGTCCTATCTTACCAGCTAGCCCCTCCAATGAAGAGATTCCTTTCAGCTGAACCGAATAGTTCTTTGAAGATGTGAGAACCAAGGTCACTCTTAAATCATGTGATCTGTATAGCAACTGAGGAAGGGATTACATCACCTGCTTGGTTGTGATTAACACAAAAAAGGGTTCTTTTCTTATGTTCAAAGTAAGAAACAGAGCAAGGACATAGTAGGCCCATTGCCAGGGTAGGAAAGTGAAATTAACAGGTAATGAAGAGAGGGCAGAACTGCTCAATTCCTACTTTTCCTCAGTCTTCTCTTCTGAGGGAAACAGTGCTCAACATGGCAAAAACAACATATAATGAGGGTATGAAGTTCCAACCTAGGATCAGCTTAGGGGTAGTACATAAATACCTAGTTTCTTTAAATGAAACTAAATCCTCAGGGCCAGATGAACTGCATCCAAGGGTACTAAAATAGCTTTGCGGATGTGATTTCTGAGCCTCTGGCTATTATTTTTGAGAATTTTTGGAGAACAGGAGAGGTGCCAGAAGATTGGAGGTGGGCAAATGTTGTCCCCATCTTCAAGAAGGGGAAAAAAACCAATCTGGGTAACTACCGATACGTCAGCTTGATGTCTATCCCTGGAAAAGTTTTAGAACAAATCATCAAACAGTCAGTCCTGGAACATTTAGAAAGGATGGCTGTGATTACTAAGAGCCTGCATGGGTTTCTCAAGAACATGTCATGTCAGACTAACCTGATTTCTTTTTTTGATAAAGTGACTACCTTGCTGGATCAGGGGAATGCTGTAGACATCGTTTATCTTGATTTCAGTAAGGCTTTTGATAAGGTTCCTCATACTATCCTTATTGACAAGTTGGTAAAATGTGGTTTGGATCCTGTTACTGTTAGGTGGATCTGTAACTGGTTGACAGATCGCACCCAAAGAGTGTTTGTGAATGGTTCCTCATCCTCTTGAAGAGGAGTGACAAGTGGAGTGCCTCAAGGATCTATCCTGGGACCTGTTTTGTTAAATATCTTTCTAAATGACTTGGATGAAGGAATAGAGGGAATGCTTATTAAATTTGCAGATGATACTAAATTGGGAGGGGGTGCAAATAAAGTAGAAGGCAGAGACAAGATACAGGATGATCTTGAGGATGGAAAACTGGGCTAAAACAAATAAAATTAATTTTAGTGGGGACAAATGTAAAGTCTAATGTAAACAACTAATCACCATATCACCATGCAATATATACTGAAATAATTACACAATTTATATAATTTATTTAGGGGTTGCAAATAAAGTAGAAGGCAAAGACAAAATACAGGATGACCTTAACAGGCTAGAAAACTGGGCTAAAACCAATAAAATGAATCTTAACCAAAATAAATGTAAAGTTCTGCATTTAGGTAGGAAAAACTCAATGCATGGTTATAGGATGGGGGAGACTTGTTTTAGCAGTAGTATGTGCAAAAAGGATCTAGGGGTCTTAGTGCACCATACACTGAACAGTGTGATGCGGTGGGTAAAAAGGCAAATGCAATTTTGTGCTGTATCAACAGAAGTATAGTGTCTAGATCACGTGATGTGATGGTATCGCTTTACTCTGCTCTGGTAAGACCTCATCTGGAGTATTGCGTTCAGTTTTGGACACCACATTTTAAGAAGGATCTAGACAATCTGGAACAGGTCCAGAGGAGGGCTATGAAGATGGTGAGGGGTCTGGAGACCAAGTCCTACGAAGAAAGGTTGAAGGAGCTGGGCATGTTTAGCCTGGAGAGATATGATCACCATATCACCCTGTCCCTGGAGAGCTGCTGAGAGGTGATATGATCACCATAAGGGCTGTGATATAGAGCAGTGGTTCCCAACCTTTTTGGCACCATGGACAGGTTTTGTGAAAGGCAATTTTTCCACGGACTGGGGGGGGGGGGGGCGGGCAGCGACTATGGTTTTGGAATGATAGAAGTGTGCACTTTATTTTGGTCTGGTGGTTAAGTGTGCAGATTCTTATCTGGGAGAAACGAATTTGATTCCCCACTCCTCCACTTGCAGCTGCTGGAATGGCCTTGGGTTGGCCATAGCTCTTGCAGAGCTGTCCTTGAAAGGGCTCTCTCAACCCCACCCACCTCACAGGGTGTTTGTTGTGGGGAAAGAAAATAAAGGAGATTGTGAGACACTATGAGATTTGGAGTGGAGAGCAGGATATAAATCCAGTTGTCTTCTTCTTTATTATTACATTGCAATATATAATGAAATAATTATACAACTCATGGCCTGGTTGCTAACAGGCCACGGACCGGTACTAGTCCACGGCCTGGGGTTGGGGACCCCTGATATAGATGGTGTGGAATTGTTTTCTGTGGCCACAGAAGACAGGACCAGAACCAATGGTTTGAAATTAAATCAAGATTGTCCGGCTCAACGTTAGGAAGAACTTCCTGACTGTTAGAGCAGTTCCTCAGTGGAACAGGCTTCCTCTGGAGGTGGTGGGCTCCCCTTCCTTGGAGGTTTTTAAACAGAGGCTGGATGGCCATCTGACAGCACTGAAGAAATTGCCAACATTCGATGGATTATGGAGAAAGCACGGGAGTATCAGAAAAACGTCCATTTCTGCTTCACTGACTATGCTAAAGCCTTTGATTGTGTGGATCACAACAAACTGTGGCAAGTCCTTAAAGAGATGGGAGTACCAGACCACCTCACATGTCTCCTGAGAAACCTGTATAAGGGTCAAGAAGCAACGGTCAGAACGGAATATGGAACAACTGATTGGTTTAGAATAGGAAAAGGAGTTCGACAAGGATGTATATTGTCACCCTGCTTATTTAATTTATATGCAGAATACATCATGCGGAACGCTGGCCTGGAAGAAACACAAGCCGGAATTAAGATTGCCAGGGAAAACATCAACAACCTCAGATATGCAGATGATACTACTCTAATGGCAGAAGATGAGGAGGACCTAAAGAACCTCTTGTTGAGGGTGAAAGAGAAGAGCACAAAAGTAAGCTTGAAACTCAACATCAAAAAAACTAAGATCATGGCATCTGGCTCTATCTTGGCAAATAGAAGGGGAAGACATGGAAGTAGTGACAGACTTCACATTTCTGGTATCCAAGATCACTGCAGATGGTGACTGTAGCCATGAAATTAAAAGATGTTTGCTCCTTGGGAGGACAGCTATGGCGAACCTAGGCAGTATAATAAAAAGTAGAGACATCACCCTGCCAACAAAAGTCCATATAGTCAAAGCGATGGTATTCCCAGTAGTAATGTATGGGTGTGGGAGTTGGACCATAAGGAAGGCCGAATGCAGAAGAATAGATGCTTCTGAGATGTGGTGCTGGAGAAGACTCTTGAAAGTCCCTTGGACTGCAAGAAGATCAAATCAGTCAATCCTAAGGGAAATCAACCCAGACTGTTCTCTGGTAGGTCATATGCTGAAGCTGAAGCTCAAATACTTTGGCCACCAAACGAGAAGGGAGCACTCCCTGGAGAAGATCCTGATGCTAGGAAAGACAGAAGGCAAAAGAAGGGGACGGCAAAAGATGAGATGGCTGGACAGCTTTACTGATGTAACAAACATAAATTTGAGCAGACTTCGGAGGATGGTGGAAGACAGGAGGGCCTGGGGTGACTTTATCCATGGGGTCGCAAAGAGTCGGACTCGACTGTGCGATTGAACAACAAAATTTGTGAGTTTCCTGCATTGGACTAGATAACCCTGGAGGTCCCTTTCAACTTTAATTCTATTATTCTAGGCCTTATTTTAAGCAGGAGCAAAACTCCAGAACCTCTAAATTTTATTGTGGTCTTTCTCCCCACACCCGCCTCACAAAAAAACCTTGCTTTTGGGCTCCATTGTTCAAACCTCTTGTGAGAATGTTGCTGAACTCTTAAGATTTGACAAATATTTTCCTCCACAAAAAATGGGGAAATAACCAAAACATATAAAGCAGACAGATGTAAATCTTCATCATGACATTGGGGCCACACTGGAGAAAGTCATTTAAAAAGTATGATGGGAATAAGGTTTTTATTAATGACAATTATAATTCAAGAAGCATTTTCAGGTAGATGCTGAGCTGACAGAATTTAGTCCACCTTCCGGTGATGTCAGAAGTGTGTGTCATATGCAAATGAGTTGTGCTAATGAGCTCCGGCACATCTTTTTCTACAAAATGGCCCCTGGTTCTGATTGGCTGCTAAGGGCCCAACAACTAATCAAACCTGAGGATGTTTAGTTATGCTGTGACCATTGTTGAGTGACTCTTGCCTTGCTCAGGTCGGAGATACTTCAGTCTTCTCTCCGTGACCAGAAGTCTGAACCTCTGATGCTTCAACATGTCAGTGGTGACCAGCCATTGAAGTTCTGTGGGCTTAGAGACTAAGAAGGCGCTGCTCTCTTGGCAGTCTATTTTACCACCAGAGATCACAGGGAAATTCTTGGTTGCTACTCAGCTGCAGTTAAGATTCAAGAATCCACTATGTTTTTTTGAGAGGAGCTTCAAGCAGTTTCTCTGAACAGGCAGCATACATATTTTTGCCAATAAATAAATGAGCTCCATTCCCTTTCAAATCTCCCCTCCCCCCTTCTCCATCCCAGTCTTTGAGCTCCATGCACTGTCTCGGCTTCACTACCACATGGGAAGGGAGGTTTATTTCATCCAGGAAAGGGGCCCAGCCCAGGCTGAAGACCTCATTACTATGGGGGGGGGGGGGGCTGTAGATTGGACCTTAGGATGTTTCCAGATATTTATAGAATTTTAAAAGAAGACTGCAGATTTATACCCCACCCTTCACTCTTAATCTCAATCTCAGAGTGGCTCACAATCTCCTTTACCTTCCTCCACCACAACAGACACCCAGTGAGGTAGGTGGGGCTGAGACAGCTCACCCAAGAAACTGCCCTTTCAAGGACAACTCCTACGAGAGCTACTGCTGACCAAAGGCCATTCCAGCAGCTGCAAGTGGAGGAGTGGGGAATCAGACCTGGTTCTCCCAGATAAGAGTCTGCACACTTAACCACTACACCAAACTAGCTTTACATCCTTTTATCTATGCATCTATTGTTCAGATGTCAAGTGTGATCAGGAGCAGAATTAGAGAGCTATGGTTGCCAACTCCAGATAGGGAAATTCCTGGTGATTTGGGGGTGGAGCCTGGAGATGGTGAGATTTGGTGAAGGGTGGGGATATCAGCAAGGTGTAAAGTCCTGGAGTCCACCCTCTGAAAGAGCCATGTGCACTGGAAGTGCTAGCGGTCTAAAGTCCCGTTCAAACTGCTGGTTCCAGGTTATGAGTCAAAACAAAAGTTATCGAAGGCAAGCCTTTTTTTGTGCCAGGAACTCCTTTGCATATTAGGCCACACACCCTGGATGTAGCCAATCCTCCTGGAGCTTACAGTAGGCCCTGTAAGCTCTTGGAGGATTGGCTACATCAGGGGTGTGTGGCCTAATATGCAAAGGAGTTCCTCCTACAAAAACCGCAGCAAGGTTTTTGCTTGTAGGTCAAAAGATATCTGCCACCATGCTCTGAGACTAGATTCCCAAGGATTCCTATCAGGCCCCCCAGCAACTGGCTGTCATCTGCTTCCCTCTCTTTTGCATAACATATTGCTTTGCAAGGCTTGCTCAATCATGCAGGAGCTACAGAGCAAAGCCTCCATTTTCTCTTTTGGCGCTCCCTTGAGGAGGAAGAGGGAGATACTTTCTTTTGCCAGCCTCTCTCCATCACACAGCAGAACTACTGAGCCAAGCCTCTCTTCCTTCTATTGGCTGAGGCTCTTCCCCCTCCTGGTCCCCTGGGGAAGGAAGGAAAGAGCCAGAGCTTCCTTTGCCCAGTTCCCTGGATCCCATGGGAGAAATACAAAGAAAGCACCTTTTAAGACCAATGAGTGCTAATGTTTTAAGGTGTTTTTAAAAAAACTTTAATTGTGTTCGTCTGTGTCCTTTGTAGAGTTTATATCTCTGCTGCCTAATCTTCAAAAGGCACACCCATGGCCCGGCCCAACAAGGCCTCATTCATGGCAGATCTGACTCTCATAACAAATGAGTTTGACACCCCTGCTCTATGATGTATCAACATCATGAAGACACAGAAAGGGGGGCCGGAGAGAGGTGGAAGGAACCGATCAGCAGTGCAGCTGGACAGTCAAGTGTGGCCAGAGTCGTGTGTTGACCAGGTGGCCGAGACAGTCACTTTATTGCCCAGCCTGAGGGGGGGAGGGGGCTGTATTGCTCTATACCAGGGGTGGCCAAACTTGCTTAACATAAGAGCCACATAGAATAAACGTCAGATGTTTGAGAGCCACAAGTCGTGAATGTCAGATGTCTAAGAGCCACAGGACAGGAAGGCAGGCAGGCAAATAGATTTGGGGGGGGCGGGAGGAAAGAGGTGGAAAGAAAGCAACTGTAAACTCATTCTCTAAACTGCCAGCTGATTTGGCTTGGAGAAGTGATTTAAATAGACAAATGCCTTCTCCAAGCTGGCTAACAGGGCTTCAAGAGCCACACGATATTAGCTTTGGTGCATCGGTTAGTTATCAATATAAATTCTTTTTGTCAGTTTTGTTTTTGGTAAAAGCATTTATACCATCATCCACAGTTACTAATCTAAAATTATATCTGTTATTTGCTGTACCTGTGGTATGCTTTAATTTGTTCATGGTTACTCTCTGTTTCTATATTACTCTTACTTGCTTTCTTGTATCAGAAACATATTCTAAATAAAACGATTTTTATTTATTTAAAAAGAGAGAGAGAGAGCCACACAATGTGTGTGAAAGAGCCACAGTTTGGCCACCCCTGTTCTATACAGAGATGCCCCAGAGGCTAGACAAGCAAAGGGGGCCTGAGCTGAGGCCTGCTCGCAGCCCCCTTGCCCTGCTGGGCCAGGGCGGGAGGCAGCTGGGAGCCCTCCTCTGAGTCCCAGCCGGGGCCGAGGCGTCTGGCTGCTGCGGCGCTGTCGGGGGCCTGGGCCGGGCGCTTGGATCGCAGGGCACAGAAGGCGCGGAGGGCCAAGGCGGCGCTGGCCAGGTAGAGGGCGAGGGCGAGGCCGGCGAAGAGGCCCGCGGCGAGCTCGGCGCCGTGCAAGGCGCAGGAGAAGCCGGCGTAGCCCTTGCTGCGGTAGAGCTGCTCCCGCTCCTGGCACACGGGCGAGGCGTAGGCACGGCTCAGGTGCGCGTAGTAAAAGTAGAGGCCCGGAGCCAGGCCCAGGGCGGCGGCGGCGTCGAGCAAAGCCTCGGCCAGCAGGCAGGGCGGGCAGCGGCCAGGCAGGCGCAAGAGGCTGGCGGCCAGCGCCAGGGCGGACCAGGCCAGCAGCCCTCCGCCCACGGCCATGGCGCCCTGGGCCGGCGGGCGCAGCAGCTGGTGGAACTGGGCGTCGAGGCGCTGGGCCTTCTCCCCGTCGGCCCCCGCGAAGCCGCTGTAGGCGCCTCCGTAGTGCTGATAGTAGACGCTGCCCAGGCTGAAGAGGCCCGTGTAGCCGCCCGGCGAGCCGTAGGAGACGGAGCTGCAGGCGATCAGCAGCACGCAGGCCACGAGCTGGAGTAGGCGGCAGCCGGCTGTGGAGGGAGGAAGGAGGCCCGGTCAGCAGCTCCCCAGCGCGGGAAGAGGCCGAGACGCAGCAGGGACCCTCCCGCCGGGCAGCCAGACCCCGAGGGGAGCGCCTGCTCCAGCCCCTCCTGCAGCAGCAGCTCCCCGCGTAGCCCTCTCTCCCAGTGCTAGGGCTGCCAATCCCGAGGTGGGGGCAGGGGATTCCCCCGGTTTGGAGGCCCTCCCCCGCTTCGGGGTCATCAGAAAGCAAGGGGCGGAAGGGAAATGACTACTGGGAACTCTATTATTCCCTATGGAAATAATGGGAAATTGATCCGGGGGTCTGTGGGGGACGGGGGCTGTATTTTGAGACAGAGGCACCAAATTTTCCGGATAGCACCCCGTGCCTCTCCCCAAAATACCCCCCAAGTTTCAAAAAGATTGGACCAATTCTATGAGCCCCAAAAGAAGATGCCCCTATCCTTAATTATTTCCTATGGAGAAAAAGCATTTTAAAAAGTGTGTGGTCCCTTTCAATATGACAGCCAGAACTCCCCTGGGAGTCCAATTCTGCTTGCTCTTGGCGCCACCCCCAAAGTCCCCAGATAGTTCTTGGATTGGATTTGGCAACCCTATCTCCCGCGCTGCCCCTTTTTGGGAGGAGGCGTTGTGTGGGGCGGGCTAGAGCCCGGCGGTCGCGACGCCCTGCCTCCCTCCCCCCCCCCCCTGGGTTGGGCTGGAGGGGGGGGGACCTCTTCTGCAGCTGCTGGAGCCCGGGCCACGAGGCGCAACGGGGCCTGCCGGGGGGGAAGAGGGAGCGCCGTCTGCGGGAGCAGGCGCAAAGGGGGCCGAGGAAGGGACCGCCGTCGGGGGGCACCTGCTGCGCCCTCCCTCCCCCCTCACCTCACCTCTGGCTGTGCACAGGTAGCGGCAGAGCGGCGTGTCCAGAAGCCCCCTTCTCTTCCAGCTGCTGCTGCTGCTGCGGGAAGCCCCGGCGGGCCAGTCGGGCGGAGGCCGCCCCCCGCCAACCCCTGGGGGAGGCCGCCCCCCTTCTGCTGCCCCCGCCGCCATAAGCGCCCCCTGCCCGGCCTCCAGCAGCAACGGGCCTCCCTCCAGGCCACCTCCAGGCGCTGGGGGTGGGGGGGAAACAGAGCAGTGTTTACTTCCTGGCGCCTTCCCGGGGCGGCGCCGGTCCGCCGGCCGGCACCTGCCTCCTGGCCCCACCTGGCCTGACCTGGCTTGGCAAATCCAATTCAAGAAAGATCTGGGGACTTTGGGGGTGGAGCCAGGAGACTTTGGGGGGTGGAGCCATAAGCAAAGTTGTGACAAGCAGAATTGAACTACAAAGGGAGTTCTGGCCATCACATTCAAGGGGACCACATCTCTTTTTAAATGCCTTCCCTACATTAGAAATAATGGATAGGGGTACCTTCTTGTGGGGCTCATAGAATTGGACGCCCTGGTCCAATCTTCTTGAAACTTGGAGAGCATTTTGAGGGGACTCATCAGATGCTATGCTGAAAATCTGGTACCTCTACCTCAAAAATACCCAGCAGACATTTCCCTCCCTCCCTCCCCGCCCCCCCCCCCGTTTCTGATGACGCTGAAGCTCCGAAGGGCCTCCAAACCCGGGATCCCCTGCCCCCCACCTGGGGATTGACAGCTCTACTCATGAGTTGCTGAACTTCCAAGTTTTTCACAGTAACACAAGGCAACCAAAGGTTCACGTTTACCTTCACATTGTGCAAAAGACCTCTGCAAAGATGGTGCAACAAACAGAGGGTCTGGGCTCCTTTCACAGCCATGTTGTTCTCTCCTCTCCCCACCCTGCTCCCCTTGAGCCTTAAAGACACAGACATATCCAAAGAGGAAGGCTTTCCAAGTAGAGACTGAAGCCTTCTTGAGGGGGAAAGGCACATGATGGCTGTGGGGGCTGGGCTTCCCCGCCAGCCAGCTGACTGGGGGTGGGAAGGAACCTGGGAAAGCAGGAGAACCCTGCTGGGACCTGGGTACTGGCAAGCCTAGGCGCCCCATCCCTCCCCCGGCTATTAAAAGGGGGGCATGTAAAAAACTCAGGGGCCTTTAACAGCTCTCCTCTGGCCACCACCCTGAGTCAGGTCACCAGGGCTGGCTGGATTAACCATTAGGCCAAGTAGGCACTGGCCTATGGGCCCCCCACACCTTTAGGGAACTCGGCCAGCTCCCTCCCCCCCCCCCGGGTTTCCCCCTGCTTGCAGCCCTCCCAGCCTGCGCGCACAGCCAGCAACTGAGCCGCTCTTTGCCCGACTTGCCTGGTGTGACTGCTGCTGGCGTTGCCAAGTTTGCCTCTCTCCACCTCACCCCTATAGCTTCTGTCTAAAGGGCTTTTGAGAAGGTGCCTGCAGGCTGCAGCGGGGGGCCGCAGGCAGCGAGGTGGTTGCTCCAACTTGGAGACAATTTCCAAGGGGACCCCTGAGATTTTTTTTACTGCTTAAGGACATCCACAGGGTTTAATCTGGCACTGCAGGGCACCCGACTCAGGGTGGGGCCTGCCCTTCTCTTCTGTCCCCCTGGAGGGAATTGCAGGGGAGGGGTACCAAGGAGCAGCTGCTGCCCCTCCCACACCACTGAAAGGCCTGCCTCTCAGGGCCTCTCCCCTGCAATTTCAATCCTGGGTGAGGGAGAGGGTGGCCCCCAGACTCTCAGCTTTCACCCCTGTGGCAAGGTGAGGGGAAGAGGTCAGGGCACCCAGCAGAAAGAGGCAGGGTCCCCCCCGCCCCAGTCACAGGCCTGGGTCAGGCTGAGAGCGGGTCACTGGCCCAAGGCCGCCCAGCACACACACACACACCACTCTGCAGAGTGTGGATTCTCACCTGGATCCCAATGTATGTTCTGACCACTAGAGGGCACTCTGGCTCACCAATCTCTGCACTTGAAGACCATTGGTAATTATGTGAGAACTCCAGGCCCCCGCCTGGACGTTGGCAACTTTATGCAACATGATCCTGCTGATCTGGACACTCCTATAAATGCCTCAAAGACATCATCAAGAGCTCCTGCCACATCTCACGTAGAATACAATCCGAGAAGCCACATACTGAGCTGTAGCCGATGTGAAATTGCTGTTGGAGACAGCAATTGCTGCGTCCCTCTTTTTTGAAAATTGTGTAAAGAATCTATATAATTGAATCAATATTGGTCCCAGGTCTGATGAAGACTGGAAAGAAACAAGCACTTAATCGATTGGCTTGTCACCACACTACTTTGGGACTTGAATGTACATGTTTTGGACATTTGGGCTGGTTTCTATATACTTCTTAGTAAATTGGTCACTAGCTTGCATTTTTTGTTGTGACATCTCACATAGAATCAGAGAGTTGGAAGGGACCTCCAGGGTCACCTAGTCCAACCCCCTGCACAATGCAGGAAACTCACAAATACCTCTCCCCCCTCCCCCCCCCCACACAGAGTGAAACCTGCTCCATTCCCAAAAGATGGCAAAAACCCTCTCCAGGATCCCTGGCCAAACTGGTCTGGAGAAAAATTGCTGCCTGACCCCCAAGTGGTGATCAGCATTTCCCTGGGTGTATAAGAAAGGGCCATGAGAACTAAGCCCTGATGCAGCCCTTCCTGCCCTCCCTCTCTTGATCTGCCTAATTCACAGAATCAGCATTACTGTCAGGTGGCCATCTAGCCTCTGCTTTAAAACCTCCAAGGAAGGAGAGCCCACCACCTCCCAAGGAAGCCTGTTTTACTGAGGAACTGCTCTAACAGTCAGGAAGTTCTTCCTAATGTTTAGCCGGAAACTCTTTTGATTTAATTTCAACCCCTTCGGTTTTGTCCAACCTTCTGGGGCAACAGAAAACAATTCTGCAGTATCCCCTCTCAATCATCTCCTTTCCAGGCTAAACATTCCCAGCTCCTTCAGTTTTTCCTCCTAGGACTTGGTCTCCAGACCCCCCACCATCTTTGCTGCCCTCCTCTGGACACGTTCCAGCTTGTCTACATCCTTCTTAAACTGTGGTGCCCAAAACTGAAGACAATCCTCTAGGTGAGGTCTAACGAGAACAAAGTAAAGGGATACTGTCACTTCACCTGATCTGGACTCTAGACTTCTGTTGATACAGGCCAGAATTGCATTGCCCTTTTTAGCTATTGCATCACACTGTTGACTCATGTTCAGTGGATGGTCCATTAAGACCCCTAGATCCTTTTTGCACATACTACTGTCAAGACAAGTCTCCTCCATCCAATAATTATGCATCTGATGTTTCCTACCTAAACATAGAACTTTACATTTATCCCCATTAAAATTCATTTTATCTGTTTTAGCTCAATTTTCCAGCCTGTCAAGATCATCCTGTATCCTGAGTTTGTCTTCTACCTTATTTGCTATCCCTCCCAATTTAGTATCATCTACAAATGTAACAAGCATTCCCTCTATTCCTTCATCCAGAATCATTTATAATAGTATAGTTTAATATGGTCAGAGGTATTAAACAAAATCCTTGAGACAGATCCTTGAGGCACTCCACTTGTCACTCCTCTCCAAGAGGATGGGGAACCCTTAACAAGCACTCTTTAGGTGCGATCTGTCAACCAGTTACAGATCCACCTAACAGTAACTGGATCCTAATCACATTTTATCAACTTGTCAACAAGAAAAGTATGTGGAACCTTATCAAAAGCCTTTCTGAAGTCAATATAAACTATGTCTGCAGCATTCCCTTGATCTAGCAAGGTAGGAACTTAATCAAAAAGTGATAAGGTTAGTCTGGCATGACTTTTTTTTTTTTGAGAAATCCATGCCAGCTCTTAGTAATCACAGCCATCTTTTCTAAATGTTTAAGGACTGACAAAATAATTATTTTTTCCAAAACTTTTCCAGGTATAGACGTCAAGCTGACAGGTCAGTAGTTACCTGGATCCTCCTTTCTTGAAGATGGGGACATCATTTGCCCACTTCAAATCTTCTGACACCCCACCTGTACTCCAAGAATTCTCAAAAATAATGGCCAGAGGCTCAGAAATTAAATCCTCAAGTTCTTTTAGTACCCTTGGATGCAGTTCATCTGGCCCTGAGGACTTTGTTTCAGTTAAAGAAACTAGGTGTTCATGTACTACCCTTAGGCTGTAGCTCCCTTCCCTCATCATGTCCTGGTTTTGACACGTTGAACACCTTTTTTCTTACAAGAGGACTGATGAAAAGTTGGAGCTGTCCTGCCCTCTCTTCATCACCTGGATGCAATTTATCCCTCAGACCCTCCTGTTGCTTTCTCTGCAGATAAGCTTAATGTGGATTCAGTCCCTCAAGAGCTGGAGATAAGTTATGCCTCACCGGATTGATTAGAATATATGAAATTAATTTTGATCTCCATCTTTGTATATTAGACTGTAGTTTTAACGTTGGTAGTTTTAAAATTTGCTCATATGTATATTTTATTGTCATGATTATGTTGTGCCCCATTCTGAGCCCATTTGCTGGAAGTGCAGGCTAAAAATTGAATAAATCAAATCTGTTGCAATTCCCCCCCCCCAAAAAAAAAACCCAGGAAGGGGCTAGAAATATCCTTATCCCACAGTTAGCATGTGTTGGGGAGCCCCACAGAAACCAAGAATGTAATATGAGGACCAACCCACACACACACGACCCCTCCACAGCTATTCTTTTCCAGCATTAGCTTTCCTGAGTCAACTCGCTTCTCCAGATGTGGACAAGAAAATTGTTTTGCACATTTCCACAAAAGCCAGCTCCACCTCTGGCAAGCAAGTAGGCTTTGTGCTTGCTGGGTCCCAGAAAGAAACAGAAACAAACCAGAGCAAAGAACTAGGGTGAGTTCTTCCCCCTCCCAGTTGTTAATGTAACCCTCAGAAACAAGTTAGGTGAGTCCAAGTGGAGCAGAATCAGTAAACAGAAGTCAGCAGTGTGGGATCCTATTTTCTAAGGTGCTGGTTTCTGGGGCTCCTATTGCCTTATATAAGAGCCCTATGGCACAGAGTGGTAAAGCTGCAGTACTGCTCATGACATGAGTTTGATCCCAGTGGAAGCTGGTTCAGGTAGCCGGCTCCAGGTTGACTCAGCCTTCCATCCTTCCGAGGTCGGTAAAATGAGTCCCCAGCTTGCTGGGGGGAAAAGTGTAGATGACTGGGGAAGGCAATGACAAACCACCTTGTAAAAAGTCTGCCATGAAAACGTGAAAGAAACATCACCCCAGAGTCGAAAATGACTGGTGCTTGCACAGGGGACTACCTTTACTTTTTTTTTTTTTTACTGTTATTGCCTTATCTTGAACTATTGCCTTATATTGAACTGTCTTGGTGCTTGGTAGGGGCAACAGTGTGAGGGCTTCTGGTGTCCTGGCTCCACTGGTGGACCTCTTGATGGCCACTGTGTGACACAGAGTGTTGGACTGGATGGGCCATTGGCTTGATCCAACATGGCTTCTCTTATGTTCTTATCTGCTGTATGCGGAGGCCTTGTGAGTTAAGTCCAACAAAGCAGTGTGCTTACAGACTATTTTACTGGGAGTAAACCAGCTTTACTGAAGTCGGATGCAGAATGCATTCTGGAATGTTAGAACAAAAGAGGTGTCCAGCACTACCGCCTCTATTTTATTGGATGATTCCCGGTTATTTACAAAACTTAAAACTGTTAAAATGACATGTTGTTTTTCCTCTTGATCAAACCATTCTCCTGCGCTGCCTGCTGCAAAGCTATATTTACTAGGTATGAAACCTGCAAGCAAAATTTATGCTTCTCCCACAAAACATATGCTGTCCCCTTGCTTCCTTTCCACTCCATTTTGATCTTATATAAATCACCTTTCTACTGAAGCAGCTCACAAGCTATCCAAAACAATTTTGAACCAAGGAATTGCAATTTAAAAAGACAAAAACTCAGTTACAAAGAGTCCAAAGCCCTTCCTGCTTAAGTCTACAGGAGGAAAACAGCAACCTCTTGACGTTCAAGATGGAAGACAGATCTCAACTAAGGCAGCTTAGAAATGGTCATCTTCTCTGCCTGCAGAGCGTTAGATTCACTGATGTGGTATAGCCAGCAAGCTCTATTAGGCAGAAGAGGGCACAAGGCTTTCACAGCGGCAGCACCAGCTTCTCAGTACTCTGGGTGCTAGCAGAGCTGCACCGAGTCTGTCAGTTTCAAATGAATGAGAGTCAGTATTCCTTCTAAGCTGAATTAGCGTGGGTTAGCTCACAGCTTTATAACCATCAGTTCACACAGTTTTGTCTTAACTCAGGAAAGGATGACCCCAGAGCACACTAATTGCTCACGACTCTGCATCTTAGGAGAGCCCCATGGTGCAGAGTGTTAAAGCTGCAGTACTGCAGTCCTAAGCTCTGCTCACGACCTGACTTCGATCCCCGGCGGAAGCTGGGTTTTCAGGTAGCCGGCTTGAGGTTGACTCAGCCTTCCATCCTTCCGAGGTCAGTCAAATGAGTACCCAGCTTGCTTGGGGGAAAGTGTAGATGACTGGGGAAGGCAATGGCAAACCACCCCTTAAAAACATCTGCCATGAAAACACTGTGAAAGCAACGTCACCCCAGAGTCAGAAACAACTGGTGCTTGCACAGGAGACCTTTCCCTTTCCTTTCCTACATCTTAGAGGAAACGCTGATGAGAGTCCTTTATTTAGGGAATTACAGCCTAAATAGTATAGGCTGAGAGACAGGGATAGGCAGGGCTTTTTTTTTTTTGTAGCAAGAACTCCTTTGCCTATTAGGTCACACAACCCGCATGTAACCAATCCTTCTTGTTGGCCCTGTAAGCTCTTAGAGGATTGGCTATGTCAGGGTGTGTGTGGCCTAATATGCAAAGGAATTCTTGCTGCAAAAAAAGCTCTGGGGATAGGATCCAATATAACTAGCTGCGATGGATGCAAAAGGCATGTCCTACATCCATAGTGCCAAAGACAGCATTCTCCTCCTTTGTGTGTGTGAAGAACTGCGGATTTATATCCCGCCTTTTTCTCTGAATCAGAGACTCATAGCGGCTTACAATCTCCTTTACCTTCCTCCCTCCACCAGACAACCTGTGATGTAGGTGGGGCTGAGAGAGCTCTTCCAGAAGCTGCCCTTTCAAGGACAACCTCTGCGAGAGCTATGGGTAACCCAAGGCCATTCCAGCAGCTGCAAGTGGAGGAGTGGGGAATCAAACCTGGTTTTCCCAGATAAGAGTTCCCACACTTAACCACTACACCAAACTGGCTCCCAGTTTGAGAGAGACGTGCTAAGCTTGCACAAGGAAGTCTTGACCCCAAGAACAGGATTCTACTTCAAAAAATAGGGAGAGCACACACTCCTCCACTTCCCACATGGAGAATGGTCCAAAGATGTGCCAGGATGGTTTGGCTGAACACCAGGTGAGTAAATAGTGAATTACACTCACTGGGAAAAAAGGATACAATACTGGGCTGCAGAAGGCATAACATGGAAGACTGAATCTGCAGCCCTTTGTTGGCAGTTTCCAATCTGCAGGTATGTCTCAGAGAAATTAAATCCCTGGGTCAATTTGGTGCCATTACTGTCTCATGGGGTTATCAGCTAAACTCCTGTGGCCAGGGCGCCCGCCCTCCTGCCAGGGGTGGTCTTTTCCCTGTGAGCAGAGACACCCCAAAGCCTGGACAGACCCAAAGCCTCCACAGCAGTGCCCTCAGGAACGCCAGGCTTGGAATTAATGATGGGTCTGCTAGGAGCCATTGTTGGACCTGAGAGAGAAACAGATTCCAGGGGCAAGCTGGTGGCAATATTACTCTGTGGTCCCCCCTCCCAATTCTTCTCTCTCCTCTGGGAAACAAAGGAAGAGCAATTGCCACAATTCAAAGGTCCCAGTTTCTAATGGGCTAAGAGGCTACCTATTGTCAGGACGAAGGACACAGACAAAAGATCTTGCCTCTAGCACAATGGTATGACTGAATCATGTTCTGTTACTCAATGGCATTTTCTCCCTCTAGCTATTGGATGTGGACACACCTATACTACTGTTTGTCTCTACATTAACATAACCCATTTCCCTTCTGCCACACTACAGAATTTCTAGCGCTTCCCTCCTCCAAGTAATCACTTTAAGTCAGTCTTCCGAAATTTGCATTCTCCTCTTCAGGCCAGGCTAAACTAGAGGGCTGTGGACTGGACTCTGGGATAGTTAGGGGAGGATGATGATGATATTGGATTTATATCACCCTCCACTTTGAATTTCAGAGTCTCAAGAGTGGCTCACAATCTCCTTTATCTTCCTCCCCCACAACAGACACCCTGTGAGGTGGGTGGGGCTGTGAGAGCTCTCCCAGCAGCTGCCCTTTCAAGGACAGCTCTGCGAGAGCTATGGCTGACCCAAGGCCATTCCAGCAGCTGCAGGTGAATGAGTGGGGAATCAAACACGTTCTCCCAGATAAGAGTCCATGCACTTAACCACTACACCAAACTGGCTCTCAGTGAACTGGTTAGAAAACCACACTCAAAGATTAGTTGTCAGTGGCATTTCATCTGAATGGAGAGAGTTGTCCAACGGGGTGCCATAGGGCTCAGTTCTGAACCTGGTACTTTTCAGTATTTTTATAAAGGGATTTGGATGAGGGTGTGGAGAGGTAACAAGAGGTAATAACAAGATGCAATTTAACAAGGATAAGTGCTGAGTTCTAAATCTGGGTAATAAAAATGAGGAATACACTTACTGCATGGGGGGATCTTGGGGTGCGGGTGGACTGTATATTAAGTAGGAGCAGCAGCAGCCAACAAAAAAAGGCTAATGGGATCTTGGGGTGTATCAACAGAGGCATATCGCAAGATGCCACTGCCCCTCTGTACAATGCATCAGTCAGGGCTGCACCTGGAGCATTGTGAGCAGTTCTGGAGGCCTCACTTCAAAAAAAATGCAGACAGAATGGAACGGGTGCAGAGGAGAGCCTGTGGAGACCAAGCTCTGTGAGGAAAGGCTGAGTGGACTTGGGAATGTTCCATCTGGAGAAGATGAGGGTGGGGTGGGGGGGACAGGATTGCTCTCTTTGAAGGGCTGTCACTTAGAGGAGGGCAGGGAGCTGTTCCTGTTGGCAGCAAAGGAGAGGACTCACAATAATCAGTTTTAAATTAAGGAGAGGAAGGTACTGGCTGCATATTGGGAAAAACTTTTTAACAGTAAGACTTGTCCAACAGTGGAATCAGCTACCTAGGGAATTGGTGAGCTCCCCTGTCGGTCTTCAAGCAGTGACAGGAGGAGGAGGAGGAGAAGAACTGCAGATTTAGATCCTGCCCTTCTCTGAGTCAGAGACTCAGAATGGCTTACAATCGCCTTTATCTTCACCCCCCCGCCACAACAGACACCCTGTGAGGTAGGTGGGGCTGAGAGAGCTCTGACAGCAAGCTGCCCTTTCAAGGACAACTCCTGTGAAAGCTATGGCTGACCCAAGGCCATTCCAGCAGCTGCAAGTGGAGGAGTGGGGAATCAAACCCGGTTCTCCCAGATAAGAGTCCGCACACTTAACCACTACACCAAACTGGCACTTGCTGGGGACTGCTCTAGGTTGATCCCGCATAGAGCAAGGGATTGGCCTAGAGGCCTCAATGGCCCCTTCCAACTACAAAAGAATGTGGGGTAAATTTGACATCCCCAAGGCTTGTTGTATTTCAAAAGCTCTTAGTCTGATCATTATATATGATTCCTCCTCTTTGTGTGTGTTCTTTGATGGTATATCAGATTCCATCTCCCTCCGAATCTTTTCCCACAGTCCCTGCATCCATATTTTTTCTCGCTGTGGACGGTATGGTGTTCTGTAAGCCGTGACCTGATGGCAAAGTTCTTTCCACACTGCAAGCATTTAAATGGCTTCACTCCTGTGTGGATACTTCGATGTGTATTAAGGCTTGTGCTGTGACTGAACCTTCTCCCACAATCCAGGCATTTGTACGGCTTCTCCCCTTTGTGGATTCTTTCATGTATGCTAAGGTTTTGTCTGATACGGAAGCTCTTTCCACACTCCAAGCATTTATATGGCTTTTCTCCTGTGTGGACACTGCGGTGTATTTTCAGGTGTGAGCTCTGACTGAAGCCTTTCCCACACTCCTGGCATTTATAAGGTTTCTGTCCAGAATGGATTCTTTGGTGGGAAATAAGGTGTGGACTCTGAGCAAAGCATTTCCCACACACTGTGCACAGGTAGGGTTTCTCCCCTGAGTGAGTTCTCTGATGTAAAGTGAGGGATGCGCTCCAACTGAAGGTCTTTCCACACTCCAGGCACTCATATGGCTTCTCCTTTGTGTGGAATCTCTGATGGGAAGAGAGGGCCGAACTGACAGTGAAGCTCTTTCCACATGTCAAGCATTTATATGGTTTCTCCCCTGAATGGATTCTCCAATGTGAATTCAGAGCACTCTTACAGCTGAGCCTCTTTCCACACACTGAACATTGGCACGGTTTTTGTTCTGTGTGGGTTCTTTGATAGGAAGGAAGGTGTTCACTTGGACCAAAAGTGTTTTCACAGTCTGAACTGTCAGATGCTTCTTCTCTCTTGTGGATTCTCTGATGGGACGTGAGGCTTGCAAGCCTGCCGAAGCCCTTTCCACATTCAGAGCATTTGTACTTTTCATCCCCTAAATAAATTCTCTGATGGGAAGAAAAGCTGGATTCACGTCTCAGGATTTCTCTGCATACAGAATGTTTATTCCTCCTCTTTCCTTTGCCATATTTTTCTTGGGTGGGATTTTCAAGAAGGATGCCAGCCTGGAAAACTGCAGCGTGATTCCCTGATTTGCTTTCTTCCTGCCTTTTTGACTGTTCTGGGTTTCTGGAAGAATTTTTCTCCACTTCACGGCTGGTCATTATCAAAGAGACAGTGCATCGCTCACTATAATTCTCCTCATCCTGCCTGTTTCCTGGTGGAACAAAGACTTCTGATTAGTAGGGGAAATAATTCTATCATCTGCAGTCATAGCAGAGCAAACTTTTTTTTTTGCAGAGGTAAGGAATACTAAGTTCTTTCCTCCATTTTAGTTTGGTTTCTAAACTGGCATGGGATGTCGGCAACTTTGATGCACTTTTGCCCACAGGTTGTGCGGAATGGGGGTGGGGGAAGACAGCAAGGTTACATTGGGTGGGGGGGGAGGTGGGAATCAAATGCCAAGGCTGCCAGGGGAGTGGGAAGGCAGCAAGGGTGGGAGGGTTAATGCCAACTTATGGGAGTGGGTAGGAGGAAAGCAAGGTTGGAAGCAATGCATGCCAAGGAATGGGTGGAAGGATGGCAAGGTGGGAAAAGGCTGGATGCCGAGGGTAGGAGGGATGGGAAGATGGCAAGGGTGTAGGGGGGAAATAACTGTCAAGGCTGGGATGGGGGCGGCGGGTTATGCCAAAGGTTGGGTGGTTGGAAGACAGCAAGGAAGGGGGGAAACCAATGCTACTGGTTGGGGGGGACCAGTAATAGTGGGGGTTAATGCCAACGCCTGGGAGATCAAGATGGCAAGGTTGGAGGGTACAAATGTGAAGCCTGGGAGGGGGTGAGAAGAAAGCAAGGGTAGGTGAGTTAATGCCAAGGCTTGGGGGGGTTCGTGGGAAGACAGCCTTCCCCTTCTGTCCTTAGCACTGCCAGGCCAGACCAGACTACTGAATGTGCACACAGCATCTCTTTACATCCCACTGTACTTCTACTGACTTAATGGGTTGCAATTTAATTGGGCGCCTGGCACTTGCTCTGCACCTCTCTCTAGCACCCGTTGTATTTTTTATCACAACGGGCCTTCCTCCTATATAGAGAGCCAGTTTGATGTAGTGGTTAAATGCAGACTCTTATCTGGGAGAACTGGGCTTGATTTCCCCACTCCTCCCCTTGAAGCTGCTGGAATGGCCTTGGGTCAGCCATAGCTCTCGCAGAGCTGTCCTTGAAAGGACAATTTCTGTCAGAGCTCTCTCAGCCGCACCTACCTCACAGGGGGAAGGAAGGTAAAGGAGGTAAAGGTAAAGGAGGAACGTAAAGGAGACTCTAAACCGCTCTGAGATTCAGAGTGGAGGACGGGGTACAAATCCAATATCATCTCCTTTTTCTTCTATTTAAAATATATTTAGACTAAAAGCTTTCACAGAAGTGGTTTCATTTCTTTCTTTTTTTCTTAACATGAGCCACTCACAGGTATTGCAGACGTAAGGTTTATCAGAGAGCAACTGTTCAGCAGCACAGAAGACACCACACGCAAGGATGAGGGCAGAGTTCCACAGGGGCTGGGATTCACCTTTAAAGCCCTCTATAGTTTGGGACCAACAGCCCTGAAGGACTTCCACTGCCCTATGAATCTACCTGATCACTATGGACATCTTCAAGGGCTCTGCTTCAAGTAAATGCTGAGCAGTCAGGTTAGAATGGATAAAAGGAAGTACTACTTCACCCAAAGGGTGATTAACACATGGAATTCACTGCCACAGGAGGTGGTGGTGGCTACAAGCATAGCCAGCTTCAAGAGGGGATTGGATAAACATCTGGAGCAGAGGTCCATCAGTGGCTATTAGCCACAGCTGATCATTGGAACTCTCTGCCTGGGGTAGCGATGCTCTGTATTCTTGGTGGTTGGGGGGGCACAGTGGGAGGGCTTCTAGTGTCCTGGTCCCACTGGTGGACCTCCTGATGGCACCTGGGTTTTTTTTGGCCACTGTGTGACACAGAGTGTTCGACTGGATGGGCCATTGGTCTGATCCAACATGACTTCTCTTATGTTCTTACCCTGCCTTCTCAGATGAGGCAGTGCAATCCAGGAAAGGTCCTGCTCGGTTGTGGCACCAGACATCTGGCTGGAACCCTCTCCCTGGGGATGCTGCCCTGTCTCTTTCTGATACCATCTTTCATCAGTGGGTGAACACTTTGTTGTTTCATTTGGCATTTCCTCAGCGATTTTTCCTTCCTCCCCAATGAACATTGGTTTGTATTTTAGCCCTGGGCTTTACAAAACACTTTTCTTCATTTTAATGGTTTTTAAGATGTGATTGTATTATATATGTTTTAATTTGATAGCAGCGTTGGTGGCTCTTATGAATGGTTGGATATAAAATTGTAAACAGCTTAAATAAATAAACATCGTTTATATAATATCCACACAAAATCCTTGATTGTACTGATCATACCAACTTACACTATAATGTGTCTTGAATCTCAATGAGAAAGGCAGACTATAAATAACTTAAAAGAACCAGCAATGGCACAATCCACAGCTTCCACATCTACCAAGCGAGACAAAAGGGAGCCTTACCAAGAGAGGCCACATTCCTATAATTCTCCAGCATGATTTCTCTGTACAAAGATCTCTGGTCAGGAGTCAGCAGCGCCCACTCGGCCTTGGTGAAACGCACGGCCACCTCCTCGAAGGAAACCAGACACTGAAAAAGAAGGAAGGTGCTTTTTTCTCATAACTGAGCTCACAGGAAATCCACCTGCTCCTGCCCAAAGATGCTTTTGCTCACAACACAGATAGAAGGAACACGAGGCAGCCTTGCACTGAATCAGCCCCTCTTCTATCAAGGTCATTACTGTCTAGGTAGAGGGTTCCAGCAAGATGTCTGGTGCCACAACCGAGCAGGCCCTTTCCTGGATTGCACTGCCTCATCTGAGAAGGCAGGGTAAGAACATAAGAGAAGCCCATCCAGTCCAACACTCTGTCACACAGTGGCCCAAAAAACCCCGGGTGCCATCAAGAGGTCCACAAGTGGGGCCAGGACTAGAAACCCTCCCAACGTGCCTGCCCCTCCCCCAAGCACTAAGAATGCAGAGCATCACTACCTCAGGCAGAGTTCCAATGATAAGCTGTGGCTAATAGCCACTGATGGACCTCTGCTCCATATGCTTATCCAATCCCCTCTTGAAGCTGTCTATGCTTTTCTTCATACGACTCTTCACAGGTGATCTATCCCTTACCTGAGTTGGCTGCATCTTAAATGTTTCCAAAGAGATGTCCCGGAACCTAGCTGCGATGCTCTCCCACTACCTGTAGGGAAACATATGTATCTTGAGTAGTTTACACCATGTAGACGCCATCTTTCTCCACTAAGGGACCAAAAGTGGCTTACATTGTTCTCCTCTCCTTCATTCTATCCTCACAACCACTCTGTGAGGTAGGTCAAACAGAGACCATGCAACTGGCCCAAAGTCAGCCAGAAACCTTCCATGGCAGCGAGGACATTTGAATTTGGATCTCTTAGGCCCCCAACCACAGATCTGCACCGGTCTGTGGCCTGATAGCAACCAGGCTGCACCACCCCTTTCGCCCACCAGGGACCAGGACAGACGAAAGAGGCGGCACAGTCTCACTCCAAAGCTGAGGAGGCAGCTTCTCACTCCTGTAAGGGGAGGCAGCCTTGGAGCAAGGCCACACAGCCTCTTGCATTTGCCTGTTCTAGGGCTGGTGGAAGGGGCAGCGTGGCAACTACTTTCCCCTATCCCTCATTTAAAGACATAAGAACCCCGTGGCGCAGAGTGGTAAAGCTGCAGTACTGCAGTCCTAAGTTATGCACACGACATGAGTTTGATCCCAGCAGAAGCTGGGTTCAGGTAGCCGGCTCCAGGTTGACTCAGCCTTCCATCCTTCTGAGGTCGGTAAAATGAGTATCCAGCTTGCTGGGGGGAAAGTGTAGATGACTGGGGAAGGCAATGGCAAACCACCCCGTAAAAAGTCTGCCGTGAAAACGCTGTGAAAGCAACGTCACCCCAGAGTTGAAAACGACTGGTGCTTGCACCTTTACCTTTTACATTTAAAGACCCCTTTAAAGACAGCTTGTAATTCACTCACTGCTTGCTTGACTTTATGGTATTTTGTAATCTGTTTACTGGGTACCTTGAAATTTTTTTTTATCACACTTGCCCACCCACCTTTGGGTCTTAGTGAGAAAAGTGGATTATAAATGGAAATTAAAAAAAATACATCACACAATACATATGGATAACTGCCTGTATCGTGACAAAGCAGGGAAAAGAGAAAGGCAAAATCAAATAATTTTAAAAAATTAAAAAAAATGTTCACAATTATTAAAATTCAAGGGGTTCACAGTTATTTACAGCTGCATGTTCATCTCTTATTAAAACACTGATTTCCTTAAATCCCTATAACCCTTTGGAGAATGGGAAAATAAATTGTTCTTGGCTTGTCAAAAAGATATGTGCCATATCTGCACTCATTTAATTTGCTGCTAACCTCATCTCTTGAGTTAATTCTCTCAGAAAGAACATATTTTGCAAACATACTTGCAGCCAGTGTTCCGTCTAAACTGAATTAGCATGCGCTAGCTCACAGATTTTTAGCCTCCAGCTCATACATTTTTATCTTCGTTCAGGAAGGATGACCCCAGAGCACAATAATTTATGCAGGGGCTCACAACTTTAACGTTAGTAGCTCATAAAGTAGAATTTTTGCACACAAGACCCTGCAGCTTAGAGGGAACATGACTTGCAACACAATTCTTCCTAGAATTGCACCCGATCTGAACTCTCCCCCGCCCCACTTCTGTTTCTTTGCTTTAACTGCGCCAGTTATCCAAAGAAACAACATCCCCTTCCTAAACTTCACCTGAAGACTCTGCACTTCCAAACAGGTCTTCTAAACGGAACCTCCGGAGACCCTGCAGAGGTTTCTTCGGGAAGTGGAGAGACAGGATGGTGCACCTGCAATTGATGACCCCCCCATTTTTTTCCTTTCCCTCTAGGAATTTCGAACTCCCTTGTTTTAACCATTGGAGTGCCTAAAAGCTCAGCCTCTTAGGGAGGATAAGCCAAATCAGAATTTACCCCTGGGCAGGAAGAGGCTTTTTTTTTTGCAGGGGTTGTTTTGTAGAAAAATAAGTGGTGGAGCTCACTAGCACAACTAGCATATGGTTGCCGCCCCACCCCCCCAGCCAAAAGCTTCCCGATGCAAGAAAGGAGAGCCCTGGGCAAGTGAGGCCTTAGGGTTGCCAAGTCCAATTTAAAAAATATCTGAGGACTTTGGGGGTGGAGCCAGGAGACTTTGGGGGTGGAGCCAAGATCAAGGCTGTGACAAACATAATTGAACTCCAAAGGGAGTTCTGGCCGTCACATTTAAAGGGACAGCACACCTTTTCAATGCCTTCCTTCCATAGGAAATAATGAAAGATAGGGGCACCTTCTTTTGGGGCTCATAGAATTGGACCCCCTGGTCCAATCGTTTTGAAACTTGGGGGGTATTTTAGGGAGAGGCACTAGATGCTGTACTGAAAATTTGGTGCCTCTACCTAAAAAAACAGCCCCTCCCAGAGCCCCAGATACCCGCGGATCAATTCTCCATTATTTTCTATGGGAATAAATCTCCATAGGGAATAACAGAGTTCCCAGCAGACATTTCCCTCCCCTCCCCCCGCTTTCTGATGACCCTGAAGCGAGGGTTGCCAATCCCCAGGTGGGGTCAGGGGATCCCCCGGTTTGGAGACCCTCCCCCCGCTTGCAACAACCTGATGCAAGAAAGAAGTGTCTCGGGCGAGTGAGGCCTGCTTGGGCTGGTTAGAGATCCAGCCAGCCCAACCAGGCCTCGCTCACCTGGGGCTCTCCTGGGCAACCCTCCCCCCCCCTCAAAAGGCCAGCAAGCCACCAGCCATCCAAAATCACATAAGAAGAGAAGGGGTGGTATGGGCTTCTCCAGGGGTTAATGAGGGCTGCTGGGGGCGTGACAAAGCCCCTGGTGGCTGGCTGGCTGCCCGCTCTCCTAATCCAGGGATTGTTATGCAGCTGCAGCTACTATTAAATGGACAAGGTAAGGGGGAGGAAGAGGGGGAACCCTCAGAAAGGTTCAGGAGCTGTGCTCTTGTGAGCTCCTGCTGAATCTGAGCCCTGTTTACATGTATTTGGTGGGCTGTGAATCCCACCAGAAAAAGTGCCCCTGCTTGCTCTGGATGCGTTATAGAGCTTTGCTTCTCCCTTCCCACCGGGAGTCCCTCCCTCCTGCCCATGCACAAGGAACTCTGGGACTTGTAGTTTGGTGAGGCCCTCCACATAGCCTGGTCTATGTAATGCCCTTTCTGGGTGTGGGTTCCCAGGTGAGTACTCACTCAGATACCCATTCTCAGGTCAATTAAGCAGACTCCAAAGAAGTTGGCTCAAAACATCAGCTCTTTATTTTCAAGAAGACAACTCCAAAAACTAACAACTTCAGCCGACATACAAAACTGGAAACTGAAACTAGAGCTCCACCTAATAGGACCAAACCAAACCAAACCACAAAGATACCAGAGGAGGAACAGACTGTTCCATTACATACAAACATGTATACAATAAATATACCACAGTCTGGAACGGTACACTGGAATATATTTCTCTCATTTGGGGACAGGGGAGATCACTCTACACAGTGAAATCACCCCACATCAATCTTCAGATTTTGACATCTTCACTGTATTTTCTTCAGACTTAAACCCAAACAAATGGTAACTGTCTTAAACTAATCCAGGTGGGCAGCCGTGTTGGTCTGAAGCAGAAGAACAAACCAGAGTCAAGTAGCACCTTTGAGACCAACAAGGTTTTATTCAGAAGGTAAGCTTTCGTTTGCTCTAAGCACACTTCATTAGACAGCAGTCCTAAATACAGAGAAAGTGGGCAGTGAATAGGGTTGCCAAGTCCAATTAAAGAAAAATCTGGGGACTTTGGGGGTGGAGCCAGGAGACATTGGGGGTGGAGCCAAGAACAAGGATGTGACAAGCATAATTGAACTCCAAGGGAGTTCTTACCATCACATTTAAAGAGACAGCACCCCTTTTAAAATGCCTTTCTTCCATAGGAAATAATTAAGGATAGGGGCACCATCTTTTGGGGCTCATAGAATTGGACCCTCTGGTCCAATCGTTTTGAAACTTGGGGGGTATTTTGGGGAGAGGAACTAGATGCTATACTAAAAATTTGGTGCCTCTACCTCAAAAAATAGCCCCCCAGAGCCCCCAATACCCACGGATCAATTTCCTATTACTCCCTATGGGAATCGTTCTCCATAGGGAATAATAGAGTGCCTAGTAGACATTTCCCTCCCCACCCCACGCTTTCTAAAGGGGGGGAGGGCCTCCAAACTAGGGAATCCCCTGCCCCCTCCCTCTCACACACACACACACACACACTTACCAGATCTTCCTCCGGACAACTCTACTTCCTGTGAAAACGAAAGCAAAAGAAAGGGAGGGGCCGTTCTCAGAAGCCCTTTCTGCTTCCTGCCCAGCCTTAAAGGGGCAGACATTTTGCAAACGGCTCAGGAGCTCTACAACATGAAGCCTAAAGGTATGTTCTCCCCCCCTCCACGCCCCACCCCCCGCTTTCAGAGTTTTGAAGAGCGGGAGATGAGGCTGCGAACCCAGAAGTCTCCCACCAGGGCGGGAGGTTTGGGAAGCCTAGCAGTGAATCAGCATGCAAAATCATGGAAACTTCCCTTAGCAGATTAAAAGAATCACAAGCCGGGGCCTAGCGACTGCCAGCCTGTGTCCACTGGGATAAAAAAAAAACAGTAATAAATGCCAGAATAGCAGACTGATGTCCATTAAGTATCTTGCAATAAATAAGAGTCTGCTCTGGGTTAGAAGGAGGGCATAAGGTTATCAGAAGCTTAATTTAAACATGTAACACACATAAAAAGTAAAAGGTAAAAGTAGTCCCCTGTGCAAGCACCAGTCGTTTCCAACTCTAGGGTGACGTTGCTTTCGCAACGTTTTTATGGCAGACTTTTTCGGGGTGGTTTGCCATTGCCTTCCCCAGTCACCATTTCCTTCCCCAGCAAGCCGGGTACTAATTTTACCAACCTCGGAAGGATGGAAGGCTGAGTCAACCTGGAGCCGGCTACCTGAACCCAGCTTCCGTTGGGATCAAACTCAGATCGTGAGCAGGGCGCTCAGACTGCAGTACTGCAGCTTTACCACTCTGCGCCACACATATATAAACATAATTCTAGTTTGCCATTATAAAAAAATACAACATATAAATACACATTATAAAAAAAA
The DNA here is from genome assembly GCF_032191835.1 of Heteronotia binoei. NCBI lineage: Eukaryota > Metazoa > Chordata > Lepidosauria > Squamata > Gekkonidae > Heteronotia > Heteronotia binoei. The sequence continues at coordinate 27,698,132 of NC_083227.1, forward strand.
TAAACTAAGCTTGTTATTCCTGTTTGGTCCTCAAATCTGTTAAACAACTTCATTATGCTGTATGCTAATTTCCTGCTCATCCTCTGCTTATATGTATGGATGGACTGGTCATTTCCATTTCATTGTATCTGAAGAAGTGTGTGCGCAGATGGAAGTTTATACCTTGAATTAAATTTTTGTTGTTTTTAACGGTGCCCCTGGACTTCAACTTTATTATCCCCTCTCGGATAGACAATGTCAACAAAAGCGGGCTCCGGTGGGCAGCTGTTAAAATGTCTGGAGGACTGCAGACATGCCACAAGATTGGAAGAGAGCAAACGTTATCCCAATTTTCGACATAAAAGGGATGACCCAGGAAACTACAGGCCGGTCACTCTGACCTCTGTCCCAGGAAAGATACTAGAGTAGATTTGAAAGGGATCAATCTGTGAGCACCTAAAGGACAACTTGGTGATCCAGGGGAGTCAGCATGGATTTGTCTCCAACAGGTCCTGCCAGACCACCCTCATTTCCTTTTTGATCTAGTGATGAGCTTACTGGATCGAGGAAAAGTTGTTGATGGTGTTTACCTCGATTTTAGTCAAGCTTTTCACAGGGTTCCATGCTGTTCTGATGGGTAAACTAGAGGACTGTGGACTGGACTCTAGGATAGACCCCAGAAGGCAGCCGTGTTGGTCTGAAGCAATAGAACAAAGCAGTAGGCAAGTGCACCTTTAAGACCAACTAAGTTTTATTCAGAATACGAAAGCTTACATTCTGAATAAAACTTAGTTGGTTTTAAAGGTGCATTTGTCTACTGCTTTGGACTCTAGGATAGTTAGGTGCAGGGGTCGTTTTGTAGAAAAATAGGTAGTGGAGCTCATCCAGGGATTGTTATGCAGCTATTCAATGGACAAGGAGGTGGAACTCTCAGAAAGGTTCAGAAGCTGTGCTCCTGTGAGCTCCCACTGAATCCGAGGCCTGGTTAGGTGCTAAGGGAACTGGCTGGAGAACCACACTTAAAGACTAGTTGTCGATGGCATTTCATCTGAATGGAGGGAGGTGTCCAATGGGATGCAGATGACACCAACTGGGAGGAGTGGTGAACACACTAGAACATAAGAGACAGAATTCAATGAGATCTGAAAGCACTGGAAAAGTGGGTGGAGATGTACAAGATGAAATTTAACAAGGATAAATGCCGAGTTCCGCATCTGGGTAACAAAAACATAGAACATGCCTACTGGATGGGGGATACACTACTGCGTAGCAGTGTAGGTGAACAAGATCTTGGGGTAAGAGGCAGTGTTCCCTCTAAACTGAGTTAGTGTGAGCTAGCTCACAGATTTTTAGCCTCCAGCTCACACATTTTTGACTTAGCTCAGGAAGGATGATCTCAAAGTACAATAATTTATGCGGTAGCTTGCAACTTTAATGCCAGTAGCTCACAAAGTAGAATTGTTCCTCACAACACTCTGCAGCTTAGTGGGAACATTGGTAAAAGGGGACCATAAACTAAATATAAGCAGTCAGTGTGATGCAGCAGCAGAAAAGGCTAATGCCATCTCGGGTTTATCAACAAAGACGTAACATCCAAATCAGACGATGTCACAGTCCCACTGTACACTGCATTGGTCACCTGGAGTATTGTGTGCATTTCTGGAGGCCTCACTTCAAGAAGGATTTGGACAGAATGGAGTGAGTGTAGAAGAGACTGACGAGGGCATGCAGACCAAACCCTATGAGGAAAGGCTAAGAGACTTGGGAATGTTCAATTTGGAGAACAGGCGGTTGAGGGGAACATGATTGCTCTCTTGAAGTATTTGAAGGGCTGTCACTTAGAGGAGGGCAGGGAACTCTAAGGGCAGCAGAGAGGACACACAATTATGGGTTTAAAATTAAGGGTGGGAATGTACTGGCTGGATATTAGGAAAAACTTTTTTACAGTCCAAATTGTTCAACAGTGGAATCAGCTAACTGGGGGAAGGGGTTGAGCTCTCCCTCACTGGCAGCCATGGCTGAATAAGCTCTCCCTCACTGGCAGCCATGGCTGAATAAGCACTTCTCGGGAATGGTCCAGGCTGATCCTGCATAGAGCAAGGGATTGGACCAGATGGCCTCTATGGTCCCTTCCAACTCTGTGATTCTACGAAATAACTCAGGGCTTCTGTGACAGATTTGGCATCCGTAAAGCTTGTTGTGTTTCAAAAGCTCTTAGTCTGATCATATCTATGATTCCTTCTCTTTGTGGTTTTTTTTCAATAATATAAATCTTTATTCAAAATATAAAATTTTACAAAAGAAAATTGAGTGTCATCTTACATATATATAAATGGAACTTTTCCAAAGTTGGGACGAGTCTTGACAGAATTAAGGCTTAGGCAAAGATCTACAAATATCAGTTATACCACATATGAAAAATAAAAGCAGCTATGAACCTTGTTAGAGTTAAACCTTACATTTCCAACATAAATTAAAAACATACGTTTAATAAATATTGTTAATCACTTCCAACTGAGAGACATAAAGTTTGTCCGATGCAAGATAATTTAGATATGGGGACCAAGTTGTAAAAAAGGTAAACTCATAAAACTCTGAGTCCCGTTGCTTTAATGAGTCGGTAATTTTATCAAGCACACACATTTCCTGAACTTTCATTTGCCGACTGTCTGTTGATAGTTGTTTTGAAGATTTCCATTTCGATGCTATTTCCAAACGTCCCGCTGCACATAATTTTTCTAGCAGTTTGCAATTGTGAAAGTTTTCTAAATGGCATGTCCAAATATTTAAAATAAAATATTCAAATTTCAGAGGGATATGAACATGTAGAATAGTATGCAGTTTGCTTTGAATAGATTTCCAAAACTTTTGAACTTGGTGGCATTGCCACCAGCAGTGAAGCTGGTTCCCAATTGAGTTGCAGCCATTCCAACAATTTTTGGAGAAAGAACTATGCATATGGTGGAGTTCAATAGGGGTAACATACCATCTAGAGACTGTTTTAAATAGTCGAGTCCTGATTTTAATGTTTGGAGCTGAAAAAATATGTGACTTCCATAATTTTTGCCAGTTATCTAAAGGCAGGTTACATCCTAAATCCTTATGCCATAGGAGTGTATATTTGGGAGCTTCAGAATGGTATACTGAAAGTAAAATTTTATAGAGGGTGGATATAATAGCTTTTCTTTGGAATAGGTAGGGATTTTTAATCAGTGTTTCAAAAGGGGTTAGTTTTTGTTTTAGTCAATGTTTAAGCTCTGGGTCAGAAGTTAAATGTTGCAGTTGGAGGTACTGGAACCACGGAAGCTTACATTTCCCTTTCTTCTCCAGATTTTTTGTATCTATAACACTGTCTAAACTAATGTCTATAAGTCTGTTGAGATCACTGCAGGACCAAATTTTACAAGAAGTGGAGTTATATGCTGGTGGAAACTAGACTTGATTGGTAAAAGTAGCAAGAGGTGAGATTTCAGGGGCAAGCTTCTTTCTGTTTCTGTCCCAAACTTTCATAGTGTTAGACCCTAGAGGTCCCTTCCAACTCTATGATTCTATGGGAGAGGAAAATTTAGGGCGGGTAGAAGATAAATTCCAGACAGTTTCTTGCAGTGTCCTATTTGGTACAGAACTTTGTTCTATGAATGCCCAGTCAGGTAAATTTTTGGTATGGAGTATCCTAAGTAGGTTGGCTAAATGTACTGCATCATCATAATAAGATAAATTAGGGAGGCCAGAACCTCCTTCGTCTACAGGTTTGCATAGCGTCTGAAAATGGATTATTTGTCTCTTAGGCTCCTGCAAGAATTTAAGAAGAGTTTATTGAGCCTTGTGTATAAAGGGTTTCGGAACCTCACTTGGGAGAGCTCTAAACAAAAAAAATGTATAAAGGAAGGATGAAAGCCCTGATTAGGTCTATTCGTTCTTGCCAGGTCCAATGTCATTTCTTCCAAGATTTAATTTTATTGGCAATATTGTTTTGAATGTTGTTAAAGTTAGAATGAAGTAGATTATCCAGGTTAATAGGGATAATTAAGCCTAGGTTTTTCCAAATGTGGTTACCCATTTAAGACAGAATTCCTTTGAGATGGACTGTTTAAGTTCTGGAGTTAGATGTATGGGATATAGTTCTGATTTTGATTGGTTTAGGGTTAACCCTGAAACCAATTTAAAGGAGTCAAAAAGTAGGTTGACCATACGCAGTGAGTCACATGGTTTGGTTAAATATAGTACCACATTGTTTGCAAATAAAGATATTTTATATTCCTTATTTGCGATAGTTACTCCTGCGATTTCCCTGTGAGATCTAAGCAGTATAGCTAAAGGTTCAAGGGCAATGATAAACAAAAGAGGGGACAGGGGGCATCCCTTCCTAGTGCCTCTAGCAGGAGAAAAAGGGCCAGAAATTAAACCATTAATCTGGAGATTAACATTAGGTTGATTATAAATAAAATTAATTGCTAATAAGAAGGAATCACCAAAACCCATTAATTGCAGTAAATTAATCAAATAATTTATTTCCAAAGAATCAGAAGCTTTTTCTAAATAAAGGGATAAAAGAATAGAATCAATACTATAATTATGCTCATAATTAATTATATTCAATGATTTGTGGATGTTACTAGTCACTGATCTTAAAGGAACAAAGCCAGATTGGTCCTTATGGATATATTGTGAAATGAATTTATTTAGTCTAAAAACTAAAATAGACGAAAAAATTTTAAAACCCTGATTCAATAAAGTGATAGGTCTATAGGATTTCACATCTGTTAATCTCATCCAGGTTTTGGTATCATTATCATCGATTCTGACCATGTTTTCGAAAGGGAAGCTTGTGTCAATATATCATTACATACCCTTGTTAAATAATTTGAAAGAGCCTTTGAGTAGGTCTTATAAAATTCACCTGTAAACCCATCATTTCCTGGGGATTTGCCATTTTTAATTCTTTTAATTGAGTCCAGGATCTCTTGTTCCGAGATTGGGGCATTTAGTAAGTCTCTATGCATTTGGCTTAAAACCGGTATATTTTTAATAGATTTTTTAAAAAGATACTATAGATTCATTAGTGGGCGATTTAGATGTATAAGGTTTATAAAATTGGTTTAAAATTTGATTGTTGTTAGAGTGTGTGTTACCTGGTGAATCACGTATTAATTTGATTGGCGCATTTTTACCTTTTTTATTAGCTTTCCAGGCCAAATTTCTAAGTGCATATGAATTATGGATTATACAGGTTTGTTTGGTTTGCAGGGCTTTTTTTAATGTGGGCTAATTCCAAAGCTTCTAAAGCTTTCCTTTCTGACTGTAGCTTTTTGTATATGTTAGAGCTGTTAGTTTGTGAAGTTGTTCTAAATGTTGAATTTTGGCTAATAGATCAGAACGTAATAGATCTTGTTTCTTTTTATAAGCAGATGTGATAGCAATGATCTTACCTCTGATCACTGATTTCATTGCATCCCATAACACTGCGCTGGAGACATCGCCCTGGTCATTATCAATGAAATATTGTTCGATGGCTGATTCAATGTCTTTGCGTATTTGATCATGAAGTAAAATTGAGGAATCAATCTTCCAGTACCTGTGGTTTTTCTTTTGTGTGTGCCATTTGATTTTAGCAGAAACCCAGGCATGGTCAGAATATAGTTTTGCACCTATATCGGATGATATAATATTGTTTATAAGATTTGAAGTACATAATAGATAATCTATCCTGGTGTGGACCTGGAGTTTGGCTGAAAAATAGGTGTAGTCTTGCATTGTGGGGTTCAGCGTCCTCCAAATATCTAAATAGCCAAAATTGTTAAGAATACCATGCATCTCAGTATAGGGGTTCCTATTACCTTTCTTTTGTCCCCATGGTGTTGGGTTGGATCTGTCCATTTTTAAGTTGGTAATACAGTTCAAGTCTGTTCCAATAAGGATTTCTCCTGAAGCAAATGTAGTTAGTTGTGAGAGAGTATCAGATACAAAAGCAATTTGTCCCTCATTAGGGGCATATATAGAGGCTATAGTTATTGGGATGTCATCTATGTGCCCTTTTAAGAAAATAAATCTACTTTTGGGGTCAGAAAATTTTTAAAAAGCTATCTGAATCTATCTCCAATCTATCGCCAATCATTAAAGCCAATGCATAGTTCAGGAAAAGTGGTACTGTATATTGACAGATATATAGAAAGTGGTTGCTTGAGCTGGGTAGCTTGCAGAACAAAAAATACTGTCTCAAAGACTTATACCTAAACAGTTTCCATTCTGTTAAGAGATGTAAAAAAGGCCTAACAATGAAATAACCAAGCATAGCCTCATAGCTGAGTAGAGCCTGCAATACCGATAGATCTGGGCTCTGGATAAAGCCTGGAAAGTATGCCTCCAAACTATAAATTAAATGATAATGAAATCTCCACCTAAGCCATATTCTTAGCAGTGAAGAAATCTGGTTGAAATATATGTCCAAAATGCTGGAGTTCACACAAGACCATCCCTTTTGAAATAAGAACAAGTTAACCTTAACCAGCCCCTTCCACCCCTTTCTCCAATAACCCCAACCCCAACATTAGAAACAACTGGAGGAACATCATCTGCAAAAGAAAATTGTACCAGTGGTAAAAAACATAAACACAACTAAAATAACTTCCATATTTTTGGGTTCTTTTTTTAAAAAAATTCAATATTTTTATTAAAGTAAGAAGGATCATACAAATATAAGGTGAGTATAGTTTTAGCAAAGAGCAATATATATAGCCGAAACATACCGAACTTATCATTGGTGTACCACAGCTAACGCTGAGATATGATCCAGGTCAGTCTGTAAAATGTACCAATACAAAAAATAGCATAACAACAACAACAAAGGGAAAGAGGAAATGGTATGCTCATAACGAACTGGTTATAGTGGATCTTGGAATATCCAAGAGGAAAGGATACATCAAAAGGAGACTTACAACAACAAGAGATCTTTGTACATCAAACTTTTGGTAAGAGAGTTGATATAAAATGGATCACTATCTAGTTTTTCCAAAATAGGTAGCCATATTGCAACATAATTGGTGTAAGCTTGGAGGGGATCGTTTTGATCCAAAGCTGCCTGAATTTTGTCCATTGCAATAAGTTCCCAAATCTTAAGAAACCAGGAATCAAGTGACAGGCTACACGGGTTTTTCCAGGCTTGTGCGATCATTGTTTTTGCAGCTGTTAATAATTTGACAATTAAAGATTTTTTAGAAGGAGTTAGTTGTATACCCGACCAGTGGTTAAGAAGTATTATCTCTGGAGTAACGGGTATTAAAATATTTGTTAAGGAAGAAATGTGAGCACATATTAGTGACCAAAAAGATTTGATTTTATGACAGTCCCACCAACAATGAATATAGGATGCCTTGAAGCCACAGTCCCTCCAACAATTAGAGGATATATGGGGCGATATATGAGAGAGTTGATGAGGTGTATGGTACCAGCGAGCAATTAACTTATAGTTTTGTTGAGAAATGTTTATAATTTTGGATTGTAGTGTTTCATTAGCCCAGATGGAATCCCACTGTTCTGAGGAAATTATAAGATTACAATCCTTTTGCCAAAGGATAGTATATGAAGGTGGAGAGAATTCTAGTTTACTTAAAAGGATTTGGTATAGCCGTGAGATGAGACCTTTTTTTTTTTTTAGACAGTTGAAGGATCAGGTGTTCAAAATCTGTCGAGGGACGAGAAGTGGACTGGTTCACTCTAAGGTCTTGAAGTAAGTGTCTGATTTGGAAGTATTCAAACCATGGTGAAGGCGTTAATAATTTTTTGTCTAATTTATCTTTGGGTAAAACTTGTCTTAAGGTGGAGAGGAGATCAAAAAGAAAAACTTTTGAAGAGCTTCTCCAGATTTTATAATGGTAGCTGGGGGAAACCATTTTATAATGGAGCTGGGGGAAACCATTTTTGGCCTATATAGGAAGAAATGATAGAGTATCCTGGCGCTAAATAAAAACGTTCAGAGTCCCAAACGGATAAGAGAGCCTTAATAAAAGGATTTACAAAATGCCAAAGTGGGCGTTCAGATTTCTTGAGCCATAATATTTCATAGTATTTGAGAGGAGAAAAATGAGCCTCTTCTATAGAATTCTAAGGGGGCGGAGGATGGTATCGTAATTTGACCAGTTGAGACAAAATTGTAGCTTTGTAATAGTGTATAATGTCTGGAATCGCCATTCCTCCTTTTGCCTTGGACCTGCATATAGTAGTTATATTTATTCTGGCTTTTTTGTAATTCCAAATGAAAGCAGTCAATGACTATTGCCAGGATCTCAGAGTGGTCTGAGGTATCTCTATGGGGAAGGCCCGGAATAAGTATGGAAGTCTCAGGAAAATAAAAGATTTAATAACTTGAATTCTTTCTATCCAAGACAAATGTAATTTGTCCCATTGCTTTAGGGTTTTGGAAACATCTGACATAGTAGCGCTATAATTTATCTTCAACAGGTCAGGGAGATTTAGCGGAATTTTCAAACCTAAATATGACCATGTTTCTTTAACCCAGTGAAATGGATAGTAAGAAGCTATGGCTTTTTTAGAAAGAGAAAGTAGATTGATTGGGTAAAGAATTGATTTGGAGGTATTAACACAATGACCAGACAACCTACCAAATTCGGACAAGATGCTAGAAATAGCTGACAAGGATTGTAAAGGGTTGGAAATGTAAAGGACTATGTCATCCACAAATAAACTAATTTTAAAAGTAAGATCCTGAACTGCAATGCCCTGAACCCTTGAAGAAGCTCGTATCTCGTTCGCAAGAGGTTCTATTGCTATGGCAAATAGCAATGGTGAGAGAGGACAGTCTTGGCGTGTCCCTCTTTCTAGAAGGAAAGCAGGAGATTGCTGACCATTAATATGCAAAAGAGCTGATGGACAAGAGTAAAGTGAATTTATGATTGTTATAAATTTTGGCCCAAAGCCCATATATTGTAATACTTTATGTAAGAATTGAGGCTCAACAGTGTCAAAAGCCTTTTCAATATCCAGGGCAAGGAGGCAAGATTCATAAGGTTGAAAGGCACAGTATTGAATCATATTAATAGTTTGTCTAATATTATCAGTAATGTCACGATTTGGGATAAAACCTGATTGATTGGGGTGAATATAAGAACCAATTATACAGTTTAGTCTAGCAGTCAAAACTGAAGTAAATAATTTATAGTCATTATTAAGTAAGGATATGGGGCAATAGGTATTAAGTGGGTCTCTGTCCCTTTTAGGGATAAGGATTATCTTTGCTTGAGACCATGAGGGAGGCATATGACCTGATGGAATTACATACTGAGGTAAGGTAGGGTGTAAGAGAAGGGCCAAATTTTTTGTAAAATTCCAAGGGTGAACCGTCTCTACTAGGGTGGCCAGACCGTCCCGGTCTCCCGGGACTTTCCCGGTTCTGGCCCCCAATTCCCGGCTCCCGGGCTGGGTATACCGGGACCATTAAGAGGTCCCGGTTTAGCCAGCCAGAGAGCCGGGGGCCGCGCGCCCGGGCGGGGAAGGCGGCGAGTGAGGGAGGGAGCGACCCTGCGCGTGCGCAGATCGCTCTGCGCACGCGCAGGGACGCTCCCTCCCTCCCTCGCCGCTTTCCCCGCCCGCGCACGGGGCCCGGCGGTGGCGGCGGAGGCGCGGGAGGGCGTCGGAAAGGCCCGCGGGGGTCGCTGGAGGGCCTCCAGCAACCCCCGCGGGCCTTTCCGAGGCTTCCCGGGCCTCGCAACCCCCACCCCCCGTCCTTCCTCGCCCGGGAGGGCGTCGGAAAGGCCCGCGGGGGTCGCTGGAGGCCCTCCAGCGACCCCCGCGGGCCTTCCCGAGGCTTCCCCGGCCTCGCAACCCCCACCCCCCGTCCTTCCCCGCCCGGGAGGGCGTCGGAAAGGCCCGCGGGGGTCGCTGGAGGCCCTCCAGCGACCCCCGCGGGCCTTCCCAAGGCTTCCCGGGCCTCGGAACGCCCACCCCCCGTCCTTCCCCGCCCGGGAGGGCATCGGAAAGGCCCGCGGGGGTCGCTGGAGGTCCTCCAGCGACCCCCGCGGGCCTTCCCGAGGCTTCCCGGGCCTTGGAACGCCCACCCCCCGTCCTTCCCCGCCCGGGAGGGCATCGGAAAGGCCCGCGGGGGTCGCTGGAGGCCCTCCAGCGACCCCCGCGGGCCTTCCCGAGGCTTCCCGGGCCTTGGAACGCCCACCCCCCGTCCTTCCCCGCCCGGGAGGGCATCGGAAAGGCCCGCGGGGGTCGCTGGAGGCCCTCCAGCGACCCCCGCGGGCCTTTCCGAGGCTTCCCGGGCCTTGGAACGCCCACCCCCCGTCCTTCCCCGCCCGGGAGGGCATCGGAAAGGCCCGCGGGGGTCGCTGGAGGCCCTCCAGCGACCCCCGCGGGCCTTCCCGAGGCTTCCCGGGCCTTGGAACGCCCACCCCCCGTCCTTCCCCGCCCGGGAGGGCATCGGAAAGGCCCGCGGGGGTCGCTGGAGGCCCTCCAGCGACCCCCGCGGGCCTTCCCGAGGCTTCCCGGGCCTTGGAACGCCCACCCCCCGTCCTTCCCCGCCCGGGAGGGCATCGGAAAGGCCCGCGGGGGTCGCTGGAGGCCCTCCAGCGACCCCCGCGGGCCTTCCCGAGGCTTCCCGGGCCTTGGAACGCCCACCCCCCGTCCTTCCCCGCCCGGGAGGGCATCGGAAAGGCCCGCGGGGGTCGCTGGAGGCCCTCCAGCGACCCCCCGCGGGCCTTCCCGAGGCTTCCCGGGCCTTGGAACGCCCACCCCCCGTCCTTCCCCGCCCGGGAGGGCATCGGAAAGGCCCGCGGGGGTCGCTGGAGGCCCTCCAGCGACCCCCGCGGGCCTTCCCGAGGCTTCCCGGGCCTTGGAACGCCCACCCCCCGTCCTTCCCCGCCCGGGAGGGCATCGGAAAGGCCCGCGGGGGTCGCTGGAGGCCCTCCAGCGACCCCCGCGGGCCTTCCCGAGGCTTCCCGGGCCTTGGAACGCCCACCCCCCGTCCTTCCCCGCCCGGGAGGGCATCGGAAAGGCCCGCGGGGGTCGCTGGAGGCCCTCCAGCGACCCCCGCGGGCCTTTCCGAGGCTTCCCGGGCCTTGGAACGCCCACCCCCCGTCCTTCCCCGCCCGGGAGGGCATCGGAAAGGCCCGCGGGGGTCGCTGGAGGCCCTCCAGCGACCCCCGCGGGCCTTCCCGAGGCTTCCCGGGCCTTGGAACGCCCACCCCCCCGTCCTTCCCCGCCCGGGAGGGCATCGGAAAGGCCCGCGGGGGTCGCTGGAGGCCCTCCAGCGACCCCCGCGGGCCTTCCCGAGGCTTCCCGGGCCTTGGAACGCCCACCCCCCGTCCTTCCCCGCCCGGGAGGGCATCGGAAAGGCCCGCGGGGGTCGCTGGAGGCCCTCCAGCGACCCCCGCGGGCCTTTCCGAGGCTTCCCGGGCCTTGGAACGCCCACTCCCCGTCCTTCCCCGCCCGGGAGGGCATCGGAAAGGCCCGCGGGGGTCGCTGGAGGCCCTCCAGCGACCCCCGCGGGCCTTCCCGGGCCTTGGAACGCCCACCCCCCCGTCCTTCCCCGCCCGGGAGGGCATCGGAAAGGCCCGCGGGGGTCGCTGGAGGCCCTCCAGCGACCCCCGCGGGCCTTTCCGACGCCCTCCCGGGCCTCTAGCATTCCCCCCCCTTCTCCTCCGCCCGGGGGGGCGTCGGAAAGGCCCGCGGTGGTCGCTGGAGGCCCTCCAGCGACCACCGCGGGCCTTTCCGACGCCCTCCCGGGCCTCTAGCATTCCCCCCCCCCGTTCTCCTCCGCCCGGGGGGGGGGCGTCGGAAAGGCCTCTCCGCCGCCGCCGCCGGACTCGCCGCCGCCGCCGGACTAGCCGCAGGTAAGGGGGCCGGGGGGGGGCTGGCGGGAGGGGGTGGCCTTCCTTCCTTCCCTCCCTCCTTTCTTCCTTCCTTCCTTCCCTCCTTCCTTCCTTCCTTCCCTCCTTCCTTTCTTCCTTCCTTCCCTCCTTTCTTCCTTCCTTCCCTCCTTCCTTCCTTCCTTCCTCCCTCCCTCCCTCCCTCCCTTCCTTCCTTCCTTCCTTCCTTCCTTCCCTCCCTCCCTCCTTATGTTCTTATGTGACGCAGAGTGTTGGACTGGAGGGGCCACTGGCCTGATCCAACAGGGCTTCTCTTATGTTCTTATGTGACCCAGAGTGTTGGACTGGATGGGCCACTGGCCTGATCCAACAGGGCTTCTCTTATGTTCTTATGTGACCCAGAGTGTTGGACTGGATGGGCCACTGGCCTGATCCAACAGGGCTTCTCTTATGTTCTTATGTGACCCAGAGTGTTGGACTGGATGGGCCACTGGCCTGATCCAACAGGGCTTCTCTTATGTTCTTATGTGACCCAGAGTGTTGGACTGGATGGGCCACTGGCCTGATCCAACAGGGCTTCTCTTATGTTCTTATGTGACCCAGAGTGTTGGACTGGATGGGCCACTGGCCTGATCCAACAGGGCTTCTCTTATGTTCTTATGTGACCCAGAGTGTTGGACTGGATGGGCCACTGGCCTGATCCAACAGGGCTTCTCTTATGTTCTTATGTGACCCAGAGTGTTGGACTGGATGGGCCACTGGCCTGATCCAACAGGGCTTCTCTTATGTTCTTATGTGACGCAGAGTGTTGGACTGGATGGGCCACTGGCCTGATCCAACAGGGCTTCTCTTATGTTCTTATGTGACGCAGAGTGTTGGACTGGATGGGCCACTGGCCTGATCCAACAGGGCTTCTCTTATGTTCTTATGTGACGCAGAGTGTTGGACTGGATGGGCCACTGGCCTGATCCAACAGGGCTTCTCTTATGTTCTTATGTGACGCAGAGTGTTGGACTGGATGGGCCACTTGCCTGATCCAACAGGGCTTCTCTTATGTTGTTATGTGACGCAGAGTGTTGGACTGGATGGGCCACTGGCCTGATCCAACAGGGCTTCTCTTATGTGACAATACTGACTTTGGTGGACCCAAGCACTGATTCAGTGTAAGGGAGCTTTGTGTTTGTGACTGGAGTAGACAATACTGACTTTGGTGGACCCAAGCACTGATTCAGTGTAAGGGAGCTTTGTGTTTGTGTCTTCTAGTGCAATTTTGTTCTCAGATCCTGTATTTACTTCATCAGTATATGGGATAAGGCACTTTCTCAACTGTGCTGCATAATGCAGCCTATTTATTTTGTCCTGTTGGCTCTATCTGCGCCACCTTCATCACTTTCGGGGTGTGGATCCCCCAGTGGGGTGGTCTCCCGACTCCCTCCGCCGGCTGTTTCTGATAGCCCTGCGCCCCCTCTTTCATTTGATATGTGTCCCGTGCGGGTGCCACCCTCCCGCCGGGAGATGCCGCAAAATGAGCCCCCTTGAGGCTTATGGCGGCAGGGCTCGGGGGAAGCGAGCTAGACTGCTGTTCTTTTGAGGGGTTATAGAGTGTTTCGAGCCCGTCCCTGTGGCATCGGTCCCATCATTGTGGGGCCCAGGGGGCCGGCGCAGCGGCACGCTGAAGCAGCCTGTCGGTCACTTCCAGGTTCCTGTCCTGCATCTCGACCGGTGTTATTAGTGACAGGCTGCTTCGGCGTGCCGCTGCGCCGGCCCCCTGGGTCCCACAGTCAAAATTAGTCAAAAAGTGGAGAGCAAGAGGAAGGGACCTCCCGACTGTCCCTAAAGGAGTATAGTTAAGAAATTAATAAATCTGAACCCTTTATAGTGAGTTTGGCTAAGAACAAATGTAAAAAACCCCCAGCGTTATTAAACAATAGAGTGTGTTGGGCATGGGGCGGAACCTAAGCGTGCATTATACTTAACACTGCTTTCTTGATCTGAAAGAGAAAAGCAAGTTAGGTGGTCGAGATGGAGTGACCTGGTTCAAATCAATGGCTTGAGGAGGGTCAATATTAAGTTGCTTGAGAAGTTCACATTCTGAAATAAAGTCAGAAGCTGACAATCGAAGACCTTGATGAACCAAAGAAATTTGCGTGGGGGAAGACCAGCGAAAGCGAATCTTGTGATCTGCAAGTAGGTTTAGAATCTACTTCATTTCCTTTCTGTGTGCCAAAGTTTCTGGAGACAAGTCAGCCAGGACCAAAATCTTTTTTCCCTTGTATAGCAGGCCCTCCTCGGAACGGGCTTTCTGATAAATTGAGGTTCTGGTTCTGGAGTCCGGGACCACGATCAAGATGTCATGAGGAAAATCCTTAGAATTTGGTTGTAGGGTACCCAGACGATAGGCCAAGTCAATAAGTGGGGCGACGCCATCTTGGAGGTTTAGAGCAGAGGCAAGCCAATTTGCTATAAAAATTCTAGTCTCTTTGTTTTCTTCAGCCTGTTCTGGCAGGCCTCTTAACTACAGGTTAGTAGTCCTTAATTTATTATCCAGGTGAAGGATTTTTTCATGGAGCCAAAGATCAGAGTGCTGTAGGGTTTCCACAGCCTCTTGTGCCTTGGATGCCATTTCAAAAGCAGAATCAGCTGTTTGAGTTACCGCCAAAATAGTTTTTTTTTTAGTTAATTTTGAATGGGAGCAATAGCATTGGAGATTTTATCCTCCAGGGTTTCCTCCAGACATGCTATCACTTCTTGAAATGTTTGAGTAGTTAGTAAAGGGCTACCTTCAGAGCTAGGGGAAGCCTCTGACACCATTTTCTGGGAAGTGGCAGGCTGGGGGGAAAAGTCAGGCGCGTCGGGACTCACCGGGAGGAAGGTAAGGACCTGCTGCGACTTTAAGGAGGCTCTGACGGTTGCTTTATTTGCTCCGGAGTTCTTTTTGCCTATGCCCAGGCGTTTGAAGGACGTTCAAAGGGAACAGGACAGGAGAAAAGGGACTGTACGTTGGGAGCGATCTCCTCAGGCGTCCACCATGCTCTGCGTCGCCCCACCCTCCTCCCTTTCTGTGTTCTAACAAACTGAAATAACAAAGGCCTGACATCTGCCCATTTGTAAATCTAACAAGACTAACTGTAAAAAGGGGTAAATATAAGAGCCTTTGTCTTCAAATCCAAAAACCTTCTGGTTAAGAGCCAGAACCGACACTCCTGTCTCAGACTAGTTTGAAAAGCCAAATAGTAAAAAATGTAATTTATAAACAAAAAAGGCAAAAACCAAAAAAAGATACCTATCATTGAACAAAAACAACACAGAGAGCTGGCAGACTAACCACTCTTCCCCCCCCCACCTAACTAAGTTATGCTACAGCAAGGTTACCAACATACCTACAGCAACAAATGCTATGTCAATTGAGAATTATAAATCCAAGTGCAAAGGGTAAATTTAATAACAGTTTCATCTTCTGTCCCTCTTTTTTGCTTCCTGGTTTCCCGGGCTAGGCGTTCCATTCCTTCTAGAAGGAGTAGACTCAAAATCCAATTTTCTTTTGGACGGTTTTCATGGGGGATCAGTGTCCTGGTTCAGTTTTAAAGCGTAGAGGAGATCATAACCAGACTCCAAGTCCTCAGCATGAAAGAACATCGAGTTGTAACGTACTGATAATTTTCCTGAAGGAAGCCACCGATATCTAATGGCTGCCTCATTCAATCTGGATGTGATAGGCTTCAACGTGTGTCTGATTTGAAGGATTTCTGCAGGTAAATCCAGAAATGTTGAGATCACCTGGTTATTAAAAGGGAGGCCCTTTTTTGGTCTTGCTTCCTTCAGTATTGCATTCTTAGCTCTGATATCTTGAAATTCAACTACAGTTTCTCTTGGGCCACGTTGGTTGGGCATATTTGGGGGGGGGGGGCGATTCTGTATGCCCTTGTTATTGCTGGTGTTACCCCCTCTTCAAATGGTATTATTTGGGCCAGCCAGTTTGATATGAAAGAAGCAAGTACCTGGTTTCCTTCAGTTTGCTCTGCAAAGCCTCGAAACTTCAAAGAGCGTTCTCTGAGTCTCTGTTCCAGGATTAGTATACGATCTCTTGCCCAGGCTTCAGCTTTCTGAAGATCTTGTATATTAGGACTGTTTGGCAAGGAGTTCTCATAAGCAGAGTTAGCAGTGTCTGCGACTTTTGGGAAAGCAGATTGGATAGCAGAGAGTTGTTCCTTAATAGGAGTCAAGAATCGATTTATTTCAGCAAACATGTCTTCTTTAAGAGACGCAAATAAGTCCTGGAATTCAGCAGGAGGAGTTATAGGTGAGTTTGTTTCCATTTCATCATCATCGGCGGCCCTCTTAGTTTCAGTTTGTTTTTGTGATGCAGTTTTTTCCACTGTGTTCTCAGGCTTGAAACAAGTCTTTGCTACGCTTGTTTTTGCAGGAGATTGCTTCCCCTCCCCCCCCCCCTCAGTCTCAGAAGGGTTCCCCATTGATGCTGAAGCAATAAAAAAGCCTTGGGAAAGATTTATGTTGGCAATTTAGGTAGTAGGGGAAGAGAGCTCGCCTAATGTGCATCCACACAACTGACGCCCCACCCCCCCTTTGTGTGTTCTTTGATGTTGTATCAGGTAGCATCTCCGTATGAATCTTTTCCCACAGTCCCTGCATCCATATTTTTTCTTTTTGCTGTGGACTGTATGGTGTTCTGTAAGCCGTGACCTGACGGCAAAGTTCTTTCCACACTGCAAGCATTTAAATGGCTTCACTCCTGTGTGGATACTTTGATGTACATTAAGGCTTGTGCTGTGACTGAACATTCTCCCACAATCCAGGCATTTATATGGCTTCTCCCCTGTGTGGATTCTTGCATGTGATGTAAGACCTGTATGGATACGGAAACTCTTTCCACACTCCAAGCATTTATATGGCTTTTCTCCTGTGTGGACGCTTTGGTGTACCTTCAGGTGTGAGCTCTGACTGAAGCCTTTACCACATTCCTGGCATTTATAGGGTTTCTCTCCAGAATGGATCCTTTGGTGGGAAACAAGGTGTGGTCTCTGAGTGAAGCGTTTTCCACACACTGTGCACTCGTAGGGTTTCTCCCCTGAGTGAATTCTCTGATGTGAAGTGAGGGCTGAGCTCCAACTGAAGGTCTTTCCACACTCCAGGCACTCATATGGTGTCTCCTTTGAATGGAATCTCTGATGGGAATTGAGGGCTGTGCTCCATCTGAAGGTCTTTCCGCACTCCAGGCACTCATACGGCTTCTCCTTTTTGTGGATTCTCTGATGGGAAGAGAGGCTTGCACTAACAGTGAAAGTCTTTCCACACAGCAAGCATTTGTATGGCTTCTCCCCTGAGTGGATTCTCTGATGGTAAGTGAAGGATACGTTCCACCTGAAGGTCTTTCCACACTCCAGGCACTCATATGGCCTCTCCTTTGTGTGGATTCTCTGATGGGAGGTGAGAGCTGTGCTCCAGCGGAAGCACTTTCCACATTCCAAACATTGATATTGTTTCTCCTCTGAATGGATTCTCTGATGTAAATTCAGAGCACTGTTATAGCTGAACCTCTTGCCGCACTGTGAACATTGGCACGGTTTTTGCCCTGTTTGGGTTCTTTTATGGGAAGTAAGGTTTTCACTCATACTAAAAGATGTTTTGGACTCTGAACTCATGGAACGCTCCTCCCTCATATGGATTCTCTGGTGAGAAGTGAGGCTTACGAGCCTGCCAAAGTCCTTTCCACATTCAGAGCATTTGTACGTTTCATTCCCTGCGTGGATTCTCTGATGGGAAGAAATGTTGGATTCATAGCTTAAGACTTCTCTGTGGGCAGAATGTTTATTCCTCCTCTTTCCTTTGTTATATGGTTCTTGGGCAGGATTTTCAAGGATGCCAGTCTGGAAAACTACAGCGTGATTACCTAACTTCTCTGCTTTGCTTTCGTCCTGCCTCTTTGATTGTTTTGGATTCCTGCAAGGCCTTTCCTCCACTTCATGGTCGGTCATTATGAAAGAGACCACACATCGCTCGCTATAATTCTCACCATCCTGCCTGTTACCTGGTGGAAGAAAGACTTCTGATTAGAAGGGGAAATAAGTAATCTGCAGACATAACAGAGTGGACTTTTCTGCAGAGTTAAGAAAGACCAAGTTATTTTATCCATTTAAATATGGTTTCTATACTGGGAATGGGATGCTGGGAGCTTTGGTGAACCTCGTCAATTGTTTTCATGGGGAGTTCAATGCTTCCCTGTAGATACTTTTAGCATTTCCCAATGACTTTTCACACAGCAGTCTGATAATATCCAAATGTAAAGGTACAAAATACACTTAAGACTAATGGGTTTCATATAAGTGGTTTCATTTAATTCATTAAAAAATATATATGTTAACCATTCACAAAAATATATATATTTACCATTCCTTCTAAGCTGATAGAACAAAGCAGTAGGCAAGTGTACCTTTAAGACCTTTATTCAGAATGTAAGCTTTCATATGCTCTTAAGCAGACTTCATCAGACAAATGGGAATGGAAGCAGCAATTCTTAATATAAGTGGGCAGTGAGGAATCATGGGAATGTTTTTAGCAGATTAAAAGAATCACAAATAGGGATCTGTGTTTGGTAGTGTTAGGACAAAACAGGGCTGAAAAAAACACTGGAGGGTGATAAAAAGCAGACTGCTGTTGTAGGTGCGAAGTGCCATAAATCTAGGTAACATTCTGGCTTTGTTAAAGCTGACATTCTGAATAAAACTTAGTTGGTCTTAACGGTGCACTTGTCTACTGCTTTGTTCTATTGCTTCAGACCAACACGGCTGCCCACTTGGATCGCTGTAAGCTGAGTTAGCATGAGCCAGCTCACACATTTCTAATATCCAGCTCACACATTTTTGTCTTAGCTCAGAAAGGAGGACCCCAGAGCACAATAATGTATGCAGTAGCTCGCAACTTTAATGCCAGCAGCTCAGAAAGTAGAATTTTTGCTCACAAGATTCTACAGCTTAGAGGGGGAACATTGCTCACAGTGTAAAAAAAAGGTTTGTTAGAGAACGGATTGCAGCACCACAGAAGACACCCACGCAAAGATGAGGGCAGAGTTAGACAGCGGCTGGTGTTCACCTTTAAAGCCCTCTATGGCAGGAGTTGCCAATGGTAGCTCTCCAGACGTTTTTTGCCTACAACTTCCATCAGCCCCAACCATCAGCCATGCTGGCTGGGGCTGATGGGAGTTTAAGGCAAAAACCATCTAGAAAGCTATCGTTGGCCACCCCTGCTCTATGGTTTGGGACCAACAGTCCTGAAGGGTTTTCATTAACTTACGAACCTACATGACCACTATGGACATCTCTGAATGCTCTACTTCAATGGCCCTACCTTCTGAGATGAGGCAGTAGCAATCCAGGAAAGGGCCTGCTTGGTTGTGGCACCAGAACTCTGGAACCATCTCACTGGGGAGGTTCCCCAGTTCCCCCTTGAAGCCATTTTCCACTAGTGGGTGAAGACTTTGTGATTTCATTTGACATTCCCTCAGTAGCTTTTCCATCCCACCCCGTGTTTGTTCTTTCATATTTTAGCTCTAGGTTTTATGATGATGATGATATTGGATTTATATCCCGCCCTCCACTCCAAAGAGTCTCAGAGCGGCTCACAATCTCCTTTACCTTCCTCCCCCACAACAGACACCCTGTGAGGTGGGTGGGGCTGGAGAGGGCTCTCAAAGCAGCTGCCCTTTCAAGGACAACCTTTGCCAGAGCTATGGCTGACCCAAGGCCATGCTAGCAGGTGCAAGTGGAGGAGTGGGGAATCAAACCCGGTTCTCCCAGATAAGAGTCCGCACACTTAACCACTACACCAAACTGGCTCTGCAATCTCCCATGAATCTCAATGAGAAAGGCACATAATAAATAACTTAAAACAAAGAAGCAGGAGTGGCAAAAAAACACAGCTTCCACATCTATCAAACAAGAGGAAAAGAAGCCTTACCCAGAGAGGCCACAGTCCTGTAATTCTCCAGCATGACTTCTCTGTACAAAGCTCTCTGGTCAGGAGTCAGCAGCGCCCACTCGGCCTTGGTGAAATGCACGGCCACCTCCTCGAAGGAAACCAGACGCTGAAGAAGAAGGAAGATGCTTTTTTCTCACAACTAATTCATTCACTCCTGCTCAAAGATGTTTTTGCTCACAAGACAGAAAAAAAGAACACAAGAGGGGAATGGATAAACATACGGAGCAGAGCAGAGGTCCATCAGCAGCTATTAGTCACAGCTTATCGTTGGAACTCCCTGTCTGGGGCAGTGATGCTCTGTATTCTTGTGCTTGGGGGGATGGGGCACAGTGGAAGGGCTTCTAGCCCCACTGGTGGACCTCTTGATGGCATTTGGTTATTTTGGCCACTGTGTGACACAGGGTGTTGGACTGGATGGGCCATTGGCCTATCCAACATGGCTGTTCTTATGAAGCAGCCTTGTACTGAATCAGCCACTCTTCTATCAAGGTCACTACTGTCCAGTTCAGCCAGCAGAGGCCCTCCAGAGACTCATGCTGGGATTGAACCAGGGGCCTTCTGCATGCCAAGCGGACGCTCTACCACTGAGCCACGGCCCCTCCTCCAGCAACTGCAGATATTAAGACAGGAACACTTGAAGGTGCTGCCTACTGAGTCAGCTTCTTGCAGGGCCCTCATAAGCAAAATTAGACTATTCTAAATCTACTGACTGCTGGCCCATCAAGGTCAGTGTTATCTATTCTTAGAGAACTGGAGTTAAAGTTCCTCACAAAATGGTACAGAACACCAGCAACATTAGCCAATATGTTCCAGGGTTTGAATTCTAACTGTTGGCACTGTGGAAAGAAAAAAGGATGGTATTCCCACATGTGGTGGGAATGCTCAGAAGTTAAACCCTTTTGGGAAAAGGTAATAGAGCATATCCATAACTTTTTTGCTATAAGACCAACGATAGATCTAGATTTAATGTTCGGGAGCATATTAAATAAATACGGAACCAATAAAGAAGGGCTGGATTTATTCAAAGCAATGGTGCTAGCTGGCAAGGCTGTAATAGCCTTTGGCTGGAAGGATAAAACCAAATGGACGGAGCAAAACTGGCATAATTATTTATCTGAATATGTTCAGTCGGACATTATAGCTATGCTTAATCGTGATGAACAATGGGGGTCAAAAACAAAAAGGATAAAGGAGAAATGGTTTCCATATTTAAAGTGGTCACTAGAAGGTCAACGGCGGAACATTCGGTGGAAGCTTCTTAATTTGTGCCCCTGGCTAGAAAGTTGAGCACGCAAGGGAGGGAGGGAGGGATTAGGGAAGAGAAAAATAGATTGATGAATGTGATAGGAAATCAAATCCTATGTATTAAAACATTCTCATCCCTATCGTCAGGGCAGGAAAAGCTCGGAAGTGACAAGAATATGAAGGTGAAAGAGAAAATGGACTTAATAAGGCCTAGAAGGAGAAGACTAAAGAACGACGGTACTACTTGGAAGCAAGAAGACCTCAATATGGACTGATATAAGAACATTTAAACTAAAAGGACCGAGCAAGAATACTCTGTAAAGGGAGATAGAGATTCAGATGTATACTCTGTATGAGAAAAAGGATAAGCTCAATGTAAATGACTAAAACAATAAATATATTCATATATATATAAAAAAAAAATCTATTCTAACTAGCAGCAGGACTCCAGAGGAAGTTTTTTAACACTGCTTCCTACCCGATTCAGAACAGGCTGTAAGAAAGCCGCAGGAATAAAATTTTATTTCTTCCTTCTTTTAAGCATGTTAGGCCCCTTTCCTCTGTGGAGAAATTGAAGGTGGCTTGCAAAAAGGAAAAGGTTCCAAATCACAAAGATAAACAGGAATGGTTCCTTCCAGCCCTGCTGGAGGAAAAAGAGACTCCAAGGCCCTGTTCAGACGCACAGTATAATCAGATGTTGCTGCTGTTTCCTTCCAGATTTAAAGTGGCCGATCAGACAGCAACATCTGTCTCCCGGTATTAACTTGGAGTGATTCGAATTGCAGTATGGCAGTCTGATTGATAATATCCGGAACAAAGATATTTGGAACAGAACTGGGTCAGTTTAACATGGACTCAACACGCTGTGTGAACAGGGCCCAAGCTTCTCTTCACATGACTCTTCACAGGTGATCCATCCTTTACCTGAGTGGGCTGCATCTTAAATGTTTCCACTCCGCCTCAGAAGGGAGATGTTCTGGAATCCGGCTGTGATGCTCTTCCACCACCTGTAGGGAGACACATGTATCTTCAGTGGTTTACTTCATTTCGACCCCCTCTTTCTCCTCAAAGGGGACCAAAAGTGGCTCAAATTGTTTTGCTCTCCTGTGTTCTGTCCTCACAACTAGCCTGTGGGGCAGGTCAAATAGAGACCATGCAACTGCCCCAAAGTCAGCCAGCAGCCTTCCATGGCAGAGTACATAGCTGAACTCGGACCTGGTCAGAGACTACCCACTAAACCACACTGCCTCTGATAGCTGAAGGAGATTTTAAAACTCCCCTTTTTAAAAATGTGGAGATATTTCTACCCTCTTATTTCATGCTGCCTTCCTCCCCAACAGGGGACTTGTAAAAAGCTTCCACTGGTTCTCTTTCTCTCAATTTTATTCTCACAACAACCCTGTAAAGCAGGCTAGACTGAGTGTGTATCACTGGCCCAAGCTTCCACGACACAGAGGGGATTTGAACCTGGGCCTCCCAGATCACAGTTTGATATGCTAACCACTTCACCAGTGTTTGACCTTCTCAGGGAGAGGAGAAGAGAAATAAAGAGGGGGGGAAACCCTGTGTGTGAGAATTACCTTAAAAGCAAGACCCGATCTACATGTCAGATAGGTCCTAAATCTTCCAATGCTGGTAACTTCAGCTGGTGAATACCAAAACAGTTCAGTATTTGGCTCCCTCAGAAGCGTTTTCATACACTGAGTCTCTGTTCAAAGAAGGGATGGTCATATGGAGGCCACTGGCTTTCCCTGACTCCCAGAGAGCAGGTTGCCCTGAAGGAAAGACCCAAACAACCTGTGAGGTGATTCACAGGGCAGTGTAATTTGAAGCAAAGAAGTTTCTAGAAGAGAAAAAGCGGCCCCTGTTGGATCAGGCCGTCCAGCCCTGCCTCCCATTTTGGACAGTAGCTGGGAAACCTGTCAGCAGAGACTGATGCCCCCTTCCAACCACTGCTTAACATATTTTAAAGCAAACTTCGTTGGGATTATGGAGAATTGATTTCAATATTTTTTTAAAAAGGCAGCCAGAAGCCGCAGCGATGAAGAGAGTAACTGGATTTGATGGGGGGAAAGGGAGTGCTCTTGAACCTCTATTCGTTGTATAGGAAGTTGTTAGGTTCACACAGGACCGAGAGAAGTGGTATATGCCAGAATCCCCCCTTCTGCACAGCAATGGAAAGGACAGGAACATGACCATGTCTTCAGACTTCCTTGACATGGAGCAACCCTTTCCGCTCTTCCTTATACAGACATCCCCAACAGCAAGCTTTGCCATTCATTCCCTGAAGGAAACAAGAACAGTAGGCACTCTGGGACCCAAAATATTCTCTTTCTGCACCCTACTGTGGATAGGAAAGGAAAAATTCTCCTTGGAAGTGTGCAAAACTGGACAAGGGGGCTCCATAGAAATCCAGAATGACTCCATAGAAATCTATTGCTTTTGACTACACTAAAATCAAAATTATATTATTACTCAAAGCTGCATTATTTTGTCTCACTAGGAATCTTTGCTGTTATACAGAATTATTATTACATCATAATTCACTCACTGTTTGCTTGACTTTATGGCATTTTGTAATCTGTTTACTGATCAACTTGAAAAAAAAATTAAATGAGAGTCACCATCCACCTTTGGGTCTCAGTGAAGAAGGTATACTATAAATGAGAATAATAAATATGTCACACAACAGATAGAGACAACCATATGTTAACAAAACAGGGGGAAAGCAAATCAAAGAATTTTAAAAATGCAGAAAAAAATTAAATTGCCTGCAACTCTCAAAATGTAAAATAGTCACAGTTATTTACAGCTGCATATGCATTTATTCTTAAATCATTGCCCACCTTATATTCCCTGAACAATAAAGGATAGGGGGGAAAAAGCCATTCACTTTAGACTGTCAAAAATATACATACCATAAAGAATATCTGCACTCACTTAATTTGCTGCTAACCTAAACGGTTGAGTTATTTTCCCCAAAGAAAGATACATTGTGCAAACATACATACTGCGCAATCCTTCACTGAGATGTGCTTCTTTTTTTAACTCTCCCCCGCCCCATTTCTATTTCTCTCTTGCTTTAATTGCTTCTCCACCAAGAACCAACACTCCATCCTCCCCCCCCCTCCCTAAACCACATCTGAAAACTCTGTGCTCCCAAAGGAAAGGAAAGGTCCCCTGTGCAAGCACCAGTCCTTTCCGACTCTGGGGTGACGTTGCTTTCACAACGTTTTCACAGCAGACTTTTTACGGGGTGGTTTGCCATTGCCTTCCCCAGTCATCTACACTCCCCCCCACCACACACAGCAAGCTGGGTACTCATTTTACTGACCTCAGAAGGATGGAAGGCTGAGTCAGCCTCGAGTCGGCTACCTGAAAACCCAGCTTCCACTGGGGATCAAACTCAGGTCATGAGCAGAGCTTAGGACTACAGTACTGCAGCTTTAACACTCTCAAACAGGCCTTCTAAAGGAAACCTCCTACACAGAGATTTTTTGGGGGAAGTAGAGGGGCTAAAAGTGCACCTGCAATTGATCCTCCCCCCGTTTTTTTCTTCCTCTACAGGAATTTTGAACTTGCTTGTTGTAACCCTTGGAGCACCCAAAAGCTCTGGCTCTTATGGAAAAGGAAAGGAAACATCCCCTCTGCAAGCACCAGTTGTTTCCGACTCTGGGGTGACGTTGCTCTCACGTTTTCACGGAAGACTTTTTTACAGGGTGGTTTGCCATTGCCTTCCCCAGTCATCTACACTTTTCCCCCAGCAAGCTGGGTACCCATTTTACCGACCTCAGAAGGATGGAAGGCTGAGTCAACCTCGAGCTGGCTACCTGAAAACCCAGCTTCTGCCAGGGATTGAACTCAGGTCGTGAGGAGTGCAGTACTGCAGCTTTAACACTCCGCGCCACGGGGCTCTATGCCTGTTAGGGAGGATGAGTCAAATCAGGATTTAACCCTGGGCTGGGAAGCTGTTTTTTTTGGAAGAGAGACCGGCAAGGAGGCGCAAGGGAATGACTGGGGGAGACCTGAGATATTTCTTAGCGGGTTAGCAGCAGCAGCAGAAGATATTGGATTTATATCCCGCCCTCCACTCCGAAGAGTCTCACTCAGAGCGGCTCACAATCTCCTTTACCTTCCTTCCCCCACAACAGACACCCTGTGGGGTGGGTGGGGCTGAAGAGAGCTCTCCCAGAAGCTGCCCCCTTTCAAGGACAACCTCTGCCAGAGCTAGGGCTGACCCAAGGCCATTCCAGCAGGTGCAAGTGGAGGAGTGGGGAATCAAACCCGGTTCTCCCAGATAAGAGTCCGCACACTTCACCACTACACCAAACTGGCTCACCAAACAGCAGCAAAACCTTCCCCCCTAATTGCTCCAAAATCTGGCAGAAAAGGGCCTTGCAATAACACGAGGGAGAGGGGGAAAGCAAGGGGGTGGGCAGGGCCCGAGTTTTATTTTTTCGGGCTTGGGACAGACTTGTAACTTGCGCAGCCCACCCCCACTGGCACATTCCCCCCTCCCATACATACAATCTCATGAGCCATGGGTGGGGGGGAAGTTAGCTGAGATTCCTCTTCCATGCATTGCATGGCTGAACAAAGCCTGCCTTCGCTAGTTTGGTGTAATAAAACAAACAGCACCCAGCTGAGATTCCACGCGTTTGCAAACCATCTTGCAACTGGCTTTATGACTAAAAAGGGATTCTCCTGCCCATCGCTTGATTTTTTTTTTTTTAATACTGCAACGCATTACCAACGCAGCTGCAAACGTCAGTCCCGTTAACTTTAAAAGCTTTCTTTTCCCAGACTTTTTCATTTGACTTACCTATATTCTGGGTCCTGCGAATCCCACCAGAAGAAGCGGCCCCCCTTAGTCCAAATGTGTTTATGGGGCTTCGCTTCTCCCTTCCCAACGGGAGACCCTCCCTCCTGGCCCATGCTCAAGGAACTCTGGGACTTGTAGTTCGACGAGGCCCTCCACATGGAAAGCCTGGTCTGTGTAATGCCCCCTTTGGGTTTGGGTTCTCAGGTTACAGTACTCACTCTGGTTCCCCTTCTCAGGTTCATTCAGTAGACCCAAAACAAGCTTACTCAAAACATCAGCTGCAAATAGGGTTGCCAAGTCCAATTCAAGAAATATCTGGGGACTTTGGGGGTGGAGCCAGGAGATTTTGGAGATGGAGCCAAGAGCAAGGTTGCAACAAGAACAATGGGACTCCAAAGGGAGTTCTGGCCATCACCATTAAAGGGACTGCACACCTTTTAAATGCCTTCCCTCCATTGGAAATAATGAAGGTAGGGGCACCTTCTTTGGGGGCTCATAGAATTGGACCTGATGGTCCAATCTTTTTGAAACTTGGAGGGTATTTTGGGGAGAGGCTATGTTGAATGCTGTGTTGAAAATGTGGCACCTCTATCTCAAAAAACAGCCCCCCAGATACCCACAGATCAATTCTCCATTATACCCTATGAGAATTGGTCTCTGTAGAGAACAATGGAATGCCCAGCAGACATTTCTCTCCCCGCCCCCCACTTTCTATGACCCTGAAGTGGGGAGAGGGCCTCAGTCAGGGAATCCCCTGCTCCTATCTGGGGATTGGCAACCCTAGCTGCAAGAAGACAACTTCAAAAGTGAACATCAGCCAACATACACCACTGGAAACTGAAACTAGAACTCCATAGGACCAAACCAAATCACACAGATACCAGAGGCAAAGCAGACTGTTCCATTACATACAAATAGGTATACAATAAATATACCACAGTGTGGAATGGTAGATTGAAATGTATTTCTCTGGTCTGGAGACAGGGGAGATAGCAAATCACCCATTTTCAATCTCCACATTTTGACACTGTGTTTTATGCCAAGCTTAAACCCAAACAAATGGTAACTGTATAAAACTAAGATTGTTATTCCTGTTTGGTTCTAGAATCTGCTAAACATCTTCCTTATGCTGCATGCTAATTTATTGCTCACGCTCTACCTACATGTATAGACTGGTCATTACCATTTCATTGTATCTGAAGAAGTGTGTGTGCAGATGAAAATTTATACCTTGAATAAAATTGTGTTAGTCTTAAAGGCACCACTGGACTCAGACTTTTTTCTGCTGCTTCAGACCAACGCAGTTACCCACCTGAACCTGTTTGACATTGTCTATCTGACTGTCTTTCTGAATTTGTTAATTTTACTATTCTGCTATTGGATTTTAACTTTGTACCACTTTGTATTCCAAACCCCACCAGCTATATGTGGCTCTGCTTACTGTACCTCATTCCTTGTCTGAAGAAGTGTGCATGCACACGAAAGCTTGTGTTCTGAATAAAACTAAGTTGGTCTTAAAGGTGGAATCGACTCCTATTTTGTTCTACTACTTCAGACCAACACTGCTGCCTACTTGGATCTATCTATCTGACTACCTTTACCTTTTAAACTGATCAGGAAAAGAGCTTACTTCGTGGTGGGTCTCACCAATACTGGGTACCAGTACCTTTTGAGAAGGCTGTCCTAAGTCTGAGGGGGAAGTGGTAGAAATCAGAGCAATCTGATATAGAGAGGTGCTACCTGGGTTGGTATAGAGCCCTGTGGTGAAGAGTGGTAAAACTGCAGTTCTGGTAAAACTGCAGTACCCAATACTGGGTACCAGTACCTTTTGAGAAGGCTGTCCTAAGT
The DNA here is from genome assembly GCF_032191835.1 of Heteronotia binoei. NCBI lineage: Eukaryota > Metazoa > Chordata > Lepidosauria > Squamata > Gekkonidae > Heteronotia > Heteronotia binoei. Next base: position 27,725,843 of record NC_083227.1, read on the forward strand.
CTGAGGGGGAAGTGGTAGAAATCAAAGCAATCTGATATAGAGAGGTGCTACCTGGGTTGGTATAGAGCCCTGTGGTGAAGAGTGGTAAAACTGCAGTTCTGCAGTCCTAAGCTCTGCTCATGACCTGAGTTCGATCCCGGCGGAAGCTGGGTTCAGGTAGCCAGCTCAAGGTTGACTCAGCCTTCCATCCTTCCGAGGTCGGTAAAATGAGTACCCAGCTTGCTGAGGGGAAAGCATAGATGACTGGGGAAGACAATGGCAAACCACCCCATGAAAACGTTGAAAAAGCAACATCACCCCAGAGTCGGAAATGACTGGGGCTTGCACAGGGGACTACCTTTACCTGGGTTGGTAAATCTCTGGGGGTGCAGCCTGAGGTTTAGGAAAGGGAGAGACTTCCATGGGATATAATGCCATAGAGTACCCCTTCCAAAGCAGCCGTTTTCTCCCAGTGACCTGATCTCTGCCACCTGGAGATGAGTTGTAAATAATCCCAGGAGAACTCTAGCCACTGCCTGGAGGCTGACTACCTGACATCTATATGCCTTTTTAAACAACAATACTGGGGAAAAACAAATCTCCCTGTTCCTCAGACACACGCAAAGAGTTCTGTTTAACTGCGCTTCCTGTCCTTGGGAGAAAGGCTGGAAGGCTGGGTTCAGAATAGGGTTGCCAAGTCCAATTCGAGAAATATCTGGGGACTTTGGGAGTGGAGCCAGGAGACTTTAGGGGTGGAGCCAGGAGCAATAGTGTGACAAGCATAATTGAACTCCAAAAGGAGTTCTAACCATCACATTTAAATGCCTTACCTCCACTGGAAATAATGAAGGATAGGGGCACCTTCTTTTTGGGGCTCATAAAATTGGAACCCCTGGTCCAATCGTCTTGAAAACAGAGCCCCAGATACCTGCAGATCAGTTTTGCATTATAGCCTATGGGAATCAGTCTCCGCAGGGAATAATGGAGTGCTCAGCAGACACTTTCTTTCCACGCGCCCCGCTTTCTGATGACCCTGAACCGAGGGGAGGGCCTCCAAACCGGGGAATCCCCTGCCCCCACCTGGGAATTGACAACCCTAGTTCAGAAGGTTGCTTGAGACTGTTGCTATATTAGAGCTGCTAATCTCCTCAGGTGGGGTAGGGATGCCAACCTCCAGGTGGGATCCTGCAATCCCCCCAAATTATTATTTTTTTATTTATTTACTTTCAATTCATATCCTGCCCATTCTAAAAGCAGACTCAGGGTGGCTAATAGTCATAATAAAACCAACAATCTCAGTTACAAGTATAAAATGATAAAACAAACAATTAACAATTTAAAATAAAATATTAGGTGCTATACAGAATCTTTAAGCATAGGCAAATCAGGTTATATTACATCTTCTGTTTATCTGTTGGTGGTCCTTCTAGTGATATTGCTCAGCAGCAGCCTTCTCCCACTAGTTAACTTTAGGCCAGTTGAAAAAGTTAAGTTTTACATGCCCTGCGGAATTGGGAGAGATCCTGCAGGGCTCTTACAGCTTCAGGGAGAGCATTCCACCTGGCCCCACTGATGGACCTCCTGGCACCTGGCTTTTTTGTTTTTTGGCCACTGTGTGACACAGAGTGTTGGACTGGATGGGCCATAGGCCTGATCCAACATGGGCTCTCTTAACGTTCTCGTCTCCAGAGGACAGAAGTCAGTTTCCCTGGGGGAAATGGAAGCTTTGGATGGTGGATTCTGTGGCATTGTACCCCACTGAATTCCCTGCCTTTCCAGAGGGGTCCATCCTCAAATCATCAGGAGCATCCTAACCTGGATCTGCAACCCTACCCCCCTGTTGCCTGGTCTCCCCCTCCCCCCGGCCACTAGTAGGGGATGATTAGGGGTAGGGTTGCAGGGAGTGGGAGACCAGGCAACCCTAAGGTGGGCCCTGGAAATCTCCAAGAACTACAACTGATCACCACACTACAGAGATCAATTGTCCAGGAAAACACCTTGCTGCGATCGCTACCCTTCACCAAACCTCACCATCTCTAGGCCCCACCCCATGAATCACCTGGAATTGCCTTATCTGGAGTTGGCAGCCGTAGTCCTCTGCTACCGATCTCACTGGACATCTGAACATAACATAAGAGAAGCCATGTTGGATCAGGCCTATGGCCCATCCAGTCCAACACTTTGTGTCACACAGTGGCCCAAAAAATTATGTATATATATTTGAAGAAATATATATATATATATATATATATATATATATATATATATATATATATATATATATATATATATATATATATACACACACACACACACACACATACACACACACACACACACACATATATATATACACACTGTGGCTAATAGCCACTGATGTACCTCCGCTCCATATTTTTATCTAACCCCCTCTTGAAGCTGGCTATGCTTGTAGCCGCCACCACCTCCTGTGGCAGTGAATTCCACATGTTACTCACCCTTTGGGTGAAGTACTTCCTTTTATCCGTTTTAACTTGACTGCTCAGCAATTTCATCAAATGCCCACGAGTTCTTGTATTGTGAGAAAGAGAGAAAAGGACTTCTATTTTCTCCATCCCATGCATAATCTTGTAAACCTCTATCATGACACCCCACAGGCGACATTTCTCCAAGCTAAAGAGCCCCAAGTGTTTTAACCTTTCTTCATATGGAAACTGTTCCAACCCTTTAATCATTCTAGTTGCCCTTCTCTGCACTTTTTCCAATGCTATAATATCCTTTTTGAGGTGCGGTGACCAGAATTGTACACAGTATTTCAAATGAGACCGCACCATCGATTTTTACAGGGGCATTATGATACTGGCTGATTTGTTTTCAATTCCCTTCCTAATAATTCCCAGCATGGCGTTGGCCTTTTTTATTGTAATCTCACACTGTCTTGACATTTTCAGTGAGTTATCTACCACGACCCCAAGATCTCTCTCTTGGTCAGTCTCTGCCAGTTCACACTCCATCAACTTGTATTTGTAGCTGGGATTTTTGGCCCCAATGTGCATTACTTCGCCCTTGGCCACAGTGAACCTCATCTGCCACGTTGATGCCCACTCACCCAGCCTCAACAGATCCCTTTGGAGTGCCTCACAATCCTCTCTGGTTCTCACCACCCTGAACAATTTAGTGCCATCTGCAAACTTGGCCACTTCACTGCTTACTCCCAACTCCAAATTGTTTATGAGGAAGTTAAAGAGCATGGGACCCAGTACTGAGCCCTGCGGCACCCCACTGCTTACTGTCCTCCACTGCGAAGACTGCCCATTTGTACTCACTCTCTGCTTCCTATTAATTAGCCAGTTTTTGATCCACAAGAGGACCTGTCCTTCTACTCCATGACTCTCAAGCTTACTAAGGAGCCTTTGATGAGGAACTTTTATCAAAAGCTTTCTGGAAGTCAAGGTAAACAACATCTATTGGGTCTCCTTTGTTCACCCCCTCAAAAAAATGGAACAGGTGAGTGAGGCAAGATCTTCCCTTACAGAACCCATGCTGAGTCTTCCTCAATAACCCATGTTCATCAATGTGCCTACTCATTCTGTTCATGATAATGGTTTCTACCAACTTTCCCGGTATTGAAGTCAGATTGACTGGCCTGTAATTTCCCGGATCTCCTCTGGAACCCTTTTTAAAGATGGGGGTGACATTTGCTACCTTCCAGTCCTCAGGAACGGAGGCAGATTTCAATGAAAGATTACATATTTTTGTTAGAATATCCACAAGTTCAACTTTGAGTTCTTTCAGAACTCTTCGATGTATGCCATCCGGACCTGGTGGCTTATTAGTTTTTAATTTGTCTATCAGTTGTAGGACCTCCTCTCTTGTCACCTCAATCTGACTCAGGTCTTTCAACACCCCTTCCAAAATAAGTGGTTCTGGAGCAGGCAAGCACTTCTCATCTTCCACAGTGAAGAGGCAAAAAATGGATTCAGCTTCTCAGCTATTTCCCTATCCTCCTTCAGTAATCCTTTTACCCCTTGGTCATCCAAGGGTCCCACTGCCTCCCTGGCTGGTTTCCTGCTTCTAATATATATATATATATATATATATATATATATATATATATATATATATATATATATATATACTTTAAATTTTTTATTAATTTTTCAACCAAAACCAACAATCAAATACACACTCAACAACAAATACTTACAATGATATACGTACATTATAGTCATGGCATAAATATCATTCATGTTAAGTAGAGCGCCTCTAAACCCTTTGATTGTTTTCCACTGTTACACATTTCACCCATGTTTATAGTACATTATCATTCAATAAATAACTTATAATTTGTAATATAAAAGAATCTTCAATAATATGAAAAATTAATATACTTTTTTGGAATATATTTTTCAAAATCTTCTTCTAAATTTATATAGTTAAAGAAAGGAAACCATTTCTCAATAAAGTTATTGTTCTTCTGTTGTATGTCTAATACTCTTATTTGTATAGCTAATTTATCTGCTTCTAATATATTTGAAGAAATTTTTATTGTTGGTCTTTGTTTTTTGCAATATGCTCCTCATAGTCCCTTTTTGCCTGCCTGATCAGAGTCTTGCATTTGATTTGCCACAGCCTGTGTTCCCTTTTATTAATCTCACTTGGACTAGCTTTCCACCACTTAAAGGAGTCCTTCTAGGGTGGCCAGATCGTCCCGGTTGCCCGGGAAAGTCCCGATTCTGGCTCCCAATTCCCGCCTCCCGGGCTGGCTAAACCGGGACCATTAGAGGTCCCGGTTTAGCCGGCGGGCCGCGCGCGCGGTCGGGGAAGGCGGCGAGTGAGGGACCGAGTGTCCCTGCGCGTGCGCACGGCGGTGTGGCAGGCTCTGCGCATGCGCGGGGCCAGGAGAGTGGGCGGCGTAGGGCCCGCCACACCGCCGTGCGCACGCGCAGGGACGCTCGGTCCCTCACTCGCCGCCTTCCCCGACCGCACGCGCGGCCCACCGGCTCCTCTCGCTGGCGTAGGGCCCCGGCGGCGGCAGAGGGGGAGGCGGCGGCGGAGGCCGTGGCCGGAGCGGGAGGCAGGCCGGCAGTGCCTGCGGTGGCGTGGCGGGAGGCCCTGGGTCGGTGGGCTCGGCCGCCTCCTCCTCAGCCGCCGCCAGCAGCACCAGCCGCCACTGCGCCTCCTGGCCAGCCCGCCCGCCCGGAGGGGAAGCCGTGCCCTGGGAGAAGGTAAGCCGGGCCCGGCAGGCAGGGAGGGAGGGGGCCGAAAGCGGGGGGGGCGGCTGGCGGGAGGGGGCGGCCGGCCTTCCTTCCTTCCCTCCTCCCTTCCCTCCCTCCTTTCTTCCTTCCTCCCTCCCTCTTTCCTTCCTCCTTCCTTCCTTTCTTCCTTCCTCCCTCCTTCCTTTCTTCCTTCCTCCCTCTTTCCTTCCCTCCCTCCTTCCTTTCTTCCTTCTTCCCTCCTCCCCTCCTTCCTTCCGTGGCTCTCAAATATCCGATGTTCATGTCTTGCGGCTCTCAAACATCTGACCTTTATTCTGTGTTGCTCTTTTGTTAAGCAACTCTGGCCACCCCTGGAGTAGACAATACTGACTTTGGTGGACCCAAGCACTGATTCAGTGTAAGGGAGCTTTGTGTTTGTGTCTTCTGGTGCAATTTTGTTCTCAAATCCTGCATTTACTTCATCAGTATATGGGATAAGGCACTTTCTCAACTGTGCTACATAATGCAGCCTATTTATTTTGTCCTGTTTGCTCTGTTGGCTCTATCTGCACCACCTTCATCACTTTCGGGGTGTGGATCCCCCAGTGGGGTGGGCTCCCGACTCCCTCCGCCGGCTGTTTCTGATAGCCCTGCGCCCCCTCTTTCATTTGATATGTGTCCCGTGCGGGTGCCACCCTCCCGCCGGGAGATGCCGCAAAATGAGCCCCCTTGAGGCTTATGGCGGCAGGGCTCGGGGGAAGCGAGCTAGACTGCTGTTCTTTTGAGGGGTTATAGAGTGTTTCGAGCCCGTCCCTGTGGCATCGGTCCCATCGTTGTGGGACCCAGGGGGCCGGCGCAGCGGCCCGCTGAAGCAGCCTGTCGGTCACTTCCGGGTTCCTGTCCTGCATCTCGACCTGTGTTATTAGTGACAGGCTGCTTCGGCGGGCCGCTGCGCCGGCCCCCTGGGTCCCACAACGATGGGACCGATGCCACAGGGACGGGCTCGAAACACTCTATAACCCCTCAAAAGAACAGCAGTCTAGCTCGCTTCCCCCGAGCCCTGCCGCCATAAGCCTCAAGGGGGCTCATTTTGCGGCATCTCCCGGCGGGAGGGTGGCACCCGCACGGGACACATATCAAATGAAAGAGGGGGCGCAGGGCTATCAGAAACAGCCAGCGGAGGGAGTCGGGAGACCACCCCACTGGGGGATCCACACCCCGAAAGTGATGAAGGTGGCGCAGATAGAGCCAACAGAGCAAACAGGACAAAAGGGCGGGGTATAAATCTTAATATAAATAAATAAATAAATAAATAAATAAAATAGGCTGCATTATGCAGCACAGTCTCACTGGAATCTCACTGGAATCTGACTGGCTTCTCAGCGTGGAACCCGTTCTCTCTAGTCTTCTCACTTTGAAAAAAGTAAAAAAAAGAGTTTTATTTAACTTTATTTCCCCCTTTCCCTCTCTATAAATAATCTTGGTGTTTCCGGCGGTGATATTTGGGGGATTTTTGGGGACGTCACAGGAAGTGCTGTGAAGTCACTTCCTGTTTCCGGCAGTGGCATTTGTGGGAAATGATGTCATTTGTGGGAAATGATGTCACAGGAAGTGATGCCACTTCCTGCTTCCGGCAGGTGGCGCGGTGAAAATGATGTCACAGGAAGTGATGTCACTTCCTGCTTCCGGCAGGTGGCGCGGGGAAAATGATGTCACAGGAAGTGATGTCACTTCCTGTTTCCAGCGGTGGCATGCCGTCACTGGAAGTGACGTCACTTCCTGTTTCTGGCGTCTTGCGCTGCGCGCAGCGCGCACACATTCCTTCCCCCCTCAAGGTGTCCCTGGCTGGCCTGCAGATATTATGGCCACCCTAAGTCCTTCTTACCTTTTACAGCTTCCATTACTTTGTTAACCATGCAGGCCTTTTCTTATACCTGTTTGTGCCTTTCCTAATTTGTGGTATATATTTTATCTGAGCTTCTTGGATTGTAGTTTTAAATAGCATCCAAGCTTCCCCAAGGGTTTTGACTGTATTTACCTTTCCTTTCAGTTTTACCTGGACAACAGATGCATAGATAAAAGGATGTAGAATTCTATAAATATCCTAAGGAACGATCTACGTTTTTTTCCTCCTCAGTATCGGGGTCTTCAGCCTGGGCTCCTGCTGTGTCCCTCTAGGCCCCTAAGCCCCAGTAAAGTGTGCCTCCCCTCCCCATGCGGCACTGAAGCCGAGGCAGTGAATGGAGCCCAAAGGCTGGGAGGCATCCAAAGAGGGAGAGATCTGAAACAGGAGTTAATTTATTTATTGAGAAAACTTGGATGCTGCCTGTTCAGAGACACTGATGCTCCTCTAAAAAATCAGAGTGGATTATGGAATTTGAACAGCGGGTGGGCAATGAACTTTTCCTGCGATCTTTCGTGATAAAACAGCTTGCCAAGACAGCAGCACTCTAGGAATCTCCCCTTCCTTGAGACCTAGGAAGAAGCTAAGAGCATCCTTATCCCACAGCTGACGTATGTTGGGGAGCCCCAGAGACTAAAGAAGTAAGATGAGCACCCCGACCTGATCCCCCTACACTGTTCTTTTTCCAATGTTAGCTTTCCTGACTCAGCTCACTTCACTAGATGTGGACACGAAGAGAAGTGGTTTGCACATTTCTACAACAGCCAGCTCCACCTCTGGTAAACAGGTAGGCTTAGTACTTACTGGGTCCCAGAGTGACAGAAGCAAACCTGGGTGCACGAGTTAGCATGAATTCTTCCCCCTACCAGATATAGAAGGGCTGTCTTCTGTAAGCTGAGACCTGGTGAGTTTGGTCCAACAAGCCATTGTGCCTTATAGGCTGCTCGATTGAGAACAGCCAGCTTTACTGAAGTTGGATGCTACATTTCTGGCAACAACTCCTCTTTCGCTGGATGATTTCTGGTCATTTAAAAAAACTAACACTGCAAAAATGAAATGCGTTGGGAGTTTTTTCTTGTTCAAACCATCTGTGACTTTTGAAAATTCTTCCTTTCTTTGCTGCCCATTGTCAAACCATATTTACCCCTCTGTCATATTTTCCCAGGCAGAAATATATGTACTACACTTTGTGACAAAGAACCCTTTTGGGATTTTTTGGGGGGGCGGGGGGAAGAGGGGAGAGGGTTTTTTCATGTTAGATTTGTTTAGTCTTTGGCATCAAGAAGATGAAGAAGATATTGGATTTATATCCCGCCCTCCACTCCGAAGAGTCTCAGAGTGGCTCACAATCTCCTTTACCTTCCTCCCCCACAACAGACACCCTGTGAGGTGGGTGAGGCTGAGAGGGCTCTCACAGCAGCTGCCCTTTCAAGGACAACCTCTGCCAGGGCTATGGCTGACCCAAGGCCATGCCAGCAGGTGCAAGTGGAGGAGTGGGGAATCAAACCCGGCTCTCCCAGATAAGAGTCCATACACTTAACCACTACACCAAACTGCATCAGCACTTTAATCATACACATCTCTTCATTGTAGTGTATTTATTTGCATCAGTATGTCGATTTTTTGTTTAGTGCTTGATATATCTTGACACCATTCTTTCTCATTTGTTTATTGTATAATTTTGAATTGTTAATAAACTTTTGACGTTAACCCCCCCACCATATTTATCGCATATAAAACCTGCACTCAAAATTTATATTACTCCCTCAAAATTTCTGCCGTCCCATTTCTTCCTGTCCACTCTATTTTGATCTTATATAAATCACCTTTCTACTGAAGCACAAGCTATTAAAACCCTTTAAAACAAAGGAATTGCAAATAGAGACAGAGAAAAACAGGGTTATGGACAGTCCAAAGCTTTTCCTGCTTAATTTTGTAGCATCTGAAAAAGACTTCACCGAAATAAATATTTCCTCATAAACATGAATAGTATATCTCTTATTAAATTTATAGAGAGAACAACTTCAAACACACTGAATGACAGTACAAAACATAAGGAAGGGTACACAGCTACAAAAGTCCATTCCAAATGGTATAACTATTGAAGCCATGCAGATTTAAAGAGATAGCAGACCCACAGAATCCCAAAAGCTATTTGGAATGGACTTTTGTAGCTGCGAACTCTTAAGTTTTGCATTGTCATTCAGTGTGTTTCAACTTTAGTAAGATATATACTATTTACATTTATGAGGAAATATTTATTCTGGTGAAGTCTTTTTCAGTTGTTAGTACACCGGAACCTGTCTTTAATATTCTAATTTTGTAGCATGGCTGGAGGATGATTTGCAGTCATTTGGAAACGGGTTTTGGACACTCAACACACATGAAACAGCCATGACAGGCAACATCAGTCTCTCAGCTTTCAAGACAGGACACAGATCTCAGCTAGGAAGGCTTAGAAATAGTCATCTTGGTTGCCTATGGAGCAGGGGTGGCCAAACTTGCTTAATGTAAGAGCCATATAAAATCAACATCATATTTGAGAGCCACAAGACATGAATGTCAAATGTTTGAGAGAAGGAAGGAAGGCGAACAGATGGGGAGGGAGGGGAGGTGGGAAGAAAGCAACTTTAACTTTAAATGCATTCTCCAAGCCACCTGCAGGCTTGGCTATAGAGACAAATGCCTTCTCCAATCCAGCCAACAGGGCAGTGGAGGTTTCAAGAGCCACAAAATATGTGTGAGAGCCACATGTTACTCCCGAGCTGCAGTTTGGCCACCCTTGCTATGGAGTGTTAGATTCACCGGTGTGGTATAGCCAGGAAGCTTTATTAGGCAGCAGAGTGCACAAGGCTTACACACAGCAGCAGCAGCTTCTCAGTACTGGGTGTGCCAGCAGTTACATGGAACCTTCTGTCAGTTTCAAGCTAATAAATCCTTTATCTAGAGAACTACATTCTAAATAGTGTAGGTTGAGAGACAGGGATAGGATCTAATCTAATTAGCTATGGTGGATTCAGATGCAAAAGGCATGCCCTACATCCGCGGTGCCAAAGATGGAGAGCATTCTTCTGCTTTGTGTGTGTAAGAGAGATGTGCTAAGCTGGAAGAAAGGAAAGCTTGTCGCCAATGTACCCTCTAAGCTGCAGCCTTGTAAGCAAAAATTCTACTTTGTGAGCTACTAGTATTAAAGTTGTGAACTACTGTATAAATAATTGTCCTCTGGGGTCATCCTTCCTGAGCTAAGACAAGATTGTGTGATTTGGGGGCTACAAATCTGTGAGCTAGCTCACGCTAATTCAGCTTAGCGGGAACACTGCTTGTCACTAAGAACAGGAAGTCTTGTCCCACTGAACAGCATTCTATTTCAAAGGGTAGTATCAGATTGCAGGAAGAAAAGGATGTTGTGTGTATCCCGACCCCTCTATTTGTCTCTAAACATCTGCTGCTGTCTCTAAAGTCTGAGGCAGGGAACACCACACAGTCCTCCATTTCCCACCTGGAGAATGGTCCAAATATGTGCCAGAATTCAGCTGAATACCAGGAGGCAAGTAAATTGTGAATTGCAGTCTTATCAGTTTTTCAATTCAATTTTAATATGGTCCATAAGCAGCACAAACAGTGCATTGCACTCACTGAAAACAAAGGATACAATGTTGGGCTGTAGAAGGCTTGACATGGAAGGGAAAATCAGTAGCACTCTGCGGGGAGTTTCCCATCTGCAAGTACATTTCTGAGAAATTAAACCCCTGCAGCTATTTGGTGTCGTTATTGCCTCACCTACCCCTTGTAGGGAGACTATGAATAACACACAATGTTACAGGGTCAGGTTTAGCACAAATCTCGAGAACTTCTTCCTTATTGGGTTCCTGGCTGTTTATAAAGGTTTGAGAACTCCCTGAGAAACAAAAGATTCTTAACTGATGAATCAGTAAATAATTTGGGGTTTCTGTGACTTATATGACATCTGTAAGGCTTGCTGAATTTCAGAAGCTCTTAGTCTGATCATTTCTATGATTCCTCCTCTTTTCTTTGATGAGCTGTAAAACGGCTTCTCCATCTGAATCTTTTCCAACAGTCCCTGCATCTGTATTTTTTCTTTCTGGCGTGGACTGTATAATGTCTTGTAAGCTTGATGCCAGTGGAGAAGTTCTTTCCACACTACAGGTATTTAATTGGTTTCTTCCCTGTGTGGATTCTTCAATGTGTATTAAGGCATCAGCTCTGATGGCTTTTCTCACAATCTGGGCATTTGTATGGCTTCTCTCCTGTGTGGATTCTTTCATGCGATTTCAGAAATGGGCTGATATGGAAACCCTTTCCACACTCCAAGCATTTATGTGGCTTTTCTCCTATGTGGATCCTTCAGTGCACACTCAGGTGTGAGTTAGAGAAGCTCTTTCCACACTGCAGGCATTTAAATGGTTACTCCCTTCTGTGAATTCTGTTGTGTGTATTAAAATCTGAACTGCTCCTAAAACCCTTTCCACATTCCATACATTTATATGGCCTCTCGCCTGTGTGGACTCTTTGATGTGTATTAAGGCTTGAGCTCTGATTGAAGCTTTTCCCGCAATCCAGGCATTTATATGGCTTCTCCCCTGTGTGGATTCTTTCATGTGTTGTAAGGCTTGTATTGATACGGAAGCTCTTTCCACACTCTAAGCATTTATACGGCTTTTCTCCTGTGTGGACACTTTGGTGTACCTTTAGGTGGGAGCTCTGACTGAAGCCTTTCCCACACTCCTGGCATTTAAAGGGTTTCTCTCCAGAATGCATTCTTCGGTGAGAAATAAGGTGTGGACTTTGAGAGAAGCATTTCCCACACACTGTGCACTCATAGGGTTTCTCCCCTGAGTGAGTTCTCTGATGTAAAGTGAGGGCTACCTTCCAACTGAAGGTCCTTCCACACTCCAGGCACTCATATGGCTTCTCCTTTGAGTGAAATTTCTGATGGGAAGTGAGGCACACGCTCCATCTGAAGGTCTTTCCACACTCCAGGCACTCATATGGTCTCTCCTTTGTGTGGACTCTCTGATGGGAAGTGAGGGCTGTGCTCCAGCGGAAGCTCTTTCCACATTCCAAACATTTATATTGTTTCTCCTCTGAATGGATTCTCTCATGCGAATTCAAACTGCTCTTATAACTGAACCTCTTGCCACACTCAGAACACTGGCACGGTTTTTGCACTGTGTGGGTTCTTTTATGGGAAGTAAGGTTTTCACTCAGACTAAAAAGTGTTTTGGACTCTGAACTCATGGAATGTTCTTCCCTCATATGGATTCTCTGGTGAGAAGTGAGGCTTGCAAACCTGCCAAAGCCCTTTCCACATTCAGAATACTTATACATTTCATCCCCTGTGTGGATTCTCTGATGGGAAGAAGAGCTGGATTCATAACTCAAGACATCTCTGCTTTCAGAATGCTTATTCCTTCTCTTTCCTTTGCTGTATTTTTCTTGGGCTGGATTTTCAAGAATGCCAGCTTGGAAAACGACAGCGTGACTCCCTGAATTTTCTGCTTTGCTTTCTTCCTGCTTCTTTGACAGTTCTGGATTTCTGGAAGGCTTTTTCACCACAACATGGCTGGTCATTACAAAAGACACCACACAGCCCTCACTATAATTCTCCTCATCCTGGCTGTTACCTGGTGAAATGAAGATTTCTGGTTAGTAGGGGAAATAAGTCTATAATCTGCAGTTGTAACAGAGCAAAAATTTTTGGCAGAGATAAGAAATACTAAGTTCTTTTCTCCATTTTAGTTTAGTTTCTAAACTGGCAATGGGATACAGGCAACACTGGCACTCCTCATCAACGATTTTCATCTGGAATTCAATGCTTCCCTTTCACAGAGCAGCCGAAAAATACTTATACAGAAAGGAACAATATATGCTTAAACTAATGGGTCCCACAAGTGGGTACATTTATTTTATTTTTAAAAAAAATATGAACCACTCACACAGTGAAAAAGAATGGTTTATCAGAGAGCAGAGTTCAGCACCACAGAAGGAACCACACGCAGGGATGAGGGCAGAGTTCCATCGGGCCGGTGGTCATCTTTATAGCCCTCTATAGTTTGGGACCAACAGTCTTGAAGGGTTTCCACTGATTTATGAACCTACCTGACCACTATGGACATCTTTGAATGCTCTGCTTCAAGGGCCTCACTTGAGGCAGTGGAAACGCAGAAGGCCTTCTTAGTTATGGCACCAGAACTCTGGAGCCCTCGCCCCTGTTCCTCCTTGAAGCCATTCCCTCAGTGGTTTTTCCATCCCACCTAATGTTTGGTATAGTGGTTAAGTGTGCAGACTCTTATCAGAGACAACCAGGTTTGATCCCCCACTCCACCACTTGCAGCTGCTGGAATGGTCTTGGGTCAGCCATAGCTCTTGTAGAGATGTCCTTGAAAGGGCAGCTTCTGGGAGAGCTCTCTCAGCCCCACCTACCTCACAGGGTGTTTGTTGTGGGGGAGGAAGATAAAGGAGATTGTGAGCCGCTCTGACGCTCTCAAGAGTGGAGGGTAGGATATAAATCCAATACCATCATCGTTTCATATTTTAGCTTTGGTTTTAAATAGTGCTTTTCTTCATTTTAATGGTTTTTAAGGTGCAATTGTACTATATATTTTTTAATTTGATAGCTGCATTGGAGGCGTCTATGGAGTCAGAAAAGTGGGATATACAACTGTAGAATTAAATAATCAGTAGCATTTATCTAATATCCACACAAAATCCTTGATCATACCAGCTTACACTATGATCTGCCTTGCATCTCATTGAGAAAGGCAAACTAGAAATAAATTAAGAAGCAACGGTAGCAGAAACCACAGCTTCCACACCTATCAAGTAAGAGAAAAAACCTTACCCAGAGAGGCCACAGTCCTGTAATTCTCCACCATGACTTCTCTATACAAAACCCTCTGGTCAGGAGTCAGCAGCACCCACTCCGCTGTCGTGAAACGCACAGCCACCTCCTCGAAGGAAATTGGATGCTGAAAAAGAAGGAAGATGCTTTTTTCCCCTCATAATGTAGCTCACAGGTAAACCGCCCACTCCTGCCCAAAGATGCTTTTTCTCACAACACAGAAAAAAGAACACTGAACCAGCCCACTCTCCTATCAAGGTCATTACTGTCCAGTCCAACCTGCAGAGGCTCAGGTTGGTATTGAACCAAGGGCCTTCCGCATGCCAAGCGGACACTCTACCTCTGAGCCTCTTCTCCAGCAACTGCAAAGATGAAAACAGGAACAATGCAAGATGCCATCTACCGAGTCAGACCCTTGCTGGACCCTCATAAATACAATTACTAGTTTTTAAATCTGTTGATTGTTGGGCCATCAAGGTCACTACTATCGATTCTGACCACTACCAGCAGCTCTCCAGGATCTCAGGGGGGAGGTCTTTCACATTTCCTCCTACCTGATCCTGAATAGGCTCCAGTTATCAGAAAGCCACAGAACAGATTATCTTTCTCTCTTGATTCATGCATAATTAGGACCCTTTTCTCTGAGGAGAAATCTAAAGCAGCTTACAAAGAGAAAAAGGTCCCAAATCATAAGGACAAACAGGAATGGTTCCTTCCAGCCCTGCTGGAAGAAAAGGAGGCACCAAACATCTTTTCACACAGCTGGGGATCCATCCCTTACCTGAGCGAGCTGCATCTTAAATGTTTCCACTCCACTCCAAAGAAAAGACATTCTGGAACCCGACTCTAATGCTCTTCCACTACCTGTAGGGAGATATATATATATATCTTCAGTGGTTTACTTCCTTCAGACCTCCTCTTTCTCCTCAAAGCGGAGCAAAAAGTGGTTTAAATGACTCTCTTCTCCTCCATTCTCTCCTCAGACAAAGGTAGGTAAGTCAGAGACCATACAACTAATCCAAAGCCAGCCAGGAACCTTTAGTGGCTGAGTGGACATTTGAACCTCCTAGATCAGGGGTGTCAAACATGCAGTTTGGGGGCCAAATCAGGCCCCTGGAGGGCTACTATCAGGCCCCCGAGCAACTGGCTGTCATCTGCTTCCTTCTCCCTCTCTCTTGCTTCCTTCTGCATAACAGCTTGCTTTGCCAGGCTTGCTCAATTGCACAGGAGCTACAGAGCAAAACCTCTATTTTCTCCATTGGCTGAGGCTCCTCCCTTGGGGAGGAAGGGGAGAGGAATAGCTTGCTTTGCCAGGCTCTCTCAGTTGCACAGCAGAACTACTGGGCCAAACCTCTCTTCCTGCTACTGACTGAGGCTTCCCACCCATCCCAGCCCGTGGGGAAGGAAGGAAAAAGCCAGAGCTTCCTTTGCCCAGTTCCCATGGGAGAAATACAAATAAAGCACCTTTAAGACCCATGAGTACTAATGTTTTAAGCATGTTTTAAGTTTTTAAAAATATATATGTGTTCTTTATAAAATCTATATCTTTGCTACCTAATCTTAAATAGGTACCCACATGGCCCAGCCCGACATAGCTCAGTCCAACCCGACATGGCCCGGCCCCTCAAGGTCTCATTTATGTCAGATGTGGCCCTCATAACAAGCGAGTTCAACACCCCTGTCCTAGATCCTAGCCAGAGACTCTGTCCATGAAACCACACTGGCTCTGAGGGCTCAGAGAAATTCTTAAAAGTTCCTTTGTTTTAAATGAGGAGGTATTTCCACTCTCCCTGTCTGCCTTCCCCCCCCCCCCCCCCACAACAGGGTACTTGTCAGCAGCTTCTGCTGTTCCCCTCATTTTATCCTCTGTAAAATAGGGTAAACTGAGTGTGCATAACCCGCTCAGCTTCCATGGTAGAGAGGGCATTAGAACCTCAGTCTCCCAGATCACCTCCCCAGGTTTTGACTTTCTCAGGGAGGGAGAGACTGAAGGGAGAGAGAGACACCCACATGCAGGACTTACTTTAAAAGTGAGGCCTACTCTGCACGTCTGATGGGCCCAGAATCTCACAGCACCGATAACTTCAGCTGGTGAATACCAAAACAACTCAATGCCAAAACAGTCCAGTATTTGACTCCCTCAGACATGTTTCTTGACACTAGGTCTCTGTCCAAAGCGGGGATGATTACATGGAAGCCATGCTGGGTCTCTGACTGCCAGAGAAGATGATGATGATGATATTGGATTTATATCCCACCCTCCATTCCGAATCTCAGAGCGGCTCACAAGCTCCTTTATCTTCCTCCCCCACAACAGACACCCTGTGAGGCGGGTGGGGCTGAGAGGACTCTCACTCCCTTTCAAGGACAACTTCTGCCACTCTAACTTAATTTTACGATATTCTGTAATCTATTTACTCATTAACTGGACACTTTTGTACACATTACTTAATAAATCACCACTTTCCTTAATTTCCTGGAACTCAGTGCCTGGATAGGGGAAAAATAGTTCACTTTAGATTATCAAAAAAGATACATACTATTAAGAAGATCTGCACTCATTTTATTTGCTGCTAACCTAATCTGTCGAGTTAGTTTTCCAAGTAAAAATATATTGTGCATAGTGTTCCCTCTAAGATGAGTTTATGTGAGCTAGCTCAGTTTTTTAGCCTCTGGCTCACACATTTTTTGTCTTAGCTCAGCCTTCTAAGGAAAGATGGCCCCTGAGCACACTAATTTAGGCAGTAGCTCACAACTTTAATGCCTGTAGCTTTGCAAAGTGTAATTTTTGCTGGCAACTTAGAGGGAACATTGAAGGCAGTCAAAAACCCCCACACAATCCTTAATTGAATTGCACCTGTTTTTACTTACCCCCACCCAGTTTCTATTTCTCTCTTGTTTTAATTACTCCTCCCCCCAGAAACAACACACACACCCTTCGCCCCACCACACCCTGTCTCCAAATTGCACCTGAAAACTCTGTGCTTCCAACCAGACCTTCTAAACCAAACCTCTCCAAAGTTCCTGCACAAAGAGTTCTTCTGCACGTGGGAAACAGGGAAGCCGGAGGGTGCATTTGCAATTCATACCTCCAACCCCCCCTTCCTCTCTAGGGATTTCGATCTTGCTTTTTTTAACCCTAGGAGCACCCAAAAGCTCAGTCTTTTACGGAGGATGAGCCAAATCAGGATTGAATCCTGGGCTGGGAAGCGGCTTTTTTGGAAGAGAGACCAGCAAGGAGGAGAGGGAGAAGAACCTAGGATTTTCCTAGGCAGGCTAGCAGCAGCAACCTCCCCACCACCCCTGCAAAATATGGCGGAAAATGCATTTGGGTGAAAAGGGATTTGCAATACCAGGAGTTGGAGGGGAACAGCAAGTGGGGGGGGGGAGGGGCGGGCAGAGCCCGAGTTTTATTTTTTTAGGGCTCCGAACAATCTTGCAACATGCGCTGCCCCCTTCCCGGCACATTCCTCCTCCCACACATACCATCTCAGGAGCCACGCAAAAAAGTTCACGCCGATTCTGAAATTACTCATCCACACACTGCATGGGTGGGAAATGCCTGCCTTTGCAAGATGGGTGTAATAACAACCACCCGGCTGAGATTCCACACGCTGGTTTGCTAACCACCTTGCAACTGGCTTGGTCAATCAAAAAGGGATTCGCCTGTTAAATGCTCACTTACCAACGCAGTTGCAAACGTTGGACCCATTCACTTTAAAACGTTATTTCCCCAGCCTTTTTTCATTTCACTTACTTCATTATGTTGGATAGATCCAGGTGGGCACCGGTCTGAAGCAGGAGAACAAAGCAGGAGTCCAGGGGCACCTTTCAGACCAACAAAGTGGGAAAGCTGCAGCGCTGCAGTCCAAACTCTGCTCACGACCATGCAAGTTGCAGCCAGCGGATCCCGCCAGAGGAAGCAGCCGCGTTTGCCCAGCAGCCTTTTGGAGCTTTGCTTTTCCTTTCACAAGAAGTATCCCCTCCCGCCTGCCCATGCGCAAGGAACTCTGGGACTTGTAGTTCCATGACTTCATTGTGTCATGTCGCCTCTTTCTTTGGCCTCACTCAGGGGTCCGTTCCCAGCCAGTGTGGTGTAGTGGTTAAGTGTGCGGACTCTTATCTGGGAGAACTGGGTTTGATTCCCCACTCCTCCACTTATGCTGCTGGAATGCTGGGTCAGCCATAGCTCTGGCAGGGGTTGTCCTTGAAAGGACAGCTGCTGTGAGAGTCCTCTCAGCCCCACCCACCTCACAGGGTGTCTGTTGTGGGGGAGGAAGGGAAAGGAGATTGTGAGCTGCTCTGAGACTTTTGAGTCGAGGGCGGAATATAAATCCAATGTCATCGTCGTCTTCTTCCATTCAGCTGGCTCAAAACATCAGCTGTTTATTTTGCAAGAAGACAACTTCAAAAACCGACAACTTCAGCCAACATACAAAACTGAAACTAGAGCTCCTCCCCATGAGATCAAATCAAACCACACAAATACCAGAGGAGGAGCAGATTGTTCCATTACATGCAACCAATGTTCCCTCTAAGTGGCAGTCTTGTGAGCAAAAAAATCTACTTTGTGAGCTACTGGTGTTAAAGTTTTGAGCTGCTGTTTAAATTATTGTGTTCTAGGGTCATCCTTCCTGAGTTAAGACAAAAATGTGTGAACTAGCTCACACTAACTCAGCTTAGAGGGAACACTGCATTCAACAGGTATACAGTAAATATACCACAGTGTAGAATGGTAGATTGGAATGTATTTCTCTGGCCTGGGGACAGGGGAGCTAACTCTACACAGCCAATCACCCCACTTCAAAAAAGGTGGCCTCCACATGCGAGAGACAGACAGAGCGTAGTGGCAGGATCTCAGTTAATCTCAGTATTCCATAATTAAGGAAACATGCCAGGGGTGGAATTCTAGCAGGAGCTCCTTTACATATTACGCCACAAACCCCTGATGTAGCCAATACTCCAAGAGCTTACAAGGCTCTTTTTTGTAAGCTCTTGGATGATTGGCTACATCAGGGGTATGTGGCCTAATATGCAAAGGAGTTCCTGCTAGAATTCCACCCCTGGAAACACCTACCCATCAACCACCAAATGTCGATATATTTTCTTCACTGTATTTTATCCCAGACTTAAATCCAAACAAATGGTAACCATATAAACTAAGCTTATTATTCCTGTTTAGTTCTAGAATGTTCAACATCTTCATTACGCTGCATGCTAATCTGCTCATCCTCTACTTTCATTGTGTGTGTGCAGATGAAAGTTTATCCCTTGGATAAAATTTTGCTGTTCTTAAAGGTGCCCCTGGACTCCAACTTTGTTCCGCTGCTTCAGACTCACAGTTACCCACCTGAACCTGTTTGATATTGTCTATCTAAAGGGGGGAAAGCAGGGCTTTCTTTGTGGTGAGCCTTTTGAGAAGGTTCTCCTAAGTCCTGAGTGGAGCTGGTAGAAATCAGAGCAACCTTATATACAGGGGAATTTCTGGATGCATACCTGGGGATTTTGGGGTGCAGTCTGAGGTTTGGGAAGGGGAGAGACTTCAATGGGAAATAACGCCATAGTGTCCACCTTCTGAAGTGGCCATTTTCTCCCATTGACCTGATCTCAGCCACCTGGAGATGAGCTGTAACTAATCCCAGGAGATCTCCAGCCACCACCTGGAGGCTTACATATGATCATTGGAGAGTTCGGTGTAGTGGTTAAGTGTGCGGACTCTTATCTGCGAGAACCGGGTTTGATTCCCCACTCCTCCACTTGCACCTGCTAGCATGGCCTTGGGTCAGCCATAGCTCTGGCAGAGGTTGTCCTTGAAAGGGCAGCTGCTGTGAGAGCCCTCTCCAGCCCCACCCACCTCACAGGGTGTCTGTTGTGGGGGAGGAAGGTAAAGAAGATTGTAAGCCGCTCTGAGACTCTTCGGAGTGGTGGATGGGATATAAATCCAATATCATCATCATCTTCTTCATTGTCACTGACTTTTTAAACAGCAACAAAAACACTGGGGAACACAAACCTCCCTGTTCTTTAGATGCATTCAAGACTTTCATTTAACTACGCTTCCTCCTCTATTTTGCTAGATGATTTCTGGTTATTTAAAAAACTAACACTGCAAAAATGAAATGTGTTGGTTTTTTCTTGTTCAAACCATCTGTGACTTTTGAAAATTCTTCCTTTCTTTGCTGTCCCTTGCCAAACCGTATTTACGATGTACCAAACCTGCACTCAAAATTTATATTACTCCCTCAACGCTTCCGTCATCCCATTTCTTCCTTTCCGTGCTATTTCAATCTTATATAAAATCACCTTTCTACTGAAGCAACTCATAAGGTATCTGTGGCGGAACCGGCCCGATTCTGACTTCAGACCCGGTCCCGTCAGCTCCCTATTGAGTCGCCAACTCCTGGAGGGAGCTATTCCTCCTCCTCCCCTTGGGCTCGCTGCCACCACCTGCTCAGTCCCGGGGTTCAGATTGAGAGGAACAGGACTCCCAATCCCCCTCTCCTGCTATGAGGCTAGGCCTCAAGGTCCTCTGCCACCCTGCACTTGGGTTTCACAGAGACCTCAGCGCTTCTTTGGGGCACCCCTGGAGGATTGGCACCTTATCCAACTGCATGCCTTCCCCCTTCCCCGGGGCCCCCTTCTCAAAACAGCGTGGTCTAAAGCGGTCTGGGGATCTAGGTGGTACAGAGATTGATTGCCAGCATTTAAACAGTAAAAATATATTTATTTAAAAAGAGAAAAAGATAGGAAAAGGAAAACAAACCAAAAACAGTTGCCTTTAAAAAGTTAACACAGCCTAGTACAGCACAACACAGCTCAGCAAACAGCATAACAAAATAAAGGTGGTTTTTAAACGCATCGTATTGTCCCTGGTCTATACTTGATCTGCCTAAGAGAATGACTTACTTTGTCTTACTGCCTGGAGGCCTCATTTTCCTGAGCAGGCCCCCCACAGGCCGGAGCTCAGAGGCAAGCAGCCTCTCTTCCCGAGCCTCTGCTGCAAACTGAGAAACTCTTCCTGCCTAGCACATGGCAAGAACAACAGCCCTTCCTGCCTCTCTAGGAGACTTTCCCCCTAGCGTTGTTGGTTTGGCTCAGGAAGGGAGGGGGGGAGTGAGGGGAAGGCTACAAAGCCTGCTGAATGGATTTACTGATCCCTGCCTTTTTGGATGAAGCACCAACACTCTCAGATGGCGTTTCTCCACACTTCCCCCTCCTTAAATTCTGAGCCAGAGGGGTTGCCTCCTACAGAGGTGACCCCGTAGCAGAATCCAAACAAACAAGGAGAAACCCATTAACCAAAACATTACACAAACATTCAGGTATTTCTCCAATAATACACAAAGTCCAGCACCCTAGGTGCCCATGTCCTTTCTGGCCAACAAGTCGCATTGCTGCATTCAGAAGGAATGTCCAGTCTTTAAGATGTACTCCTCCGTCTCCCAGGACCACCTCTGGAGTTTGGTGCTCTCCCTCCGTTGCTGCTGTTGCTGGGGTGAGGGGTCCATCAAAGGAGGAAATCCCTGGCCCCACATATGGGGTTGGAAACTGCCCAGTTCCCACACAGTTGCTTCTTCTTTATCCTTCATTGGTGGAATGTTCCCTCTGTCCACTCTGTCCTCCCAGAAAACCACCTCTGGGGCTCCAAACAATTGCTGTCCCAGCTTCTTTTTGTCTCCTTCCTTCCTACCTCTATGCAACACCATGGACCTCGCAGAGACTGGCTGTGGTACATTCACCTGCACCACTTGAACTGCCTTTCCCATTTTCTCCATAGCCCCCACACAGGTAGCATCGTCTAGGTCATCCACAATCACATGGGGTCCCTCCCATTCCACTTTCCGTTCACCAGTATGAAGGGGTAGGAAATCCATCACCCTATCCCCTGTCTCAACTTCTGAGAACTCCACTTCCTGGTCCCTTGCCAACTCACACAGTGGTTCCAGCCTCGGGTCACTTTGAACCTCAGACAGGAACATTTCTGGCTGCCCCAGACTTCCTATCATCTGTTCCTTCAAGCCACCCCTAGTCCCACTGTTTCCAGAACACTCAGCCAAAGTTTGATCTGGGTTCTCCACCCCCTCAGTTGGTTTTTCAGTGTCAGCCAACTGAGCTCCTTCCTGCCTGGAAGTCTCCACCGCATCCTGCTGCCCTTGCGGAAATTGGCACCCCTCTTCCCATTGGGCACACCCTCCTGCAGAGCTTGAGACAGGCTGGTCCTCCCCCTCCCTAGTTAGTGGTGAGGTGGCTTCCCTAAAGTTGCCTTCCTCCCCCCACCTTCCCCTGAGGGTTTGGCTTGGGTTCTCAGTCCCCTCGGTTGGTTTCTCAGCACTACCAAACTGACCCCCCTCTTGCTTGGAAGGTCCCACAGCTTCCCAGGACTCCTGTCTGCCCTGCTTCAAGACGACCTGTTTTGAGAGCGTCTCGGACGATCCCACTTCCTGATCCACAGCTACTTGGTGAACCGGTTCCAACCTAAGGCCACTCCAGACCTCCTTCTGGAACCGCTCCCGTTCCCCCAAGCCTTCAGCTATGTGCTCCTCTGAGCCCACATTAGCCTTGCTGCTCTCAGAACCTCCTGTGAAATCTCCACTCTCCACCTTGGTCTCTTCAGCTTGCACATCCTTTATGCTAGACAGGTTCCCTTCCTCGCTAGGAACATCCACAGCCTCCTGCTGCACTTGGGGAAAGCTACACCCCTTCTCCCCTTGAGAACACCCTACTCCAGGGCTTGAGACAGGCTGGTCCTCCCCCTCCTGGGTGACTGCCCTCTCTTCGTCCTCAGTAACCTGGGTTGTTTCCCCCTCCCTGGTTGGTGGTGAGGTGGCTTCCTTAAAGTTGCCTTCCTCCTCCCACTTTCCCCTGGGGGTTTGGCTGTGGGTTACAGCATTGATAGAGTACTGGCCAACCAACAAATCCCGGCCCAATAACACTGGAACTGTTTGTTCCTTCATTACCCCACATTCAGAATAGGATTTACCTTCTTGTGGAGCCAAACCCCTGAACTGCTTTCGGGAGTGGTCTGGCCCCAGTTTAAACCTTTTAAATACAGTGGCCTTATAGGCCGCAAAAGTTATCCCCCCATCTTCCACAGGCATGCTGTAATAGATGGCTGAAAGCTCTCCAGTCAGGTTGCTACAGAGGTAAGACATATAGTCCTCCTCTGCAATCCCCCACTGTTTGGCTGCCCTCTCAAAGTTGGAGAGGTACATGGAGGGGTCTTCTCCCTCTTTGTACACTGCAAAGTCTTTGGGGGTGACTTGGATCTCTTTGCTTAGTTCAGCTTCCAGACGTAGCACCTCAAGCTCATGGCGACGTTGCTCTTCCTGTTCCCGTCTGCGGATATCAGCTCTCTCTTTTTCTTCCTGTCTGCGGATCTCAGCTTTCTCTCTTTCCTCCTGCCGGCGGATCTCTGCTTCTTCCTGTCTGCGGATCGCATCCCTCTCTGCTTGTCGTTCCTCTCTCTCTCGTTCCTCCTTGATACGCATTCTCTCCAGTTCCATCTGTAGCCGCAAGGTTGCTTCTGACTGGGTGGGGGCCACTTTTGCAGGTGCCCCTGCATGCTCAAGATGCTCCAACAGGAGGACTTGCATATCTACTACAGTCAGGTTGTCACACTCCAGCTCTTGCTTTGCGCACTCTTCCTGGAGCTGTGGCTTTGTCATCTTCAGGATTTCCAGTTTCTTAGCACGCTCCATCCTAACTAGCTAAACTTTCCCTACTCCAGTTGACCCGAAAAGAAAACAAAACCGCTGTTGCTTCCTCTGGGTGCTTGCACGCATCAAAAACCAAAAATGCCTGGCCAATCAAGTTCTCTGTTTGTTCTCATCCCACCGCTGCCGCCAAGTGTGACGGAACCGGCCCGATTCTGACTTCAGACCCGGTCCCGTCAGCTCCCTATTGAGTCGCCAACTCCTGGAGGGAGTATTCCTCCTCCTCCCCTTGGGCTCGCTGCCACCACCTGCTCAGTCCCGGGGTTCAGATTGAGAGGAACAGGACTCCCAATCCCCCTCTCCTGCTATGAGGCTAGGCCTCAAGGTCCTCTGCCACCCTGCACTTGGGTTTCACAGAGACCTCAGCGCTTCTTTGGGGCACCCCTGGAGGATTGGCACCTTATCCAACTGCATGCCTTCCCCCTTCCCCGGGGCCCCCTTCTCAAAACAGCGTGGTCTAAAGCGGTCTGGGGATCTAGGTGGTACAGAGATTGATTGCCAGCATTTAAACAGTAAAAATATATTTATTTAAAAAGAGAAAAAGATAGGAAAAGGAAAACAAACCAAAAACAGTTGCCTTTAAAAAGTTAACACAGCCTAGTACAGCACAACACAGCTCAGCAAACAGCATAACAAAATAAAGGTGGTTTTTAAACGCATCGTATTGTCCCTGGTCTATACTTGATCTGCCTAAGAGAATGACTTACTTTGTCTTACTGCCTGGAGGCCTCATTTTCCTGAGCAGGCCCCCCACAGGCCGGAGCTCAGAGGCAAGCAGCCTCTCTTCCCGAGCCTCTGCTGCAAACTGAGAAACTCTTCCTGCCTAGCACATGGCAAGAACAACAGCCCTTCCTGCCTCTCTAGGAGACTTTCCCCCTAGCGTTGTTGGTTTGGCTCAGGAAGGGAGGGGGGGAGTGAGGGGAAGGCTACAAAGCCTGCTGAATGGATTTACTGATCCCTGCCTTTTTGGATGAAGCACCAACACTCTCAGATGGCGTTTCTCCACAGTATCTTTAAAAAAAATTAAAGCACAGGAATTACAATTAAAAAGAGACTTTTCCTGCTTTATTTTGTAGCATGGCCACAGGATGATTTGCAGACATTTGGAAACAGGTTTTGGAACCACATGGAATTCCCCAGGTTATAAATCTAAAACTTACAACATAAAATATCAGACAATTAAAATACTGATAAGGTGGTATATTCCACCAAATATGTTGCACCACATGAGTCAAGACATTTCTCCATTATATAAAAAACAATGTGGGCTTGAAGGTAACTTTTTGCATTGCTGGTGGACCTGTAGATATATTAGACAATTTTGAAAATTACACTAATACATCTCCCATTTCTTCCTGAGATAGTTTTCTTAGGGAACTGGGTTAATTCTACAGGCAACAAGTATAAAATAGAAACGGTTCATATTCTTTTATCAGTGGCCCACACATCTATTGCATCCTGCTGAATAGAGAACTCATTACCTACGATACCAGATTGGCAAAATAAGTTACGGGAATCCTTTGTGATACATAGAATTTCATTTAATGTTGATAATTTGATATCAACATATTTGTGACATAGTTTCCAATTGTTAACTATCTCAATCCAGAAGAAATCATTCCTAAGAATAAGGTTTATAAAAGAATGTATTTTTAATGTTATGCAATGCTTATCCTATACCTCTGCACATTAATTTTAATCTTCATCATTGCACTGTATAATTGATATGATTTTGGAATGTGATTTTGACGTTAAAGTATACAGTATAATGTATAATTATATACAAACAAGACATTAAAGCACACACACATAGAACAGCCATGGCAGGCAACATCAGTCTCTCGTCTTTCAAGACAGAGGAAAGATATCAACTAAAAGGCTAAGAAATGGCCATCTTCTCTGCCTGTGGAGTGTTAGATTCACCAGTGTGGTATAGCCAGGAAGCTTTATTAGGCAGCAGAGTGCACAAAGCTTACACACAGCAGCAGCAGCTTCTCAGTACTGTGTGTGCCACAGAGTTCCATGAAGCCTTCTGTCAGTTCCAAACTAACAAGAGTCCTTTATTTAGGGAGGAAAGGAAAGGTCCCCTGTGCAAGCACCAGTCGTTTCTGACTCTGGAGTGACGTCGCTTTCACAACATTTTCACGGCAGACTTTTTACGGGGTGGTTTGCCATTGCCTTCCCCAGTCTTTTACATTTTCCCCCCAGCAAAGCTGGGGACTCATTTTACCAACCTCGGAAGGATGGAAGGCTGAGTCAAACTTGGGCCGGCTACCTGAATCCAGCTTCCACTGGAATTGAACTCAGGTCATGAGCAGAGAGTTCAGACCACAGTATTGCAGTACTGCTGCTTTACCACTCTGCGCCATGGGGCCTGCATTAGGAAACTACATTATAAATAGTGTAGGTTGGGAGATAGGGACAGGATCTAATCTAACTAGCTATGGTGGATTCAGATGCAAAAGGCATGTCCTACATCCATCGTGCCAGAGATGGAGAGCATTCTCCTGCTTTGTGTAAGAGAGATGCGCTGGAACAAGGAAGTCTTGTCCCAAGAACAGCATTCTACTTCAAAGGATAGTATCAAATAGCAGGAAGAAAAAGATTATCTGTGTGTCCTGACCAATGATCTCTCTAAGCTGTGGAGCCTTGTGAGCAAAAATACTACATGAGCTACTGGCATTAAAGTTGTGAGCAACTGTATAAATTAGTGTGCTCTGGGGCCATCCTTCCTGAGCTAAGATAAAAATGTGTGAGCCAAGGGCTAAACAACTTGTGAGCTAGCTTACACTAACTCAGCTTAGAGGGAACACTGGTCCTGATACCTCTCTGTCTCTAAATTTCTGGTGCTGCCTCTGGAGTCTGAGGCAGGGGATACCATACACTCTTCCACTTCCCACGCGGAGAACAGTACAAAGATGCGCCAGGGTGATTTGGCTGAACAGGACTGGATAAACAATTAGGCAAATGAAGCACTTGACTATGGGGCCCCCCGTGGCCAGCTTTCCCCCCCCCCCCCGTTGGCCCTTTCCCCTCAGCTTACCTGCCTCGCCTCCTCCCCATCGCTTCCCCCTTCGTCCGCCCACCCCTTCCCTCCCCTCATTGCTGCTTCCCTGCTGTTCGTAGCTTCCCTCTTCACCTGACCCCTCCCCCTTGCTTTCTTCTTTGTCCACCTGTCCAGCCTCCTCCCCATCTGCCAGCCCAGCCCCAGGGAAACCCATCTCTGGAATGAGAAAACCGCTTCTGCGCTTGCAAGGCACTTTCGGCCGAGTTGGGCGGGGAGGGGAGGGAAGCCGTCTGGGCTCTGGTTGAGTGGTGGGCAGCGGGCACAGGACACTTCCCCCCCCCCCAAAGGCAGAAATCTGAATCGCCCGCAGCTAAAGAAAGTAGGAAAACCAGCCAGGCAAGCTGGCTCCATCCTTCGCAGCTCCTCAGCCCCTCTTCTGCAGCTGGCAGCGCCAGGCCAGCCAACATTGGCTCTCGTTGGGACAGGGAGAGAGATGGATTGGGCTGGCAAAATCGCTGCAAAGCTTCCTGCCTTGGGAGCTTGCTTCCCCGCCTCCCTCGGGAACTTGCAGGCTGCCTCTATCAGTACCAGAGGACAGATTTTTTTTAAAGTTCCCTTTGCTCTTTCGGCTGCCTCTGCTCTTTCTATCAAGTCCAGATGAGGGGGGCGGGGAAGACAACAACTTCCTTTCGTTCCCTGGGGAGGGGGAAGGGAGACAGCGGAAAGACCAAGTTGTGCCGGAGTGCCTTGAGAAGCCCAGCAAAGTTTCCCTCCAGGTTTTGTGTGCAGTGCTTCTCTGAGATGGATGCTCCAGAGCCTCCAGTCAGTTCAGCAAAAGAGTCCTGTTTGTTTCTGTGATTCAGACTGGTTTGCAGGTTCTCTTTCAGTAGCAGAGGTAGGCCCTGCGCTAAGGGTGAAATGTATTTGGGAGCGGAGGCAAAAGGCGGCCGCGGGAAGACAACGGCGGCTGCGGGCAGGCGACAGAAGGTGGCAGGAAGACAGAGGCAGCTGCAGGAAGGTGGCAGGAAGGCAAAGGCAGCTGTGGGGAGGTGGCAGGACGGTGGTGGGAAGGCGGCAGCAGCTGCGGGGAGGCGGCGGAAAGTTATTATTTTTTATTACTTTACATTTCTATCCCGCCCTCTCCGCAAGCGGACTCAGGGCGGCTAACAACATTCATTTTTACAAATTAACCAATAAAAAGCTAGTTTAAAATTATTTAAAAACATTTCATTTCATGGTGCTGTATCACTACAGTATAATATAAGTGGTGATCATGGTACTCTATATTGATGTATAGAGGCAGCAGCGGCTTCGGGGAGGTGGTGGGAAGGCTGCGGCAGCTGCGGGGAGGTGGCGGGAAGGCAGCAGCAACTGTGGAGAGGCAGCGGAAGACAGCGGCGGCTGCGGGAAGGCGGAGGCAGCTGCGGGAATACAGCAGCACCTGTGGTGAGGCGGCAGGTGGCAGCTCCTGCAGGAAGGTGGCGGGAAGGCAGCAGCGGCTGCGATGAAAGACAGTGGCGGCTGCAGGAAGGTGGCTGCGGGAATGCAGCAGCACCTGCGGGGAGGCAGCAGAAGATTGTGGCAGGAAGGTGGCGGCGGCTGCAGGGAGGCTGTGGAAGGCAGCAGCAGCTGTGGGGAGCAGGCGGAAAGTGGTGGGAAAATGGCAGCGGCAGCAAGAAGGCAGCCGCGGCTGTGAAGAGGTGGTGGGAAGGCAGCAGCGGCTGTGGAGAGGCGGCCAGCCTTATTCCTTGTGCTGCAGGGGGCTCTCTCACTGGTCTCTCCAGTAATCCTGACTTCATTTTCCTGCTCTGTCCTGTGTGAGGGTCTGCTTGACATCCCTGTCCTGCTTTAGCCATTCCAGACAGTTCAGCAGACGCAATATAGACTCCATCAAGGCTGGCCCCACCTGGCAGCCAACTATAATCAACATTTCACATGAACACAGACATGAAGCTGCCTTATATAGATGAAGGGGAAATATAAGGGGCGCCATTTCCCCCCCCCCCTTAAAAATATGTAGATCCGGCCCTGTCCCCACAGCTTTGTCAAAGAGGCTTTTGAGGTTGCCAGCAGGCTGCAGTGGGGCAGACGCTAAGTCTCTGAGATAATTGGCAAGACCCACCCCCCCCAGAGTTTGACTGCCTAGGGGTGTAGGCAGTGGGGTGGGTGCTCCAACTTGGAGATAGTTTGCGAGGGGGCCCCCCAAGATTTCAACTGCCTAGGGTCCTCCACAGGGTTTAATCCGGCCCTGTGGCTGAACACCACAGGAGGCGAGTAAATTGTGAATTGCACTCTTATCAAATTTTCAATTCAGTTTTAATATGGTCAACAGCCAGCACAAATAGTGCATTTCAATCACTGGGAATGAAGGATACAATGCTGGGCTGTAGAAGGCTTGAAATGCAAGAGTATATCTGTAGCATTTTGCGGGGAGTTTCCCATCTGCAAGTACATTTCAGAGAAATTAAACCCCTGCAGCTATTTGGTGTTATTGTTGTCTCATGGGATTATCCGCTAAACCCATGAAAAGCAAATTGTGCCATTTTATGTGGACAGAGCATCTACCCCTTGTAGGGATATTATGAATAATGAGCAATATTATAGGGCCAGGTTTACCACAGATCTCTTGAGCACTTTTCCCTACAAGGGGTAGATGCTTCTGTAATTCGGAGCTTCTATGACTTGCCATCCATAAGGCTTGTTGTATTTCAAGAACTAGTCATTTATTTTGGGGGGGGGGGCAGAAATTTAGCATACAATATTGAGTTAGAGCGATGGTCCCAGTTACGGAAAACAAACATTAGAATTACAAGATCTGCTGTGTTTAAAGAAAAAATATATAAAATGTTTTACCGTTGGCACATGACACCAGATAAGCTTGCAAAAATGTACCCGGGTTTATCAAATATATGCTGGAAATGTGAAAATCAGATAGGTACCTATTTTCATGCATGGTGGTCTTGTAAAAAAGTTAAGGGTTATTGGATACAAGTTCATGAGTTATTGCAAAAAAAAAATTTAAAGCGGTTATTCCATTTAAACCAGAGTTGTTCTTGTTAAATTTGTTACCTCATAATATGGAAAAACAACTGAAATATATTACACTGTAAATGGTTACCACTGTGAGAATTATATTTGCAAGATATTGGGAAAAAAAGGGATTTACCAACTATGGATGAACTTATGGCTAAGATATTGGATATAGCAGAAATGGACATTCTTACAAATATGTTGAAAAAAGAATCTAACCAACTAGGAAACTGGACTCTATATTATGACTGGATACGTAAAAAGTAATTAGATAATAATGTCAAGAGATTAATAATTGAGAGGTGAGAAATTAAAGGGGTCAAAAACAAGTTTAAAGAGATATTTGTTGTATATTGCTGCTTTGATATTTGTAGAAACCGCATTCTCCATCCTCTATTTTTTTTGTTATGAAAATAATAAAAGATTAAATATCTTTTTAAAAAAGAACTAATCATTTCCATGATTCTTCCTCTTTGTGTTTTCCTTGATGAGATGTAAAATGGCCTCTTTGTCTGAATCTTTTTCAACAGTCGCTGCATTTGTATTTTTTCTTTCTGGTGTAGACTGTATAATGTCTTGTACGCTGGATGCCAGTGGATTCTCTTTCCACACTACAGATATTTAAATAGTTTCTTCCCTGTGTGGATTCTTCATTGTGTATTAAGGCTTGAGCTCTGATGGAAGCTTTTCTCACAATCTGGGCATTTATATAGCTTCTCCCCTGTGTGGATTCTTTCATACAATTTCAGACATGTGCTGATACGGCAACTCTTTCCACACTCCAAGCATTTATATGGCTTTTTGCCTGTGTGGATGCTTTGGTGTACACTCAGGTGTGAGCTAGAGAAGCTCTTTCCACATTGCAGGCATTTAAATGGTTACTCCCTTCTGTGAATTCTGTTGTGTGTGTTAAGGTCTGAACTGCACCTAAAATCCTTTCCACATTCCATACATTTATATGGCCTCTCACCTGTGTGTACTCTTCGATGTGTATTAAGGCTTGAGCTCTGACTGAAGCTTTTCCCACAATCCAGGCATTTATATGGCTTCTCGCCTGTGTGGATTCTTTCATGTGATGTAAGGCTTGTCTGGACACTGAAACTCTTTCCACACTCCAAGCATTTATATGGCTTTTCTCCTGTGTGGCTTCTTCGGTGTATATTCAGGTGTGTGCTCTGACTGAAGCCTTTCCCACACTCCTGGCATTTAAAGGGTTTCTCTCCAGAATGCATTCTTCGGTGGGAAATAAGGTGCGGACTCTGAGAGAAGCATTTCCCACACACTGTGCACTCGTAGGGTTTCTCCCCTGAGTGAGTTCTCTGATGTGAAGTGAGGGATGCGCTCCAACTGAAGGTCCTTCCACACTCCAGGCACTCATATGGTTTCTCCTTTGTGTGGAATCTCTGATGGGAAGTGAGGCACGTGCTCCATCTGAAGGTCTTTCCACACTCCAGGCACCCATATGGTCTCTCCTTTGTGTGGATTCTCTGATGGGAAGTGAAGCCTGCACTCCAACGGAAGCTCTTTCCACATTCCAAACATTTATATTGTTTCTCCTCTGAATGGACTCTCTCATGCAAATTTAGAGAGCTCTTACAGCTGAATCTCTTGCCGCACTCTGAACACTGCCATGGTTTTTGCCCCGTGTGGGTTCTTTGATGGGAAGTAAGGTTTTCACTCAGACCAAAAGTATTTTCACACTCTGAATTCTCAGATGGTTCCTTTCTCTTATGGATTCTCTGGTGAGAAGTGAGGCTTGCAAGCCTGCCGAAGGGCTTTCCACATTCTGAGCATTTGTACGTTTCATCCCCTGCATGGATTCTCTGGTGGGAAGAAAAGCTGGATTCACAGCTCAAGACTTCTCTGCTTTCAGAATGTCTATACCTCCTTTTTCCTTTGGCACATGGTTCTTGGGATAGCTTTTCAAGAAGGATGCCAGTGTGGAAAACTACAGACTGATTCTCTGACTTCTCTGCCTTGCTTTCTTCCTGCCTCTTAGACTGTTCTGGATTCCTGGAAGGCTTTTCCGCCACTTTATAGCAGGCCATTATGAAAGAGACCACACAGCGCTCACTATAATTCTCATCATCCTGCCTGTTACCTGATGGAAGAAAGACTCCTGATTAGTATGGGAAATAAGTCTGTAATCTGCAGCCATAACAGAGCTAACTTTTCCGCAAATTTAGGAAACGCCGAGTTATTTTAGTTTGGTTTCTAAACTGGCAGTGGGATACAGGCAACTTTGGCGCTCCTCATCAACAATTTTCTTCTGGAATTCAATGCTTCCCTTTCACAGAGCAGCCCAAAAATTATACATAAAGGTATAAAATACACTTGACCTAATGGGTTTCAAGTGAGTGGGTTCATTTATTTCATTTTTTTAAAAAAAATATGTACCACTCACAGACTAAAGGCTTTAATTTATTACTTTCTTCTTATCATGAACGACTCACAGGTATTAAAGAAAGGTTTATCAGAGAGCAGAGTTTAGCACCAGAGAAGGCACCACCCACATGGATGAGAGTAGAGTTCCACAGGGGCTGGTGTTCGCCTTTAAAGCCCCTCTATGGTTTGGGACCAACAGTCTTGAAGGGCTTCCACTGACTTATGAGCCTACATAACCACTATGGACATCTTTGAATGTTCTGCTTCAAGGGCCCCTACATTCTGAGGCAGTGGCAAAGTTAGGAGAGGGCCTTCTTAGTTTTGGATCCGGAACTCTGGAACCCTCTCCTTGGGGAGATCCCCCTGTTTCTTCCTGAAGCCGTTTTCCGCCAGTGGGTGAAGACTTTGTGATTTCATTTGACATTCCCTCAGAGTTTTTTCCATCCCACCCCACGTTTATTCTTTCGTATTTTAGCTCTAGGTTTTTTATACTGCTTTTCGTCATTTTAATGGTTCTTAAGATGTGATTGGATTATATACATTTTAATTCAATAGCAGCATTGGTAACTCTTATGGAGTCAGAAAAGTGGGATGTAACACTGTAGAATGAAATAAAAAAATTTGCAGCACGTATTTAATATTCACACAAATTCCTCAATTCTATTAATTGTATCAACTAATGCTGTAAAAGTTCCCTGAGTCTCAGTGAAAAAGGCAGACTACAAATAACTTAAATAAAGACGCAACAGTGGCAGAAACCACAGCTTCCACACCTATAAAGCAAGAGAAAAAGCTTTACCCAGAGAGGCCACAGTCCTGTAATTCTCCACCATGACTTCTCTATACAAAACCCTCTGGTCAGGAGTCAGCAGCGCCCACTCGGCCTTTGTGAAACGCACGGCCACCTCCTCGAAGGAAACCGGACACTGAAAAAGAAGAAAGATGTTTTTTTCTCACAACTAATGCTCTCACTCCTGCCCCAAGGTGGTTTTGCTCACAATACAGAAAAAAAGGAACACACGAGGCAGCCTTGTACTGCATCAGCCACTCTTCTATCAAGGTCACTACTGTCCAGTCCAACCAAACAGATGCTCTACCATGGAACCACGGCCCCTTTTCAAACAGAAGACTTGAAGATGCTGTCTAATGAGTCAGACCATTGCTGGACCCTCATAAGCACAACTGCACCAAGCTGTGAACATGCTGTGGTTGTCAGAGAGCCACAGAAATAAATTTTCTTTCTTTCTTGATTTAAGAAGAAGAAAACCGTAGATTTATATTCCACCCTTCTCTCTGAATCAGAGTCTCAAAGTGGCTTACAACGTCCTTTATCTTCTTTCCCCACAACAGACACCCTGTGAGGTAGGTGAGGCTGAGAAAGCTCTGACAGAAGCTGCCCTTTCAAGGACAACTCTGTGAGAGCTATGGCTGACTCAAGGCCATTCCAGCAGCTGCAAGCAGAGGAGTGGGGAATCAAATCCAGTTCTCCAAGATAAGATTCGACACACTTAACCACTACACCAAACTGGTAGCATATGAAGCCTCTTTTCTCTGTGGAGAAAAAGGTTCCAAATCACAAAGACAAACAGGAATGGCTCCTTCCAGCCCTGCAGGAGGAAAAGGAGGCACCAAACTTCGCTTCACGTGACTCCACAGTAGATCCATCCCTTACCTGAGTGGGCTGCATCTTAAATGTTTCCACTCCACCTCAAAGAGGAGATGTCCTGGAATCCAACTGTGATGCTCTCCCACTACCTGTAGGGAGACACGTGTATCTTGAATGGTTTATTTCATTTAGACCCCCTCTTTTTCTCCTCAAAGGGGGCCAAAAGTGGTTTACGTTGTTTTCCTCGTCTCCGCTCTCCTCAGACAAAGGTAGGTCAGTCAGAGGTAGGTCAGACAGAGACCATGCAACTGACCCAAAACCAGCCAGGACCCTTCTGTGGCCGAGTGGACATTTGAACCTCCTGGATCCTAGTCAGAGACTCTGTCCACGAAACCACATTGGATCTGATAGCTCAGGGAAATTCTTAAAATCCCTTTGTTTTAAATGGGGGGATATTTCTACTCTCCCAGTTTGCCTTCCTCCACCCCCTAATAGGGCACTTGTAAGCAGCTTCTATTGTTCTCATTTTATCCTCACAGCATATCTGTAAAATAGGGTAAATTGAGTGTGCCTAAGCAGCCCAAGCTTCCAGGGTAGAGAGGCGAGTCAAACATCGCTCTCCCATTCCCAGATCACTTCCCCAGCTTTTGACCTTCTCAGGGAGGGAAGGAAGGAAAACAATCCTTCATTGAATTGCTCCTGATTTTAATTCTCCCTCATCCTATTTCTCTTTCTCTCTTGCCTTAATTGCTCCTCCTCCCAGAAACAACACCCCCTTCGCCCCACCCCCGCGCTCCCAATTGCACCTGAAAACTCTCCGCTTCCAACCAGACCTTCTAAACGAACATCGCAAAGTTCCTGCACAAAGAGTTCCTCTGCACGTGGGAAACAGGGAAGCCGGAGGGTGCATTTGCTATTCATACCTCCAACCCCCTTCCCCCGCCCCTTCCTCTCCAAGGATCTCGATTTTGCTTGTTTTAACCCTTGGAGCACCCAAAAGCTCTGCCTCTTACGGAAGGATGAGCCAAATCAGAATTGAATCCTGGGCTGGGAAGCGGCTTTTTTGGAAGAGACCAGCAAGGAGGAGCGGGAAAAGAACCTCGGATTTCCCCAGGCAGGCTACCAGCAGCCACCTCCCCACAACTGCAAAAATCTGGCAGAAAATGCATTTGGCGGGAAAGGGATTTGCAATACCAGGAGGGGGAGGGAAAGAGCAAGAGAGGGGCAGAGGCGGATTTTATTTTTTTCGGGTTCAGAACAATCTTGCAGCATGCGCTGCCCACCCCCCTCCCCGGCACATTCCTCCTCCCAGATAATCACATGAGCCGTGAAAAAAAGTTCACTCTTGAGTCTGAAATTACTCATCCATATGTTGCATGGGTGAAAATTTGCCTGCCTTTGCTAGTTGGGTGGGTATAACAACAACACCCGACTGAGATTCCACGCGTTTGCTAACCATCTTGCAACTGGCTTGGTCGCTAAAAAGAGATTCTCCTGCCCATCTCTTGATTTTTGAACAAAATGCTCACTTACCAACGCAGCTACAAACGTTAGACCCATGAACTTTAAAACTTTATTTTTCCAGTCTTTTTCATTTCACTTACATAGATATTGGAGCCTGCGATTCCCGCCAGACGAAACCGCCACACTTGCTCCAGCGCACTTCCGGAGCTTTGCTTTCCCTTTCCCACTGGGTATCCCCTCCCCCCCGCCCATGCACAAGGAACTCTGGGAGTTGTAGTCCCTCGTTTGTGTGACGCTCTCTTTTGTCTCTGGCCTCCCAGGTTAAGCTACTCACTCAGGTATCCGTTCCCAGCTCCATTCAGCAGACTCAAAACAAGCTGGCTCAAAATATCAGCTGTTTATTTTGCAAGAAGACAACTTCAACTTCAGCCAACATACAAAACTGGAAACTGAAACTAGAGCTCCTCCCCATGGGATATGAACATATGAAGCTGCCTTATGTTGAATCAGACCCTCGGTCCATCAAGTCAGTATTGTCTACTCAGACTGAAAGTGGCTCTCCAGGGTCTCAAGCTGAGGTTTTCACACCTATTTGCCTGGACCCTTTTTAGTTGGAGAAACCAGGGATTGAACCTGGGACCTTCTGCTTACTAAGCAGATGCTCTGCCACTGACTCACCGTCCCTCCCCCTTAAACCAAACCACACAAATACCAGAGGAGGAGCAGACTGTTCCAATTACATACAAATATGTATGCCACAAATATACCCACAGTGTAGAATGGTACATTGGAATGTATTTCTCTGGCCCGCCGCCCGGGAACTGGGGAAATCACTCTGCAAAGCCAAGACCCCCTACTTCAAAAAATAACATGGCCTCCATGCTGAGAGGGGATGGAGTATAATGGCAGGGTCTCAATTAATCTCTGCACTCCATAATTAAAGATACATCTATCCATCAACCACCAAGCTTTGATATATTTTTTTCACTATATCTTATCCCAGACTTAAACCCAAACAAATGGTAACCATATAAACTAAGCTTTTTGTTCCTGTTTGGCTCTACAATCTGTTAAAACATCTCATTATGCTGCATGCTAATTTCCTGCTCATCCTCTATTTATGTGTATGGACCAGTGTTCCTGCTAAGCTGAGTTTAAGTGAGCTAGCTCACAATTTTTAAGCCTCTGGTTCACACATTTTGTCTTAGTTCAGGAAAAATGGCCCCAGAGCAAACTAGTTAACATAAGAGAAGCCATGTTAGATCAGGCCAATGGCCCATCCAGTCCAACACTCTGTGTCACACAGTGGCTATCTATCTATCTATCTATCTATCTATCTATCTATCTATCTATCTATCTATCTATCTATCTATCTATCTATCTATCTATCTATCTATCTATAAGCCACAGTGTGTGTGTGTATACACACACACACACACACAGTGGCTAATAGCCACTGATGGACCTCTGCTCCATATTTTTATCTAAACCCCTCTTGAAGGTGGCTATACTTGTGGCCGCCACCACCTCCTGTGGCAGTGAATTCCACATGTTAATCACCCTTTGGGTGAAGAAGTACTTCCTTTTATCCATTTTAACCTGTCTGCTCAGCAATTTCATCAAATGCCCATGAGTTCTTGTATCGTGAGAAAGGGAGAAAAGTACCTCTTTCTCTACTTTTTCCATCCCATGCATTATCTTGTAAACCTCTATCATGTCACCCCGCAGTCGACGTTTCTCCAAGCTAAAGAGCCCTAAGCGTTTCAACCTTTCTTCATAGGGAAAGTGTTCCAGCCCTTTAATCATTCTAGTTGCCCTTTTCTGCACTTTCTCCAATGCTATAATATCCTTTTTGAGGTGCGGCGACCAGAACTGCACACAGGACTCCAAATGAGACCGCACCATCGATTTATACAGGGGCATTATGATACTGGCTGATTTGTTTTCAATTCCCTTCCTAATAATTCCCAGCATGGCGTTGGCCTTTTTTATTGCAAGTGCACACTGTCTTGACATTTTCAGTGAGTTATCTACCACGACCCCAAGATCTCTCTCTTGGTCAGTCTCTACCAGTTCACACCCCATCAACTTGTATTTGTAGCTGGGATTCTTGGCCCCAATGTGCATTACTTTGCGCTTGGCCACACTGAACCTCATCTGCCACGTTGACGCCCACTCACCCAGCCTCAACAGATCCCTTTGGAGCGCCTCACAATCCTCTCTGTTTCTCAGATGCACTCAAGAGTTATTTAACTGCGCTTCGTTTCTTGGAGAGAAGGCCAAAGGCTGTGTTCAGAAGGCTGCTTGAGACTGTTGCTATACTAGGGCTACTAATATCCTCAGATGGGCTATGGATGCCAATCTCCAGGTTTCCCTAGAATTTCGGCTCATCTGCAGACTAGAGATCCATTCCTAGGGACAAAATGGGGGCTTTGGAGGGTAGACTCTATGGCATTGTACCCCATTGATTTCCCTGTCCTTTCCGGGGGGTCTATCCCCAAATCTACAGGAGTATCCTATCCTGGATCTGCAACCCTACCTCCCACATACCCTGATAGTGGCTAGGGCAAACCAGGCAATCCTAAGGTGGGGTGTGGAAATCTCCTGGAACTACAACCGATCAGCACACTGCAGAGATCAATTGTCCAGGAAAGCAGGGTTCCTTTGGAGGGGCGACTCCAGGGCATGACACCTAGTTGAGATCCCCACCCTCCACCAAATCTCATCATCTTCAGCCCCCTCCCCTCACAAAAAAAATCACCACAGATTTCTCTATCTGGGATTTGGCATCTGTAGCTCTCAAGTAGTGCTTCTGATCTCACTAGTCATCTGGACAATAGATGCCTAGATAAAGGGATGTAGAATTCTGTAAACAGCTATAAACATCCTAAGACCTGATCTACAATGCCCCCTCTCAATAATAATAATAATTATTATTAATAATGTATGGTTGCCAGGTCAGTGTTGGAAAATACTTGGAGACTTTGTGGGTGGAGCCGGGAAAGGGCAGGGTTTGGGGAAGGGAGGGGCCTCAGCATGGTCCAGTGCCACAGTGTCCACCCTTCCCAGCAGCCATTTCCTCCCGGGGAGCTGATCTCTGCCAGCTGGAGATCAGTTGGAAAGGTGGGAGATCTCCAGGCTCCACCTGAATCATAGAGTTGGAAGGGACCTCCAGGGTCATCTAGTCCAACCCCCTGCTCAAAGCAGGAAACTCACAAATACCTCCCCCCAAATTCACAGGATCTGCATTGTTGTCAGATGGCCATCTAACCTCTGTTTAAAAACCTCCAAGGAAGGAGAACCCATTGTTAAGCCAATTGCCCTAAAAATAGCGTTCTGGGGAATTTAGATTGGTGGGCAATCAGCCTTTCAGTGAGATCAAAAACCTATTCATACAGAAGGTGTCTTCTTTGAGAATTACCCTCTTAATAACGAGGAGACTTGGTCTAATAATAATAAGGGGTTTTATTATGAACTACAAGCAAACATACAAGAGTATAAACTCATCCAACATACATACATGTCTAAGAAAAATAGGATTGAAATAGACAGAAGTAAACATATGGGTAGACAAACAGGGTGATAATTACCTAGCGTAGTCTTTGAGGAAGGCTCCAATGGCGACGAAAAAGGGAATGGGGGAGATGGCCCTCAACTGATCAGATATCGGGGGTGTATCTAAACAGCAGGGTAGGGGTACTGTCAGAGACACACGTGTGGGGAGTTGGATCAGAGGTTATAAGGACTACCTTGAACCCTTAGGGGGTAGAAGATCGAGCAGATTATGAAACAGGGTCACATGGGACATGATGCTGTACCACATGGTACATTACCTCAGAAAAGGGGAGGCTCCATAAGTGACCGTTTTGGGCAAGGAATGAGTGAGTCCTGGGTAGAGGGGATTAACATAATCCACTCAAATTTATCTAAAAAGGACAATAGAGAGTCGAATTGAAACCTAAGGTGACACCCAATCTATACAATGGCTCTGGTCTTGGAATACAGCTCCTCTTCCTCTTCTGGCTGGAACCTTTCTTTATCAAGAGTTCCGCTTGACAAAGACTTGGGCAATTGGACAGAATGCACACCCAAGATATGCTTGATTGCCTTATGCAGATCTTTGCAACAGCTGTGGTGTACGTGGGCCTCTTGCTTCTCTGTCATGGAGTCTGGCACCGCAGGAAGATGGTCGCTGGTGATGTTAAGACTACCAACGTGGCTTTCATGGAAAAGGATGGAAACCGCTTGCCTGGGCAGTTCCTGACAGCGCAATTTCTTCCATTGCAACAGCTGAGATGGTGCACGCACGGAGCTGCTGGGAGCTGGTCTCCACTACTGGCTAGCACACTTCCAGAGATATAGAGTGCCGTCATAACACTGAGGCTGTTAGTATCCATATAAGTCTCTTAGGAAACGTTGGTACACCCATGTTTCAGAACAGATATGTGAGAGCTGCCTCTCCAGGCATCCTGGCAACCAAACCAGTGATCACGATGTCCGTATAAATGAATAATAGGGGGCTCTCCATCACAGTGCCCCCCCTTCAAGACTTCCTTCACTGGATGGAGATGGGGTCTTGACTTATCACAGGGTTCATAGCTGGTCTTGACAGGTGACGTGTTCGTTAAGAACCAGGCTTTAATCGGGGTGCCCCTCCTAACTAAAACATGGAGCCAATAAGCCAAACTATTCAAAACTGCAATTAAAAAAATTCAGTATCCAATGGGCCAAAGGCTACTTCCTCAAAGGCTAGGACGTGGGGACAATTAATATTAGCTACATTGTTCCATATTCATCATAT
The DNA here is from genome assembly GCF_032191835.1 of Heteronotia binoei. Classification (NCBI taxonomy): domain Eukaryota; kingdom Metazoa; phylum Chordata; class Lepidosauria; order Squamata; family Gekkonidae; genus Heteronotia; species Heteronotia binoei. The sequence continues at coordinate 27,765,770 of NC_083227.1, forward strand.
TTGACACATGGCTGCAACTTCATAATCAGTGGTATATAAAAGGGTAATATTTTATAAAGTCATTGCTATCATTCAGATGAGATAAATCACAGTAATTGATTGGAAAAATACATAAATATATCTGAATTCATGGTTACAAGTCAAACTCACATTATCTACCTACAACTAAACTAATAAATTTGTTTCTTATTCGCTATTTAACCTTGAGTCTTCTTTTCTTCTCTCCCGCCCCCCGCCCCCCGATAAGCTTCTTGTGCTGAGGGCCGGGGAGGCACTGCTCCAGTACCTCTATTATGTAGGTGCATTTCCTGGTGGAGGGAGAGAGAGAGGATGCCTGGTGGCATTCATTATTCTTCCCACCCCCCTTGTATCTAGAATGTCCAGGTTTGAAGCTAAGTCTCAACGCGGAAACTCCCGATGCCTCCCGAATAAGATCAGGTTTCTCCGCCTCCCTTAGTTCTGGCTTCACATAGCACAGCCAGACCCAAATAGAGGGAGACCTCAATCTGTATATGCAAACTGGCGATCGCAAAGGCTTCTGGGAAAGATATTTGGATCACTATCTTGCCTAACATGCTTTAATCCAACCCATCCAACCTTAAATACAGTAAGTTTTCTCTTGACCCAGACTCTAAGGTTCTATTTTACAGTGACTGGATCTTATACACTATGTCCTTAAGGTATGTCTGCTCGCATGCCTTGAGAGCTGTTATTGCAGGTGATCATGCTTCCTGGAAGAAGATGGCCACCGGGTTGACCCTCCGAACCAGGGAGCCTGCACATGCACGGTGCCCCTCCCCCGGCAATGGGTTTGGAGAAGCCAGCCTAGTGTGCCTCCTCCCCTTTTTAATCTAGAGCCTTTGTGGCTCTGAGGGGCCTGGTGTCAGCCTGGCTCCTTTTTAGGGCCTGCTTGGAGTCCTTCACTGGTCGGGGGACTTCCACTATACAAAGTCAAAAACAGAACGATCCATGCTCATACACAATCAGTACAGCTTGCCACTCACTCTGGGGTCTGTCCTCCAACAAGCCTTTCTCTTACTTGAAGTGGGAGGGGCTCTTACAGTCTTGTACCACACAACCTATTATACGTGTTCAAGCTTTCTTCGGGTTTGGTCAGCCCTACTTGGAGCGTGGGCTGAATTATGCACATTGATCCGATTGCTTGCAATGAATGATGGTAAAACATATTTATTAACAATATTTTAAAAACACAGCCATAAACAGTTGCTGCCTCAATCCTTAAAAGCATTTGTACCCAATTGACCTACTGTGCTCTGATGCCTGTCGTTTACTCTGGGCACATTTGGACACTTAAACCTGACAATGGATCAGACTGGATGGGCTGCTGGACGAGACGCCCATGCTAAGGCTATCTTCTCCGAACCCACTGGGAAGTGCAGGGGCACGCCCCTCGTTTCTGCCATTGATGGTCTGGTTCTGGCCTCCCTCGGGGTCCTGATACAGGTTCAGACTCCCCGGTTCGGCTGATAGACTACCTCAAAGCCAGCCCTCTCAGGGCTGGCCCACCTTTTCCTTGTAAAGGAATAGGCTTAAAAATACATATACAGTCATGTCCAATTCTCAAATTATTATTGTAGCGCTATCTCCCGCCCAGGAGATGGCAACTGTTGACTGGACACATCACATATCTGACGTACTAAGCGTTGCCTCAGGTTGGCGGCTGAGGCGGCATATTGGAGAAGGAGGAGGGAATATGCAAATCACTTTCCTACTGAAATGGAAATTCCAAGCCTATGTTTGTATCGGCCTCACCAGAAAACCCACAACATATTGATACTGGCAAAACATAATTCACAGTAACATTTTAGTGGTGGATTGGGGAACACACAGCAGCGCTTAGTCGCTGTAACTGATAAGCACTCTCCATCGCGTGGCCCGGCTTGGCTGTGATGGGCCCAACCATTCTTCTCCCTCCATTTTCCATCTCTCTCTGCATCCGGGACTTGGGCTGAGGCATGTACAGAGTGTGCAAATGCAAATGCCCTGAGCCCGAGGTCGTCTGGGGGCAATAATTAGGACATTAATCAAACAAAACAGTCGTGTTTGTGGCTTGAAGACCAAAAGAGACATTTAATTGTCGGAAAAGAAAATGGAAGACCTGATTTGCAAGAAAACAATGACTCTGCCGGCCTAGTTTTAACCAAAAGGCTAGGTGGCGGAAAAAGGATGTGCTGAAAATAATGCCAGGTAGCAGAGATATGAACTTTATAAAGACAAGAACAATTAAGAGATTTTTAAAAACTTAAAACTTGCTTAAAAAATTAGCACTTGTTGGTCCTAATGGTGCTTTCTTTGCATCTCTCCTGTGAGATCCAGGGAACTGGGCATAAGCTGCTCTGGCTCTTTCCTTCCTTCCCCAGGGGACCAGGAGGGGGAGGAGTCTCAGCCAATAGGCTTAGCTCAGTAGCTCTGCTGTGTGATTGAGCAAGCCGGGCAGAGTTAGCTGTGATGCAGAAGGAAGCAAGAGAGAGGGAGAAGGAAGCAGATGGCAGCCAGATGCTTGGGGGCCTAATAGGAGCCCACCTGGGGCCTGATTCAGCCCCTGGGCCACATGTTTGACATTCCTGGATTACTGCATTTGAACTGCAGGTGGAAAACAACCAAGAATTTTCCTGTGATCTCTGGTGGTAAAACAGCCTGCCAAGAGGGCCACACTCTAGGAATCTCTGCTGCCTAGTCTCTATGATGTAGCCCAGGGGAGTCAAACATGCAGTTTGGGGGCCAAATCAGGCCCCCGGAGGGCTCCTATCAGGCCCCCAAACAACTGGACCCCTTCTCCCTATATCTTGCTTTGCAAGGCTTGCTCATCAATTGCACAGGAGCTACAGAGGAGCACAGGAGCTACAGAGCAAAGTCTCTATATTCTCCATTGGCTGAGGCAATGGGTAGGAAGGGGCCGGGGAGGATACCTTACTTTGCCAGGATCTCTCAATTGCACAGCAGAGCTACTGAGCCAAGCCTCTCTTCCTTCTATTGGCTGAGTCTCCTCCCCCTCCTGATTCCCTGGGAAAGGAAGGAAAGAGCCAGAGTTTCCTTTGCCCAATTCCCTAGATCCCATGGGAGAAATACAAAGAAAGCCAATGAGTGCTAACGGTTTAAACATGTTTTTAGTTTAAAAAAAAAATTGTGTTTGTGTTCTTTGTAAAATTTCTCTTTCTGCTACCTGTACACACATGGCCCAGCCTGACATGGCTCAGCCCAACCTGACATGGCCTGGCCCAACAATGTCATTTTTGTCAGATTCGGCCCTCATAACAAATGAGTTTGACACTCCTGCTCTAGGCTGATCCTGCACTGAATAGGGGGTTTGGACAGATGGCCTGTATGGCCCCTTCCAACTCTATGATTCTACAATATAACTTGGGGCTTCTGTGACATATTTGACATCTGTAAAGCTTGTTGTATTTCAAAAACTCCTAGTCTGATCATGGTGGTGGTGAGGGGTCCGGAGACCAAATCCTACAAGGAAAGGTTGAAGAAGCTGGGCTTGTTTAGCCTGGAGAGGCGGCAGAGAGGTGATATGATCACCATCTTCAAGGACTTGAAGGGCTGTCATTATAGAGGATGGTGTGGAATTGTTTTCTGTGGTCCCAGAAGGTAGGACCAGAACCAATGGGTTGAAATTTAATCAAGAGAGTTTCTGGCTCAACTTTAGGAAGCACTTCCTGACGATTACAGCAGTTTCTCAGTGGAACAGGCTTCCTCAGGAGGTGATGGGCTCTCCTTCCTTGGGAGGTTTTTGAACAGAGGCTGGATGGCCGACAGTAATGAAGATCCTGTGAATTTAGGGGGAGGTATTTGTGAATTTCCTGCATTGTGCAGGGGGTTGGACTAGATGACCCTGGAGATCCCTTCCAACTTTATGATTCTATGTCTGTGATTCCTCCTCTTTGTGCATTCTTTGATGTTGTATCAGATACCATCTCTGTACAAATCTTTTCCCACAGTCCCTGCATTCATGTTTTTTCTCTTCACTGTGGACTATGTGGTGTTTTGTGAGCTGTGACTTGGTGGCGAATTTCTTTCCACACTGCAAGCATTTAAATGGCTTCACTCCTGTGTGGATACTTCGATGTATATTAAGGCTTGTGCTGTGACTGAACCTTCTCCCACAATCCAGGCATTCATATGGCTTCTCCCCTGAGTGGATTCTTTCATGTGATTTAAGGTGTGTAGAGATACGGAAACTCTTTCCACACTCCAAGCATTTATATCGCTTTTCTCCTGTGTGGACGCTTTGGTGCACCTTCAGGTGTGAACTCTGACTGAAGCCTTTCCCACATTCCTGGCATTTAAAGGGTTTCTCTCCAGAGTGGATTCTTCGGTGGGAAGAAAGGTGTGGATGCTGAGAGAAGCATTTCCCACACACTGTGCATTCGTAGGGTTTCTCCCCTGAGTGAGTTCTCTTATGTAAAGTGAGGGATGAGGTCCAACTGAAGGTCCTTCCACACTCCAGGCACTCATAGGGCTTCTCCTTTGTATGGAATCTCTGATGGGAAGAGAGGGCCGAACTGACAGAGAAGCTCTTCCCACAAATCAAGCATTTATATGGTTTCTCCCCTGAGTGGGTTCTCTGGTGTGAAGAGAGGGCTGTGCTCCAACTGAAAGTCCTTCCACACTCCAGGCACTCATAGGGCTTCTCCTTTGTGTGCAGCCTCTGATGGGAATTGAGGGATGTGCTCCAGTGGAAGCTCTTCCCACATTCCAAGCATTGATATCGTTTCTCCCCTGAATGGATTCTCTGATGCATATTCAGAGCACTCTTACAGCTGTACCTCTTGCCACACTCTAAACACTGGCAAAGTTTTTGCCCTCTGTGCGTTCTTTGGTGTATCTTCAGGCTGGAGCTCTGACTGAAGCCTTTCCCACACTCCTGGCATTTATAAGGTTTTTCCCCAGAGTGGATTCTTCGGTGGGAAATAAGGTGTGGACTCTGAGAGAAGCATTTCCCACACACTGTGCACTCAAAAGGTTTCTCTCCTGAGTGAGTTCTCTGATGTGAGGTGAGGGCCGCGCTCCGGCAGAAGCTCTTTCCACATTCCAAACATTTATATTGTCTCTCCTCTGAATGGACTCTCTCATGCAAATTCAGATGACTCCTACAGCTGAATCTCTTGCCACACTCTGAACACTGCCATGGTTTTTGCCCTGTGCGGGTTCTTTGATGGGAAGTAAGGTTTTCACTCAGACCCAAAGTATTTTCACATTCTGAACTCTCGAATGGTCTCTTTCTCTTATGGATTTTCTGATGAGAAGTGAGGCTTGCAAGCCTGCCGAAGCCCTTTCCACATTCAGAGCATCTGTACGTTTCATCCCCTGCATAGATCCTTGGATGGAAAGAAAAGCTGGATTCACAAACCAAGACTTCTCTGCTTTCAGAATGTTTAGTCCTCCTCTTTCCTTTGCTGTATTTTTCTTGAGCTGGATTTTCAAGGGAGATGCCAGCCTGCAAAGCCACAGACTGATTCCCTGACTTCTCTGCTCTGCTTTCTTCCCACCTTTTTGACTGTTCTGGATTTCTGGAAGGCTTTTCCTCTGCTTCGTGGTTGGTCATTAGGAAAGAGACCACACACTGCTTGCTATAATTTTCCTCATCCTGCCTGTGACCTGGAGGAAGAAAACCCCTGATTAGTAGGGGAAATAAGCCTGTAATCTGCAGTCATAACAGAGCTAACTTTTCTGCAAATTTAGGAAAGGCCGAGTTATTTTCTCCATTTTAGTGTGGTTTCTAAACTGGCAGTGAGGTACAGGCAATTTTGTTGCATCTGATCCATGATTTTCATCTGAAGGGTGAACTGCTTCCCTGCCAAGACTTTTAATATTTCCCAGCAACTTTTGACACAGCAGCCCGATAATATTCAAGCATAAAGGAACAAAATGTATTTAGACTAAAGGGTTTCATAGGAGTGGTTTCACTTATTTATTTTTTCTTAACATGAACCACTCACAAGGTATTGCAGAAGACATGTTTATCAGAGAGCAGAGTTCAACAGCATAGATGTCACCACATGCAGGGTTGAGGGCAGAGTTCCACAGGGGCTGGTATTCATCTTTAAAGACCTCTGTGGTTGGGGACCAAAAGCCCCAAGAACTTCCACTGACTTATCAACCCACCTGACCACTATGGACATCTCTGAATGCTCTACTTCAAGGGTCCCGCCCTCTGAGGTAAGGCAGTGGCAATCCAGGAAAGGGTCTTCTCAGTTGTGGCACCAGAATTCTGGAACTTTCTGCCTGGAGAGACTCTCCCCTGTCCATTTCTGATAACTTTTTTCATCAATGGGTTAAGAAGAAGAAGATGATATTGGATTTATATCCCGCCCTCCACTCCGAAGAGTCTCAGAGCGGCTCACAATCTCTTTTACCTTCCTCCCCCACAACAGACACCCTGTAAGGTGGATGGGGCTGAGAGAGCTCTGACAAAGGCTGCCCTTTCAAGGACAACCTCTGCCAGAGCTATGGCTGACCCAAGGCCATGCTAGCAGGTGCAAGTGGAGGAGTGGGGAATCAAACCCGGTTCTCCCAGATAAGAGTCTGCACACTTAACCACTATACCAAATTGGCTCTCTCTGAAGACTTTGTTGTTTCATTTAGCATTCCCTCAGTGATTTTTTCCCTTCCCGCCCACTGTTTGTCATTTTACATTTCAGCTCTGGATTTTCAATTTCAATTTCAGACCTTTAATGGCATAGCATAAGATACAGAAAGACTGGAATGGACAACATAAATCAGGATTAAACTTAGGTTGAACATAAAATCAAGCATAGCCAGAGTTGTGTTGGAGAATGGCGGCCAAGAATTTTGCTACAGCACAGGTAACTTTTTAATTAAGAGTCGTTCAGGAAAAATCAGCTGGCAGCCCCAAGCTGCAGCACTGCAGGTGAAGTTCTCTGCTCATGACCTGAGTTCGATCCTGGTGGAAGCTGGGTTCAGGTAGACAGCTCAAGGTTGACTCAGCCTTCCATCCTTCTGAAGTCGGTAAAATGAGTACCCAGCTTGCTGGGGGAAAAGTGCAGATGACTGAGCGGCCACAAGTATAGCCACCTTCAAGAGGGGGTTCGATAAAAATATGGAGCCGAGGTCCATCAGTGGCTATTAGCCACAGTGTGTATATATGTGTGTGTGTGTGTATATAATTTTTTTGGCCACTGTGTGACACAGAGTGTTGGACTGGATGGGCCACTGGCCTGATCCAACATGGCTTCTCTTATGTTCTTAGGAAGGCAATGGCAAACCACCCCATAAAAAGTCTGCCGTGAAAGCATTGTGATGCGACATCACCGCAGAGTCGGAAACAACTGCTGCTTCCACAGCTGTGGTTGCAACTAGTGCTTGCAATTTTCTTTTTTTTTTAAGGAAAAATCGACAAAAAGACAAATCATTCCGATTGACGGTAGGCAGGGAGAATCTGTGAAACAGTTCCTGACAGGGTTTTTTATGTCAAAAGGTGAAGGTAGCCCCCTGCGCAAGCACCAGTCATTTCTGAATCTGGGGTGACGTCGCATCGCAACACTTTCATGGCAGACTTTTTACAGGGTGGTTTGCCATTGCCTTCCCCAGTTATCTGCACTTTACCCCCAGCAAGCTGGGTACTCATTTTACTGACCTCGGAAGGATGGAAGGCTGAGTCAACCTGGAGCCGGCTACCTGAACCCAGCTTCTGCCAGGATCGAACTCAGGTCATGAGCAGAGCTTGGACTGCAGTACTGCAGCTGACCAGTCTGCACCTCAGGGCTCTGGTTTTTCCTATAGATGACAATTATTCAATAAGTTGTATCAGGCAGTTTGAAACAGTTTGATAAGTTGTATCATGCGGTTGTATCAGGCAATAAGAAAATTGTATCAGGCAGTTTGCAACTCAGAAGCAGAGTCTTTCATGAATAGGGATTTGGAGATATCTCCCCTGCAAAACCTTGGAAGGAAACGCATTCCATCTGGCCAACATAAAAGCCCTATCATAGGTAGGGATCCCTAGGTTTTATAAAGCATTTTTCTTCATTTTAATGGTTTTTAAGATGTGATTGTATTATATACAATTTAATTCAATAGCACCACGGGTAGCTCAATGGAGGCAGAACGATGGGTTATAAAATTATAAGATACATTAAATAAATAAATTGTAAAAAAAAAAAAGGTAAAGGCAGTCCCCTGTGCAAGCACCAGTTGTTTCCAACTCTGGAGTGACGTTGCTTTCACAACGTTTTCACAGCAGACTTTTTATGGGGTGGTTTGCCATTGCCTTCCCCAGTCATCTATACTTCCCCCCAGCAAGCTGGGTACTCATTTTACCGACCTCGGAAAGATGGAAGACTGAGTCAACCTGGAGCCGGCTACCTGAACCAGCTTCCGCTGGGATCAAACTCAGGTTGTGAGCAGAGGGCTCCAACTGCAGTACTGCAGCTTTACCTGTACTGTACTGTAGCATGTATTTAATATCCACACAAATTCCTTGATCGTACCGATTTACACTGTTGTCTGCCTTGAGTCTCCATGAGAAAGGCAGGTTTCAAATAACAAAGAAGCAATCACGGCAAAAACCCCAGAGCTTCCCCCATCTATCAAGCAAGACAAAACGGAGCCTTACCCAGAGAGGCCACAGTCCTGTAATTCTCCAGCATGACTTCTCTGTACAAAGCTCTCTGGCCAGGATTCAGCAGTGCCCACTCGGCCTTTGTGAAACGCACGGCCACCTCCTCGAAGGAAACCGGACACTGAAAAAGAAGGAAGGTGCTTTTTTCTCACAGCTGAGCTCACAGATAATCCACCCGCTCCTGCCCAAAGATGCTTTTGCTCACAAGACAGAAACAAAGAACACACAAGGTGGCCCTGTACTCGGGGCATTTTTTGCAGAGAAAGCCCAGCAGGAACCCACTTTCATATTAGGCCACACCCCCTGACATCACCATCGTTTAGCATAGGGCTTTTAAAATAAAAGGCCCAGCAGAAACTCATTTGCATATTAGGCCACACACCCCTTATGTCAAGCCAGCCAGAACTGCATTCCTGCGTGTTCCTGCTCAAAAAAAGCAGGAACTGAATCAGCCTCTCTTCTATCAAGGACCAGAGACTCAGGTTAGGATTGAACCAGGAGCCTTCTGCATGCCAAGCGGACGCTCTACCGCTGAGCAAGGTTCCCTCTAAGCTGCGGAGTCTTGTGAGCAAACATTCCACTTCGTGAGCTACTGGCATTAAATTTGTGAGCTGCTGCATCAATCAGTGTGCTCCGGGGCCCTCCTTCCTGAGCGGGCTGAGCTAAGACAAAAATGAGTCAGCCAGAGGCTAAAAAACTATGAGCTAGCTCACATGAACTCAGCTTAGAAGAAACACTGCTTCCTAGCAATTGTATTAAAACAGAACACGTGAAGATGCCTTCTAATGAGTCAGGCCCTTCTGAGCCCTTGTGAGCACAGTCACACTCTTTTAAATCCCCTGAGTATTGGTCCACCAAGGTCAGTGTCATCTATTCTAACTATCAGCAGCACTCCATCACCTCAGGGGGAGCTCTTTCATGTCACCTCCTACCTGATCCTTTTTCTTAAGTAGAGATGCCAAGGACTGAACCTGGGACCTTCTGCATTGCAAGCAGGTGCTCTACCCCTGAGCCATGGGCTCTCCTTCTCATCCAGGCCCTTCATTGGAGGTTCTTTACACCCCAAGAGAGAGCTCTACCTCCAAGGAATACTTGTCATGCCACAGAGAAACAAGATCACCTGCCTGGGTAATGTATAGGCATCCTCCCTTCTCATTCATGGAAAAACATTGGTGGACCACACAGCCTCCTGAACAGGTTGCTGGGTTTCCTTGCAGTTATTAGAAAGCCAAGAAGGGGTGGGGTGTGTGTGGAATTATTTATTTTTTCATTTAAGCATAGAAGGCCCCTTCCGTCTGTGGGGAAATCTAAGGTGGCTAACAAAAAGAAAAAGCTTCCAAATCACAAACAGGAAGGGTCCCTTCCAGCCCGGCAGGAGGAAAAGTGAGCCAGAGGTGGAACCAACTGCCAGAGGAAGTGAGGGCCTTGTGGAACCTTGCCCAGTTCCGCAAAGCCTGCAAGACCACTCTCTTTTGGTTGGCTTTCAATCGACATGGAGCCTATATCAGGGGTGGCCAACGGTAGCTCTCCAGACTTTTTTTGCCTACATGGCCATGCTGGCTGGGGCTGATGGGAGTTGTAGGCAAAAAACATCTGAAGAGCTACCGTTGGCCACCCCTGGCCTATATCATAGAAAACTGAAGAAATACCATAGCCACTGAAACAGATAACATCAAAGCAATGAGCACCGAACTAATTTTCATTGTTTTAATTATAGAATGTGTAATTTTATAACATGTATTGTTTTTAATTGTTTATGGTGATATTGTATCGTGAGCCGCCCTGAGCCTCCTTCGGCGGGGAGGGCAGGCTATAAATCAAATCAAATAAAAATAAAAGGAGGCACCGAGCTTCTCTTCGCTGGTGACCCATCCCTTACCTGAGTGGGCTGCATCTTCAGTGTTTCCACTCCACCCCAGAGAGGAGATGTCCTGGAACCTGGCTCTGATGCTGTGGGAAGACACACTGATCTTGATTTATTTACTTCATTTTAGACCCCACCTCAAAGGGGACCAAAGAGGCTTACTTTATTCTCTCTTCCATTCTATCCTCACAACCACCCTGTGAGGTATGTCAAAGTGAGAACATGCAACTGACCCAAAATCTGCCAGCAACCTTCTGTGGCTGAGTGAACATTTGAATCTCCCAGATCCTAGTCAGAGACCCTGTGCACGAAACCACACTGGTCCTGATAGCTCGCCTTAGAATCATAGAACCATAGAGTTGGAAGGGACCTCCAGGGTCATCTAATCCAACCCCTTGCACAATGCAGGAAACTCACAAATGCCTCCCCCAAAATTCACAGAATCCTTATTGCTGTCAGATGGCCATCTAGCCTCTGTTTAAAAACTTCCAAGGAAGGAGAGCCCACCACCTCCCAAGGAAGCCTGTTCCACTGAGGAACCGCTCTAATGGTCAGGAAGTTCTTCCTAATGTTGAGCTGGAAACTTTTCTGATTTAATTTCAGCCCATTGTTCTACGTTCTATGGTCCTATGTTCTGGGGCCACAGAGAACACTTCCACCCCATCCTCTATATGACAGCCCTTCAAGTACTAAGAAGATGGTGATCGTATCACCACCTCTCAGCCACCTCCTCTCCAGGCTAAACATCTCCAGCTCCTTCAACCTTTCTTCATAGGACCTGGCCTTCAGATCCCTCACCGTCGCCCTCCTCTGGACCTGTTCCAGCTTGTCTATATCCTTCTTAAAATGTGGTGCACAAAATTGAACACGATACTCCAGGTGAGGTCTTTCCAGAGCAGAGAAGAGCCTTGTTTTAAATGAGGAGATATGTCCACCCTCCCAGCCTGTGCTACCTGTCTCCCCAATGGGGACATGTAGAGGAGATGAAGAAGATGGAAGAGGAGACTGAGGAGGAGATGGAAATTGAGGAGGAGGAAATGAAGATGATGATACTGGATTTACAGCCTGCCCTATACTCTAAATTTCAAGAGTCTCAGAGCAACTTACAGTGTCCTCTACTTTCCCCCCTCCAACAACAGACACCCTGTGAGGTGGGTGGGGCTGAGAGGATTCTCACAGGAGCTGCCCTTTCAAGGACAATCTCTGTGAGAGCTATGGCTGAGCCAAGGCCATTCCAGCAGGTGCAAATGGAGAAGTGGGGAATCAAACCCGGTTCTCCCAGATAAGAGTCCGCACACTTAACCACTACACCAAACTGATGGATCTTTGCTCCATATGTTTATCCAATCCCCTCTTGAAGCTGGCTATGCTTGTAGCTGCCACCACCTCCCTGTGGCCAGGGTGACTCTGTAGAAATTGACTGGTTTTGACTACACGCAGAACAATATTATGTTATTATTCACAGCTGCATTATTTTGTCTTACTAAGCCTATTTGCTTTCAATGACAGAAGATTCAGGTGGGGTTGCTGTTGCCGTGTTGGTCTGAAGCAGCAGAATAAAATTAGAGCCCAGTGGCACCTTGAAGAGATCAACAAAGTTCTGCTCAAGGTATGAGCTTCCGTTTACACACACACTTTCTCAGATACTTTGCAATTTGAGGTGACCTCTGAAACTTTAAGAATCATGTTTGGAATCCACCTTTGGGTCTCAGTGAGAAAGGCAAGAGTTGAAATGGAAATAACAAATAAATACAACAACAGCTACACAGAACTGTATGTTAGCAAAACAAAGGAAAGCCTAAAAGAAAAAGATAAGATGGATTGTTGTGCTAATCTGTAGCAGTAGAAAAGAGCAAAACTCTAGTACAGGGGCGGCCAAACTTGCTTAATGCAAGAACCACATTAAATAAACATCAGAAGTTTGAGAGCAGTAAGACATGAACATCAGATGTTTGAAACGGAAGGAAGGAAGGAAGGAAGGAAGGAAGGAAGGAAGGAAGGAAGGAAGGAAGGAAGGAAGGAAGGAAGGAAGGAAGGAAGGAAGGAAGGAAGGAAGGAAGGAAGGAAGGAAGGAAGGAAAAACAACTTTAACTTTAAATGCATTCTCCAAGCCGCCGGTTTAAAGAGAGAAATGCCTTCTCCAAGGCGGCTGATGGGGGGCTTTGAGAGTCACACAATATGTGTGAAACAGTCACATATGGCTCCTGAGCTGCAGTTTGGCCACCCCTGCTCTAGTATCACCTTAAAGACTAACATTTGTGGCAGGAAAGATGTTTTTCTGAGTCACTGCTCACTTCTTCAGCTCCTAAAGGTAAAGATAGTCCCCTGTGCAAGCACCAGTTGTTTTCGACTCTGGAGTGACGTTGCTTTCACCACGTTTTCACGGCAGACTTTTTATGGGGTGGTTTGTCATTGCCTTCCCTAGTCATCTACACTTTCCCCCCAGCAAGCTGGATACTAATTTTACCGACCTCGGAAGGATGGAAGGCTGAGTCAACCTTGGGCCGGCTACCTGAATCCAGCTTCCACCGGAATCGAACTCAGGTTGTTAGCAGAGAATTCAGAATTCAGACCACAGTATTGCAATACTGCTGCTTTACCACTCTGCGCCATGGGGCGCTTAACCCTGGGAGGAAAGGAAAGGTTCCCTGTGCAAGCACTAGTTGTTTTCGACTCTGGGGTGATGTTGCTTTCACAACGTTTTTACGGCAGACTTTTTATGGGGTGGTTTGCCATTGCCTTCCCCAGTCATCTTCAGCTCCTACCCTGCTACAAATGTTGTCAGTTTTTAAGATGCTACAGGACTCTTGCATTTTTCTACTGCAGGAGAGCAGAGAATTAAATCAGAAAATAGATTAAGGTGGGTAGCCATGTTAGTCTGTCTGTAGCAGCAGAAAAGAGCAAGAGCCCAAGCGCACCTTAAAGACTAACAGTTTGTGGTAGGGTCTGAACTTTCACGAGTCACTGCTTACTTCTTCAGGTTTCTGAAGATATCTGAAGAGGTCAGCAGCAACTCACAAAAGCTCATACTCTGCCCACAAATTTTGCTGGTCTTCAAGTTGCTACCTGAATCCTGTTTCTCCGCTCTCTTACTTCTAAAAGAAAAACGCAAATTTAAAAATAAAATAAAATTACAATTGGTAAAATTAAATTGTTTGCAATTAATATATTAAAATGCAAGATGGACACAGTTATTTACAGCTGCATACACATTACTTATGAAATCACCGCTTTCCTAGAACTCAATGGAGGAAGGGGAGAGGTAGAGTTGCCAATTCCCAGGTGGGAAATATATCACCCTAGAGAACCACATGAAGAGGCAAGACCAGCCCAAAAAACTGTGGAAAATTAACAAAGTACCATACACAAGAAATAGCTACTATTAACCTAATTCCAAAAATCTCTCTTAAAAGTGAAGCAGTCCAAAGTAGGATTCATATACATTATTATATATATTTTTAAATATCATAGTAAACTCTCACAATCAAACATAAGATAACAACCAAAGTCCAAATGCATTCAGTCCCATGTAAGCATGTCTGTTTCTGACTTCAGTAACTTATCTCCACTTCAATAACTTCGCCCACCCGTTTCTGCAGGACGGGTTAAAGTGCTAGTGCTTGTGCTAATTTCGTTGAAGAAAAATGCCTTCTGTTTTTACCAAGCAGCAATTATAACAGCTTCAAAACATCTAATTTGGATTGTTTCTCTTTTAAGAGAGTTTTTTTGGAATGAGGTTAATAGTAGCTATTTCTTGTGTATGATACTTTGTTCATTTTCCACAGTTTTTTGGGTTGGTCTTGCCAATCCCCAGGTGGGGCAGGAAGGGAAAGCCACACAGGCATTCACGTTAAATCAACCTCAAATACTTAGAAATTCAATTATATATATAGCAAATTATACATAGAAAATACAGTGTATCACAAAGTGCAAAGAAAAACTACTCCTGAAACAACTCGTCATTTGTCTGTCGAATAGGAGTGTTGAATTGTTTTAGTCATTTCCGAAGCTCATTGAAGCCTCGTGTGAAACAGGACATTTAGCGCATCCCTGTTGCATCATTGCCTTGCTGCATTCCATCCAGATAGTGGCTAACAGAGAAGAATTGGAGCATTGGACTCTGTTTCCACAGCATTGCACAGTACTTCCCAACTCCAGTTTCAAGGAACAGACTGTCAGATATCAATATAGGAATGGTTGTTTTGGGAGTAGTTTTTCTTTGCACTTTGTGATACACTGTATTTTCTATGAATAATTTGCTATATATATCATTGCATTTCTAAGAATTTGAGGTTGATTTAACGTGAATGCCTGTGTGGCTTTCCCTTCCTGCTCTATCTTTTCACGTTACTCTGTTTGGTTGCTATAATCCCCAGGTGGGGGCAGGGGAACCCCCAGTTTGGAGGCCCTCCCCCCACTTCAGGGTCATCAGAAAGCGAGGGGGGGGGAGAATATCTGCTGGGCGCTCCATTATTCCCTATGGAGACTGATTCCCATAGGGTATAATGGAGAATTGATCCACGGGTCTCTGGGTGGGTGGGGGCTGTTATTTGAGGTAGAGGCACCAAATTTTCAGCATAGCGTCCAGTGCCTCTCCTCAAAACACCCTCCAAGTTTCAAAAGGATTGGACCAGAGGGTCCAATTCTATGAGCCCCCAAAGAAGGTGCCCTTATCCTTCCATTATTTCCAGTGGAGGGAAGCTTTTAAAAGGTCAGAACTCCCTTCGGAGTTCAATCGTGCTTGTCACACCCTTGTTCCTAGTTCCACCCCCCAAAGTCCCCAGATATTTCTTGAATTGAACTTGGCAACCCTAGGGTAGGGAATCATTCACTTTAGATTAACCATATCTATGTGTGTGAATATATGTGTGTTTGTGTACACACACACACATATACACACACAAACATGGATTCCAAGTGCCATTTAAAAAAAAATCTGTACTTAATTTGCTGCTGATCTAATCTGTCGAGTTCGTTTTCTCAGCAAAACTATATTGCACAATCCTTCCTTGAACTGCACTTGATTTTAACTCTCCTCCGCCCTGTTTCCATTTCTCTCTTGCTTTCATTGCTTCTCCCCCAAGAAACAACCCTCCATCCGCCCCCCCTCCCCTCCCTCCCTCAACTGCACCTGCGCTTCCAAACAGGCCTTCCAAAGGGAACCCCCAGAGCTCCTGCAGCAGAGATTTCTTGGGGAAGTGGAGAGACAGGAAGGCGCATCTGCAATTGATGCCCCCCTTCCCCATTTCTTTTTTTCCTTTCTCTCTAGGAACTGCGGAATCGCTTGTTTTAACCTTTGGAGCAGCCAAAAACTCTGTCTCTTAGGATGAGCCAAATCAGGATTTACCCCTTGGCCGGGCAGCTGGTTTTTTGGAGGAAAGACCAGCAAGGAGGAGCGGGGAAATTACTGTCTGGGAAACAAATTTGGGATTATTCCTAGCCGGCTAGCAGCAGCAACCCCTCCCTTCCCGGTCGCTGCAAAATTCTGGGGAAAGATGCATTTGGAGGGGGGTGGGGGAAAACAAGGTCCAAATTTTATTTTTTCGGCCTTGGGACAGACTTGGAACATGCACTGCCCACAGCCCTTCCTCCCTTACACATTCCTCTTCCCACACATACAAAAGGGCTGCCAATCCCTAGGTGGGAGCAGGGGATCTCTCGGTTTTGAGCACCCCCCCCCCTTCATGGCCATCAGAAAGTAATGGGAGGGAGAGAAATGTCTGCTGGGAACTTCATTATTCCCTATGGAAACCGATTCCCAAGGGTATACTGGAGAATTGATCTTTGGGTATCTGGAGGGGGGCTGTTTTTTGAGATAGGGGCACCAAATTTTCAGCATAGCATCCAGTGCCTCTCCCCAAAATACCCTCCAAGTTTCAAAACGATTGGACCAGGGGGTCCAATTCTATGAGCCCCAACAAAAGGTGCCCCTATTCATTATTTCCAATGGAAGGAAGTTATTTAAAAGATGTGCAGTCCCTTTAAATGTGATGGCCAGAACTCCCTTTGGAATTCAATTATGCTTGTCACACCCTGGCTCCACCCCCAAAGTATCCTGGCTAAGTTCCCAGGTATTTCTTGGAGTAGAATTGGCAACCCTAGCATACAATCTCATGAGCCACAAAAAAAAAAAAAAGAGTTTGCTTTAATTCCTCTACCAAACACTGCATGGCTGAAAAATATCTGCCTTTCCTAGCTTGGTGTAATAACAACACCAGCCTGAGACTACACGTTTGCTATTTGATAATTCGTTGGGTCACTAAAAGGGGATTATTTCCCCCATCTCTTGATTTGCTTTTTTAATGCTGCTCACAGACTAACACAGCTGCAAATGTTAGGCCCATTAACTTAAAAGCTTTCCCCTCCCCCCTTTAGTCTTTTTCATTTCCCTTACATATATTTGAGGGCCTATGAATCCTGCCAGAAGACGTATCAGAGCTTGCTCCGGGTCTGAGTAAAAGTCGGATCAACATGGATCTTCATTAATTCGTATGATTTTTATATTGAAATTAAATTAAACAGGTGGCCAAAACGTGGCTCAGGAGCCATCTGTGGCTTTTTCACACATATTGTATGGCTCTTGAAGCCCCCACCACCCCATCAGCCAACTTCGAGAAGGCATTTCTCTCTTCAAAACACTTCTTCAAGCTAAGCCAGGTGGCCACTTGGAGAATGCATTCAAAGTTAAAGTTGCTTTCTTTCCACCTCTCCCTTCCCCATCTACTTCCTTCCTTCCTTTCCACAAATCTGAGATTTATTCTACATGGCTCTTGCATTAAGCATGTTTAGCCACCCCTTTTGCAGGGGTGGCACTGGGGTTTTTGTCCCCCCCAGGCCAGCCCCATGCCTGTGCCCCCCATGGGGGTCAGAGCGAGGCCTTGCTGCTTCTTTGGTCTGCCTGGGTCTCGAGAGGGCAAAAGGGGCGGTGGGGCTGTTCTGCCTCACTCCAAGAGCTGTCTCCCCTGCATTGCCTCTGTCAGCCACCTGAGTCTCTGGCGGATGAAAGATGCAGCGTGGCCTCGCTCCCAGCTGTCTCCCCTGCAAGAGGAGGCAGCCTCAGAGCAAGGCTGAGCTCGGAGGAGACCCGGGAAGCTGAGAGTGGAAGGGCGGGTGGAGGGGGCACCCAGCAGTGCCCTGTAGGTGAGGTGGTGCCCAAGGCGGCCTACTCCCACCTGCTGACATGGCAGCCCGCTTGAGTATGTTAACAGGCACATACATGCATGAAGGTGAGCTGGTAGACATTACATACCTGGACTTCCAGAAAGGTTTTGGCTAGGAACCTCACCAGACTACTGAGTAGCCAGTCATGGAATGAGAGATTGTGCCCTCAGATGGATCACAGATTGCTCAAGCAACAGCAAGCAGGGAGCTAGATGAAGTTGGCATCTCTCTCACTGGAAGATAGTGAGTGGCGGGGCCACACAACCCTGAGAACCACTATTATTTCACTTATTCCAATATGAGCTGGAATTAGCGGCGAGCAATGGAGTTGCCACGTTTGCAAATTATGCCAGGATGGCGAAAACCAAGGCCGTTTGTGCAGCAGTTATCCCAATGAGAATATCCACTCAGTGTGAAGCAGCAGTGAATGAAGCAGAATGCATGCTGGAGTTTATTGGGACAGAAGCTGAAAACAAAATGGTCGGTGTTGTGGTGGCCCCATAAAGCTCTGTAGTGCAGTCCTATTTGGAACACTGCATACAGTTTTGGGTGAGATATCTCTAAAATAACGGGGCATCGCTGGAGAAAACTGCAGAAGAGAGGATTTTTTTTTGTCTGGAGGGTCATTATCTTCCATGGGACGTGTAGCTTAGGGAGGGATACACAGGGATTGGGATAGCAGACACATCCATGCATCATTTCAAAAGCCACTTCCATGTTCCCCCTTTATCAATCCTTTTTGTAGACTTTAAAGTCACAGACTCTGCAGCCTCACCTCACAGAAGAGGGACGCCAACCCCTGAGTCATCTTGGTTTCCCTCTGCCCTCATAGACTGATGGAATCATAGAGTTGGAAAGCGCCGCTCAGTTGCTTGCAAACCGAAAGCGGCCGAGCACTGCTAAAACAGTGCGCTCTTTGGAGACTTCCAAGGAAGCCTCTGGAGAGCATACTGCACTCCAGGCAGGCTCAGAGGAGTGCTCTGCAGGGGCAAGGGGGAGTGAAGGGGCACCTGGTGGCACACCCCAGGGCAGGGCAGCACTCTAGGCAGCTGCCTACCCCATCTACTCCCATGCACTAGTCCTGGCTGTACAATTCCTGGTCTTATTTCACAAACCCATCTATGAAGATCTTTGAACCATGGAAGGCAGAATGCACAGCTTGCTCTTTCATGGGAAAATCGAAATCACGCAAAATTTGCTTTCTTTGTATTGTAACGAAAAGAAGACTCGAGAAGCTGTAACTCTGGGCAAAGGAGTGATTGTGTGGGAAACAGTCAACCCTTTACCACTGGCCCTTTTTTACTCTCAGGGTGTCCCATCAAGACACACATCACACATGTGTGGCAACACCTCTGTCCTCAATCATATGCTCTCCAGTTTGATGAGAGAAAGGGCCCAGCCACACCCTACATACTACATGTAAATGTTACAAGCACTTTGGGACAAGCACCTTTGGTCTTTCAAGTACGGAGTTTGGACTTTTAAGAGAATTTTGGGGGGACACTGAACATTTAACAATTGTGGCACTTTATATTGTTATGAATTGGGTCATTTTCAATCGACAACATAATTGTGAAATGTGGGAGATTCAGGCTTTATAAATAGTATAATAATTTGTAAGGGAGTGGCAGTTTTGTTTAATCACGGTCACGTCGTAGAAAAAGAGATGCAGGAGTTCATCAGCACAACACATTTGCATCTTTAGGGTTTGTAGAATCTTTCGGGCTCAAGTGCCGTGTTCTACTGGAGAAAGTTTTCCTTCCAGACGTTTCGTTCTCAGCTGCGGAGAACATCCTCAGTGGCGTTCTCCGCAGCTGAGAACGAAACGTCTGGAAGGAAAACTTTCTCCAGTAGAACACGGCACTTGAGCCCGAAAGATTCTACAAACCCTAATGATGTTACCAGCCGTGAAAACCTGAAATCTTTGATAACATTTGCATCTGTCACGCACCCCTGACATCACCAGAAGGCATGCTCAATTATATCAGCTCAGCATCTACCTTGAATTATAATTGTCATAAACAAACCTTACTCCCATCACCCTTTTAAAATTACTTTCTCCTGTGTGGCCACAGCAGCATGACAAAGATTTCCATCTATCTGCTTTATAGGTTTTGATTATTTTCCCATTTTTGGTGGGGGGAAATATTAGAAAGTTTGTCAAATCATAAAGAGTTCAGCAAAATTCTCCCAGGGGGTTTGAACAATGGAGCCCAGAAGCAATTGGGTGGGGGAGGGGGGGGAGAAGAAAGCACAATGAAATTGAGAGGTTCCGGAGCTCCTGCCCAAAATGAGGGCTGATCACGGTATTGTAGTGTGTGCTTTCCTCCTGCTCATGAGCCTCCTGTATTGTTTAACCCCCAGGTGAGGCCTGAAGCCCTCCCAGAACTACATCCGACTTCTGGCTGCAAGAGATCAGTTCCCCCATTGGAGAAAAATGATAATCTTGCAGGGGCGTAGACTTTTCAATTTTCCAGGGAGGCGGGGTGTGCTGGGGCCCAGCCAGAAGCATTTGATCCAGTGACATCATAGGGAGGAGCCAGTGACATCACAGGGAGGGGCCTCCATTATCACTACCTATGAATTTATAGAGAAGCTCCCTCCCTGTAAATTTAGGGAGCACCACCCCAACAATGCCCATGGGCTGGGTCAAACCCAGGAAAAGGTGGGAGTTTGCCAGTGGTTATAGTGGTATCTCAGAGGTCTCTTGCTGTGTCCTGTTTTTGAAATTCACTTTTAGAATAGTCACTTTAAGATCTGCAAATATACATATCATGTGCATAGGACAAACCAATGGTCACAAATTTGACAGTAAAAGGCAATACAGAAAAGCTTTAGGGGAACATTCTATAAGTTTCCCTGGACGTCCACTTACAGGTGTCTTGTTTCTGCCTCATTAATAAAGTACAATTGTACTGAAATTGACAAAACTATGGCATCACAGATACCTTTGTTTGATAAATTCATGGGTCTCTGACCCAGGGCAGAATACAAAACAGTTTCTGGGTGCTCAATTTCTGAGGAACATACAAAGTTCAGGGTCTGTTAATACTATAGCAATATAACAAAAGAGGAGTCAATTGCACCTTTAAGATCAACTTAGTTTTATTTAGAGAGGGGCACCAAAGAAGAGTACAAGGACTCCTTGAAGAAATCCCTTGGCACCTGTCGCATCAACCATCACCAGTGGTCTGACCTAGCCTCAGATCGCAAAGCATGGAGGCACACCATCCACCAGGCTGTCTCTTCCTTTGAGAACGCACGCATAGCTGGTCTTGAGGACAAAAGGAGATTGAGGAAGAATCGCACTGCTACAGCACCAACCCTAAATCAGACTTTTCCCTGCAGCCACTGTGGCCGGACCTGCCTGTCCCGCATTGGTCTTGTCAGCCACCAGCGAGCCTGCAGCAGACGTGGACTATTGCACCCTTCTTAAATCTTAGTTCGCGAAGCCAAGCCGAGAGAGAGTTTTATTTAAGTTGGTCTTAAAGGTGCAATTGACTCCTAGTTTGTTCTACTACTTCAGACCAACACGGCTGCCTACTTTGATCTATCTGCTATAGCAGTATGTATGCAACATAGCAATACAGTGTTATTGTATTAACTAACTCTGAAGTTTGTACAATATGTATGCAACATAGCAATACAGAGGACATTCAAGTTAGGGCTTCAAAGTGGTATCTGAAAGACCCAGGTTCTTCCTGTGGAAGCTGACGGGGTGATTTTGGACCAGGCATAGACTTCCAGCCTAACCTGCCTCTCAGGGTTGTTGTTCAGATCACATGAGGGGAGAGCAGAATGATGCAAACTGCTTTGGCCCCTCCACTGTAGAAGCTGCAGCAAGGGGGAAGGCAATGGAAAGCTGAAGTCAGAGGGGCAGATAAAGGAAAGGAGATAGGGTTGCCAACTCCAGGTTAGGGGTGGGACCTGGAGAGGGTGGGATTTGAGAAGGGATAGGACCTCAGACAGGTACAATGCCATTTCCCTCTAGGGCAGCACTGGAGATCACTCAGATTTACAACTGCTTTCCAGATGGCAATGATCAGCTCCCCTTGAGGTGGGGGGGGGTCAATGCCTTCACTTGGGTGGGTGGGAAGACAGCAAGGGTGGCAGGCACTCACCCAGAGCCTCCTTCTACAGCCCGTTGTATTTTTCTTCACAACAGGCCTTACTCCTAGTACAGATAATAAAGCAGTCAACAAATGTGAGAACTGAGTAGCACCTTTGCCGGCGAGCAGCCTGCACCTGCGTGTTTTGTTAAGAGACAAAACGCACAGGTGCGAGCTGCAAAGCTAGCAAAGCTTACTTTTAGCTGGCGAGCAGGGGGAAGGGAGTGAGTGGAGCGCTGTCGCTTTTAGCGGTGGCAGGCAGGCGAGTGGAGCATCGAGTGGGAGGGTGGGTGGGACGCCGTGCTGGGGGTGGGGTGGGCGGGCGGCGGCTCGGAGAGGGCTAGCGGTGGCAGCAGTGAGTGGGGGAGGGAGGCAAGTTAAGTACTTGCCTGGGGCACTGGGGGGGGACAAGAGCCCAATTTGCTGGCCCCAGCCTCTCGGCGCCCTAGGCAACTGCCTAGTTTGCATAGTGGGCGAGTCAGCCTTGCCTGCATGCAAAAGTTATATTACTCCCTCAAAAAATGTTGCTGTCCCCTTTCTTCCTTTCCAGCTAGCCCCATGGCGCAGTGTGGTAAAGCTGCAGTACTGCAGTCCTAAGCTCTGCTCATGACCTGAGTTCGACCTCGGAGGAAGCTGGGTTCAGGTAGCCGGCTCAAGTTTGACTTAGCTTTCCATCCTTGCGGGTTCGGTAAAATGAGTACCCAGCTTGCTGGGGGGAAAGTGTAGATGACTGCGAAGGCAAACCACTCCCTGTGAAGGCAATGGCAAACCATCCCATTAAAAAGTCTGCCATTAAAACGTCATGATGTGATGTCACCCCAGAGTCGGAAACGACTGGTGCTTGCACAGGAGACCACCTTTTAACCTTTTTTTCTTCCTTTCCACTCTGATTTATTTTGACCTTATATAAATCACGTTTTTGCTGAAGCAAATCACAAGCTATTGAAAACGCTTGAAAAGAATTACAGTTTTAAAAGAGACAAAGAAAAAAAAAACCTGGGTCACAAAGCGTCCCAAGCTGTTCCTGTTCAATTTTGCAGCAGTGCCGGAGAATGATTTGCAGCTGTTTGGAAACAGGTGACGTTTGGACACTCAACACACACGGAACAGTCATGGCTGGTAACTGCAGCCTTTCTGCTTTCAAGATGGAAGACAGATCTCAACTAAGAAGGCTCAGAAATGTTCACCTCTGCCTATGAAGAACAGTCCAAAGATGTGACAGGATGATTCGGCTAAACACCAGAAGGCGAGGAAACAATGAATTGCACTCACTGCGAAGAAAGGATACAATGCTAGGCTGTAGAAGATTTCATACAAGAGCATATCTTCAGCCCTTGTGGGGGATTTCCCATCTGCAGGTACATTTCTGAGAAATTAAATCCTTGCGGTATTTGGCACCTTTATTGTCTCATGGGGTTATCAGCTAAGCCCAGGGCTTTTTTTTTAACGGGAACTCCTTTGCATATTAGGCCACACCCTCCTGATGTAGCCAATCCTCTAAGACAGGGGTGGCCAACTGTAGCGCTCCAGATGTTTTTTTGCCTACAGCTCCCATCAGCCCCAACCATTGGCAATGCTAGCTGGGGCTGATGGGAGTTGTAGGCAAAAAACTTTTGGAGAGCTACTGCTGGCCACCCCTGCTGTAAGAGCTTACAGCAGGCCCTGTGAGCTCTTGAAGGAATGACTACATCAGGGGGGGGGTGACCTAATATGCAAAGGAGTTCCTGCTACAAAAAAAAGCGCTACAAAAAAAAGCGATTTTGGGCAGTGGGTGGCTTGCTGGCCTTTTGACTGGTGTGGGGGTGGTGGTGGCCCAGGACAGCCCCAGGTGAGCGCTTGGGCTGGCTGGATCTCTAGCCCAGGGGTGTCCAACATGCGGTTCAAGGGCCAAATCAGGCCCCCAGAGGGCTCCTATCAGGCCCACAAACAACTCACTGTCATCTGCTTCCTTCTCTCTCTTTTGCTTCCTTCTGCATCACAGCTTGCTTTGCCAGGCTTGCTCAGTCGTACAAGAGCTGCAGAGCAAAGCCTCTGTTTTCTCCATTGACTGACCAGCACATGAAGCAATTTATGTACAAAAGCTCACAATGCCCAGCCATTTCATGTTTTCCCTGGGTCTTAGGCTCAAAGCATTGACCACGAGATTTCTGTAATGAATGTCAATAAATCAAAAGTAGGTTTGCAACTTATGGATACACACATGAACAACAACTGAACAGCTTACTCAAGATTGCTACAGCATAGACATTGTCTCCTGATTTTGATGCCATCATTCAGAGCAAGAGGTGTCAATTATCAGAGACTGTTAAATAAACAAAATATTGCAAGAGTGCTAATCTTTTAATCATGTTTTAAGTTTTTTAAAAAATCTTTGTGTTTTTCTGTGTCCTTTATAAAGTTTATATCTCCAGTACCTGGATTACATTTTATGACACACATGGCCCGACAAGGTCTCCTTTGTGTCAGATCCAGCCTTCATAACAAATGAGTTTGACACCCCAGCCCAATCAGGCCTCACTTGCCTGCGGCTCTCCTTTCTTGCATTGGGTTGCTTTTGGCGGGGGGGGGGGTGTGCGGAAGATGCTAATGAGTTATGCTAATGAGCTCCGCCACCTATTTTTCTCCAAAATGACCCCTGCTCTTATATATCTCAGGACTGCTGGGAAGAACACTTTTACAAATTACTGAATGATCCAACTCAGGAGGGCAGCATAGCTGACATAACTGATTCACCTGAGTGGCCACCTGTATCTAGCCATGAAATAACATCTCTGATTTCAACCATCTGGAATAATAAAGCCCCCGTCTCAGGACTGGTGGGCACCTGTTTTAGCCACCCTATTTAGTTACATTGAACATATGAAGCTGAACATATGAAGCTGCCTTATACTGAATCAGACCCTCACTCCACCAAAGTCAGTCTTGGCTACTCAGACTGGCAGGGGCTCTCCAGGGTCTCAAGCTGAGGTTTTTCACACCTATTCACCTGGACCCTTTTTAGTTGGAGATGCCAGGGATTGAACCTGGGACCTTCTGCTTACCAAGCAGATGCTCTACCACTGAGCTACTGTTCCTCTCCAAACCATTCCTCCCTAAACCATCCCTACATTGATAGGTCCAGAAAGTTCCCCCAGGAATGGACAAATAATTGTTTTGATAAGTAAACAAAACAAAATAGGAGTCCAGTAGCAGCACAGTTTATAATATAGGGTTTTTATACATTTTCAAAAAACACTTTATTTTTATAATACAATTCTACTTTTTCAAAGTGAAACACTGGGCTAGTTTTGCAAGAAAAGTTCTAATATGATTCTTTTCAACACTGAACTCTACACTGCGTCAGTGGGCTTATTACAGGATGGCTACAGTTCCTTCATATTACTTTCATGCAAGTTGCCTTCTGATTAGTGACATGACTACAGGTTCTAAATCTGGTATTCGGGGATGCTTTCTAAATTATCCCTTCAAATTAAACACTCTCTCTGCAGTTTTCCCACTCTGCGAGGTGCAAAGAACTATTATGGAAGCCTCTTATAGTCACTCAATTTTTATACAATTGTTCACAAGTGTGCACTCTCTGATGTGAAACAAGCTGTGCACGCCATCGAAAGCATTTTCCACACTTCATGCATTCAAAAGGTTTCTCCCCTGTATGAATTATTTGATGAGAGGTAAGACCTCCGCTCTGACTGAAGCTTTTCCCACACTCTAAGCATTTAAATGGTTTTTCCCCAGTATGATTTCTTCGATGTAAAGTAAGAAGATCGCCTCTGCAGAAACTTTTCTCACATTCAGGACATTTATACGGTTTCTCCCCTGTGTGTATTCTTTGATGGGAAGTTAAGCTTGTGCTCATACTGAAGCTCTTTCCACAGTCTGTGCATTTATATGGTTTCTCCCCTGTGTGAATTCTGTGATGTTTCTTGAGGCTGGATTTCTCACCAAAGCTTTTCCCACACTCCATGCATTGATACGGTTTCTCCCCACTGTGAACTCGTTTATGTGAAGTAAGGCTGGTGCTTGCTCTGAAGCTTTTCCCACACTCAAGGCATTGATATGGTTTCTCCCCAGTGTGAATTCTCTGATGGGAGGTAAGGCTTGTGCTTGCACTGAAGTTCTTTCCACAGTCTACACATTTGTATGGCTTCTCTCCTGTGTGAACTCTCTGATGTTTCTTAAGGCTTGATTTGTCACAAAAGTACCTACTACACTCTGAACATTTATATGGTTTCTCTCCTGTGTGAGTTCTCTGATGTTTTTTCAGGCTCGAATTTTCACAAAAGCCCTTGTTACAGTCTGAACATTTGTAAGGTTTCTCTCCAATGTGGATTCTTTGATGGGAAGTAAGGTGTGTACTCCACTTGAACCTCTTTCCACACTCTGAGCATTTAAATGGTTTCTCTCCTGTGTGGATTCTTTGATGTGACTTAACCTGCGAGGTCAGACTGAAATTCTTTCCACACTCCATGCATTTAAAAGGTTTCTCCCCTGTGTGAGCTCTTTGATGAATCTTGTAGCTTAATTTGTCACAAAATCTCTTCCCACACCTTAAGCATGTAAATAGTTTGTCTCCACTGTGAATTCTTTGATGCAAGGAAAGGAGATCACCCCGACGGAAGCACTTCCCACACTCCAAGCATTTAAAAGGTTTCTCCCCTGTGTGAATTCTTTGATGAGAAGTAAGGCTTGTCCTCATGCTGAAGTTTTTTCCACACTCAGAACATCTGTATGGTTTCTCTCCTGTGTGGAATCTTCGATGTGTAGTGAGGTAAGCGCTGTTACTGAAACTCTTCCCACACGCTGAACATGTATATGGTTTCTCCCCTGTATGAATTACCTGGTGCCTTATTAGTTTTGTGCTCTCATAGAAACTCTTTCCACACTCAGCGCATTTAAATCGTTTCTCCCCTGTGTGGGTTTTCCAGTGAGAACAAAGGCCTGCCTTATGAGCAAAGGTTTTCCCACACACAGGACAGTTGTTCCTTTCCTGCCCTTTATCTGTTTTCTCTTGGGTTGGATTGTCTTTGGAGCCACCATGCTGAGAAGTAAGCAATTCATTCTTCCTCCTCTTCAGTATTCCTTTCATTTTCCTCGCCTGCTGAGGCTCTTCTTTACATATGAAAATATCTGGTGACACCCCAGAGAGTTCTCCCGCATTCTTGTTCTCACCTGCTAGAATAAAGACAGAAAACTAGTAAGACTCCAAAAGAGAAATTAAGCCTGAAATCAAGGAAGGGGTCTAATCAGCTGCCCTGATCAGTTTCAGAGTAGGAAAGATGTGGAAGCATATTCTGTTGCATACCAACAGGGCCGGATTAATGATTAGGCCAAGTAGGCACTGGCCTATGGGCCCCCATGCCTTTAGGGGCCCCGGGCTGGCTTCCCCTCCCCCAGTTTCCCCCCTGCTTGCAGCCCTCCCAGCCTACAATGTGCAGCCAGCAACTGAGCTTCTCTTTGCCCGACTAGCCTGGTGAAGCTGCTGCTGGCGTCATGAAGTTTACCTCTCTCCCCCACAACTTTGTCAAAGGGGCTTTGGAGAAGGTGCCTACAGGCTGCAGCAGGGGGCATGGGTGGTGGGGTGGGTGCTCTGACTCTGAGATAATTTGAGAGGGGGCCTCTGAGATTTTGACTGCCTAGGGGCTTCCAGAGGGTTTAATCTGGCACTGCATAACAAATATACTTCATTGGCTTGGGCAGCCTGCAGAGTTCAATTGCCAGCATCTCCAGTCTAAAAAAGATCAGTTAGAAGAAGAAGAAGAAGAAGAAGAAGAAGAAGAAGAAGAAGAAGAAGAAGAAGAATTGCAGATTTTTACCCCACCCTTCTTTCTGAATCAGAGACTCAGAGCGGCTTACAATCTCCTGTATCTTCTTCCCCCACAACAGTCACCCTGTGAGGTGGGTGGGGCTGAGAGGGCTCTCACAGCAGCTGCCCTTTCAAGGACAACTCTGCCAGAGCTATGGCTGACCCAAGGCCATTCCAGCAGGTGCAAGTGGAGGAGTGGGGAATCAAACCCGGTTCTCCCAGATAAGACTCCACACACTTAACCACTACACCAAACTGGCTCTCCAGGAGGTGATGTGAACCCCCACCACCATGTGGGACCCTGGAGAGCAGCTGCCAGTCAAAGTTGAGAAATAAGAATTATCGTCTGGCAGAGTGTGTTGTATAGCCAGGAGATCCTTAGATCTGTCAGGCAGCCAGAAGCTTTAGCTCTTTTTCAAAGAAGGAGGAGGAGGAGAAGAAGATAAGAGATTGGATTTATACCTCACCCTTCACTCGGAGTCTCAGAGTGGCTTACAATCTCCTTTGCCTTCCCCTCCTCACAACAGACACCCTGTGAGGTAGGTGGGGCTGAGAGAGCTCTTTCTGCTTTTGAGAAAGCTGCTCATTCAAGAACTGGGACTGACCCAAGGTCACCCAGTGGGCTGCATGTGGAGGAGTGGGGAATCAAACCCGCTTCTCCCAGATTAGAGTCTGCGTTCTCCCAGATGTAGAGTTTAGTGTTAAGCACCACTAGGTGGTGAGCTGGACTTGTTTTTAAGGCAAGAGACATTTCAGAGGTGGTTTTGCCATTGCCTGCCTCTGCATCCCAGTCCTGGTGTTCCTTGGATGTCACCCGTCCAAGTACTAGCCATGGCTGACCCTGCTTAGATTCTGAGATCTGACGGGATTGGGCTAGCCTCAGCTATCCAGGTCAGAGCTAGTCAGAGTTGATGACCCCTGATAGACTTGTATAAGGCAGTTTCATGTGCATAAAGAGATCCAGATTAATCTCCCAGGCTCTAAACTTATATGTGCCATCCAATTGCAGCTGACTTATGGTGACTGCTACAAGGGGCAGTCAAGGCAAGCAAGATGCAGAGGTTTCCCATTGCTTCCCTTTACAGAGATCTCTCATTCAGGGCTTTTTTTGTAGTAGGAACTCCTTTGCATATTAGGCCACATGTCTCCTGATGTAGCCAATCCTCCTGGAGTAGGGGTGGCCAAACTTGCTTAACGTAAGAGCCACATAGAATAAACACAGGGGGGGGCGTGGCTGCGAGCGTGCTCTAAGAGCGCCCGCTGTCCTTCTGAACTTTGCCGAGGTTTCCCGAGGCTCGGGAGGCCGTGTCAGGGGGGGGGGGGGGGCGAGGCAGTGAGCGTGCTCTAAGTGCGCCTGCTGCCCTTCCGAACTTTGCCGAGGTCTCCCGAGGTTCAGGAGGCCACGGCAAAATGGGGGGGGGGGGAAGGGAGCAGCGAGCACGCTTTAAGTACATCTGCTGCCCTTCTGGACTTTGCCAGGGTCTTCCGAGGCTCAGGACGCCTCTGCAAAGTTGCACCAAGGGCGTGTGCGACAGTGATGCCACTGTGACATCATTGGCGCGGGCGCGCACAGCGCACAAGAAAAAAAGGGGGGAACAGAGGAGCAGGTTTTCACCTAGAGGCGCAGACACCCCAAGTCCCAGGCCTGGCAATCAGGGGTTGCTTTGTAGAAAAAGAGGTGCTGGGGCTCTTAGCATAACTCATTTGTATATGCCACACCCCCTAACATCACCAGAAGTTGGTTTCTATTAAATGCAAGGACAGAAAATTCTGGAACTTTGAAGCTGTATTCATTTGCCTTCAGTAAGCTGTTGACTTGAGACATAGTTTCTGGCATGAATAACCTGAGTGAAGTTCTTTTTTGGCCTACAAAGAGTTGCAAGCTTCTACTGAAGAGCCTGGAGGAAAATTCCTTCCTGACTCCCATGTGGCAATCAGCGTGTAAGAAAGGCCCATGAGAACTAAAGACTGATGCAACTCGTCCTGCCCTCCCTCTCATGATGCACCTAAGTTCACAGGATAAGTATTGTTGTCACATGGCCATCTAGCCTGTTTAAAGACCTCCAAAGGAGCCCATTATGTCCAAAGGAGGGAGTCTTTTCCACTGAGGAACCGCTCTGTCAGGAAGTTCTTCCTAATATTTAGTTGAAAACTCTTCTAATTTAATTTCAACCCATTGGCTCTGGTCTGACTTTCTAGAGCAACAGAAAGCAACTCGACTTTTTAATTAGATTATATAAAATCCCATTTTCTGGCATTTCCAACTTCACAAAAAAATTACAATTTTATCTGCTCCAGAACAGGCCTGTCTCCCACTGTTGGGCCTCTCCATTGGAGAGGGAGACGGCCACAGCAAGGGGGAGAGCGAGAAAGTGACAGCAAGAGGGAGAGCGAGAAAGTGACAGCAAGAGAGAGGGACAGCAAGGGGGAGAGCGAGAAAGTGACAGCAAGAGAGAGGGACAGCAAGGGGGAGAGCAAGAAAGTGACAGCAAGAGAGAGGGACAGCAAGGGGGAGAGCGCGGGATAGAGCCAGAGAATGACAGCGAGAGAGCAAGCAGAGAGAGAGAGCGACAACGAGGGGGAGAGCAAGAGAGAAAGCATGAGAGAAAGAGAGAGAAACAGTGAGAAAGAGAGTGCTAGAGAGAGCAACAGTGAAAAAGAGAGCACTAGAGAGAGCTGGGGCCAGGCGAGCTGGCTGCTGGAGGAAAGAAGCAGCCAAGCCCTGCACCCCACCCCCCCAACAATTTTTTTTTATCTCCCAGGACCCCTCCACTCCTTGCCCACAGGAGGGAGTCACAAAAAGGAAGCTGCCCCAAACACAGCACAGAGAGGCGAAGCCCCAACCTGGCGGAAAGAACCCTCTTACAACAGACTGTAGTTTCAATCCACTTCAGCGACTGTTTGCAGGTGGGTTTTGCCATTTCACAAACAGCCCCGTGGCACAGAGTGTTAAAGCTGCAGTACTGCAGTCCTAAGCTCTGCTTACGACCTGAGTTCGATTCCCGGTGGTAGCTGGGTTTTCAGATAGCCGGCTCGAGGCTGACTCAGCCTTCCATCCTTCTGAGGTCGGTAAAATGAGTACCCAGCTTGCTGGGGGGAAAATGTAGATGACTCGGGAAGGCAATGGCAAACCACCCCGTAAAAAGTCTGCCATGAAAACGTCGTGAAAGCAACATCACCCCAGATTTGGAAACGACTGGTGCTTGCACAGGGACCTTTCCTTTCCTTTGCCATTTCACACAGTAAAATCCAGTTGTAATGTGCATTGAAAGTGGACTGAAAGTGCATTATTTAGTGTGTGTAAAAGCATCCTGTGTCCTTCAAAAGAGAGCCAGGAGGTCCTTTCAATGCTGTAAGATGCAGTTCTGATTTGCAAAGGGCTCTGACTCTCTGTGAAAAGTTCCTACATCCCTGCCATGTTGTAGGAAGAGCAATGGGTGCTAAAGCATGGCAAGAGTGCTGAAAACTATTTTTAATAAGGTTTCCTAAATGAATTTGTTTTTTTCAAACCCAAAGGAATGACTTACCCAGACCATCCATCTTTGCAGAAGCCTCTAGCATGATTTCAATCCGCAGGTTGCTTCGGTTCAAATCCAGAAAAGCCCACTTTTCTGCAACCTTCTGTAATACTCTGCAACCTTCCTCAAAGGACTGTGGACCCTGAAAGAGAAAGGACACATTTCCTTCACATAGATAACAAAATACTTCTGTCCCAGCTCAGCACAACTCCAAAGGGTAGTTCAGGCAAAGTGGCTGAGGAATCTCTGGGGACATTCAAGACTTCATGAGAGGCATTTGCAACCTTACTGGTGGGCAGATTTGGCAGAAACAAAGGGAAAGAGACAGGTTCTCTCCAGCCCAGGGAGATATGCAGGGGACAGAAGTGCTCAAGCTGCCCCCCTCCCTGTCTTCCCAGTGGCCCCTCCCCACCTGACTGGGCTCCATGAAAGCTCTGCCGTGAAAACATTGTGAAAGCAGCATCACCCCAGAGTCAGAAACAACTGGTGCTTGCACAGGGAACCTTTCCTTTCCTTTTTTTCCCTTCACTTGGGAGTCTCAGAGTGGCTTACAATCTCCTTTCCCTTCCCCTCCCCACAGCAGACACCCTGTGAGGTAAGTGGGGCTGAGAGAGCTCTGAGAGAACTGCTCTTAAGAGAGCAGCTCTGAGAGAACTGTAACTGGCCCAAGGTCACCCAGCAGGCTCCACATGGAGGAGTGGAAAAGCAAACCCAGTGCTCCCAGATTAGAGTCTGCACACTTAACCACTACACCACACTGGTGCACACTGCTGGACTAGATGTACTACTGATCCAGCAGGGCTGGACATAGATGGTCTGTTCCAGCAGGGCTTCGTCAACTCTTTCCACCCCATGCCTAATTTTAGCAACCGCATCACATCCCCACTTAGTCTTCCCAGACGCTTCAACCTTTCCTCCCACCCCCTCATCATCTTGGTTCCCCACCCCCCTACCCCTCTGTATTTGTTCCAGCTCTGCAATGCCCTTTTGGAGATACGGTGACCAGGACTGCACACAGTATTCCAATTGAGGCCACACCATATAGCTCGGCGAGGAGGGTGGGTGGGGAGGCATTACAATATTGGCAATTTTATTCTCAACCCAGTTTGCAACTGGATTTTGTGTGTGAAATAGCAAAATCCACTGGCAATATTGGCAATTTCATTCTCAATAACCTAGCCCAGGGGTGGTCAAACCGCAGCTCAGGAGCCACATGTGGCTCTTTCACACATATTGCGTGGCACTCAGCCCCACCACCCTGTCAACTGGCTTGGAGAAGGCATTTCTCTCTTTAAAGCTGGCAGCTTGGAGAATGCATTTAAAGTTGCTTTCTTTCCACCTCTTCCTACCGCCCCCTCCCTCCCTCCCTCCCTTACTTCTTGTGGCTCTCAAACATCTGATGCTTATTCTATGTGGCTCTTACATTAAGCAAGTTTGGCCATCCCTGACCTACAGCTTGCCTTTTTCACCGCTGCAGCATACTGAGTTGAGCCTTTCATTGAGCTATCCACTAAGACCCCCGAGATCTGAGACCCTCCCTCCCCCCCTCATTTTGCACCTTTCTATTTTTGCTCCATCCGTCCACCAGCCTCCTCTGTCCTCCCCCAGGGAAATGCATGAGTTGGGGGGATTGCCCTTCTCCACCCGCCCCTGGGAAAGCGCATCTACTATTGGCATTCCCCCTTCCTACATTTCCTGCTTGTCTAGGAATCGGGAAGGGGGGGGAACCCTCGGGCCTGTGGATTTAACCATTAGTGAACCAAAGAGAATCTCTGACGAGTCGTGGTGAAGGCATAAGTATTTAATAGCTAGCACACTACCGAACTGGTTAACACGCGGTCGGGTCCGCTAATATATACAAGCATTCCGGAACATCCCCTTTGCTGGCCAGCCCAATCCTGGCCAGTTGAACTTCCCGCCCTTGGAGCTGATTGGGGTGGCTTTCCCGCGCTGCGCAGGGCGACCCGCGGGCGGCTCGGGTTGCGCGGCGCTGTGCTGATTCCAATACTCTACAGTGTGTGTGTGTGAAAGAGAGATTGCATGGAGTTCTGGCTGTAGTGTATCAAGAAATGTCATGCGACCCGATGGGGGGGGCAACTGGGCAGTCCCAGGAGCCCCAGCGCCGGGAGCCAGTTCCCCGCCTATCTCCAGCTGTGGCGGGAAGTTCAACGGGGCTGGATTGGCCCGACCAACCCAGTAGGCTGTACCCGGGATTGTACATAAGCGGGACCCGGCCCGCGTGTTCGCTCTCTTGCAACGTGCTCCTAATAAACCATGTTGCCCTACTCTCGTCTCCGCTTCGAGTACGTTACACTGGCGACGAGGATGGGATTCTAGCCTCAGCGGCTACGACGGAGATCTGGGCAACAAGCGACTGCCGCCGCCATCATGGCCAACCAAGGCGGAATCACCGGCTACCTCGAGCCCTTCGACCCAACCAATCCAGAGGGATGGGAGTCCTACGCGGAGCGGGTCGAGTTCTACCTCCGGGCCAACAAGATCACTGACGCCGGAGCAAAGAGGGACGTTCTCATGAGCGTCTGCGGGCCTGCCACGTTCGAGATCGCCAAGGGTCTCTCGGCACCCGCCCGTCTGGCAGAGAAATCCTACGACGAGATCATCCGACTCCTCACGGGACACTTCTCACCACAGCCTTCGCGGGTGGCTCGCAGGTTCCTGTTCCACAAACGGGACCAGATCGCGGGCGAGTCCGCCGCGGACTACCTGGCGGCCCTCCGCAAACTCGCCGGGAACTGCAACCTCCCCCAACTGGAGGAAGCCCTGGCGGACAGATTCACGTGGGGCCTCCGCGACGAGAGGCTCCAGCAGAAGCTCTTCGCCAAAGAAGAGCTTACTCTCCAGGCCGCCTTCAGCGAAGCGGTGGCATGGGAACGAACCGCACGAACGTTTCCCCGGGCCAAGATGGAAGCTGCCCACCACGGAGAGCTGGACCACGACGGCCCCGAGGAGGAGGAAGTCCATCAGCTACGCCGCCCAGCCGGGCCACCCAACAGAGCGACCCAACGCCCCCGAGCGACCGACCGACCACCAACGTCGGAGAGAGCCCCGGCCACCAAGTGCGCCAGCTGCGGCGGCCCCCACGAGCGGAGAGACTGCCAGTACCGGACCTGGGACTGCAGGAGCTGCGGAAAGACCGGCCACATTGCCAGGGCTTGCCGAGCCAAGCCCAACCGCAGGAAGCCGACCACGTACCACGAGTCCGCGGAGTCCCACGCGGTAGACTCTACGTCCCTACAGGTACTGAACTTGCCCCACGATTCCCCCGATAAAATCAAAGTGGCGGTCCTTATAGAGGGGAACCCCTGCCAAATGGAGGTGGACTCAGGGTCCTCCATTTCCCTCATTGCGGAAGAAACCCTAAGAGAACTGTGTCCCCGCCAGCGGCTGCAACTTCGGCCGGCAGACTTCATACTCCGGGACTTCCAGAAGAACCCGGTGCAAATTGCGGGGTGGGCGCGGGTACAAGTCGAGCGGGGGTCCTTCCACGGCCCGCTGGACATCCTGGTGGTTAAGCGCCAGCTGGCCACCCTGCTACGTCTGGCCTGGTTCAAACCCTTGGGAATCCGCGTGGAGGGGGTGGGCCAGACCGTAACGCCCCGGGGGTTCGGGGAGATTTGCAAGGAATTCCCCGAGGTATTCGATGGGTCCCTAGGGAGCTACCGGGGGCCGCCCATCTCCCTGCCCCTAGACCCCACGGTCAGACCGATTCGGCTCAAGGCCAGGAGGGTTCCGTTCGCCTTGAAACCTAAGATTGAGGCAGAGCTAGACCGCCTCACGGCACAAGGCGTCCTCGAGCCGGTGGACTACGCCACCTGGGAAACCCCCATCGTTACCCCCATCAAGCCAAACGGGGAGGTGCGGATCTGTGCCGATTATAAATGCACCATAAACAAGGCACTACAGGACAACCCCTATCCAGTGCCGGTGGTGAGCCATGTCCTGGCCGCCCTAGCGGGGGCTAGGATATTTGGGAAGCTAGACCTGGCCCAGGCCTACCAGCAGCTCCCAGTAGACAATAAGACGGCGGAGGCCCAAACGATCGTGACCCACAGGGGGGCTTTCCGGGTAAAGAGGCTTCAGTTTGGGGTTAGCGTCGCTCCGGGGATTTTCCAGAGCCTAATGGACGCTCTCCTTAAAGGGATCCCAGGAGTCCAGCCGTTTTTCGACGACGTTTTAGTCGCCGCTCCGGACCCCGAAGAATTCGGCAACCGCCTTCGAGAGGTGCTCCACCGGTTCCAGGCAGCGGGGCTCAAGGTCAAGAGAGAGAAATGCTTGCTGGGGGTTCCACGGGTGGAGTTTCTGGGGTTCGCCGTTGACGCAGCAGGAATCCACCCCACGGAAGAAAAGACCCGAGCCATCGTGCAAGCCCCGGCTCCCACTTGTAAAGCGGAGCTCCAAAGCTTCTTGGGGGTGCTCAACTTTTACCACTCCTTCCTCCCCCACAAGGCAGCCCTGGCGGAGCCCCTTCACCGGCTGCTGGACAAAAAAGCCCCTTGGGTTTGGGGCAAACGACAGGCCGCGGCGTTTCAGGCGGTCAAGGACGTCCTGGTGTCCAATGCGGTGCTCCACCATTTTGACGAGGCCCTCCCCGTCATCCTGGCCTGCGATGCGTCGCCGTATGGGGTGGGAGCAGTCCTGGGGCACCAGCTTCCGGACGGGAGGGAGGTACCGGTCGCATATTACTCCCGCACGCTCACTTCAGCCGAGCGCAACTACGCGCAGATAGATAAAGAGGCCCTGGCAATCGTGGCAGGGGTCCGAAAGTTCCATGAGTATCTATATGGGAGAAGGTTCACCATTGCCACGGACCACAAGCCCCTCTTAGGTCTACTGGCCCCAGACCGACAAACCCCCCAAATACTCTCACAGCGCGTGTTGAGGTGGAACCAATTCCTCAACTCATACACGTACACACTGGTTCATAGGGCCGGCAAGGCTATGGGACACGCGGATGCGCTTAGCCGTTTGCCGCTTCCGGAGACGGGTCCGGACCCCGCACCCGCACACCAGGTCATGATGATAGAGAGCCTCCCGGAGCCGCCCCTCCACGCAACGGAGGTGGCCAAGGCCACCCAGAAACACAAGACACTGGCACGGGTGCTCGACTGGGTGGTGAGGGGGTGGCCAGAGGGAAACATGGGGGAAGAATTCAAGCCTTACAAGGCGAGGAGGGAGGAATTAGCCGCACACAAGGGCTGCATACTTTGGGGCAGTAGGGTAGTGATTCCACCCCCGCTCCAAAGGCGTGTTCTAGAATCCCTACACGAGACTCATCCCGGCATAGTGCGAATGAAGGCTCTGGCCAGGAGCTACGTCTGGTGGCCGGGAATGGACGGGGAGATCGAGGGCTGGGTCCGCGGGTGCCAGACCTGCCAGGAATCACGGCCCGAGCCGCCCAGCGCCCCCGTCACTAGGTGGGAGTCCACCCGGAAACCATGGTCGAGACTCCATATCGACTTTGTGGGCCCATTCCAGGGGCAAACCTTCATCATAATGGTGGACTCCTACACCAAATGGCTGGAGGTCATCCCCGTAGGGTCCACCTCGTCCACAGCCGCGATCAGAGCTCTGCGCAGGGTCCTATGCACACATGGCATCCCGGACACCATAGTCTCTGATAACGGGGCCGCCTTCACCTCAGCCGACTTCCAGGCGTTCCTGCAAAGATATCTGATCAGGCACATAAGGTCGGCTCCCTTCCATCCGGCCACCAACGGCCAGGCGGAGCGGATGGTCCGCACAACAAAGGAGGCCCTCGGCCGAATTGTACAGGGGGACTGGGACCACAGGCTGGCCGCGTTCCTCTTCGATAATCGGATCACCCCTAACCCGGTCACAGGAGTCAGCCCGGCTGAGCTCCTCATGGGACGCAAACTCATAACCAGGCTGGACCGGCTGCATCCCGACCGAGCTTCAGACACCCGCGGGAGCCCCGAAGTCCGTGACGCCGCCCGGGGCTTCTTCGCGGGCGACCCAGTTTTCGCCCGAAACTATGCAAGGGGCCCCGATTGGGTGGCGGGGCGGGTACTGAGGGTAACCGGGTCCCGCCACTACGACATATCAATGGAGGGGGGCCAGGTACTACGGCGGCACATTGACCAGTTGAGGCGCCGCACCCTTCCGGAGGCCCCCACAGACACGGACGAGGCTATATCCAGCGAGGAGCCTAACGGAGACCGCCTAGAGGACGCGATCCCAACATCCGTGATGCGGGCGCCGGAGGTACCGGAACCGACCGAGCCCGAGGGATCCGCTGAACCGGACGGGCCGCCCCCGTCCACTCCAGGACCCACCAAGGCACCATCCTCGGCGGCCGCGCCGCCGCCACCCGGGACCCCCCCAGACGGTCCACTCGGGAGCGCCGGCCCCCCGCATACTTACAGGACTTTGTACATTAACCAGGGGGGGAGGGGTGTAGTGTATCAAGAAATGTCATGCGACCCGACGGGGGGGGGCAACTGGGCAGTCCCAGGAGCCCCAGCGCCGGGAGCCAGTTCCCCGCCTATCTCCAGCTGTGGCGGGAAGTTCAACGGGGCTGGATTGGCCCGACCAACCCAGTAGGCTGTACCCGGGATTGTACATAAGCGGGACCCGGCCCGCGTGTTCGCTCTCTTGCAACGTGCTCCTAATAAACCATGTTGCCCTACTCTCGTCTCCGCTTCGAGTACGTTACACTGGCCATCATATTTAAAGGGACTATGCTCCTTTGGGGGCTCATAGAATCAGACAGACCCCCTGGGCCAATGTTTTTTTGAAACTTGGAGGGTTTTTTAGGAGAGGCACCAGATGTTATGCTGAAAATTAGGTGCCTCTTTCTCAAATAATATGAAAAGCCCCATGGCGCAGAGTGGTAAAGCTGCAGTACTCCAGTCCTAAGCTCTGCTCACGACTTGAGTTCGATCCCAGCAGAAGCTGGGTTCAGGTAGCCGGCTCAAGGTTGACTCAGCCTTCCATCCTTCCTAGGTCAGTAAAATGAGTACCCAGCTTGCTGGGGGGGGGGGAAGTGTAGATGACTGGGGAAGGCAATGGCAAACCACCCTGCAAAAAAGTCTGCCGTGGAAACGTTGTGAAAGCAACGTCACCCCAGAGTCAGAAACGACTAGTGCTTGCACAGGGGACTACCTTTACCTTTACTTTATGTCAAACAAAGAAACAAATCCTCAGAACCCCGATACCCACAGATTGATTTTCCATTATACCCTAGGGCAGGGGTGGCCTAACTTTGGCTTAGGAGCCACATGTGGCTCTTTCACACATATTGTGTAGCTCTTGAAGTCCCCACCGCCCTATCGTCTGGCTTGGAGAAGGCATTTCTCTCTGTATATCGTTTCTCCAAGCCAAGCCAGCTGAGAATGCATTTAAAGTTGCTTTCTTCCCACCTCTCTCTCCTCTCCATCTACCTGCCTTCCTTCTGACTCTCAAATATCTGATGTTCATGTCTTGTGGCTCTCGAACATCAGGCATTTATTTTATGTGGCTCTTATGTTAAGCAAGTTTGGCCACCCTGGAATGGTCTCCATAGGGTATAATGGAGTTCCCAGTGGACATTTCCTCTCCAACTCTACTTTTTGCTAACCTTGAAGTGGGGGAGGGCCTCAAAACAAGGGGATCCCCTGCCCCCAACTGGGGATTGGAATACAATCCGAGAGAGGTCACTGTAATGGATAACACAACAAAAAATGCAACCTAGTGACCAATTTACTAAGAAGTATATAGAAACCAGTCCAAAAGTCCAAAACATGTACATTCAAGTCCCAAAGTAGTGTGGTGACAAGCCAATCAATTAAGTACTTATTTCTTTCCAGTCTTCCCTACATGGCGCAGAGTGGTAAAGCTGCAGTACTGCAGTCGGAGCCCTCTTCTCATGACCTGAGTTCAATCCCGGCAGAAGCTGGTTCAGGTAGCCGGCTCCAGGTGACTCAGCCTTCCATCCTTCCGAGGTCGGTAAAATGAGTCCCCAGCTTGCTGAGGAGAAAGTGTAGATGACCGGGGAAGGCAATGGCAAACCACCCCGTAAAAAGTCTGCCGTGAAAACGTGAAAGCAACGTCACCCCAGAGTCGATGACTGGTGCTTGCACAGGGGACTACCTTTACCTTTATATTCTTCCTTTATGCATACAGATATGTTCATTGTTTGCAATATAGATATATAATAAACAACTTTTAAACAACAGAATAAATTGTGTTGACCTGGGATTATTTTGTAGAAAAAGAGGTGCTGGCGCTCATTCGCACAACTCATTTGCATCTGCCACACACCCCTGACATCACCGGAAGGTGTACTAAATTGTATCAGCTCAGCATCTACCTGAAAATGCTTCTTGAATTATCATTGTCATAATAAAACCTTACTCCCATCATACTTTTAAAGTTGCTTTCTCCTATGTGGCCACAGTGGCATGACGAAGATTTCCATCTATCTGCTTTATATGTTTTGGTTATTTCCCCAATTTTGTGGAGGGGAAATATTAGAAAGTTTGTCAAATCTTAAAGAGTTCAGCAAAATTCTCACAGGGGGTTTGAACAACGGGGCCCAGAAGCAAGTATTGGCGGGAGTGGGTTAAGAAAGAGAAAGCACAATAAAATGTAGAGGCTCCAGAGCTCCGCTTCTGTGAGCTCCTGCCCAAAATGAGGCCTTGTGTTGGCTTCTATGAATAGTCAGGGCTTCTGGAGAGCCAGTTTGGTGTAGTGGTTAAGCGTGCGGACTCTTATCTGGGAGAACCGGGTTTGATTCCCCACTCCTCCACTTGCACCTGCTGGCATGGCCTTGGGTCCTCCATAGCTCTGGCAGAGATTGTCCTTGAAAGGGCAGCTGCTGTGAGAGCCCTCTCCAGCCCCACCCACCTCACAGGGTGTCTGTTGTGGGGGAGGAAGGTAAAGGAGATTGTGAGCTGCTCTGAGACTCTTCAGAGTGGAGGGCGGGATATAAATCCAATATCATCTTCTTTTTGAGCAGGAACGCACAGGAACACAGTTCCAGCTGACTTGGTATCAGGCGGTGTGGCCTAATATGCAAATGAGTTCCTGCTGGGTTTTTTTCCTCAAAAAAAGCCCAGTGAATAGTTAATAACACTTTTACATTATCTTATCCATCATTATCTAAGCATTCCTCTTAGAATTCCTTTTGTTGTAGGGAGCTAAGGGAGTCCATAGCCAAACATGCATGTTAGAAATTAGGAAGACAGACTTTAAGGAACTCAGAGGCATGATGAGAGTCATTCCACGGCAAAAAATACTGACGGGTGAGTAGCAAGTGAAGGGTGGCCTCTCCTTTAAAAAGTGCTACTTCTTGCAAGCTCAAGCTGAATATTCCAGTAGCAGGGCTTTTTTTTGTAGCAGGAACTCCTTTGCATATTAGGTCACACTCCCCTGATGTAGCCAATCCCACTGGAGCTTACAGTAGGTCCTGTACTAAGAGCCCTGTAAGCTCCTAGAGGATTGGCTACCTCAGGGGGGTGGGGCCTAATATGTAAAGGAGTTCCTGCTACAAAAAAGCCCTGCCAGTAAGACAAATGTGTCGGGAACTTACTACAATGGGGGAAATTAAAACTCCAACAAAGGAAGCCCACTACCCAAATTAAAAAAAATCTAGATTAAAATTATTCCTTCTAGAAAAACATTTTTAGCCAAGGCAAACTTCTGACACTCAAAAGAATCCACAGCTGCTGCAAAGTAAATATAAGAAAAGTAAACTCTCTTGTTTAGGGCATCATGACCTTAGGAGAAAATACAGAGAAAATAGCACAGCTTATAAGGCATTTCTTTCTTTAATAAAATTAAGCATTAGCAGTAATGTATATATTGGATGTAAACTATAATCTCCCCTTAAACTAAAAGTGAACTTTTCTCACTTTTTTCTCTGCAAAGCTTCTCACCATATCATCATAATTTATGGTATTTGCCACATCACTTTCATAAACATCAGATGTCTGAGAGCCGCAAGACATGAATGTCAGATGTTTGTGAGTCGCAATGAAGCGAGGGAGGGAGGGTGGAGAGCAGGAAGGAAAGAAGAAAAGAAGGCAAATAGAAGTAAAAGGAGGGGAGGGAAAAGTGGAAAGAAAGCAACTTTAACTTTAAATGTCTTCTCCGAGCTGCCATCTTGCTTGGCTTGGAAAGAAGGCAAATAGAAGTAAAAGGAGGGGAGGGAAAAATGGAAAGAAAGCAACTTTAACTTTAAATGTCTTCTCCGAGCTGCCATCTTGCTTGGCTTGGAAAGAAGGCAAATAGAAGTAAAAGGAGGGGAGGGAAAAGTGGAAAGAAAGCAACTTTAACTTTAAATGTCTTCTCCGAGCTGCCATCTTGCTTGGCTTGGAAAGAAGGCAAATAGAAGTAAAAGGAGGGGAGGGAAAAGTGGAAAGAAAGCAACTTTAACTTTAAATGTCTTCTCCGAGCTGCCATCTTGCTTGGCTTAGAAGTCATTTAAAGAGACAAATGCTTTCTCCAAGCTGGCCAATGAGGTGGTGGGGCTTCAAGAGCCACACAATTTGTGTGAAAGAGCCACAGGTGGCTCCTGAGCCACAGTTTGGCCACCACTGCCCAAGAGCAAGCTAATTTATGCAGTAACTTACAACTTTAATGCCAGTAGCTCAAGAAGCAGAATTTTTGCTCACAAGACTTGACTGATTAGTGTTGGTGGGCACCCTGGGCAAAATTCCTCCCTACCATCACATTCTAGTTTGAGTTACAGTTTCAGTTGAAATGGCACATGAGCAACACTCCCTCTAAAGAGGAGAGTCAGTTTGGTGTAGTGGTTAAGTATGCGGACTCTTATCTGGGAGAACCGCGTTTGATTCCCCACTCCTCCACTCGCACCTGCTAACATGGCCTTGGGTCAGCCATAGCTATGGTGGAGGTTGTCCTTGAAAGGGCAGCTGCTGGGAGAGCCCTCTCCAGCCCCACCCACCTCACAGGGTGTCTGTTGTGAGGGAGGAAGGTAAAGGAGATTGTGAGCCGCTCTGAGACTCTTCGGAGTGGAGGGTGGGATATAAATCCAATATCATCATCATCTTCTTCTAAAGCTGTGGAGTCTTGTGAGCAAAAACTCTACTTTGTGAGGTACTGACATTAAAGTTGTGAGCTGCTGCATAAATTAGTGTGCTCTGGAGCCATTTTTCCTCAGCTAAGACAAAAATGTGTGAGCTGGAGGCTAAAAAAACTCTGAGCTAGCTCACTCTCACTCAGCTTATTTTATTTATTTATTTATTTATTTAGAATTTATATCCCGCCCTTCCCACAAGTGGCTCAGGGCGGCTTCCAACAATAAATCCGACACAAAAATTAAACAATATTTAAACATGTAAGGAATTAAACATTTAAAAACAGATAAAACCTTAAAAATTAATAAATATTCCAAATATATAAAAAGAAATCTGGCAAGTTGTATTAAATTCTCAAGCTAGGTGTTAGCTAGCCGGAAGAGGGTCGTCTTAGAGGCCCTGCGGAACTGAACAAGGTCCTGCAGGGCCCTCACCTCCTCTGGCAGCTGATTCCACCATGTAGGGGCCATAACAGAGAAGGCCCTTTCTCTGGTGGATTTCAAGCGGGCTTCTTTTGGCCCAGGGATAGTAAGGAGATTTTGTGTTCCCGACCTCAGTACTCTCTGGGGAACATGTGGGGAAAGACGGTCCTTCAGGTAGACAGGTCCCAAGCCATATAGGGCTTTAAAGGTGATAACCAGCACCTTGTACCGGACTCGGTATATCACTGGGAGCCAGTGCAGGGTCCAGAGGCCCGGCTGAATGTGTCCCCACTTTGGGAGACCCAGTAACAGCCGGGCCGCGGCATTCTGCACCAGCTGCAATTTCCGAGTTCGGGACAAGGGCAGCCCCATGTAGAGGGCATTACAGTAGTCCAACCTCGAGGTGACCGTAGCATGGATCACTGTTGCTAGGTCGTTGCGCTCCAGGAAGGGGGCCAACTGCCTTGCCCGCCTAAGGTGAAAAAACGCGGACTTGGCAGCGGCTGCTATCTGAGCCTCCATCTTTAAGGAAGCCTCCATCTTTAAGGAAGCTTAGAGGGAACACTGCACATGAGCCCACCACTTTCACAGAAAGTAGAATAAAAATGGCCACAACTTTATGGGTTACAGCTGAGGAAGCCTCAGCACAGCATGGGGTGGGGATCCCACACATCAATTGACCTGCCTGCCAGTAGCTGATCAGCTGGTAACCTTGGGATGGGAGGTTTGGGATTCCCACTAGGGCAGGGGTGGCCAACGGTAGCTCTCTGGATTTTTTTGCCTACAACTCCCATCAGCCCCAGCCATTGGCCATGCTGGTTGGGGCTGATGGGAGTTGTAAGCAAAAAGAAATCTGGAGAGCTAGCATTGGCCACCCCTGCCCTAGGGTGAAAGCCCAGAGGTGGTCTCCCCTGCCACCTGGGCATGAGGGTAATCCCCGGGACATGCCCCCCTGGGCTGGACATATCAGTTACCCCTCACACCCAGATCCCTTAAGGCAGGGGTGTCAAACATGGCCCCCGGAGGGCTCCTATCAAGCCCCCGAGCAACTGGCTGTCATCTGCTTCCTTCTCCCTATATCCTGGATCCCGTAGGAGAAATAGAGTGCTGTAGCAATCAGATAGCTGATGCCTCTTCTCTTCCCTGTTGATGTAAGCTGTTGAGAGCCCTGTTGAGAGCCAGTTTGGTGTAGTGGTTAAGTTTGCATACTCTTATCTGGGAGAACCGGGTTTGATGTTTGAGAGAAGGG
The DNA here is from genome assembly GCF_032191835.1 of Heteronotia binoei. Taxonomy (NCBI): domain Eukaryota; kingdom Metazoa; phylum Chordata; class Lepidosauria; order Squamata; family Gekkonidae; genus Heteronotia; species Heteronotia binoei. Next base: position 27,809,567 of record NC_083227.1, read on the forward strand.
AGGGAGAGGTGGAAAGAAAACAACTTTAAATGAATCCTGAGGAGGGTGGGGCTTTGGGAGGAATGAATCTTAGCAGGATAGATTGGCATGGAATCCATCTTCCATAGCTACTATGCTCTCCAGGGGAACTGATTTCTGTGGCATAGAAATCAATTGCAATTCCAGGAGAACTCTAAGTTCTACCTAGAGGTTGGCGATCCTAAAAAGAGAACCATGCACACTACCTTCAGTTCCCTGGAGGAAGGTCAGGATAAAAATGTGACAGAGATAAATAAAAGGAAAATGATATTATCACAACCAGAATATGGTTATAGGGGTTAGAATGTTGAGCTAGGATCTGAGAGACCCAGGTTCAAATCCCAATGCTGTCAGGTAAGCTTGTTGGGTGACCTTAGGGCCAGTCGTACACTCTCAGTCTAACCTGCCTCTCATGGTCGTTGTGAGAATAAAATGAAAAAGGCTTTGTAAGCAAAAGATCCCAGACTGAGTCTGTGGCCTCTCCAATGATCCTGTAGTAGATGCTGGGAAAAGGCCTCTGTCAGCCAAAGAAGTCTTTCTATGAAGAACCATGGCCAATCAGAACAGACATTGCAGAGTCTGAGGGACAAGGGTGCTTGATATGTGTAAACTGGGTTCCCATTTTGCCCAGTGGGCCATGCTGAAACAGCACCAGAGGCAGTCATTTAACTGAAACAAATTACAGTTTATTGAAGAACAACACACAGTTCAGGCAATATGAGCCATTAACAGATTAGAACCAAGGAGTGTAAAAAATCGCAACGCCTCTTACTAGAAAAATAGCAGCACACACAGTGAATATAATGCAGCCTGTATGGTTCAGAGCAGATACAGTGGCAAGAAAAAGACAAAACACACTGTAAATTAATTCAAAAGGCCCAGTAGCAAATGGCTACCTAAAACCATTCCTCCCTACCAACCCAACCTGTTTAGTTAAAAGCAAGGCGCTCCAAAATACTCTGTAGCTGAGGCCTAGTTGAAGATTCCACTCTAGCAGCTCAAAATAAAACCCTTCAAAGTTCTCAGCTATTTGGGGAAGTTTACACAAAGGAATGATTTTTGCCCTGAAAGTATTAAATCACACTCAAGTTATCCGTATTTCAGCCTGCTTTTAAGCATACCTTGGCTTGGTCAGTCAATCTGGCCACATGAATACACGCCACAGTGACCTAGCAGTTAGACTACTGTATTACACTCTACTTGGGTTCGCCCTTGAAGTCAGATGACTCTCAGGAGCGAGGCATGATATGCATATTGCACTTATTCTGTGGTCACTCCATGGTTTTCAGGTTCAATTTGAGGTGCTAGTTATTGCCAACTATCTCATTCACATCACTACAGGGCTTCCTCTCTTGATACACACTGCGGAGACAGCTTCACTCACTGCAGCAAGGCAAAATGGATGAGGTCAGGGGTGGAATTCTAGCAGGAGCTCCTTTGCATATTAGGCCGCACACCCCTGATGTAGCCAATCCTCCAAGAGCTTACCAAAAAGAGCCTTGTAAGCTCCAGGATTGGCTACCTCAGGGGTGTGTGGCGTAATATGCAAAGGCGCTCCTGCTAGAATTCCACCTCTGGATGAGGTCAAGAACTACCCATCGAAGGAGTCTCTCTTGGGGATCCCATATGGCAGTTCTTTTCTGTCGATTACAATGGAATAGACTGAATGAAACTTATTCAAGCCTTGACGGAACTGGATTCGCAACATGGTGTGAGGGTTCTTGTAAACATGACTGGAGTTAAGTCCATATATATATTTATTGTATGACTACAAGTTGGTCCCTTAGAATAGGATGCAGAGGAACACTCACAGTGGATTATATGTAAGGCCTATGCCATGTTTGGTGTTAAGTGGTTAAATGCATGAACTCTAATCTGGGAGAACTGGGTTTGATTCCCCACTCCTCTACATGCAGCTGCTGGTGTGACTTGGGCAAGCTGCACTTCTCACACAGCTGTTCTCTCAAGAGCAGCTCTCTCAGCCTGACCTCACAGGGTGTTTGCTGTGGGGAGAGGAAGGAGATCGTAAGCCATTCTGAGACTCTGAGTGAGGGGTGAGGTATGGACAGATTTCTCCGTGAATCTATCTAATCCCCTTTTGAAGGTGATTATTCCTGTGGACGTCACTACATCCTCTGGCAGCAAATTCCACATTTTAATCATTCTCTTTGTAAAATAGTATTTCTTTTTGTCCATCTCGAATCTGCTGCCCATCGGCTTCACTGGATGCTCTCGAGTTCTAGGCTTTTGGGAGAAGGAGAAAAGGTTCTCTTTAGTTGTGAATTTCCTGCATTGTGGGACTAGATGACCCTGGAGGTCCCTTCCAACTCTGTGATTCTGTGAGTTAAGACTTGCTGAATATTTATACATGTGGAAGAGCCATAATTGTGCTTTTGTTTTGCTCCGAACAACCTGGAGTAATGATGTGATATGACAAAGGGGCAGGAAGGTGGGGAAAATTATTTTCCCTGCCAACAGACTCTCTGTCCTGAGATGTCAAAAGCACTTCTGTTGGGGTTTGGCTAACTCACCAGGAGGCATTTGTGTGAATAAAGCTTTTATTTGTGTTCATTTTGAGTGCTGACCAGATAGTCCTCTCCTGATCTCACTGCTTGAAAAAAAGTTCTACTGCCTTCTGCAGCCTGGATCTAATCACCCGCCACACTCGCCTTGTGTGAGGCTTGGAGCATCTTATGCCTAACAGTGCAACCATGGAAAGCAGGGCTTTTTTGCAGCAGGAACTCCTTTGCATATTAGGCCACACACCCCTGATGTAGCCAATCCTCCAAGAGCTTACAAGGCTCTTCTTACAGGGCCTACTGTGAGCTCCAGGAGGATTGGCTACATCAGGGGTGTGTGGCCTAATATGCAAAGGAGTTCCTGCTACAAAAAAAGTCCTGAAAGTATTAATCACACTCAAGTTATCCATATTTCGGCCTGTTTTTAGGCACACCTTGACTTGGTCAGTCAATCTGGCCGCATGAATACATGAATAAAGTGACATAACAGTTAGACTACTGCATTACACTCTACTTGGGTTCACCCTTGAAGTCAGATGACTCTCAGGAGTGAGGCATGATATGTATATTGCACCTATTCTGTGGTCACCCCATGGTTTTTAGGTTCAATTTGAGGTGATAATTATTACCAACACTTTCATTCACACCACTACAGGGATTCCTCTGTTGATACACACTGCAGAGACAGCTTCACTCACTGCATCAAGGCAAAATGGATGAGGTCAGGGGTGGAATTCTAGCAGGAGCTCATTTGCATATTAGGCCACACACCCCTGATGTAGCCAATCCTCCAAATGCTTACCAAAAAGAGCCTTGTAAGCTCTTGGAGGATTGGCTACATCAGGGGTGTGTGGCCTAATATGCAAAGGCACTCCTGCTAGAATTTCACCCCTGGATGAGGTCAAGAACTACCCACCGAAGGAGTCTCTCTTGGGGCTCCCATATGGCAGGAGTTCTTTTCTTTTTTCAGGAAGGCTCTGACAATTATATCCTTCCGGAAAATGCATTAAATGAAATAGTTTAAGAGGGCGTTTCATAAAAACAATAGGGTTCTGTTTTTAATCTCTGAAAATTTTTAACTTATTTATCTTCGTTTATAGTCCAGCTTTTTCACTCAGCTTTTTCACTCAGGTGGATTACAACAGAGCTATTCGGTAAATCAGTAAGACTGTTACAAAATAAAGGAACATTTGGAAGATAAAAATATTTAAATTGAATCATAAGGATACCTAGCCAAACAAATCTCTATTTTTGATCAGCGGGGGAACTCACAAAATATAACACCATCTAAGCCTAAATCCAACAATTCCTAGTTGGGCTGGAATTGAAGAACAGGAAGAAAAAACACATTATCTCTGATAGGGGACACGTGCATTACATCACAACTCACAGCTGCAGTGTATGTTTTCTTCTCTTTTATTGCATTGCTTTCTAACTTTTTAATCCAATTCATTTTGAGGCAGTGTCTAGCCACACACTAGGCATTTATTTGTTTTTCTCCCCTGTGAGTTCGCTGATGTGAAGCAAGGTTTCCACTCTGACTGAAGCTTTTCCCACACTGGAGGCATTTATACGGTTTCTCCCCTGTGTGAATTCTTTGATGGGAAGTAAGATTTCCACTCTTACTGAAACTTTTCTCACATTCCACACATTTATATGGTTTCTCCCCTGTGTGAATTCTTTGATGGCAAGTAAGGCATCCACTGTTACTAAAACCTTTCCCACACTCTAGGCATTTATATGGTTTTTCCCCTGTGTGAATTCTTTGATGGTAAAGAAGGGTTCCACTTTGACTGAAGCATTTCCCACACTCTGGGCATTTATATGGTTTCTCTCCTGTGTGAATTCTTTGATGGGAAGTAAGCGTTCCACTGTTACTGAAGGTATTTCTACACACGAGGCATTTATATGGTTTATCCCCAATGTGAATTCTTTGATGGGAAGTGAGGCATCTGCTGTTACTGAAAGTTTTTCCACACTCCAGGCATTTATATGGTTTCTCTCTTGTATGAATTCTTTGATGAGAAGTAAAGTTTCCACTATTACTGAAGGTTTTTCCACATTCCGGGCATTTATATGGTTTTTCCCCTGTATGGATTCTTTGATGGGAAATAAGGCTTCCACTCTGTCCAAAACTTTTCCCACACTCAAGGCATTTATATTTTTTCTCCCCTGTGTGAGTTCTTTGATGGGAAATTAGGCTGTCTCTCCTTCCAAAGACTTTTCCACACTCAAGGCATTTATATGGTTTCTTCCCACTGTGAATTTGTTGATGGGAAGTAAGGTAGCCACTGTTACTGAAGCTTTTCTCACAAGTTAGGCATTTATATGGTTTCTCCCCTGTATGAATTCTGTAATGGGAAGTAAGGTGTGTAATCTGACTGAAGGCTTTTCCACACTCCATGCATTTATATGGTTTCTCCCCTGTGTGAATTCTTTGATGGGAAGTAAGGCTTCCACTCTGGCCAAACCTTTTTCCACACTCCAAGCATTGATACTTTTTCTCCCCTGTATGAATTCTTTGGTGGGAAGTAAGGTGTCTGCTATTACTGAATTTTTTCCCACACTCCAGGCATTTATAGGGTTTTTCTCCCGTGTGAGTTCTTTGATGTGAAGTAAGGCTTCCACTGTGACTAAAACTTTTTCCACACTCCAGGCATTTATAGGGTTTTTCCTTTGTGTGGGTTCTTTGATGTAAAGTAAGATTTCCACTCTGACTGAAGGCTTTTCCACAGTCCATGCATTTATATGGTTTCTCCCCTGTGTGAATTCTTTGATGGGAAATAAGGTGTGCATTTTGACTGAAGGTTTTGCCACATTCTGGGCATTTATATTTTTTCTCCCCTGTGTGAATTCTTTGATGGGAAGCAAGGTTTCCACTCTGGCTGAAGCTTTTCCCACACTCCAAGCATTTATAAGGTTTCTCACCTGTGTGAATCCTTTGATGTGAATTAAGGTGCCAACTCAGACTGAAGTTTTTCCCACACTCCTGACATTTGTATTTTTTCTCCCCTGTGTGATGGGAAGTAAGGTTTCTACTCTGAGGGAAGTTTTTTCCATACTTCAGGTATGTAAATATTTTCTTTCTGTTATGGGCATTCCAATGCATAATAATGTCCGATTTTTCAAAAATTCTTTCTCCACTTGCAATTTCCTCATTTCTATTATATATTGTTTGTAGTACTGGAATTTCACAACTGTCATCATCCTTTAGAGGACTGAAATTATTTCTCGCTTTAAGCAGCTGTTTTCCATCCTCCCTCCTCAATGAATTGCAATATTCAGCATTCTTTTTAACATCTGAATATGTATCTTCTTCCTCCATCACCTTCCTTTCATCCATTGTCTTGCACACACCTTCTGCTGAAACAAAGAGGAACCTGGTAATACTCAGAAATAAGGGATTCTGAAATCAGAGGATTCAGTCTTGTTGCCTAGACCAGGGGTCCCCAACCCCCAGTCCGCAAACCGGTACCGGACCACGGGCTTCAGGGAGGCTGTCACTGCCCCCCCCCGCTGCCCCCCTCCCTTCCCGTCCTTTCTGCTCTGCCTCCCCCCGCCCCCGGCATGATCAGAGTGTGCCGCATTTCTGCCCCATCAGCTGTGATGCGGCATGCATCTTATCCTTCTTCAAAGAACGCGCTGGAGGATGCTTGGCTCCCCCTCCCTTCCGGTTCTAGGAAGGAGGGGGAAGAAGCATCCTCCAGCACATTCCTTGAAGAAAGATAAGATGCATGCTGTGTCACAGCCAGTGGGGCTGAGACGCAGAGCGCTGTGATTGTGGGGGGCAGCGCCGAGGCACACTCTGGCAGGGAGTGGTGCCAAGGCACGCTCTGATTGGGGGGGCGACAGAGGGGAGAGCTGCGTTGCCGGTCCCTGGTGCCATAAAGGTTGGGGACCATTGGTCTAGACACACTAACAGACTTGTGGAGAACCTGATCCTGTGGCATAAGAGATCATATTGATTGATCAGTAGTTAACATCAGTGACAGGGGAATAGTTTTTTTTCCCCCCCTGTAACTGTTATTAGCAGAGAGATTCTTCTCTAATGTAGGGGAAAGGTAGAACAGAAAGCCAGGAGTTTCTACCCAGGGATAGGTGATTTGGGAAGTTTAACATAGCCCACATTCTATTTTGTCTTTCTGTTAAGATCAGGCTTGAGCTTAGCACCTTTCATTTTAGAAATTAAGCAAGAATGACCATCTTGAGGAAAGCGAGAATGGGGGAAAGGCAGGGCTTTTTTTGAGCAGGAACGCACAGGAACACAGTTCTGGCTGGCTTGGCATCAGGGGGGTGTGGTCTAATATGCAAATAAACTGCTGGGCTTTTTCTACCAAAAAAGCCCTGTGTGAAACAATGGTGATGTCAGGGGGTGTGGCCTAATATGCAAAATGAATTCCTGCTGGGCTTTTTCTACATTAAATCTACATTACATTAAATCTACCATTCTGACCTGTCATGTACTGAAAAGATGCCTCGTAGAAACCTCCTGTTTCTGGGACCCCACAGAATACACACATTTCCTTTTAGGCAGACAGGGTTCAGTAAGTCCATGCTTGTGGCCCCCTTTTTGTTCAACCTACATATGAATGATTTCTGCTGACCAACACTTGTCTGAGAGCAAGTCCAGTGTAAAGCAGGACTGGAATATTACAATTGGCCAAATGGAGTGGATCACAAAGCTCATTAAACCAAGTTGAGAGATCATTCATATCTGATGCTCTCAGAGATATTGTCACACAGTAGGGGACCAGGGAAGGCCTCTACTTGCTGCCACCACTCTGGTATGGGGTCAGTCTGGGAGGGCCCAGATCATCCTCCCACCCCCTGTGTCTTCCTTCTTAACAGAACATCTTCTATCAATGACCAGAGAGACGTGAGGACTCAGGCAGTATAACAACTGAATTTAGGTTGTCACACATAATCAAGTGATGGTGGTGGTACCATGGGGAGAGAGAACAGCTGGGGAACAGAGAATGGGGATCCTGGCTGGACAGAGATTCAGGACGGCCAAACAGCCTTCCCACTCCCATTTGGGTTAAAATGCAGCTGGCAGGACCATTTCCCCACAAAGACACAACTAACATTTGAGGCAGAATTTCATGTCAGACTAATCTGAACAACTAAAACTTGACCAGGGAAACCCACAGACCCTTGAAAAGAACCCAGAGCTCACAGACACCATGAGCTGCATGACAGACCTACCTGCCAATCCTTCCTCTTTATCACAGCCATGGACAAGTAGCTTTTCCTCTTCCTCTAGCCAGGATATGAGGTCAGGTTTGGCAATCACAGGTCCTTTTCCAGAGCAAAACAAAAGCACAATTATGGCTCTGCCACATAGATAAATATTCAGGTCTTGACTCATAGAATCACAGAGTTGGAAGGGACCTCCAGGGTCATCTAGTCTCACAATGCAGGAGATTCGCAACTGAAGAGAACTTTTTCTCCTTCTCCCAAAAGACTAGAACTCGAGAGCATCCAATGAAATTGATGGGCAGCAGATTTGAGATGGACAACAGGAAATACTACTTTACACAGAGAGTGATTAAAATGTGGAATTTGCTGCCAGAGGATGTAGTGATGGCCACAGGAATAATCACCTTCATAAGGGGACTAGATAGATTCATGAAGGAAAAATCTGTCCATAGCTACTAGTCATGGTACTAATCCTCTGAAGCCCAGAGCGAGGAACAGGGGCGGAATTATTTGCATATTAGGCCACACCCCCTTGATGTAGCCAATCCTCCAAGGGCTTACAAAAAAGATGGAGGGTTGGCCACATCGCAGGTGTGACCTAATATACAAATCAGCTCCTGCTAGAAGAAGAAGAATTGCAAATTTATACCCCGCCCTTCTCTTCTCCCTGAATCAGAGACTCAGAGTGGCTTACAGTCTCCTATGTCTTCTCCCCCCACAACAGACACCCTGTGAGGTGGGTGGGGCTGAGAGGGCTCTCACAGAAGCTGCCCTTTCAAGGACAAGTCCTGCGATAGCTATGGCTGACCCAAGACCATGCCAGCAGGTGCAAGTGGAGGAGTGGGGAATCAAACCCGGTTCTTCCAGATAAGACTCCGCACGCTTAACCACTACACCAAACTGGCTCTCCACCCCTGGCGAGGAGGCAACATCAGGGAAATGTGTAAGCCTCTATGCCCTGTTGTTGGCCCTCCACAGGAACTGGCTGAGCACTATGTGAGACAAGAGGCTGGGTTAGATGGACTATTGGTTTGATCCAGCAGGGCTCTTATGCTTTTAGGAGAAAAATACCTGCTTAGGCCATTTCACCCTCTCCAAAAGAAGCATCACTTGACACCAAGCTCTTCTGATGCCTGCTCATGTGTCCCAGGTCCAGGAACAGGACTGCTAGGCAAGGGCTCCCATCTCCCCAGCAAGGACAACCACAAACCCTTGCCACATCTGTGTACAGGGTGGCAGATCATAGTCAATTTGCCTGACCACAATTGTCCTCAACAGTTACTTCCTTTCAGTGAACTGTAAAATATCCATGGTCACTCCTCAGAATGGGGGGGGGGGGGCACAGAGAAAAGGATCCTTACCCAGAGAGGCCACATTCCCAAAATTCTCCAGCATGACTTCCTTGTAGAGAGCTCTTTGGCTTGGATCCAGGAGCACCCATTCTCCCTGGGTGAAATACAAAGCCACCTCTTCAAAGGATACCTTCCCCTAGAAGAAGAAGAAATCATTTCTTTGTACTGCCAGCAGAAGGGGTCATTTTGTAGAAAAAGCTTTCCAGGAACTAATTAGCATAACTTATTTGCATTTGTTGCACCCTCGGACATCACCGGAAGTGTGTCAGAAGGCAACGTCCACCGCTCAGTCTCTACCCCAAAATCTCCAAGTATTTCCCAACTCAGAGCTGGCAAAAGCACAAAGAAAACAGTAAAGGTATTAAATGATTTCAATATCACAAACATTTATTAGAGGGCATGCATGGCCTGTCAAGTTACTTTTGGGGGAAAGAGAGATGGGGGGAGAGATGACAGGGAGAGATAGAGAAAGGAAGGGGAGGTGAGAGAAAGGAGGGGAGAGAGGCTTCTCAGTCTGCACTCCACACACAGGGAAATTATCTGGCTGCTAAGTTTGCAACAGCTCTTGAAACCAACCCTTTTCTGGACAGTTTTTTTTAGTAGTGACTGGGACTTGCCACTTCCTTCTGGCTTACACAATTTTTCTGTCATGGTTAATTTTATTTTGCACTAATTTGATTGGTCTAGTAAAAGGTCTTACATTGATTTTATTCTTGTTTCTGTAATTTTATTTTTCCAGCAACAAGACTGGGCTTTTTTAGTCTGCCTTTTTCTCATACTGATCATCACAGGGATTTTTCCCCCCATGCTCCTTTTATTGTTTCTGCTTTACCATTTGACATTGCATCAACAGCTATCTTGTATGCTCTGGGTACCCCATGCTGAAGGGCACTATATGCCTTTCCCATCCTATCTCTTGGAGAAAAAGGCAGCCTATTTCCTCAATAAAGGGGGGGAAAGCCCCCCCATTCTCTCTCCTGGGGAAATGAACCTGATTTGTGAGGAACTCTCCAGGAAAGTCCTGGAGACTGCCTCCTATGGTGCAGGGGAAAGAGACCTATCTCTTGGAGAGAAAGAGCAGCCTACTTCCTCCAAAAAGTGTGTGAGGGGAAAGCCCTCAGTCTTCTCCCCTGGGGAACTGACCTGATTTGTGGGGAAATCTCCAGGAAAGACCCAAAGATTGGCTCCTTTGCTGAGAGAGAGAGAGAGAGGGGGGTGGGAAATATAGAATCCCCCACCCCCTCCAACAGAAGACTCCCACTCACCCAGTAGCCCAGGATGGCAGGGCAGGCCTTGGGGAACTCTCCTGGGCCCCCCCACTAGAAAGGTGAAAGACCTCCCCCTGAGATGTCTGCTCGCTTGGCAAGGTGCAGGCTGAAGATGCCCCCCCAATGCTGCCTCTGCCAATGCCCGCTTGACAAAGCAGGCCCCAGCCTTGTCCTGCTGTGGCGGCCAAATGCACTTGCCTTCAGCACAGAAGCACTCCTCCCCCAAGGGCAAGTGCAACAGGCCGGGCCTGGCCTGCAATGAAGGCTGCAGATCACACCCCCACTGCCCTTCCCTGGAGGACAACTGCACCCAACCAAGCAAGGCAAACCAGGCCGGGCCTGCAACAGAGGCCAGAGATCATCCCCCACCCCCCGCCCTTCCCTGGAGGGCAAGTGCGCCTAGCCAAGCAAGGCAAGGAAGGCCAGGCCTGCAATGGAGGCCAGAGATCAACCCACCCCCTGCCGCTGTCCTTCCCTCAAGGGCAAGTGAGATCTCTGGCATCTCATGACCCTATTTCCACCCCAATTCTTCCTCTTGGCCATTGTTCATGTCCCCTGCTGCATCTTCTTCCTCCTTCTCCCCTACCCCATATATCTCTCTCTCAGCCTCCACCCCTTCCCCTTGTTCTATCTGCCCCTTCCTCGTGTCCCTGATTTCCCCTCAGCTCCTCCCTTCCTTTTCCCCTCCTGCATCTGGCTCCTTCCTCTCCCCATCTAAAATCTCCCTTTCCCCACCTACCTTCTCCCCTTGCCCCAGATCTCCCTCTCATCCCCCCACCACTATCCCCCTCTTGCATCTGCTCTTTCCTCCTCCCACCCCAAATGGCCCCTCAACCCCCACTCCTTTCCCCTCCTGCATCTGCAGCCTCCTTCCCCATCCAGAATCTCCTTCAGCCCCCCACTCCTCCCCCCTCTGAGTCTGCTCCCCCACTCCTAATCTCCTCTCAGCCCCACTCCAACCTCTGTCTTCCTCCCCATCAGAAATTTCCCAGTACCCAGCTCCTCCCTCCTGGGTCCGCTCTCCCACCTCAAATCTCCCCCTTAGCTCCTGAGAAGTTAGTGTTAGTCTGCAAAACAGCAGAGTCTGGCAGCAGCACATTTTAAGACTAACAGTTTTTGTTGTAGCATAAGCTTTCAAGAAACAGAATGTTTAAGGGGGTTTCTGATTCTTGTCGGAAATGTAAATGTAAGGAGGGAACTTTCTATCATATGTGGTGGTCCTGTAGGAAAGCCAAGAAGTATTGGTGTATGGTATATGAAATAATTCAGAAAATTAGCAGAGAACTGCTTTTATTAAATGTAATGCCAGATATAAAGGACAACAATGTAAAACATATATATGCATACACTTAGCAACTGCTGCAAGAATCCAATATGCTAAATCTTGGAAGAAAACAGAAATATCAACAGAAACAGAAGTGATTGTGAAAATCTTTGAAACGGATGTACTGTCAGACTTACTGAGAGAAGACAGCAAAAAACTTTTTTTGAAAGAAATATGGTTACCTTTTTATTTATGGGTGGAAAACTATAAGAAATTCGCTATGAAGTAGAGAACTGAGTATAAAATTGTTGTAGGTAGATCACAGGGTTTATTAAATGTGAGATGGAGAACTGTTATTGGATAATAATAGTAACAGGAGAAATGATATTTTGGATTTAATTGTTTTTTGTTTTGTGCTTTCCCCCCTCCATACCCCTTTTTCCTTTATCCTATTTGTCCTTGTATAATACTAATAAAATTGTTAACACTGAAAACTGGTAAAACCGAGAAACACACCTCTCTTCATCAGACGCAGAGCGCTGTGTTTCTCAAAAGCTTATGCCACAAGACAATTTGTCAGTCATAAAGATGCCACTGGACCCCTTAGCTTCCCGCTCCTTTCCCCCTTCTTGCATTTGTTCCATCCTTCTCCCCCACAACACACACACATACCCCGCTGCTTCTCCTTCCTAAACACGTCTCTATTGGAACCTGAAACCGTTTGAGTCAGCCTCCAAAGGTGCCAGGTTCAGATTCCACACTCATACGTTTGCAGGGACTTCTGCACAAAGAGGACATGTGGCTCTCTCTAATGCAGGAGGGAGAGAGATCTTGCTTTGTATCTTGCATTGCAGCCCTCCATCCCAATCTTCCCTCCCAGCCCCTTCGAGCTTACCAGATCCGTCCAAGCCATTTGGGCAGAAATCCGAAGCGCTCAGAATCATATTGTGCACTGGGGAGAGGGAGAGAAACAGGAAATATAGCTTTTCCACATGATTCCGCCCCCCCCCCCCCCCGCGCCTCTCTAGGACTGCAACTTTCTCTCTTTAACCCTTAGGGCTGCCCTCCTGCCCCCATCACGGGCAGGGGATGGGGGTGTGTGGTTAGGGTTGCCAGATCTTGGTTGGGAAATTCCTGGAGATTTGGAGATGGTGTCTGGGTAGGGCAGGGACCTCAGTGGGATACAACGCCATAGAGTCCACCCTCCAAAGCATCTATTTCTCCAGAGGAATGTTTCTCTGTAGTTTGGAGATGTGCATGTGCTGTAATTCTGGGAGATCCTCAGGTCCCAGCATAATAGCTAAGTGCAGGGACGCTTATCTGGGAGAACCGGGGTTGATTCTCCACTCCTCCACTTGCACCTACTGGAATGGCCTTGGGTCAGCCAACGCGTTGTAGGACCTTTTGTTTTACCTAGACTTGCACATCCTTTTGTTTTACCTAGCCTCACAGCAGCAGTAATTAACAGGCAACTTTTATTATCTTTTATTGCTATCCAGACCAAATGGTCTTCCAATTTATTACACTATTTTGCCATGTGATCCTAACCTTTGTATCAGTTTACACTCTTAACCCCCCAACTACATGTATTTCAGCCCTATCCCCTTGTCTGAAGAAGTATGCATGCTTACATTCCAAATAAAACTTGGTTGGTCTTCAAGGCGCAACTTGGCCTACTTTGTTTCTCTCTTTAAATCACTTTTACAAGCCAAGCTGCTAGCCAGTGGCTTGGAGAATGCACTTAAAGTTAGCTTTCTTTCCACCTCTCCCTCCCCATGTTTTCCTGCCTGCCTGCCTGCCTGCCTGCCTTATGGCTCTCGAACATCTGACATTCATGTCTTGTGGCTCTCAAACACCTGATGTTTATTCTGTGTGGATCTTAAGCAATTTTGGCCAGTTCTAGCAACTCTGTATGCTTTTCAAGGCAAGGAACAGAGGTGGTTTGCCATTCTCTGCCTATGTGTACTATCATCGGACTTCTTTGATGGACTCCTATCCAAGTACTACTACTACTACTATGTTATCAACATATGAACATATGAAGCTGCCTTCTACTGAATCAGACCCCCGGTCCATCAAAGTCAGTCTTGTCTACTCAGACTGGCAGCGGATCTCCAGGGTCTCAAGCTGAGGTTTTTCACGCCTATTTGCCTGGACCCTTTTGAGTTGGAGATGCTGAGGATTGAACCTGGGACCTTCTGCTTACCAAAGCAGAAGCTCTACCACTGAGCCACCGTCCTTCCCCAGTATAGTACGGCACTGCGTGTAGTATGGCCTGGAAATCCTAAGATCGTCTGGCAGCCAGCTCTTTTAGCATTATGCACCACTAGGCAGTGAGCTAGACTTGTGCTTTTTTAAAGCAAGAGACATTTCAGAAGTGGCTTGACATTGCCTGCCTCCGTGCTACAACCCTGGAATTCCTTCCAAATATTAGCCAGTGTCAACTCGGCTTAGCTTCCGAGATCTGGCTAGCCTGGGCTCTCCAGGTCAGGGCATCCAAGTACTGGTTAAGGCTGACCCCACTTAGCTTCTGAGACCTGACCGGACTTCTCCTATACTCTGGCACAATCATTCCAGTCCAGCAGTGGAATTCTAGCAGGAGCTCCTTTGCATATTAGGCCACACACCCCTGTTGTAGCCAATCCTCCAAGAGCTTACAAAAAAGAGCCTTGTAAGCTCTTGGGGGATTGGCTACATCAGGGGTGTGTGGCCTAATATGCAAAGGAGCTCCTGCTAGAATTCCACCCCTGTTCTAGTCAGAGTTGGTTGCTGAGCACCCCCTCCCCCATTTTGGATGTAAACAATGGCAGTTGACCAAGAGAACTGTTTTGTCTCAAAATTGTAAACCTTTATTAGACCATGGAGTGAGCAGTGAACTTTGTGGTCAAATGGGCACAGAAAAGGGAAGTACACAATATTTCTAGACCTTTGGAAAGACTTGGAAATACACTTACAACTTTGTAAGCCAATATATTGACTGACGCAACTTTTCTGTTGTCACAAAGTTAAAGGAGAATGGCAAGAAGACTATGATGATCATTTTTAACACCTTCAAGGTTACCTGAAGTAACAGGTCCTTATTATCCAACACATCAGACAAACAAGAAGGAATTAGGAACTCTTTACATGCCGTTTGAAAAGTAACATTGGTTTGATATTGGATACACTACTATGGGCTAACAAAGGAATGTATTGACAGAGGAATCCTAAGTGCAGCTATATCGGGATGGCCAAATTTGCTTAACATAAGAGCTACATAGAAGAAATGTCATGTTTGAGAGCCACAAGACATGAATGTCAGATGTTTGAGAGCTGTAAGACAAGGAAGGAAGGAAGGAAAATAGATGGGGAAGGGAGAGAGGGAGGTGGAAAGAAAGGAAATTTAACTTTAAATGCATTATCCAAGCTGTCAGCTGGCTTGGTTTGGAGAAGTGATTTAAAGGGAGACATGCCTTCTCCAAGCCAGCTGACAGGGTGGTGGGGGCTTCAAGAGCCACATGTGGAAGAGCCGCATGTGGCTCCAGAGCCTCAGTTTGGCCACCCCTGAGTTTAAGCCTGCTGACTTCCACTGATTTAGCAGAATGTTCCTCTGCTCGGGATTGCATTGCTGGACTATCAACTTGCACATGTATTTTAGCATCTAACGAGCTTTATCACTGCACAGGATGAAAATGGCAAGAGTTAAATATGCTAAACACCTGGAGGTCCAAAGAAGCATCCAGCGCAGAAGACCAGGAGAAAGAAATGGGCAGCACTTTAGCTCAGATGGCTTATTCCACGAGAACCAAGAAAGCAAACAAAGTCACCATCTCTTTAATGAGAACTGGTAACCTTTGATTCCTTACTGAAATACACGGAGATCACGTATACTTTTTAGATTAACAACTGATAGCAGACACCGTTGTTTTTATAACAAAAATGCCCCACCCCTGCAGTGACTCACAAAAGCTCACCCCCCTGCCTCAAATTTGGTTAGTCTTTGAGGTGCTCGTGGGCCAGAACTAATGAGTTGAAATTAAATCAAAACAGTTTCCGGCTCAACATTAGGAAGAACTTCCTGACCGTTAGAGCGGTTCCTCAGTGGAACAGGTTTCCTCTCTTTCCTTGGAGGTTTTTAAACAGAGGCTAGATGACCATCTGACAGCAGTGAAGATCCTGTGAATTTAGGGGGAGGTGTGTGTGTGTTTCCTGCATTGTGCAAGGGGTTGGATTAGATGACCCTGGAGGTCCCTTCCAACTGTATGATTCTATTATTCTTGCTCTGTTCTATTGCTAGACAGACAAACACGACTACCCATCTAGATCCCCCCTTCTCTGGGAGTCTCATCCTTCATAAGCTATGCTGACGCCTTTTACAATTCAGTCTGTTTCCTTTTCTCTCTTACCACTCCTTACTTCCATCTGATTTAGAACCATGCCACGTAATAGTAACCTCTGTTTTGCTTTAAAAATGGGGGAAAGGATTTCAAAGGACGGAAGCATCAAGTAGTCAGCTCCAGTGTTCCCTCTAAGCTGAGTCAGTGTGAGCTGGCTCACAGATTTGTAGCCTCCAGCTCACACATTTGTGTCTTAGCTCAGGAAGGAAAACCCCAGAGCACACTAATATATGCAGTAGCTCACAACTTTAATGCCAGTAGCTCACAAATTAGAATTTTTGCTTCCAAGACTCTGCAGCTTAGAAGGAACATTGGTCAGCTCTTCTGACAAAGAATGGCTCCAAGCTACTTTCACCCAAGAAACCAGGAAAGGAGCAAAAAAGGAATTTATTCTACAGGGTAAGTGCAAATAAAGGCAGTTTCTTGAGAAAGACCGAGCTTCTCAGACCAAACCTCTAGTTGGACCCCCTTTCCAGGAGGTAATTCTGCAGGTACATTTCAAAGACATGAACACACAAGAAAAGAGCACCATGCCAATTTTAAGATGATGATGATATTGGAGTTATATCCCACTCTCCACTCCGAAGAGTCTCAGAGTGGCTCACAATCTCCTTTACCTTCCTCCTCCACAACAGACACCCTGTGAGGTGGGTGGGCTGGAGAGGGCTCTCGCAGCAGCTGCCCTTTCAAGGACAACCTCTGCCAGGGCTATGGCTGACCCAAGGCCATGCCAGCAGGTGCAAGTGGAGAAATGGGGAATCAAACCCGGTTCTCCCAGATAAGAGTCCATGCACTTAACCACTACACCAAACTGGCTCTCCGGGGGGGAGGGGGAGCAAAACAACAATCAGTGCAGTGTAAAAAATAATGTATTCAACTTGAAAATCAGTACGTTTCTCCACTTTGTCAGAGGGCATCTGTAAAATATAAATATAACCAAGTCTCAAGAACGACAAGTGCATGTATCATCTATAACTCCTGCCTCACAAATTTTGAGGATGAACGTTCAGGGCTGGTGGGTTATATGAAAGTTTAGATTTGCTACTGATCACATGAGATTTAAAAAAACCCCAATGTCCAGATTAGAAGAAGATGAAGAAGATATTGGATTTATATCCCGCCCTCCACTCGGAAGAGTCTCAGAGCAGCTCACAATCTCCTTTACCTTCCTCCCCCACAACAGACACCCTGTGAGGTGGGTGGGGCTGGAGAGGGCTCTCACAGCAGCTGCCCTTTCAAGGACAGCCTCTGCCAGAGCTATGGCTGACCCAAGGCCATGCTAGCAGGTGCAAGTGGAGGAGCGGGGAATCAAACCCGGTTCTCCCAGATAAGAGTCCGCACACTTAACCACTACACCAAACTGGCTCTCTTTGAAGCTAAACTTCTTTGGGAACTTTCTGCCAAGGATATTCTACAGGTCAGCAATATCCCACTTCTTAACCTATGTGTATTTGTGAGACTAGTCTGTCCCTTTTGTTTAAGAACATTCTATGTTAATGTGTTTTCTCAAAATGAGGATTTATAGATGATGATTAAGATGAAGAAGAAAAAGAAGGGGAGGAAGAGGAGGAATAGATTTATACCCCACCCTTCAGTTGTTGTCTCAGAGTGGCTTACAATCTCCTTTTCCTTCCTGTCCCCACAACAAATACCCTGTGAGGTAGGTGGGGCTGAGAGAGCTCGTTCAAGAACTGTGACTCGAGGTCACTCAGCAGATGTATGTGGCAGAGTTAGGAATCAAACCCGGTTCTCCCAGATTAGAACCCACTACACTAAACTGGGTATCCTAGGCCCTACGCAAAAGCTTCTGGTTATTAGGACATCAACCTATCAGCTACATTTCTCACATTGTTCAGCTACCACAGTCTGCTGTGGGGAGAGGAAGGTAACGAAAATTGTAAGCCATTCTGAGACACCTTCGGGTAGTGAAGGGTGGGGTATAAATCTAATCTCTTCTTCTTTTAAAAACTGTTTTTAAATATGTGCATTTAGACAATACCTGGGTGGCAAGCCAGCCAAATTTAGCTAATTTGAGTATAACCATAGGGTTCCTATCATTCAGAAGATCCTTCAGTTGTTGCATTTTTTAATTAAGAGTGGTAGGCAAGATTGTGGGGAAAGGGAGGATTTCACAGTGAATGTTGTACACCTTGCAGTCACGTAGGACATCTACTAAAGATTCTGTCCCTTCAATTTAGCAGGGGCATGTACGACCTTCAAAAGGTGTTTTGTTATATCTGCCCTCCAAGACTGCAGAAGGGAGGGTGCCCCACCTCATGAGGGTAAAAATTCTCCTGTACTCATAATTTCCCAGCTTGGGTGGGTCTATCATTCTTTTCTTTCTGATTTCTTATGATGGACTACATATCATAACAAACAGCAAAATAAGTGGAATATAATTAACTGGGTATGTGTGGCCCTGTGAGAAGCAACATGAGATTACTGTTAGGACAAAATATGGAGAAACAGAATGCTTTCCAACGGTTAAAGGTGTTAGAAAAGTGTGTATTTTATCTATCTCTTCAATCCACATGCAGAATATACTAAAAGAAAAACTGGATTAGAGTTAGATGAATGTGGAGTGAAAACTGGCAGAAGGAACAGTGACAATTTGAGATGCAGATGACACCATGTTACCAGCAGAAAACAAAGACTGGAAATGACTATTGATGGCTAAAGCAAGAAAGTGCCAAAGCAGGATAACAGCTGAACATCAAGAAGTCAAAACTAATGACCGCTGAGGAATCATACAAACTGAAAGCTGACCATGAAGAAAGGTTAAAACGCTTGGGGCTGTTTCGTTTGGAGAAACGTCGACTGAGGGGTGACATGACAGAGGTTTACAAGATTATGCATGGGATAGAGAAGGTAGAGAAAGAAGTCCTTTTCTCCCTTTCTCACAATACAAAAACTCGTGGACATTCAATGAAATTGCTGAGCAGTCAGGTTAGAACTGATAAAAGGAAGTACTTCTTCATCCAAAGGGTGATTAACACACGGAGTTCACTGACACAGGAGGTGGTGGTGGCTGCCAGCATAGACAGCTTCAGGAGGGGACTGGATAAACATATGGAGTAGGTCTATCAATGGCTATTAGTCACAGTGTATTGATGGAACTCTGTCTGGGGCAGTGATGCTCTGTATTCTTGGTGCTTTGGGGGGGCAACAGTGGGAGGCCTTTTAGCGTCCTGGCCCCACTGGTGGACCTCCTGATGGTGCCTGGTTTTTTTACAACTGTGTGATAAGAGTGTTGGACAATATTTTAGTTTGAGTGTAATGACATCATGCCTATCGCTCTTGAGTGAATTTTAATTTTACGAGAGAAATAAAACTAGAAGACATAGAGAAAAAACTATCATTCTTGAGACCTGTCTATATTTATGTATTTTTAAAGAAGACTCCTGACCAATCATAGATGAAACATATAGGGATTATCATCACGGGTAGAATTCTAGCCGGAGCTCCTTTGCATATTAGGCCACACACCTCTGATGTAGCCAATCCTCCAAGAGCTTACAAGGCTCTTTTTTGTAAGCTCTTGGAGGATTGGCTACATCAGGGGTGTGTGGCCTAATATGCAAAGGAGCTCCGGCTAGAATTCCACCCCTGATTATCACACACAGAATAAATTACTCCCCCCTCCCCCCCCACAGCAACCAAATGTTTTGCTTTCAAATTCGAAAGACAACACAGGGCAAGCTTCTGAGATATTAGATGAATAGGACAATTGGGGACTATGACTGCTCTGTCTGTCTTTTTTCGTCTTTCACTGAACTCCAAGGTAGCATTAACCTGTGTTCTTTTCATCTTCACACAGGCCATCCCATCATTATAGCTGGTTTGCAAATAAAAGAAAAATTACAAACAACACAACAGCCGATTTATCACAAAACCTTCACAATACAGATGGAGTACTTTTACAGTTTCTCTGTTAGTGAGTTTCCTAGTATTTAGTAAGGCCTGGGTGCTCACAGAAGCTTACTCCTAGCTAGTAATTTATACAACTTGTGTATTACAATTTTTTTTTTAATCATAACGAATAAATTACGGTGTCTCCTCCGAATGCATTCGGCGATGGGCAGTAAAATGTGAGCTCCACATGAAGTTCTTTCCACATTTTAGACATTTATATGGTTTCTCTCCAGTATGGAACCTCTGATGTGAAGACAGGTCCGTGCTTCTCCCGAAGCTTTTCCCACACTCCAGGCACTTAAAAGGTTTCTCTCCAGTGTGGATCCTTTGATGCCTAGTAAGGACTTTGCTCCACCTGAAACGCTTTCCACATTCCAAGCATTTAAAAGGTTTCTCCCCAGTGTGGATTCTTTCATGGGAATTGAGGCGGGTACTATTGCTGAAGCTTTTCCCACACTGGATGCATTTGTACGGCTTGTCCCCTGAGTGGATCCTCTGATGCAAATTAAGGTTTGAGTTCTGACTAAAGCTCATTCCACACTCCAGGCATTTAAATGGTTTCTCCCCAGTGTGCATTCTTCGATGGGAAGTAAGGCTGGAGCTCACACTGAAGCTCTTTCCACACTCTAGGCATTTATAGGGTTTCTCCCCTGTGTGGATTCTTTTATGTCTAATGAAGCTTGGGCTCTGGCTAAAGCTCATTCCACATTCCAAGCATTTAAACAGTTTCTCCGGCTTGTGAATTCTTTCATGCGAACTAAGGTATGTTCTGTGACTGAAACTCTCTCCGCACTCCAGGCATTTATATGGCTTGTCCCCAGAGTGGCTTCTCTGATGTGAAGTAAGGACTGAACTGTGACTGAAGCCCTTCCCACATTCCTGGCATTTATAGGGTTTCTCCCCAGAGTGATTTCTCTGATGTGAAGTAAGAGCTGAGCTGTGGCTGAAGCTCATTCCACATTCCTGACATTTGTATGGTTTCTCTCCTGTATGTACTCTCTGATGTGAAGTAAGGTGTTCACTCCGACTAAAACACTTTCCACACTCTAGACATTTGTATGGTTTTTCACCTGTGTGTATCCGCTGGTGTGAACGAAGGCTAGCATTATCACGGCAGCTGGTTCCACACTCCAAGCATTTATACGGCTTCTCTCCTGTGTGGATTCTTTGATGTCTGCTGAGAGTTGCACTGTAAGCAAAGCATTTTCCACACTCAAGGCATTTATACGGTTTCTCTCCTGTGTGAGTTCTCTGATGCGAATGAAGATTTGTGCTATCACTGAAGCTTTTTCCACACTCCAGGCATTTATACGGTTTTTCTCCTGTATGGATTCTTTGATGTCTACTAAGACTTGTGCTATCACTGAAACCTTTCCCACACTCTTGGCATTTATATGGTTTTTCTCCTGTATGAATTCTTTGATGTGTAGTAAGACTTGCACTGTAAGGAAAACTTTTCCCACAAACTAAGCAGTGAAAGGGTTTCTCACCTGTGTGGATTCTTTGATGGGAACTTAGGCTGGTGCTATCACTGAAGCTCTTTCCACACTCCAGGCATTTATATGGTTTCTCCCCTCTGTGGATTCTTTGATGTGTAGAAAGAGTTGTGCTCCGGCTGAAGCTCTTTCCACACTCCAAACACTTATAGGGTTTCTCTCCTGTGTGGATTCTTTGATGCAAAGTAAGGCTGCGGCTATCACTGAAGCTCTTTTCACACTCCAGACACTTATACGGTTTCTCTGCAGTGTGGATTCTGAAATGTGTATTAAGGTTTGATTTAGAACCGAATGTCTTCCCGCATACTAGGCATTCGATTCTTGCTTCCTTGTGATTTTCCAGTTGGACTGATATCCCAATGCCCTGGACATTACCACTATGGTCAACAATGTTCCAGTTTTGGGCTTGCCTTTCCTCCAGCTTTCTCAATTCCTCTTGATTCCCAAGGGTCTTGTCTTGTCCTCTCACTTTGACCAATTCCAGTGAAGCATCATGTGGCACGCTGGAGTTCTCACAGTCTTGTCTATGAGTTGCTGGAATAAAGGAAGAAAGAATTGTGATTAAGAATGCTGTTGAGAAGAAAAACAGAGCCTATGATCAAACTGAATTTACTGCATCAGACTGTGGTTCCTCACCCTCTCTCAGTTTAATTTCCTACCTTTCCATAGGAACGAGACAGTTTTGATAGCTGTAGAGAACTAGCCTTCACCTAGAGAAAAATTTTTTGAGTCCTGTAGCATCTTAGAGACAAACAGAATTTTCTAGGGTATAAACTTTCTTAAGTCAAAGCTCACTTTGCCAGATTCACCTTGACCACACACACTAAACCAGGGGTGTCAAACATGTGGCCTGGGGGCCAAATCAGGCCCCCGGAGGGCTCCTATAAGGCCCCTGAGCAACTGGCTCTTGTTTGCTTCATTCTTTCTCTCTCTTGCTTCCTTTTGCATCTCAGCTTTCTCAATCACACAGGAGCTAGAGAGCAAAAGCTCGATTTTCTCCATTGGTTGAAGCTCCTCCTCCTCTTGGTCCCCTAGGGAAAGAGGGAATAAGCCAGAGCTTCCTTCGCCCAGTTGCCTGGATCCCATGGGAGAAATACAAAGCAAGCACTTTTTAAGACCAAAAAGTGCTAACGTTTTAAGCACGTTCTAAGGGTTTTTTTAAAAAAAATTATTTAGTCATGTTTATCTGTGTCCTTTAAAAAGTTTATATCTCTGCTAGCTAATCTTAAATAGGTGCACACATGGCCCGGCCCGACAAGGTCTCCTTTATGTCAGATCCAGCCCTCATAACAAATGAGTTCAACAGCCCTGCATTAAGTAATGCACTTTCAATCCACTTCCAAAGCACTTCCCAACAGGCATTTGCTATGTGAACTGTCAAAATCCAGTTGGAAAGTGCATTTAAAGTGGATTGAAAGTGCATAATTTATTTAGTGTGTGTGATCACAACCCTAGAGAATGAACTGGTGGGGATGGCCATAATTAACTGGAAGGCCTCCTTCTGAATTCTTAGAGCTCTTGGCAGCCTTCGTAAGTATTGACCATTTTGTTTGTCTGGGATGCATTCTACCTCTCCCCGCTCCCCCCAAAAAGTCCCTCCCAAAATAACTTTTATTAGAGCACAAACAGTATAAAAGAGGCACACTCAAAACAGTAACAAAAATGACAATGTAACTCGAACAACCAAACATACAGCTATCAGATCCAAAACAGTCACGACTGACATAAAACTGTGGGATCGCCTTAGAAAACAAGTATCAAACTAGCACTGCTTGCAGAAAGAAATCAGAATGGCAGCAACCAGCATGCCAGCATTTGACTTATTCTGGTCACCGCACCTCAAAAAAGATATTATAGCATTTGCGTGAGAAACCAATAAAAGCTGTCTGTTAATTGCTCTAAATACAATTTGCAGTAACTGCAGTTGTCGAAAACAGTTATCTCAAGCATGGTAAGTAGCTGACTGCAAGCGTCACATCTTCCCAAAACTGGATTTTTGTAGTCTTTTGTAAAACGGTGCCAGTTGGACCAGGGTCCGAGCTTAAACAGTAGGCACAGCAGACTGACCTGGGGTATCCTGACCGTAACAGTAAAAACCTCCGTCAAACATTGAATAAGAGCAAAGAGATCCATACCATGAGAGGACACATTCCCAGCATTTGCTGTCACATTCCTGCAAAGCGTGCTTTGGTTCAAGTCTGATAGTGCTGGTCCTCCATCGGAGAGATGCACAGCCACCTCCTCAAAGGTCGCCATATTCTGGAAAGAAATTCCACCATATTATTTCTTATCACAAATAATTCGCTTCTGAGCACAAAGACTTCTGCTCGCCGCCTGAAAGGTGAAAAGAAGGGGAGTTAACTGGCAATTTCCCTGCGGGACCAAGAATTCACAGCCAGTCGGCATTTATCTAACTAAGAAAGACAGAACCCTGGCCAGTCCTTAGTAAATTCTCAATCTCCTATGCACACACTTAATCAGACCACTGGTCCATCAAAATCAGTCTTGTCTACTCAGATTGACAGCAGCTTTCCAGGGTCTCAGGCTGAGGTCTTTCACATTGCCCACTACCACCTCCTTCTTTAACTGGAGATGCCAGGGATTGAACCGTGGACCTTCTGCATGCCAAGCAGATGCTCTTCCACTGATACACAGACCCTCTCCTAAACAATGGGCCAGATACTATGAAGGACCTCATCAACCATTTAAAGCAATAGCTTTTGAGAATAAATCACAAAGACGACTAAACTAACCACAAAAACTGCTCTTTCCTAGGTGACTATGGAGGCTGAATCTTTAAAGGGCCCATTTAGACTGTACAGAGACTCCATGGCAATCCTGAATCTCAGACATTTGTTATCTGAACATTTCCCACCTTTAAAAAAAGAAAAGAAAAATTCTACCACTCCTCAGTGTATTGTCTTTGTGCATCTTTACATAAGAACACAGGAAAGCCCCTGCTGGATCAGACCAATAGTACATCTTGTCCAGCCTCCTGTCTCATTCAGTGGTTGACCAGTTCCTCTGGATAGCCAACAATAGGACATAGAGGGTGAAGGGGCCCAGAACAACCAAGCAGGTGGGCATTCAGCAGAGAAAGCTCTGTCTCTATGCCAAGCTACAAGGTGTTGGGGACCAGCAAGCATTTATTTAAGGTGTTTTTAACCCACCTTTCTGTCACAGCAGCTCAAGGCAGGCTATGATGCTATATAAACCGTACATAATAGGATCAGAACTAGTGACCCAATCTGCAAACATATACTCAACAATCACATCATACATCCAATGGAAACAATTACAGACCTGAAAAGGCTCTTTGAAATAATTCAACTTCACAGCAGTGCCAGAATGTTAGCAATGAAGAGGCCTTCCTAATATCCATTTAGAAAGACAATAGCACCAGCAACCCCGGCAAACACACGCATCTTCCAGAAATGTAATTTTGTGCGTCTAAATAATAATAATAATAATAATAATAATAATAATAATAATAATAATAATAAATTTATTCTTATATCCCGCCCTCCCCCGCCAAAGGCGGGCTCAGGGCGGCTCACAGGCATGGAGTTCCATGGTTCAATAAAACAATACAATACAACAACAATTTTAAATAATCAATTACATAATAAATAAGTTAGTTAAAATAGATAAAATAGGTGCTAAATTACTATGGGTCATAATATCCACAAGATGGCTGGGTGGCTACACATCAGTTTAGCCAGGTTCTGTTTCGAAGGCAAGCTGGAAAAGAAATGTTTTGCAAGCCCTGCGGAATTGATTCAAATCCCACAGGGCTCGTACCATCTCTGGTAGATGATTCCACCATCGAGGGGCCATTTAATTAAGCAGACCTTGCAAAAAATAATAATAATGGCTCCGGCTACCTCTGCTGGTGCTCCACTGGCATTCACAACACAGTCAAGGGGAGGAAACACGAAAGGCGAAAGAATGACAACGAAGCTCTTCTTAGGAGACACACTCACACCTTCCTAACATTAAATACCATGAATGATAAGGAAAGAAGAGGAGCTCTGCTGGATCAGACCAGTGATCCATCTAGGCCAGGGGTGGGGAACAGTGGCTCTCCAGATGTTTTTTTGCCTACAACTCCCATCAGCCCCAGCCAGCGTGGCCAATGGCTGGGGCTGATGGGAGTTGTAGGCAAAAAACATCTGGAGAACCACTGTTCCCCACCCATGATCTAGGCCAACATACAGTTTCACAGAGCTGCCAACTAGTCACCCTGGAGGGCCAAACAAGCAGGGCTTAGAGGCCGAGGCCTTCGCCTCAGCATTTATTCCGCAGAAGAAGGATTTTCAGCGTAATTACAAGCAAAAAATACTGCTACAAACAGTACCGCTGAAAACAATACAAATACTTCAACCCTCATATAATTTAAACCAGTGTATACCAGGGGTGGCCAACGGTAGCTCTCCAAATGTTTTTTTGCCTACAACTCCCATCAGCCCCAGCCAGCATGGCCAATGGCTGGGGCTGATGGGAGTTGTAGTCAGAAAACATCTGGAGAGCTACTGTTGGCCACCCCTGGTGTATGCAATGTCATCATACCTTCGCTCCAAAGAAATTACAATTACAATTCATTACAAATCAGTTGCTTCCACAATTTCCAATAGAGGGATTTGTAGTCTTCAACAATTCCTTCCTTCAGTAATTAAAGTTCATAATACAGTCCATGAAAAGTTGTGAAATTCTTTCACATAGGAAGGACCAGGAAATCCTTACAGCCTTCTTCCTATTGATTCTACTGTAAGCTATGGACCTTGAGTCTGCGTTAGAAGTCGTTGAAATCGGATTCCAGTTTGACAACCTGATAACTGAAGAAGACCAGTATTGAAACGTCTTGAAATCTAGAAGGGGCGTCTTATAAAGGCTGTAAAGAGTTCCTGGTCCTTCCTACTTGAACAAATTTCAGAACTTTTCATGGACTGTATTGTGAACTTTAATTACTGAAGGAAGGAATTGTTGAAGACTACAAATCCCTCTATTGGAAACTGTGGAAGCAGTTGATTTGTAATGAATTGTAATTGTCATTTCTTTGGAGGGAAGGTATGATGAGATTGTATACACCAGGGGTGGCCAACGGTAGCTCGCCACATGTTTTTTTTTGCCTACAACTCCCATCAGCCCCAGCCATTGGCCATGCTGGCTGGGGCTGATGGGAGTTGTAAACAAAAAAAAAACCATCTGGAGAGCTACCGTTGGCCACCCCTGGTATACACTGGTTTAAATTATATGAGGATTGAAGAATTTGTGATGTTTTCAGCGGTACTGTTTGTAGCAGTATTTTTTGCTTGTCAGCATTTATTCCAGGCAGAAATGTTTGTGAGAGCTCACTCTGTCAGATGCAGAGCAATGTACATCATGAGGCAAAAAAGCTCCCACAAGGTGAGGAGGAGGGGAATTTTACAAAGAGAGGCCTTTTTTTTTTTGCCAAACGAATCCTCTTAGAAGAGTAAAGGAAGAACAAAACACTGTTCAAAGGATTCAGGCATTCCTGAGAGAGAAACATCCAGTACATAAAAGTCTCTGTTACATCTAACTTTAAATACAAATGTGTCTCCTACTGATCTATGCTCCACACGTCTAATGAAGGGACCTCCGAAAAGCTTATGTCAGGATAAACTCTATCAGCCTCTAAGGGCCCTGACCTGAACGACCCAGTCTGACCCAATTTTGTCAGTTCTCAGAAGCAAAGGAAGCCCAGCCCTGGTTAATATTTGGATGGGAGACCACCAAGGAAGTCCATGCAGAGGAAGGTGATGGCAAACCATCGCTGAATGTCCCATGCCTTGGAAACCCTATCATAAATTGGTTGCAGCTTAATGGCACTGCCTGCTTTATTTCAAAAGGAAATTCAGGTCCCTTAAACAAGGAAGAGGAGCCCGAAGTGTTCTGCATACGCCTCCCCAATGATCTTCCCTTACCTCAGCAAGATCCATAGCAGCCTTTTTCACTCCAGCCCAAAGAGGAGAGAACCTGGAATGTGATTCCAGCACTCTTCCACTGCCTGCGAGGGAGACAAAGGAGACAGGAAGATTTCTAAATGTCACACACTTTTAGCATCCCTCATCTTTGCAGGATTTGAATCTGTCTTCCCACTTGGGTTCAAGGAACAGGGTTTGATCTAGAAAAACCCAAACAAGGTAAGCCAGATGTCGATCTATATTCCCTACTCTTCCCTTTTTCCAGTCCTGAATTTCAGATTTTTAAAAAATCTGTAATTTCAAATGTTGTAGTGAGATGGAATCTGCGGTTGCAGAATTAGGGCTGGATCGCGTCAGCCCCGTGCTAACCCAGTGCTATTTCAATTTCGATACGGATTAGACTCTACAGTTGAAACTCTGGTTCTGTTTCCCAGGAGGCTTTAGGACACTTCAGAGTACAGAGAATGCTATGCCCTACATGACTTTTGCATTTTGGAATGTTTGTATACTATCAAATTCTAAATACATAAGAGTATCAGAGCCTAGCTTCCCGTTTTAGTTAACCTTGACTCTCTGACCCTACCTATCTTAACACACCTTTCCCAGGTTCACATGACTCTTAAAGATAAAGAGAAGAAGAGGAGGAGAAGGTTGAGAAGGTCAGAGTCTAGGAGGTTGGTATTGTAGGCTGAGGAGGACACGGCAGGGGGAATAGGTCTGTAGGTAGGTATTGTATGCCAAGGAGGATGTAGGAGCTGGATAAGTGGATGAGAAGAAATGAGGAAGGCGAAGAATATGATGAAGAAGAGTCTCTTTTACAGTACAGCCAAACACGCACATATAAAAATCTGAATTAGACCAGTGGCCCATATAGTCCAGTATCCTAAACCTACTGCTCATTAGAACAAAGAAGTCAAGTAGCACCTTTAAGACCAACAAAGTTTTATTCAGAATGTAAGCTTTCATGTGCTCTAAGCACGCGTCATCAGACTTACATTCTGAATAAAACTTTGTTGGTCTGAAAGGTGCCGCTTGACTCTGCTTTGTTCTACTGCTTCAGACCAACACAGCTGCCCACCAGGGCTATTTACTGTTTATTAAGAACATAAGAGAAGCCATGTTGGATCAGGCCAATGGCCCATCACACAGTAGCCAATATATGCGTGTGTGTGTGTATCTACACACACATTATATATACACACACACACTCTCTCTCTCTCTCTCTCTCTCTCTCTCTCTCTATATATATATATATATATGTATACACACATTATATTTATATGCACACACACACACACACACACACACACACACTGTAGCTAATAGCCACTGATGGACCTCTGCTCCATATTTTTATCCAATCCCCTTTTAAAGCTGGCTGTGCTTGTAGCCGCCATCACCTCCTGTGGCAGTGAATTCCACATGTTAATCACCCTTTGGGTGAAGAAGCACTTCCTTTTATCCGTTTTAACCTGTCTGCTCAGCAATTTCATTGAATGCCCACGAGTTCTCGTATGGTGAGAAAGGGAGAAAAGTACTTCTTTCTCTACTTTCTCTGTCCCATGCATAATCTTGTAAACCTCTATCATGTTTACAATGTATTAGTCATTTCTTTATTAGTCATTTCTTTTCTAAACTGAAAAGTCCCAGACTTTTCATCTACTGCCTATCAGCTTCATTGGATGCCCTTGAGTTCTAGCCTTTGGGGAGAAGGAGAAAAAGTTCTCTGTCAATGCTCTCCTCCCGATGCCTAATTTTATAAACCTGCAATTTTATAAGCTGCAGTACTGCAGTCCTAAGCTCTGCTCACGACCTGAGTTCGATCCTAGCAGAAGCTGGTTCAGGTAGCCGGCTCAGGTTGACTCAGCCTTCCACCCTTCTGAGGTCAGTCAAATGAGTCCCCAGCTTGCTGGGGGGAAAGTGTAGATGACTGGCGAAGGCAATGGCAAACCACCCCGTAAAAAGTCTGCCATGAAAAAGTTGTGAAAGCGACGTCACCCGAGTCGGAAACGACTGGTGGTTGCAAAGGGGACCTTTCCTTTCCATTATGTTCCCCTGCCTTAGTAATCTCTTCTCTAAACTGAAAAGTCCGAGTCTCTTCAGCCATAGGAAGGTGCTCCAACCCTCTCATCTTGATTGCCCTCCTCTTTACTTTTTCCTGCTCTGCAATTTTATTATTATTATTTTTAGATACAGTGACCAGAACTATATGCAGTATTCCAAATGATACTGCACTACACACCTACACAGGGGCATCACAATATTGGCCATTTTATTCTAAATAGGGCTGCCAGTTCCACTTCAAGAAATGTCTGGTGACTTTGGGGGTGGAGCCAGGAGACTTTGGGGGTGGTGCCAGGAGAAAGGTTGTGACAAGCAAAATAGAACTCCAAAGGGAGTTCTGGCCATCACATTTAAAGGGATCGCACAGCTTTTAAATGCCTTTCATCCTTTGGAAATAATGAAGGATTGGAGGCACCTTCTTTGGGGGCTCACAGAATTGGACGCCCTAGTCCAATCTTTTTGAAACTTGGAGGATGTTTTGAGGAGGGGCACCAGATGCTAAGCTAAAATTTGGTGCCTCTACCTCAAAAAACAGCCTCCCCAGATACCCGTGGATCAAATCTCCATTATACCCTCTGGGAATCAGTCTCCATAGGGAATATTGGAGACATCCCGCCCCCCCCCCCCCCGCTTTCTGATGACCCTGAGGTGGGGGAAGGGCCTCCAAACTGGGGGGATCCCCTTCCCCCACCCTGGGGATTGGCAACCCTGGAAAGGAAAGGAAAGGAAAGGAAAGGAAAGGAAAGGAAAGGAAAGGAAAGGAAAGGAAAGGAAAGGAAAGGAAAGGAAAGGAAAGGTCCCCTGTGTAAGCACCAGTCGTTTCCGACTCTGGGGTGATGTTGCTTTCACAACGTTTCCACCGCAGACTTTTTTACAGGGTGGTTTGCCATTGCCTTCCCCAGTCATCTACACTTTCCCCCCAGCAAGGTGGGGGCTCATTTTACCGACTTCGGAAGGATGGAAGGCTGAGTCAACCTTGGGCCGGCTACCTGAACCAGCTTCCGCCAGAATCGAACTCAGGTCGTGAGCAGAAAGTTCAGACCACTGTACTGCTGCTTTACCACTCTGCGCCACGGGGCCGCTTAACCCTACTAAATCCCTTTCCTAATACTCTGTAACCTCGAGTTTGCCTTTTTCACTACTGCAGCACACTGGGTCTACACTTTCTTTGAGCTATCCACTATGGCCCCAAGATCTTTTTCCTTCTCAGTCTCAGGCAAGCTCAGACCCCATCAGCCTATATTTGAAGTTGTGATTTTTTTTTGTCCCAATGTGCATCACCTTACACTTACTAACACTGAGCTTCATTTGCCACGGTGTCGCCCACCCACCCAGTTTGTGAAAGTCCTCTTGCAGCCCTTCCCACGCATTTTCTCTGCAAAAAGACCCCATGCAAACTGGTGAAAGCGCCGAAAAGCTATTCCAGAAAAAATCTGCAACTGCAACAACGCACCTCCACAGCCGCATCCTCACTGGACTGGATGCATGTCCTCCCCACCTTTAGTATTTTCTTTAAAGGAGCAGGTCGATTTATTGCCTATAGCTCACCTCCCAAATATTGCAACTTAATTTCTTCCGCCGCTCCCCTCCTCTGCAAAGGAGACTCACAAACCCCAATTTCCAACTCCCCAAATAAGCGGAAAAGGAAGGTGCATGGAGGGGCGGCCGCAGAGATAGTGCAAGGCGAGAAATGCCCGGGCGGACCCTCTCTTCCGGTTCCCGTTGCAAAACACAAATCCCCACCATATGCGTGACAGCAGGGCGCCTGCAGCGAAAGACAGGCGACCCTCTGTGGTCGCTAATTGGGGTTGCTGGAGGCGTTCGACAGGGAACCGGAAGTGTCTCGCTGGTCAGACGGAGCCCCTGACACTTCGGGCCATTGAGTCTTTGTGGGGGGCAAAGCTGCAGATTTCTTACACGCCCCACGCACCAAACCCCCCAAGGACATGAGCGTTGAATGGGCTGAGAGTGAAGGGATCGCCTGCCCGCCCCAATCCTCAATCCCCTCCACCCCACAAAAAAAACCCACCTACAAGTACAAAAAAATAAGGTAAAGATGCAAGCACCAGTCGTTTCCGACTCTGGGGTGACGTTGCTTTCACAACGTTTTCACGCTGGGTACTCATTTTACTGACCTCGGAAGAATGGAAGGCTAAGTCAACCTGGAGCCAGCTATTTGAACCCAACTTCCACCGGGATCGAACTCAGGTCTGCGCAGAGCTTAAGACTGCAGTACTGCAGTTGGAGCCATCTGCTAACGACCTGAGTTCGATCCCAGTGGAAGCTGGTTCAGGTAGCCGGCTCCAGGTTGACTCAGCCTTCCATCCTTCCGAGGTCGGTAAAATGAGTCCCCATCTTGCTGGGGGGAAAGTGAAGATGACTGGGGAAGGCAATGGCAAACCACCCTGTAAAAAGTCTGCTGTGAAAACGTTGTGAAAGCAACCCCAGAGTTGAAAACGACTGGTGCTTGCACAGGGGTCTACCTTTACCTTTTTTTACTGCAGCTTTACCACTCTACTACAAGTACAAAAGGAGCCTTGAAATCCCTTCTTTGCCAAATTCCTCTGTGTTTACTTTAGCCGCTCTGGAGAAATTCAAGCAGCGTGCAAAATCCTTGTTTATTTATTTGAGGCCAGTGGCACCTTTGAGATCAACAAAGTTTTATGCTGCACTCACATGGAAGTTTCTACTCAGAATAAAACTTGATTGGTCTTAAAGGTGCCAATGAACTCTAACTTTTGTTCTGCTGTTTCAGACAGGTTACACAATTACCAAATAATGCAATTAAAGTATTTATAGTCTGCCTTTCCAGCTAGGACTCAAGACGAATCACACAGTTAACAAGATAGAATGTGTTCTTTCTTTTTTTAAAACTTTAAATCATATTTATTGATAAAACATGTAAACAGTACAAAAGAAAAAATTATACGGAAGGTAAGTAAGTAAGTATGCATTTTCCACAGCTTACCAAAATCAGAAATAAGTAAAAAAAAAATCAACCTTAGCTTAATAGTAATTAAAAATATTACATCTTGGCATATAAAGGTAGGATGTTCAATAAATAATGTAATAGGATTTGGATTGTAGATCCAACCGGAAGTCTACAAAACAGAAGTGCAGCAAAAGCCTTGCTGCTGAGACTGGAAGGCAAAAAGATCTTGGGGTTGCAGTGGATAAGCTCAATGGAAGTGTCAACCTAGCGTGCTGCAGTAGAGAAAAAGGTGAACTCACTCAGTTAGGGATTGTTAGGAGAAGGGACTGAGAATAAAATGGCTAATATTGCAATGCCCCTTTATGGTGCAGCCTCATTTGTGATACTATTCTGGCCACTGAGGACATCATAGAACTGCAAGCAAAAGTACAGTGCCAGGTTAGAACATATAAAAGGAAGTACTTTTTCACCCAAAAGGTGATTAACACATGGAACAGCTACAAGCATAAACAGCTTCAAGAGGGCATTGGATAAGCATAAGAGAAGCCATGTTGGATCAGGCCAATGGCCCATCCACTCCAACATTCTATACACACAGTGGCCAAAAAACCCAGGTGCCATCAGGAGGTCTGTCAATGAGGCCTGGACACTAGAAGTCTCACTGTTGCCCCTCCCAAGCACCAAGACAGTTGGAGGGAAAGTGGCTCAGTGGTAGAGCATCTGCTTGGTAAGCAGAAGGTCCCAAGGTTCAATCCTCAGCATCTCCAATTAAAAAGGGTCCAGGCAAGCAGGCGTGAAAAACCTCAGCTTGAGACCCTGGAGAGCTGCTGCCAGTCTGAGTAGACAAGATTGACTTTGATAGACAGAGGGTCTGATTCAGTATAAGGCAGCTTCATATGTTCAATACGCTGTGGCTAATAGCCTCTGATGGACCTCTGCTCTATATGTTGAGCCAATCCCCTCTTGAAGCTGGCAACGATTGTAGCCACCTCCTGTGGCAGTGAATTCCACATGTCAATCACCCTTTGGGTGAAAAAGTACTTCCTTTTATCCATTCTAACCCGACTGCTCAGCAATTTCATCAGGAGTAGGGGTCGATCAGTGGCTGTTAGCCGCAGGGCATAGATGGAACTCTCTGTCTTGGACAAGTGATGCTCTGTATTCTTGATGCTTGGGTGGGCAACTGTGGGAGGGCTTCTAGTGTCCTGGTCCCACTGGTGAACCTCCTGATGGCACCTGGGTCACTGTGTGACACAGAGTGTTGAACTGGATGGACCATTGGCCTGATCCAACATGGCTTCTCTTATGTTCTTATGTGACACAGAGTGTTGGACTGGATGGGCCATTGGCCTGATCCAACATGGCTTCTCTTATGTTCATATGTTCAGGGGAGGGCAACCAAGATGATGAGGGGGTGGAGCACCTTCCCTGTGAGGAAAGGCTGAAGAGTCTGGGACAAAAGGAAATGCTGCTTTACACAGAGAGGGTTTAAAATGGGGAATAGGCTGCCAGAGGATGTGATGATGTCTACAGAAATAAATAGCTTTAAAACAGGATCCGATAGATTAATGGAGAAGTCTATTAATAGCTACTGACCTGGGGGACACACTCAGCTCTGCAAGGGGCTTTCCAACATGCTGAGCCCCCTCTCAGGGCAAGAGACACAACAGCAGATCTGGCCAGACTAGGGTTGCCAATCCCCAGGCAGGGGCAGGGGACCCCCCCAGTTTGGAGACCCTCCCCCCCGCTTCAGGGTCATCAGAAAGCGGGGGGGATGTCTGCTGGGCACTCCGTTATTCCCTATGGAGACCGATTTCCATAGGGTATAATGGTGAATTGATCTGAGGGGATCTGGGGTGGGTGGGTGGGTGTGTTTTGAGATAGAGGCACCAAAATTTCCCCATAGCATCCAGTGCTTCTCCTCAAAATACTCTCCAAGTTTCAAAAAGATTGGAGCAGGAAGTCCAATTCTATGAGCCTCAAAAGAAGGTGTCCCTATCCTTCATTATCTCCGATGGAGGGAAGGTGTCCCTTTAAGTGTGATGGCCAGAACTCCCTTTGGAGTTCAGTTATGCTTGCCACACCCTTTCTCCTGGCCCCACCCCCAAAGTCCCCAGATATTTCTTGAATTGGACCTGGCGACTTGAGGCCAGACTCAAACTTGTACCCTCTGAATGTCTGACTCAAGACTTCCTTTGCGCCTCTGAGAACAACAAACACTTTTAAAATAAAAACTGATATGCAAAACAACCCCAAAAAGACAACACAGATTCAACCGAATCACGAAGTGGGAAACGTACACACACACCCCAGGCATACATTTCTCCACACACCAGATGCAAGTTTAAGCAATTGCCCTTCCTTCCAATATATCTTGGCCTTGGGTACCAGGGCAGCTGTACCAGCAGGCCAGCTGTTGGCCCTGTGGCGCAACGGTAGCGCGTCTGACTCCAGATCAGAAGGTTGTGTGTTCGAATCACACCAGGGTCAGGGGCTTTACTTTCTTTTTTCTCTCAGCAACCAGCTGCACTTCTGTGCTTGCCCAGGAAGGCTGTGCTGCTTTGGTTTAGAACAAAATGATAAGATATGAACCAGGCAAGACTCAAACCTACAGAGTTCTGATCTGAACTCAGGCACAATATCCTTTGCACCATGAGTTCTGGTGGATTGCAGGTTTCATCAAAGGGAAGCTATTAGAGGCTTGAAACGCCTGAAGAATTCAGAAGCATGGGAGACAGACTTGAAAGGGAAATGTGAAATTTTGCTGCCTCATAAGTTCATATGCTTCATATGAAGCTGCCTTCTACTGAATCAGACCCTCGGTCCATCAAAGTCAGTATTGTCTTCTCAGACTGGCAGCGGCTCTCCAGGGTCTCAGGCTGAGGTTGGCAGGGCAAGGAGACTTAACACCAAGAAAGACTGCCTGGAACAAACAGAACTAGCATTTTCTGCCAGGTGAAAGGAAATAAGGCATGGAGGCAGGGGTCATTTTGTAGAAAAAGAGATGCAGGAGCTCATTAGCACAACTCATTTGCATATGCCACATGCTCCTGACATCACTGGAAGAAAATTATATCAGCTCTGCATCTTCCTTAAAATGCTTTTTGAATTAGAATTGTCCTAATAAAACCTCACTTCCATCCAGGGCTGGCTTGCCCACTAGGCAAATTAGATATTTGCCTAGGGCGCCGGGAGGTGGGCGCCGAATTGGCTCTCCCCCCCCCCCACTGTACCTAAGACAAATGCCTAATTTCCCTCCCCTCACCACCACTGGCACCACCTTCTCCTCCCTCCTCCTTCCCTTCTGCACCGCCACAACACGGTGCCGCGCTCCACACCCCCCCCCCCAGCGTGCTCAGAGGAGCACTGTTAGAATTGGCCTTACCTGAGGAGGGGGAATGAAACCTCCTTCAGCGCTCTCTTTTAAGAGAACACTCAGATGCCCGCATCGAAGCGGAAAGGGCCAATTTTAGCAGCACTTATCTGAGTGCACCAGGGGCAGGGCGGAGTGTGGCGCTGCAAAAGGGAAGGAGGGGGTGGCAGCAGACGGCCGGGCCTAGGGTATGTGTGTGCACGTGCTCACCTAGGGCTCTCAGGGACCTGGGGCAGTGGACAGAGAGTCTGCCTGGGGTACCACACGCCCTAGGATCAGCGCTGCTCCCATCATACTTTTTAAATTATTGTCTCCTTTGTGGCATGATGAAGATTTCCATCTGTCTGCTTTATGTGTTTTGGTTATTTTCCTATTTTTTTGAGGGGGGATATTAGAAAGTTTGTCAAATCTTAAGAGTTGAGCAAAATTGTCACAGGGGGTTTGAACAATGGAGCCCAGAAGCAAGTATTGGGGGCGGGGGGGGGGGAGAGAAAGAAAGAGTGCAATAAAATTCAGAGGTTCTGGTGATCTGCTCCTGGGAACTCCTGCCCAAAATGAGGCCTGATTTTAGCTTCTAATAAAGTTAATATGAGGCAAATGGAGATGGGCAGTAGGTTCAGGAAAGACAAAACAGTTTCATTGGATGCCCTCAAGCCCTACTACTTTGGGAAAGGGAGATGAAGTTCTCTTTGTCAACTCTGTCCACCCCATGCATAATTTTAGAAACCTCTCTATCATGTCCATATGTAACATCACAGGACCCACTGTCCAAAGTGGCCATTTTCTCAAAGTAAACTGATTTCTGTTGCTTGGAGATCAGCTGTAATCTCAGGAGATCTCCAGTCACCAACTGGAGGGTATACAGTAGGGGTGGCCAAACTGTGGCTCTTTCACACATATCATGTGGCTCTTGAAGCCCCCACTGTCCTGTCAGCCAACTTGGAGAAGGCATTTCTTTCTTTAAATCACTTCTATGATCCAAGCTAGCCAGCAGCTTGGAGAATGCATTTAAAGTTAAAAGTTGCTTTCTTTCCTCTCCCTCCCTCATCTATTCCTTCCTTCCTTCCATCTTGTGGCTCCCAAACATCTGACATTCATATTTTGTGGCTCTCAAGCATCTGACATTTATTCTATGTGACTCTCACGTTAAGCAAGTTTGGCCACCCCTGGTATACAGAAAGCAATATGGCTATACAGAAAAGTGGTATTGTAACAAAAGGAAAAATTGTATAGAAGTTACCATTGTTAATTGCAAGCCTTTGCTCAATATTATTAACCAAGAGCCCTGTGGTGCAGAGTGGTAAAGCTGCAGTACTGCAATCTTAAGCTCTACTCATGACCTGAGTTCGATCCTAGCGGAAGCTGGTTCAGGTAGCCAGCTCCAGGTTGACTTAGCCTTCCATCCTTCCGAGGTCTGTAAAATGAGTACCCAGCTTGCTGGGGGGAAAGTGTAGAGAACTGGGGAAGGCAATGGCAAACCACCCCGTAAAAAGACTGCCATTAAAACGTCGTGATGCAACATCACCCCAGAGTTGGAAACGAGGGGACTATCTTTACCTTTCTCTCTTGGCTTGGCTTCGCGAACGAAGATTTAAGAAGGGTGCAATAGTCCACGTTTGCTGCAGGCTCGCTGGTGGCTGACAAGACCAATGTGGGACAGGCAGGTCCGGCCACAGCGGCTGCAGGGAAAAGTCTGATTTAGGGTTGGTCCTGTAGCAGTGCGATTCTTTACCTTTATTATTAACAAAAAACACTTGATGACAGAATTTAACAACAACTGGCAGAATTACAATAGAAGGCTGATATTACAGCAGCAATGGATTGCCTAGGTAACTATCGGTTTCATTTGCCTTCTTCAGGCTGCAGTACACTAGGTAAAGCCTTGAGTTCAATTATTGAATACCCAGTATTTCCTTTAAAATTGCACTTAGGACACTCTCCAGCTTTTACAATTGTTGCGCAGGTAGTTGCAGGCAAATGAAATCAATAGTTAACCTAGGGAATCCATTGCTGCCCCCACCTGGGGATTGTGCAACCAACAAAGAGCAACTCAGATAATGGAGCAGAGAAAAAAAATTACTTCCAATACCAAACAATAAATTGTACAGAATAAGTACAAAAGGAACATACACCCTCACCCAAAGTCACTTAAAAAACAAGTTAAAGTCCAATTCTCATATCCAAAGGGTGGAGGCAGAAATTCCAGTGGTGAGTTTAAAACAATTTATTAATTATGCAATATATTGTTATAGTAATCTTTTAGAAAAATTAAAAATAATAGAAAATACAAACAATACATCGCTTCCCCCCCTTCTCTTCACCTCCCCTTTTTTTGACCCCCGGTGATTATTTGGGAAGTGCAAATTGCAGGGCGGCTAAGATGGCAGGAGGGTGAGGGAAGGCTGTCAGGTGCGTCGATTTTGATACCTCTAGGGTTGCCAATCCCCAGGTGGGGGCAGGGGATCCCCCAGTTTGGAGGCCCTCCCCCTACTTCAAGGTCATCAGAAAGAGGGGGGATGTCTGTTGGGCACTCCATTATGAAAACCGATTCCCATAGGGTACAATGGAGAATTGATCTGTGAATATTTGGGGCTCTGGTGGGCTGTTGTTGTTTTGCTTGTTTTTTGAGGTAGCAGCAGTAAATTTTCAGCATACCATCCAGTGCCTCTCCTCAAAACACCCTCCAATTTTCAAACGGATTGGACCAGGGGGTCCAATTCTATGAGCCCCCAAAGAAGGTGCCCCTATCCTTCATTATTTCCAAAGGAGGGAAGGCATTTAAAAGGCATGCTGTCCCTTTAAATGTGATTGCCAGAACTCCCTTTGGAGTTCAATCATGCTTGGAGTTCAATGATTGCTCCTGGCTCCATCCCCACTGTCCCCAGATATTTCTTGAATTGGATGTGGCAACCCTACTCTAGGGTTGCCAATCCCCAGGTGGGGCAGGGAAATTAAGTAAACACCTCACTAGCTTCCTATCTTATACAAAGTATAAATTTTACTTGTAAAATCAGTATCATTCAAACATACAAAGTTTAAAGTGCAAACAAAGGAACATATGTGACCCCGCCCACAGTCATTTAAATTGGAAGTCCATGTCTGTAGTGTTTCAACAATAAGGTTCCAACACAGCAATTATCCACGGAGACCAATGCTCCAGTCTTCAAATGCACAGCTAGGCATAAAAAGATACGCGATGCTGTAGTACTCTCTCCCATGTTTCCTTGTTCACTTCTACAAGCTTTCCCAATTTTTTTTCACCAATTCAATGCTGTTGCTTCAAATAGCTTAACTCCGCTATTGCACAGGGGACCTTTCCTTTCCTTTCCTTAGTAGGGTTGCCAATCCGCAGGGTAGGGGCAGGGAATCCCCCCGGTTTGGAGGCCCTCCCCCCACTTCAGGGTCATCAGAAAGCAGGGGGGGGGGGATGTCTCCAATATTCCCGATGGAGACCGATTCCCACAGGGTATAACGGAGAATTGATCCACGGGTATCTGGGGAGGCTGTTTTTTAAGGTAGAGGCACCAAATTTTAACTTATCATCTGGTGCCCCTCCTCAAAAACCCTGCCAAGTTTCAAAAGGATTGGACCAGGGGGTTCAATTCTGTGAGCCCCCAAAGAAGGTGCCCCTATCTTTCATTGTTTTCAGCGGAGGGAAGGCATTTAAAAGGTGTGCTGTCCCTTTAAATGTGATGGCTAGAACTTCCTTTGGAGTTCAATTGTGCTTGTCACAACCTTGATCCTGGCTCCACCCCCCAATGTCTCCTGGCTCCACCCCCAAAGTCCCCAGATATTTGTTGAATTGGACCTGGCAACCCTAGGTACCTCAGAGGTGCAAAACGCAGATAGTTTGTACCATGGTGGTGTTCAGAACATGCAAAGAAATCAACCTGAGTCCTGTCAACCCGTCCCCCCCCCCCATCTGGGAGTGGCACATTAGACAGACAAATTAGCAAAGGGAACATAAAATCAGCTTTGTTGCATCAGACCAATAGTCCATCTAGTCCAGCATCCTGTCTTGCAGGGGCCAGACAGTTCCTCTGGACAGCCAGCCAAAGGTCAAAGAGACGGAGGCCTTCCTAAGAACATAAGAAGAGGCCTGCTGGATCAGAACGGTCTGGGTCCATCTAGTCCACCATCCTGTCTCACACAGTGGCCAACCGGTTCTTCTGAATGGACAACAACAAAGCATAGAAGCGAAGGCCTTCCCCTAATGTTGCCTTCTGGCTCCAGGATTCAGAGGATTAGTGCCTCTGAATGGGGAAGTTCTCAGTCACCATGGATCGCAACCACTGATGGATTTATCCTCCATAAATCTGTCCCTTCTTCCAGCTGTTTATTCCTATGGCCATTGTTACATCCTCTGGCAGTGAATTCCACATTTTATTCCCTCCCTGGGCATAGTAGTATTTCTTTTTGTTCATCCTGAACCTACTGCCCATCAGCTTCATTGGATGCCCTTTAGTTCTACTCTTTCGGGAGAGGAAGAATAAGTTCTTTGGGTCAGCTCTCTTCACCCCATGCCTAATTTTATAAACCTCTGTCATGTCCCCCCCTTTAGTGATTTCTTTTCTAAACTGAAAAGTCTCAGACTCTTCAACCTTTCATCACAGGGAAGGTCCTCCAACCCCTTCATCATCCTGGTTGCCCTCCTCTGTACTTTTTCAGCTCTACGATGTCCTTTTGGATATTTGGTGACCAGAACGCTTCACAGTATTCCAGATGAGGCTGCACCATGAATCTGTACAGCATTAAGAACATAAGAGGAGCCATGTTGGATCAGGCCAGTGGCCCATCCAGTCGAACACTCTGTGTCACACAGTGGCCAGAAAAAACCAGGTGCCACCATGAGGTCCATCAGTGGGGCTCGGACACTAAAAGCCCTCCCACTGTGCCTCCTCCCCAAGCACCAAGAATACAGAGCATCACTTGCCCCAGACAGAGAGTTCCAACAGTATTGTATTGGCTGTTTTATTCTCACTACTTTTAATAATCCAGAACATAGACTTTGCCTTTTTCTGACTTTGCTGCAGCGCACTGGGTTTCCCTCTTCCATTAGCCTATTCTTGAAGATGGGATTTTTTGTTCCCATGTACATAGCCTTAGAATGGGGGAAAGCAATTTTAAAAAAATCAGTGGGTGGTCCATAGGTGGTATCTTCCAATTCTTAAGGCTTGGTAGATGATGATGATGATATTGGATTTATATCCCACCCTCCACTCTGAATCTCAGAGTCTCAGAGTGGCTCACAATCTCCTCTATCTTCCTCCTCCACAACAAAACCCTGTGAGGTGAATGGGGCTGAGAGTGTTCTCACAGCAGCTGCCCTTTCAAGGACAACTCTGTGAGAGGTATGGCTGATCCAAGGCCATTCCAGCAGCTGCAAATGGAGGAGTGGGGAATCAAGCCTGGTTCTCCCAGATAAGAGTCCATGCACTTAACCACTACACCAGACTGGCTCTTTCTGGTAGAAGTTGGTGGAGTGGAGGGAGACAGGGAGGGATATTTGATGAGGTTGAATTCCTGTCAGGGTTTGGAAAGCTGCTGTAGCCTTTCCCTTTGGTGTAGCTCAAAGGGTGTAGAGCAGGGGTGTCAAACATGCAGTTCGGGGGCTGAATCAGGCCCCTGGACGGCTCCTATCAGGCCCTCAAGCAACTGGCTGTCATCTGCTTCCTTCTCTCTCGTATAAAGTCTGCTGTGAAAACATGAAAGCAACATCACCCCAGAGTCAGAAATGACTGGTGTTTGCACAGGGGACTACCTTTACTTTTTTTTTTAAGCAGAGATATGTTATAAAGAACACAGACAAACTCATATATATTTTAGAAAATTTAAAAAATGCTTAAAATGTTAGCACTCGTTGGTCTTAAAGGTGCTTTCTTTGTATTTCTCCTATGGGACCCAGGAAACTGGACAAGGGAAGCTCTGGCACTTTCCTTCCTTCCCCAGAGACTGGGGGTGGGGAGGAACCTCAGCCAATAGAAGGAAGAGAGGCTTGGCTCAGTAGCTGTGCTTGCAATTGAGAGAGCTTGGCAAAGCAAGCTATTCCCTCTCCCTTCCTCCCCAAGGGAAGAGCCTTAGCCAATGGTGAGGTTTCGCTCTGTAGCTCCTGTGTGATTGAGCAAGCCTTGCTTTGCAAAGCAAGATGTTATGCAGAAGGAAGTGAGAGAGAGAAGGAAGCAGATGACAGCCAATTGCCTGGGAGCCTGATAGGAGCCCTCTGGGGGCCTTATTCGGCCCCCAAACTGCATGTTCGACACCCCTGGACTAAGCAGCTGGTTACACGTTCATTCAGGACCAGATGTCTTAAGAACGTTAAGAATGTGAGAAGCCATGTTGGATCAGGGCAATGGCCCATCCAGTCCAACTCTCTGTGTCACACAGTGGCCAAAACCCAGGTGCCCTCAGGAGGTTCACCAGCAGGGCTAGAACACTTTCAGAAGCCCTCCTACTGTTGCCCCCCCCCCCCAACAAGAATACAGAGCATCACTGCTCCAGTGTTCCCTCTAGATCTTGTGACTAATAATCATTGATGGACCTTTGCTCCATATTTTGATCCAATCCCCTCTTGAAGCCGCCTATGCTTGTAGCTGCCACCACCTCCTGCGGCAGGGAATCCTACTTAAGTTACAATTTGGGTGAAGTAGTACTTCCTTTAATCTTTTCTAAGCTCACTGCTTTATCAATTGCATTGAGTGTCCAGGAGTTCCTGTGAGAAAGGAAGAAAGGTACTTCTTCTCTACCCCATGCGTACGTTTGCAAACTTCTATCATGCCACACCCCGGTCATCATTTCTCCAAGCTAAAGCAGCTAGTTAAGTATTCAAGTTCACTCAGGACCAAACGTTTTGGGGAAGGGTAACTCTGAGAACAGACTGCAGTGTGTCCTCTGGTCTAGGAGATTTGATGCCCCAGCTGTACATCAAACCCTACCGGAAAACAGGACAGAGAGCAAAGATAGAGGGAAACATTGTGTGTGTGAGGAAGATAGGATAGACATCAACGAATTGTTTCATACACACACACAAAGATATACATGCGGTAGGCTATCATCAGGGCTTTTTTTGTAGCAGGAACTCCTTTGCATATTAGGCTACACCCCCCTGATGCAGCCAATCCTCTTTGAGCTTTCAGTAGGCCCTGCAAGAAGAGCCCTGTAAACTCTTGGAGGATTGGATACATCAGGGTGTGTGTGTGTGTAGCCTAATATGCAAAGGAGTTCCTGCTACAAAAAAAAAGCCCTGGCTATCATTCACCTGACCTAGAGAGCCCAGGTTAGCCTGATCTTGGAAGAATGTGAGAAGCCATGTTGGATCAGGGCAATGGCCCATCCAGTCCAACGCTCTGTGTCACACAGTGGCCAAAACCCAGGTGCCCTCAGGAGGTTCACCAGCAGGGCCAGAACTTCAGAAGCTTCAGATCAGGTTAGCCTGATCTTGGAAGCTAAGCAGGGCTGGCCCTTGTTGCTGTTTGGATGAGGGATCACCAAGGAGTACCAGGGCTGTTGTGCAGAGGCAGACAATGGCAAACTGTTTCTGAACGTCTCTTGCCTTGAAAACCCCCTGGGTCTCCTTAAGTCGGCTGTGATTTCACTCAGTCAGTCACTCCCTCACACACACACACACACGCTATTACCACCCAATGGAAAAAGAGTAGAATGTTATGCAAAACAGACCAAGAGATGGGGCATACCATAACCTTATTGATCTTGGGTAGGGGTGGCCAAACTTGCTTCACATATGAGCCACATAGAATAAATGTCAGATGTCTGAGAGCCGCAAGACATGAACATCAGATGTCTTAAGAGCCACAAGACATGAACATCAGATGTATGAAAGCCATAAAATAGGAGGGAGGGAGGAAAGCAAATAGATGGGGAAGGGGAGGGGGAGAGAGGTGGAAACAAACAACTTTAAATGCATTCTCCAAGCTTCCAGTTGGCTTGGCTTGGAGAAGTGTTTTAAAGAGACAAAGGTCTTCTCCAACCTGGCCAACAGGACAGGGGGGCTTCAAGAGCCACACAATATGTGTGAAAGAGCCACGTGCGGCTCCCGAGCCAAAGTCTGGCCACCCCTGATCTAGGGGGAAATTAGAAATACTGCAATCATCTCTTTCTAAACCTGGGACAAACAGCTGCAGAATTATAGCAATGCTGCATGACAGTCCCAACAGTGTCCTAAGTTGCAAATAATTATGAATGTACATGCTGGAAATATAAGCAAAAAAGTAATTCTAAAAAAATTGTCATGGCTCTGTCTAGTGGAAAAGCAATGTTGACCAAATATCGCAAATAATTTACAGCGCAGAAAAGATAAATCTAGGTGTAGATCCTATGACACTTTGACTAACTTAGAAAAAAGATTTCCCCTTGTATCTTTCAGGCTATATGATGGTTATGGTAGGGTTTTTATATGCTAAATGCTGGAGATCAGAA
The DNA here is from genome assembly GCF_032191835.1 of Heteronotia binoei. Taxonomy (NCBI): domain Eukaryota; kingdom Metazoa; phylum Chordata; class Lepidosauria; order Squamata; family Gekkonidae; genus Heteronotia; species Heteronotia binoei. The sequence continues at coordinate 27,853,718 of NC_083227.1, forward strand.
AAACAACAGGAGGCTGAGAAGATAAAAGACATAAACAGACTTCTTTCAGTTCATTGATTCATTCCATGGGAACTAAACACAGAAAAGCCTGCAGTTGCTTTAATGGAAAACTGTGGCGGTTTTCTCTAGCTAAAGAGATGGTTCAAAGATGCTCCAAACCCTTTCATTTACTAGAAAAGGTATAGTACGTGTGTGACTCCACTTCCTGAAAACAAAGAAGATTTGATCTGAAATTTTTTTGACGAATTCCTGACATCAAAGACTGAAGCTGTGATGAACGGCCATCGGGGTGTGTGTGTGTGTAGTGACTATCACATTTCTGTATGTGCATTTTAAATAAGATATACTGAATTATCCAGGGCTTCTGGCTTTGCAGTCCTTAACAGTTACACTCTTCAACAGGCTTAGAAGGTATAACTCTTTTAAGAACGGCACTGTTAATGTCTCATTTCATGAGAGTGTAAGCCTGTGCCATTTTAATCTTTAGGCAACTCCTAGCTTTTTTCTGTCATTGTTTTTGGTAACTGTTATAATTATTAAGCCACCTACAATTAACATTATGATGAGGCTGCATGAAAGTGTCAGATACTGGCCAAGCATTTTCAGGGATTTTCACGTGTGAATTTTCACATATGGAAGAGTCAGCGGTTAGTAGACCTTAGCACAGGACTAGAACAAGATAGATTCAGCTTAAAATTCTTGCTTGTCACAAAAGTACACAGCAGCTCCTTGGTCTAGTCAGTATCAGCCTAACCTAACTCACAGGATTGTTGTGAAGATAAAATGAAGACAGGAAGAACCATGTAAACCCACCCTGATATCCTTGAGGGAAGGACAGGATAAAAAATGAGCTACAAAATTTGAGCGTTCACTGAATTTCTTCCCTAACGAATCATTTATGTCTTCACTGTTCAGCAAAAGTTGATGTACAAGTTCTTATGACAGTGTTACACATTTTCTGTTGTCTTCACTATATGCATTTTCCGATGGGCAGTAAAGTGAGCACTCCATCGAAAGCTCTTTCCACATTCCAGGCACTTATATGGTTTCTCTCCTGTATGGATTTTCTGATGCGAAGTCAGGGCTCTGTTCCACCGGAAGCGCTTTCCGCAATCCAAGCAATGGAATGGCTTCTCTCCTGTATGGATTCTTTCATGGGAATTAAGATGTGTGGTATTGTGAAAGCTTTTCCCACACTCCAAGCATTTGTATGGTTTCTCTCCAGTGTGAATTCTTTGATGCGAAGTAAGGGCAGTGCTGGACCTGAAGCGCTTTCCACATTCCAAACAATGATAAGGTTTCTCCTCCGTGTGAATTCTTTCATGGGAACTAAGGTGTGTGGTATTGCTAAAACTCTTCCCACATTGCAGGCATTTATACGGCTTGTCGCCTGAGTGAATTCTCTGATGTACAGTCAGATGTGAGCTCTGATTGAAGTTCTTTCCACACTCTGAACATTTATATGGCTTCTCGCCTGTATGGATTCTTTGATGAGATCGAAGACTTGCATTATCCCGGCAGCTCTTCCCACATTCCTGGCATTTATACGGCTTCTCCCCTGTGTGGATTCTTTGATGTCGACTCAGAGTTGCACTATAAGCAAAGCTCTTCCCACACTCCAAACAGTTATATGGTTTTTCCCCAGCATGTGTTCTTTGATGCGAAGTCAACTTTGTGCTCTCACTGAAGCTTTTCCCACACTCTGAACATTTATATGGTTTTTCTCCTGTGTGAATTCTTTGATGGGAGCTAAGGCTTGTGCTGTCACTGAAGCTTTTTCCACAATCCAAGCACTGGTAAGGTTTCTCTCCTGTGTGAATTCTTTGGTGCGTAGTAAGACTGGCACTATAAGCAAAGTTCTTTCCACACTCCAAACAGTGAAATGGTTTTTCACCTGTGTGGATTCTCTGATGGGAGCTAAGGCTGGTGCTATCACTGAAGCTTTTCCCGCACTCCACACATTTGTAAGGTTTTTCACCCCTGTGGATTCTTTGATGAGTAGTAAGGGTCGTGCTCCGACTGAAGCTCTTTCCACATTCCAGACACGTATAGGGTTTCTCTCCTGTGTGGATTCTTTGATGCAAAGTAAGACTTTTGTTATCAGCGAAGCTCTTATCACATTCCAAGCACTTATAGGGTTTCTCTGCACTGTGGATTTTGCAGTGTGCATTCAGGTTTGATTTAGAACTGAATGTTTTCCCACACACAGGGCACTCATTCTTTCTCGCTTCCTTGTGGCTGTCGCATTGGACTGAATTCTCATCTGCTTGGATGCCATCACTGTGGTCAACAATGGATTTAATACTCCAGTTTGGGGCTTGGCTTTCCTCCTGTTCCCTCAATTCCTTTTGATTCCCAAGAGCCTCTTCCTCTCCTCCTTCGATCCTTTCCAATGAAACCCCATGGGGTATTCTGCAGTCTTCACTGATCTGTCCAGCAGCTGAAAAAATAAACAAATACAGATTACAGGTAGAGGGGGGGGGGAAATGAGCCTCTGATCACATTGAATTAATTGTTGTGAAGAATTAAAATAAATATGGTTCCTTAATCTAATTAGTTTTGGCATCTTATTTGTCATAGAAGAAAGACAGATTCAGAAGCCCTCAAGAGCAGTTTTCATCTTCAGAACTGAAGAGGTGTGTCATGATCCTGGGCCTAGTGAGGCCTGCAGGCTTCAGAGAAGCCTGCCTAGGAGTTACAAAAGAGCCTACATTTCCCAGGATCCCTTCTGTCCCTCTGATTGGGTGGCAAAGTTTTGGAGGGAAACTGGCCCAGAGAGGGTTAGGAGGACATAAAAGGGCCAAGCCCAGGCAGGGGATGTTCTTTTCCTTGAAGACTGAGCTGGAGGCAGGCTGCAGCCTGGAGAGCTGGCAGCAGGGGAAAGATCCCTTACCCAAGGGGGTGAATGTTGGTTATTAGAGTAGGGACTGTGTAGATAAATGTGTCAGGGCTTTGGTTTGTTTACACCAACCTTTACTGTATATATATTTCACTTTTACCCACTTATTATTTGAGCACTGTAAATAAACTGTTGTTGTTATACTCCTTGGGTCCTCACGTCTCCTTGATCACAGTTAAGAGGTATTTCTTAATAAGGAAAACAAGGGTGGTTGGGTGCTTTGGGCCCTTACAAACCCTTACCAGAGTGGTGGCAGCCAGTAGAAGGCCCTGCTAGGCCCCTGCTGTGTGACAAGGTACCACAGGACTGCCAAGATCCCTTCCAGACCCCAGACAATGATTTCTTCTACACCCTCAACTTACCCCACACAGAACCAACCCAGATATTATATGGAGATGGATCACAGTACTTGCCCAATTCACAAACCCCTAAGGCAACGGTGGCCAAACTTGCTTAACGTAAGACCCATGTAGAATAAACATCAGATTTTGAGAATCACAAGACATTAACAAATATTATACATGTGTCTTTCTTAAAACTCTTAACAACTCTTAAACTCTTGATAACATGACCATGTTACAAAGAGACTTTTTTAAAAAAAAAAAAACAAAAGCTGGGAATAACAGTCTTCATAAGACCAGCCTAGGGAATGGTTAGGGAATTATTTTTTGGCACCAGTGGGAGAAGGAAATACACATGTAACTCATAAATCATTGCCCACCATTTGCATCATTATACATATCTGTTTGCCTTGACACCAAAGTTGGTAAGGGGGAACCCTGCACTGCCCTCTATAATTCCATCTTTCCTTCCAGCGGCTCCCTTGGCTCTTTCTCCACTCTAGGTCTCTGGATGACTTCTGCGGTGGAGGAGATCTTGCAAACCTGCCTATTTCTCCCTCCTTCCCCACTTCACACACAAAGGCTAACCTACTGACATGGATGTTGTGATGACAAAATGGAGGAGCGGAGAATAATGTAAGTTGTCTGGATCCCTATTGTGGAGAAAGGCAGAGTCTAAATAATGTAAGATGGATGCAAATTAAAGGTGGGTGGGTGAGGAGAGAAAGAAGCAGGAAATATTAAGGAAGAAGGGGCTGTCAGAAGAAGAGAAAGAGTTGTTTTATGCCCTGACCTTCACTAATTGAAGGAGTCTTGGAGTGGATTACAATCACCTTCCCTTCCTCTCCCCACGACAGACACCCAGTGAAGTAGTTGGAGCTGAGAAAGCAATGAGAGAACTTCAAGTGACCGAAGGTCAACCAGTTGGCTGTATGTGGAGGACTGGGGAATCAAAGCTGGTTCTCCAGATTAGAGTCCACTACTCTTAAACACTACACCAAACAGGCTCTCAGGAGGAGGGGCAAGGTTGTCAACACTAGCTTTGGAAAATTCCTGAACATTTGGGGTAATAAAAATTATCCTATGGCAGTGTGTGTGGTATAGATAGGAGATCCGAAGACAGTCTGGCAGCCAGAAGTTCTAGCTCTTTTAGCATTATGCACCACTAGGTGGCGAGCTAGACTTGTTTTTAAGGCAAGAGATGTTTCAGAGGTGGTTTTGCCATTGCCTGCCTCTGCATCCCAGCCCTGGTATTCCTCCGAGGTCTCCCACCCAAGTACTAGCCACAGCCAACCCTGCATAGCTTCCAAGATTCAATATCAGGCTAGTCCAGGATTTCCAGGTCAGGGCTCTTTTGTGGGTGGAAACAACAGAGTTCAGGAAAGAGAGGGAGCTCCACAAGGATATGATGTCATACTGGCCACCTGCTGAAGCTGCCATTTTCTCCAAGGAATCCAATCTGGAGATCAACTTTAAGAACATAAGAGAAGCCATGTTGGATCAGGCCAATGGCCCATCTTGTCCAACACTCTGTGCCAAAAAACCCAGGTGCCATCAGGAAGTCCATCAGTGGGACCAGGACACTAGAAGCCGTCCCACTGTCACCCCCCCCACAAAGCACTAAGAATACAGAGCATCACTTGCCCTAGACAGAGAGTTCCAATGATAAGCTGTGGCTAATAGCCACCTATGGACCTCTGCTCCATATGTTTATCCATTTCCCCCTCTAAAGCTGTCTATGTTTGTAGCCGCCACCACCTCCTGTGGCAGTGAATTCCACATTAATCACCCTTTGGGTGAAGAAGTACTTCCTTTTATCCATTCTAACCCACAATTTCATTGAGTGCCCATGAGTTCTTGTATTGTGAGAAAAGGAGAAAAGTACTTCTTTCTCTACCTTCTTTATCCCATGCATAATCATGTAAACCTCTATCATGTCACCCCTCAATTTTATTTCTGGAAGAACTCCAGATCCCACATGGAGGCTGCCACCCTAAAGAGGACAGAAACAGGAAACAGTTTGAAGACAGGGAATAAAGTGGAAAGAGAGGGTCCCCGTCAACTCAGTGCAGGTTCCCCAATGCACCACTTGACCCAAAGCAGCTTTTCTCACTCTCTTTTCCTCCTTTTGACCCTCACAACAGGCCTGTGAGGTAGGTTAGGTTGGGAAGATGCAACTGGTCCAAGGTCGCCCAGCAAGCTTTGGTGGCTGAACAGGGATTAGAACCTGGATCTTCCAGATCTGAGTCCAATACTCTAACTAGAGAGCCAGTTTGGTGTAGTGGTTAAGTGTATGGACTCTTATCTGGGAGAACTGGGTTTGATCCCCCACTCCTTCACTTGCAGCTGCTGGAATGGCCTTGAGTCAGCCATAGCTCTGGCAGGAGTTGTCCTTGAAAGGGCAGCTATTGGGAGAGCCCTCTCAGTCCCACCCACTTCACAGGGTGTCTGTTGTGGGGGGAGAAGATATAGGAGATTGTAAGCCGCTCTGAGTCTCTGAGAGAAGGGCAGGGTATAAATCTGCAGTCTTCTTCTTCTTTTGAGCAGGAAAGCACAGGAACACAGTTCCAGCTGGCTTGGTGTCAGGGGGTGTGGCCTAATATGTAAATATGTTCCTGCTGGGCTTTTTCTACAGAAAAGCCCTGTGTGAAACAATGGTGACATTGGCTAGTATTTGGAAGGGCGACCGTCAAGGAATACTAGGAGCATGATCCAGAGGTAAGCAATGACAAACCACCTCTGAAATGTCTCTTGCCTAAAAACAAGACTAGGTTGAAACCTAGTGGTGCATAACTCTAAAAGAGCTAGAACTTCCAGCTGCCAGACAATCTTAGGATCGCCTGGCTACATTGCACACAATGGCATATGATGACAACAACAACAATAACAGCAACAGCTCTTAGAGGGGCAACAAGGAATTCTTTACCCAGAGAGGCTACTGTCACACAGTTTTCCAGCTTGACTTCCCTGTGCAGAGCTGTTTGGCTGGGATTCTGCAGAGATGATTCCCCCTTGTGGAAATACAGGGCTTCCTCCTTGAAGACCACTGGGCACTGAAAGAAGAAACGTTTGGGCCTATGAAATTGCCTTCTACTGAATCAGAACATTGGTCCATCAATAATAATAAGAAGATATTGGATTTATATCCTGCCCTATACTCTGAATCTCAGAGTGGCTCACAATCTCCTTTATCCTCCTCCCTCACAACAGGCACCCTGTGAGGAGGGTGGGGCTGAGAGGGCTCTCCCAGAAGCTGCCCTTTCAAGGACAACTCTGTGAAAGCTATGGCTGACCCAAGGCCATTCCAGCAGCTGCAAGTGGAGGAGTGGGGGATCAAACCCGGTTCTCCCAGATAAGAGTCCACACACTTAACCACTATGCCAAACTGGCTCTCAGACTGGCAGCCATTGTCTACTCAGTACTGTCTACTCAGACTGGCAGCAGCTCTCCAGGTTCTCCGCCCTGAGCCTGCTCCGGCGGGGAGGGCGGGATATAAATAAAAATTATTATTATTATTATTATTATTATTATTATTCTCAGGCAGAGGTCTTTTCTTGCCAGATCTTGCTCTCCCTACCTGAGCCGGTTGCATAGCCTCTGTTCTCCCGCCGCCCACAAGAAGAGATGATCTGGAACGTGGCACCAATGTTATTTTGCTGCCTGCAAGGGAGAAAGGTTAAGAGGAAGAGTTTTATTCTCCGGAGAACAGTATTCTGTACCAGTTTCCTACATAATCCTATTTCAGGGGTGTCAAACATGCTTCTGCTCTCTTCTGCCTGGTGCACAGGCCTTCCACCAATGGAAAACATAATTAAGATCCAAGCCCAAGTCTCTACCAAGATCACAAGAGACACGTTACTGATATGAACTGGTAGCCTTGTTTTGATGGGATTTGAACTTATGTAATGTAATGTAATGTAAAATTTTATTTGTATCCCGCCCTCCCCCGCTGGAGCAGGCTCAGGGCAGCTAACAACATTTAAAAGTGAAACAATACAATAATAAAACATTAAGTTCACATTAAAACCAATCAATCAATAATCAAAACATTCCTTATGAGGCAGGGCAGAGGCCTAAACTTTTTCAAAGAGGAAAAAACAGTTGCAATGTCTTTGAGGAAATACTGGGAAGGGCTCAGGAAGGATTCGCAATATAGACAGATTCCCCAATCCAGGACTGGATCCATACCGGCAGTTTAAGCTGACACAGGGACAGCTGGCAAATGGATTTAAAAATCAAGTCCAAATGTGCACATCTGCCTCCCGTCCTGCTTCCATACTCACTCCATCCTCTGGCATCTCTAAGGTGGCTCCAAAAGTTACCACTTACGAAGTGGTAGCAAATTGTTCTGCAGAATGCCATCTGCTTTTCAGGGTGTCTGAACGTGGGTGTGAACCTGCCAATCCGCTCTAGGCACTCACTGGTATCCTTTTCTTTTTAAAACTCCCCTAGGTGCATAGGTGCATGGTCACTAAAAATGAAAGCGGAAAAGGAAACCCAAACCACACTACGGGGATGGTGCATGACAACTGACTGACTGCACCAAAACACCTCCTGTGTGAGATACGGGTACTTTGTGGGGGAGCATCTGAATGGGTTTTGGCAGCTCCTTTTTGAACCAGTCCACTTTCAGACACCTCCCGTACAATGTTCCCTCTAAGCTGCAGAACCTTGTGAGCAAAAATTCTACTTTGTGAGCTACTGCCTAAATTAGTGTGCTCTGGGGTCATCCTTCCTGAGCGAAGACAAAAAGGTGTGAGCTGGAGGCTAAAAATCTGTGAGCTAGCTCATGCTCACTCAGCTCCCGTATGCCTGAAATTGCTGGTGTGGACCCAGCCCAAGGCACTCAAAAGGATGCTGGAGATCACGTCAACGTAATTCACAATTCAACTGGCTGCAGCATCTCTGGGAAGAACCACACAGGGAAATCTGGAAGTCTTCCCAAATTGTCCCCCTCCAGTACTGTGCTGCAGAATTAACAGATTTATCACAGCATCTCTTCTCATAGCAAGAGTCCACTCATTCTGATGTCAAATAAATATTAGTTTTTAAAAGCGTCACCAGACAACCCCCCTCCCTTCCTTCCTGTTTGGTGTAGTGGTTAAGTGAGAGCCAGTTTAGTGTAGTGGTTAAGTGAATGGACTCTTATCTGGGAAAGCCAGGTTTGATTCCCCACTCCTCCACTTGCAGCTGCTGGAATGGCCTTGGGTCAGCCATAGCTTCTGTAGGAATCGTCCTTGAAAGGGCAGCTGCTGTAAGAGCTCTCTCAGCCTCACAGGGTGTCTGTCGTGGTGGGGGGGAAGGTAACGGAGATTGTGACTGCTCTGCAATTCAGAGTACAGGGCGGGATATAATATCTTCATCATCTTCTTTTCCTTCCTTCCTTCAGATTAACACAACTACCCCTCTGGAATAATAATAATAATATTTATAGCTCACCTTTCTTGTTAAGACTCAAGGCGGGTTACATGGTGTAAGTCAAATATAATCAACAGGATGGAACATCCAATTAATCATGCAACAGGGTTTGGACTACAGAAATCTGAAAACAAACAGAAGTATCAAACAGAGCTGAAACAAAGCAGGTGCTTTTAAATGTGCTATGTTAGACGGCATCGAAACTACGTAGCCTGGACCATACTTACAATGATAGGTAGCAAGAGTTGACTCCAGTGGCACCTTGAAGACCAATAAAGTTTTATTCAAGGTATAAGCTTTCATGTGCAAGCACATTCATTCAGCTCTATTACCCTGAATAAAACTTCGTTGGTCTTCAAGTTTTGTTCTGCTGCTTCAAACCAACACGGCTGCCCACCTGAAAGTAGCCATACAGTGGTGTACACCACCGTCTCTATCAGTATTCCCTCTAAGTTGACTTAGCATGAGCTAGCTCACAGATTTTTAGCCTCCAGCTCACACATTTTTGTCTTAGCTCTGAAAGGATGACCCCAGAGCACACTAATTTGTGCAGTAACTCACAACTTTAATGCCAATAGCTCACAACTTTAATGCCAGTAGCTCACAAAGTAGAATTTTTGCTCACAAGACTCTGCAGCTTAGAGGGAACATTGAGCTCTATCCTTTTACCAATGCAACCTGACCATTTCATGTAGCCTGTGCAAAAAGCCCTCTTGAATAACGCAGCTTTGCAGTTTGCAGAGTCTTCCTAACCGTATCAGGGAAGCCATTCCATGAATAACACTCATTTCGGTCTCCCCCATGATCTTTTCCCACCCACCTTGCAAATTTTGCTGTTGTAACTCTTTCCTTCTCTTCCTTGGTGCACCGTGCATCAGCCTCCAGTTTTTTGTACCCGACGGATTCTCCTTCCCAGCTGGGCGGAAAAGGAAATCTGTTTCTCTGGTTACCATAGAGATAAGGGGGACAGAGAAACACAGAGAAAAGACAAAGAGTGACACATGCACACCCAGCCCTCTATTCCGGCTGCCATTCGAAAGCAACCAGCTTGATGGCAAAATCCCAGAGGAACAGCCGTTCAAAACAATACAAAATCTTGCGCATGCTTTTGAGTTCTTGAAAACTCTTCATCTGCTAAGTAAGACGAGAAGGCCCCAGTGTTTCTGGCACTCTACAAGCCAGGGTGCTTATTTGTTTTTCTTGTAGAAAAAGCTCAGCAGGAACTCATTTGCCTATTTGCCTAAGGGTGATTAACATGTGGAATTCACTGCCACAGGAGTGGCGGCGGCTACAAGCATAGCCAGCTTTAAGAGGAGATTGGATAAAATATGGAGCAGAGGTCCATCAGTGGCTATTAGCCTTTCCAATCCCCAGGTCCCAGAGGGGGATCCCCCGGTTTTACAGGCTTCCCCCCTCCCCCAGCCAGCTGGCCGGCAGGGGAAGCCCCGCCCCCAGAGCCATCATGCACCTCCATGAACGATTCCCATAGGGAATGATGGGGAATTGATCTGCAGGTATGGGGGGGGGGCTCTGGGGGCCCCTGTTTTTTGAGATAAAGGCACCAAATTTTCAGTATAGCATCTAGTGCTCTCTCTCCAAAATACCTCCCAAGTTTCAAAAAGATTGGACCAGGGGGTCCAATTCTATGAGCCCCAAAAGAAGGTGCCCCTATCCTTCATTATTTCCTATGGAAGGAAGGCATTTAAAAATTTGTGCATTCCCTTTAAATGTGATGACCAGAACTCCCTTGAAGTTCAATTATGCTTGTTACACCCTTGCTCTTGGCTCCGCCCCCAATGTCTCCTGGCTCCACCCCCAAAGTCCCCAGATATTTCTTGAACTGGACATGGCAACCCTAGCCACGGTGTGTGTGTGTATATATATGTGTGTGTGTGTGTGTATATATATATATATATATATGTGTGTGTGTGTGTGTGTGTGTGTGTGTGTGTGTGTGTGTATGTATATGTGTGTGTGGAAGAGGAAGGGAAGGAGATTGTAAACTGCAGCCGCTCTGAGACTCATTAAAGTAGAGGAAAGTGGGGTATAGAAACCTGCACTACTTCTTCTACTATTGGCTCCTCAGAGACTCAGGCAGAGGTCTTTCCAAATCATTTATTTTGTGATCCTTTCACTGGAGATGCTGGGAATTGAACCTGGGACTGCAAAGCCAACGCTCCATCACGGAGCTACAGCCTTTCCCCAAAGTCTCTGAACTCGGCAACCTTAATTCCTATTACTTTTAGAAAAGGTCTTCTGAGCAATTCTCTTTTGCATAGGTTGTAGCAGGGTTTTTTTTTTTTAGCAGGAGCGCACAGGAACGCAGTTTTGGCTGGCTTGGTGTCAGGGGGTGTGGCCTAATATACAAATGAGTTCCTGCTGGGCTGCTTTTACAAAAAAAAACCCTGTGTGAAACAATGGTGATGACAGCGGTGTGGCCTAATAAGAACATAAGAGAAGCCATGTTGGATCAGGCCAATGGCCCATCCAGTCCAACTCTCTGTGTCACACAGTGGCCAATATATGTGTGTGTGTGACACAGAGTGTTGGACTGGATGGGCCATTGGCTTGATTCCTCACTCCTCCACTCGCAGCTGCTGGGTGACCTTGGGTAAGTCACAGTTCCAGGCCCGTAACTACAGTGGGGCCTGGGAGGGGCTGGGCCCATCCTTTCATCTTCCCCTTCGAACTATGGCCCCTCCATTGGAGGGCCCCCAATCTGTCCCCTTTGCTCACTGCCACTCTGAAGAAGTGGTAGCATTGCTGCTGATCTTTTTGCTTTTTCTCTCCCCTTCCCTAACACACCTTGCAGAGCAAAAGTGGGGGGGAGAGTCAAAGGTCTCTGTCTCTCTGAGAGAGGGGCACATAAGAAAGGGTTGGGGGGAGCAGAGCTGCTGTGACTGCCCAGGCATGAAGAGGGGTTAGTTTGTGGAACTCAAGGCAGTTTACAGTGCCGAGAGCCTTGGGCTGCCAAACCAGGTGCCCCGCCCCCAAACAAATCCTGCTGTGGGCCCCACCAAACATGAAATCCTGGCTACAGCCCTACACAGTTCTCTCAGAGCTGTCCTCTCAAGAGCGGTCCTTGAAAGAGCTCTCTCAGCCTCACCTGCCTCACACATGGTGTCTGTTGTGGAGAGAGGAAGGGAAGGAGATTGTAAGCTGCTCTGAAACGCAAAATGAAGGCTGGGGTATAAATCCAACTCCTCCTCCTTCTTCCCAGGTTCCGCAGATTAGAGGTCACCATCCTTAATCACTACAGCACACTGGATTAACTTTTTGCTTTGAACGCAGAAGGTTCTAGGTTCATACTGTCTATGATGGACCTATGGTCTGATTCAGTATAAGGCAATTTTGTATGTGTTCATGTGGAAGAATTGTAATTATTGTATGGCAGTGTGTGTAGGATAATCATAAGATCCTAAGATTGTCTGGCAGACAAAAGTTCCAGCTCTTTTAGCATTATGCACCACTAGGGGGTGAGCTAGACTTGTTTCTCAGGCAAGAGATGTTCCAGAGGTTGTTTGCCATTGCCTTAATCTGTGTCATGACTCTGGTATTCCTTGGAGGTTGCCCATCCAAATACTAGCCAGAGCCAACCCTACATAGCTTCTGAGATCAGACTAGCCCCTTGGACTGTTCATGTGCAATTTTACCTTTTGTCTGTCCCCCCAGCACATTTGTGGCAGAAGCACAATGAAGATCTGTGCTCTGTCTCTCTGTCTCTGTCTTTCTCTGTCTCTCTCTATCTCGTTCCCTCTCTCTCTGGTGTCCCCCTCCTGTTTCTTTGCATGGGCCACTTCTATGGAAAGCCAGAAGCTTCCCTGAGAAGCCAGGACTTTTCACTATCTTTAAAAAGGTTCTGGGGAGAAAGCTGAGGTATAAATTAATCAATAGTTTTAAATCTTTTATTTTGCACAACTGAACCTGATGCAGAGTTCTGGGGAACTCAGAATCATTGTAGGAGTACCTGCTCCTGACACTTGCAATGCTAATAAGAAGATTTATGAAGCAATTAAAAAAAACTCAAGGGAAGACGTCTTGATAGATAGTTCCAAATGCACTGGAGATTTGCGTGGGGAAAGTAACTCCTCCTTCGCACCTCAGCAGTGCTTTTATTAGTTTTATGACATCACAGCATTCCACAACATTGACCTATAAATCATTGTGTCTATTCTGCCCAGTGACAGCAGACGCATGCGTACATGACACAAACAACAAGTTTCTTTGAGACCATAAATCAAGTTAGGCTGCAAAACATCCCGTCCACATTTTTATCTCTATTCTGCTTTCAAGCTTGCATTCCAACAAATCATAGAATCATAGAGTTGGAAGGGACTTCCAGAGTCATCTAGTCCAACCCCCTTGGACTAGAAGTACTTGAAGATGGTGACCATATCACCTCTCAGCCGCCTTCTCTCCAGGCTAAACATGCCCAGCTCCTTCAACCTTTCTTCTTTGGTCTCCAGACCTCTCACCATCTTTGTTGCCCTCCTCTGAACCCGTTCCAGCTTGTCTATATCCTTCTTAAAATGTGGTGCCCAAAACTGAACAAAATACTCCAGGTGAGGTCTTACCAGAGCAGAGTAAAGCGATACCATCACTTCACGTGATCTATTCCTTCCTTCCTTCCTTCCTTCCTTCCTTCCTTCCTTCCTTCCTTCCTTCCTTCCTTCCTTCCTTCCTTCCTTCCTTCCTTCCTTCCTTCCTTCCTTCCTGTGAGCCAGTTTGGTGTAGTAGTTAAGTGCATGGACTCTTATCTGGGAGAACCAGATTTGATTCCCCACTCCTCCACTTGCAACTGCTGGAATGGGCTTGGGTCAGCCATCGCTCTGGCAGAGGTTGTCCTTGAAAGGGCAGCTACTATGAGAGCCCTCTCAGCTCCTGTTGATACAGCCCAATATTGCATTTGCATTTACCTTACTGGCTGAGAAGCTCACACATTCTTATGTGTCATTTATTTGGTCCTAATAAAAAGAACTGTCCCAAGACGGATGGCCCCGGCTAGCCTGATCTCATCCAGTCTTAGAAGCCTAAGCAGGGTCAGTTCTTGGATGGGAGACCACCAAGGAAGTCCAGGGTTGCTGTGCAGAGGCAGGCAATGGCCAACCACTTCTGAACGCCTCTTGCCTTTAAACCCCAAGAAGGGTCACCGTAAGTGGGCTGAGAATTGATGATCTTTTCTACCACCACCAGACCTGTGTGGGGGTGCACTGTTAAAAGCAGCAATGAGTTGAACCGCTAGAACAGGGGTGGCCAAACTTGCCTAACTTTTGAGCCGCATGGAATAAATGTCAGAGGTTTGAGAGCTGCAAGACACAAACATCAGATGTTTGAGAGCTACAAGGAAGGAAGAAGAAGAACTGCAGATTTATACCCTGCCTTTCTCCTGAATCAGAGACTCAGAGCAGCTTACAATCTCCTATATCTTCTCCCCCCACACAGACACCCTGTGAGGTGGGTGGGGCTGAAAGGACTCTCACAGCAGTTGCCCTTTCAAGGACAACCTCTGCCAGAGCGATGGCTGACCCAAGGCCATTCCAGCAGATGCAAGTGGAGGAGTTGGGAATCAAACCCGGTTCTCCCAGATAAGAGTCCATGCACTTAACCACTACACCAAACCGGCTCGAAGGAAGGAAGGAAGGAAGGAAGGAAGGAAGGAAGGAAGGAAGGAAGGAAGGAAGGAAGGAAGGAAGATAGATAGATAGATAGATAGATAGATAGATAGATAGATAGATAGATAGATAGATAGATAGATAGATAGATAGATAGATAGATAGATAGATAGATAGATAGATAGATAGATAGATAGATAGATAGATAGATAGATAGATAGATGGTGGAGGGGGGAAGAGGGAGAGATGGAAAGAAAGCAATTTTAACTTTAAATGTATTTTCCAAGCTGCCTGCTGGCCTGGCTTGGAGAAGTGATTTGAAGAGACAAATGTCTTCTCTAAGCCAGCCAACAGAGTGGTGGAGCTTCAAGAGCCACACAATGTGTGTGAAAGAGCCGCATGTGGCTTCCAAGCCACAGTTTGGCCACCCCTGCACTAGAAGATCAAGGAAGCTGCAGAGCCAGTTCCAGACAGCCAGAGTGGAATACAGAGTATTCCAGAGTGCTGGAATAATAATTGGGAGACCCAGGTTCAGATCCTCTGTCTGCCATGGAATGTCCAGGGCTCTTTTTTTGTAGCACATTATGCCACATGCCCTTGATGTAGCCAATCCTCCAAGAGCTTACAAGACTGTGAGTACAGGGCTTATTGTAAGCTCCAGGAGGATTGGCTACATCAGGGGTGTGTGGCCTAATATGCAAAGGAGCTCCTGCTACAAACAAAGCCCTAGGAAGGTCATAGATATAATGGTGGGCCACTCCATCTCTCTCAGCCTAGAATGTCTCTGACGATTGCTGGGAGGGAAACCGAGTCCCCACTGGGAAGAAAGCCAGGGTATAAACGAAGGAAACTAAATGGGATTATATGGAAATTCCTAAACCATGTACAGGCTTAATCTTGATTATGCTTCTAGCTGCCAAGATGATATTGGCTTGTCACTGGAAAAATGAAGGCCTACTGTCAATACATCAATGGTAGATAAAACTGTGGGAATTCCTTATTACGGGGAAAACATGGTCACTTTCACTGCTGAGCTGAGAGGAGTCTGGCTTAGTGTAACATTATGGGATGTCTTGATTCTCATCAGCAGACAAGAAACTGAGAGATGCCCATCTTTCCAGGCTGCCCTGTGTATCTTTTTATTCTGCTGATTTGACTAATAATTGCTTTCTTGCTGGGATTTTAGATCCAGGTGGGCAGCCAAACTTTACTTTACTTTATTTGATTTATATCCCGCCCTCCCTGCCATGTTGGACTAAAGCAACAGAACAAAGTTGGAGTCCAGAAGCACCTTGAAGACCAGCAAAGTTTTATTCAGAATGTAAGCTTTTGCATGCATGCACACTTCATCAGACGATGAAATGGGGTACAGTGAGCAGAGTTACATATAGCTGGTGGGCAGTGGTTAAGCATGCAAAATAGTACCAAGTTAGAATCTATGGCAAAATAGTCCAATTAACAACTTGAAAGAACAGGTAGTTTGGTTTAGATACCATTAATTGTGTCGGAAAACAGCAAAGTCAATAAACAGGTCAGAATTGAAGAGTGATGGTGAGAGTGTCACAAGGCAGTAAATGTAATCTGTTAAATGCTCTATATAGTTCTTCAAGGCTGGGTTAAACTGAAAACACGTTTTTCTCAGCGGTGTAACTGCCCACCTAGTTTGCTTTTGAACTTGTAGCATATGTAATGAGATAAATGTAATATGTAACATGTAGCATATGTAATTAAATAAACTACTAATATCCCTTATTTAAATATCCCTTATTTACTTAAATAACGGATATTGGTTGTTTATCTCATTACATATACTAAACCCATCTTCCACTATAGTCTAATGCAGGGTTTCCCAAACTTTTCTTTCCTGTGGCCCAGTTATTTTTACACTTCTCCTTCATGGCCCACTAAAATTTGGGGGTGGAGCCAAGAGACTTTGGGGGTGGAGCCGGAAGACAGGAATTATGTAATTTCCTGCGGTGTCAAGGGCCAAGTGATGTCACTTCCAGGGCACACTGAACCAAAACTCCACTTTTTCCTGTGATGTCACTTCCAGGGCACTCCCGCAAACCTGCCTCTTCTTCTGAAGTAATTTTGTTTTCAGAAAAATCTCTCTGAAACTCATGCTGAGCCAAAATGGTGATTGAAAGTGGGCGGTCCTCTCTTTCCACTCCCACACCTGCATGCACCTATCTGTTTGTGTGTTCTTCTCAAGCTTGCAAGCACTCCTGATGCCCATGTTCAATTGCCTGCACCACCTACACACCCCTTCCTCAACAGCATTGGCCAGTGTATGCAGTTGGGAGTGCTGTTTATTTATTTATTTATTTAATTCCACTTTTATCCCGCCCTCCCCGCCAAGGCGGGCTCAGGCGGGTGCAAGATTCAACGTAATAGTACAGCATTAAAACCATAAAACATAAAGTAAAACAGACATAAAATACATTAAAAAAAATTCGGTGCCATGATCTTACATTTTCCAATTTTATAATTCTCTGTATAGCAGATCTTAAGTTCTCCTCTCTGCAACTGCTGTACAACAGATTGTTGGTGGTGGTTCACATGTTGCTATAAACTGTAGTGGCCAACAGCCTAGTTTACAAATGCCTGGTGGAAGAGTGCCATCTTACAGGCCTTGTTGCCATTGCCATCAGGAATGACAGCACTGTGTATCACCCACATTGGGCCCTGGCAGCTGCTCTACCTCAAAATATGCTGAAACATTTAGTAGGTCCTTCCTTCAGCTGCTACTACTGGACCCTGACTCAAACTATAACCAAGCTTGCTTGGTTTCAAGAAAATCTTTCGACAGCTGTTTTTCATACTTTTCTTTGGCTGAAACACTGGGAAATTGCTGTGAAAGATAGCAGAGAATTGCAATTAATGAATTAATTTCCAGTTATATGAAGTTCATACAAGCTTTTCTGTAGTTATCCCAAAAAGGATATTTATGAGGGGCCTGCAGCTTTTTACTGGCTGTGTTTCCCATGCCTTTAAAAGCAACCTGTTTTGCAGGCATTTAGCCAGTGAACTTCTTTCATCCTTTTTAATATCTACAGAAGGAGTTTAATTCTGGTGTCAGACAGCTGTTAAAAGCAGGACCAGTAAAATGGTGTCAAGTTCATAGTATCATCACTTCCAGTGCTGTTGAGATATACTGCAGTAATCAGACCCCACACCTCTCACTCTCACTCACTCACACAGAAATCTCATAGAAAGGCCAGCTGGCTACAACTGGAGGTGCCAACTTTTCATTGGCAGAGCTCCTATGTCTGCAACAACAGTATGATGAACAGAAAAGTTTCATCCAGTAAAAATGGAAGGAAAGAAAGAAAGGGAAAGAATGAAATGGAAAGAGAGGAACAGAAGATATGGAAAGAAAAAAACATAAGAACATAAGAGGAGCTATGTTGAATCAGGCCAGTGGACTATCCAGTCCAAAATTCTCTCATACAATGCCCCAAAAGCACCAGAATGCCCACCAGTGGGGCCAGGGCACTAGAAGCCCTCCCACTGTTGCTTTCCCCCCCTCCCAGCACCAAGAATACAGACAGAGCATCACTTGCAGGGAAAGAAAGAAAGAAGGTGGGGGGAGAGAAAAAAGCCTTTCTCACCATCAGGTGACCCCAGCCAGCAACAATTCTGCCCAGGGGTCGTTTGGTAAAAAAAAAAAGCTACTGGAATGCCCACTCCCCGCCCCTCCCAGCTGAAAAACACACACACACCCTTCTTTGCTGCCCAGGCCTCCCAGGGAAATCTCCCCAAAAGAGCATATTGCAAGGCACATGAAAGCTCATACCTTGAAGAACACTTCATGGGTCTAAAGTGCCAGTGGACTCCAGCTTTTCTCTTAAACGCTGGGAGGGGGGGAGAAGGAAGGAGAGGCAGCCCAGCTTCTCTCTGCACAACAGAGACAGGGGAAGGAAGGAAGCCAAACAGAGCTCAGGCTTTGCAGCCTGTGTCAGTCTCAAGGCTAGCTTTTCTCTGCACAACAAAGAGACAGAGGAAGGAAGGAAGCAGAGCAGAGGTCATGCTTTGCTGGGGGCAGGGCTAGCTTTGCTGGGGGTGGGGCTAACTTTGGCTTTTCTTGTGACCCGGTAGTGAGACTTCTGTGGCCTGGTACCGGGTCACGACCCTGCAAATGGGAAGCACTGTTCTAATGTATTCTTTTTTGTACTGGCAAACTGGAATGATGTTTATAATGAATGCTACATGTTAAAATGTAAACTAGGTGGACAGTTACAACCAGGGTGGTTTTTGTAGCAGGAACTCCTTTGCATATTAAGCTACACCCCACTGATGTAGCCAATCCTCTTGGAACTTACAGTAGACCCTGTAAGAAGAGCCCAGTAAGCTCTTGGAGGATAGGCTGCATCAGGGGAGTGTAGCCTAATGTGAAAGGAGTTCCTGTTACAAAAGCTTGAAAAGGAGATTAGATAGATTCATGGAGGAGAAGTCTATCAATGCCTACTATCCCTGGTGACTGAGGGGAACCTCCACTTTGACAGGCACTAATCTTCTGAATCCTGTGCCAAGAGGCAACCTCAGAGGGAAGGCCTCGGTCTCTCTGCCCTATTGCTGGCCCTCTAGAGGAAATGGTTGGCCACTGTGTGAGACAAGAGGCTGGACTATTGGTTTGGTTCAGCAGGGCTCTTCTTATGAAGGCTTCAGCCTCTCTGCTGTGTCGTTGACCGTCCAGAAGAACTGGTTGGCCATTGTATGAGACAGGATACTGGACTAAATGGATCATTAGTCTGACCCAGCTGGGCTTTTCTCATGTTCTCAGAACACCAGGTCCCTACGAACATAGACAGCTTCAAGATGGGGTTGGATAAACATATGGAGCAGAAGTCCATCAGTGGCTATTAGCCACAGGGTATTGATGGAACTTTCTGTCTGGGGCAGTGATGCTCTGTATTCTTGGGCTTGGGAGGCCTTCTATTGTGCTGGCCCCACTGGTGGACCACCTGATGGCATGTGGGGGGTTTTGGCCACTGTGGACACACAGCGTTGGATGGGCCATTGGCCTGATCCAGCATGGCTTCTCTTATGTTCTTACGGAAATTGACAACCCAAGCCAGTGGGATAGGTTTGTAGGTTTCCCTCCTACTTAATCTGCTCCCGCCTCTTTAAAAAAAAGAACTCTCTGTCTGGGGCAGTGTTGCTCTCTATTCTTGGTGCTGGGGGGGGGGCACAGTGGGAGGGCTTCTAGCCCCACTGGTGGACCTCCTGATGACACCTGGGTTTTTTGGCCACTGTGTGACACAGAGTGTTGGACTGGATGGGCCATTGGCCTGATCCAATATGGCTTCTCTTATGTTCTTAAAATCACCCCCCAAAGGTGCTTCTAGGACTGACGTCCCCCACCCCCCTTATGCCCTCTCAAGGAAGCCGATTTCTGCTAATTTGACTTTTAGTTGACCCCAGAGCTTTGCCACAAGTTAGTAAACTCGGGCATCCGGACCCACTTGCTCCAGAATTTCCCCATAACGCATGGATGATGGATCGGATGCGGCCACTTTTGACTCCCGTGGGTGCTTTCCCTGGGCAATGGGGAAGCCCCATTAAAAACCTCAGGGCGACTCAGCTCCCCGGGAAACAAAGGGCTGTGCTCGGCCTTGTCAAGCGGTTGTTTCTCCGCCTGGCCAGCTTCCCACCAAAGGAAGAAGATGAAAAACAAGCAGCAGCCGGCCAGGCGGAGCGAGCGTCGCGTTGCGGTGCAGCAGTTTTGCAAACTTGAGCCTTCCTGCAGGGATCTGCCTCTCTCGGCCCTCTCACGGTTAAATCCAAGGCAAAAGCGCTCCGGCCTCCGTAGAGACAGGAAAAGCGGAGGCACCTTCCTGGGGAAGGGGAGATCCCAACGGCCCACCCTTCCTTCGGGGAGAATGGCTGCTCTTAAGAGGACTGCAAAAAAAAAAGCGCTTCGCAGTGGCAACAGAAGCAAACGCGCGTCGGTTTTGCGCCCTTTCCTAAAGCGGGTGCGCGCCCGGAGGCATTGCGCGCTTGCCATTTAAGCGCAACCTGAGCCGTTCCTCGGCGCAAAGTGGGCTCAAGTCTGGATCCCTCCGGCCAGGGATTGGGGGAGTCGTTTCCCTGGCCTGGGCTACTCCAGCGACCTGTGCAACCCGGAGGCTGCCGGAGAGACCTGAAGCAGGTCTTCCCCAGAAGATGGAGCGCATCATGCCCGCGGAAATGAAGCGCTGGCTCGGAGAGGGTGGGCCGGAGAGGAGCAGTCCCCGGGAGGAAAGTTGCCTCCTGAGCCAGGCAGAGGATGGACGGCAGGTGAGAGAGAACATGGTGCGGGTAGTTCCGCAGGACAGAAAATGGGAAGCATCTCCAAGGGTGCTGTGCAGATGTGCGCTTACGCCCTCTACCGGTCAAGCCCCGAGTCTGATTCGGATAATAGCAGGGGAAATTTGTTAGGAGTGGAGGCAGTGTAGTACCATGCTAGGATATGGGTTCCCCACCCTTACAGGGTGATCCTGGATCAATCGTTTTCCATTGGTTCAACCTACTTTGGAGGGTTGTTGAGAGGATAAAATCATCGAGTTGGAAGGGACCTCCAGGGTCATTCTAGTCCAACCCCCTGCGCAATGCAGGAAACACACAAATATCTCCCCCTAAACCCACAGGATCTTCATTGCTGTCAGATGGCCATCTAGCCTCTGTTTAAAAACCTCCAAGGAAGGAGAGCCCACCACCTCCCCAGGAAGCCTGTTCCACTGAGGAACCGCTCTAACCGTCAGGAAGTTCTTCCTAATGTTGAGCCAGAAACTCTTTTGATTTAATTTCAACGCATTGGTTCCGGTCCTACCTTCTGGGGCCATAGAAAACAATTCCACACCATCCTGTATATGACAGCCTTTCAAGTCCTTGAAGATGGTGATCGTATCACTTCTCAGCCGCCTCCTCTCCAATCTAAACATGGAGAACAGAAAGTTGGTTTATGATTGGACAAGGTGCAGACTTCAACCTGTTTGTAATTGTGAAGGCTTCGCTGATCATGATCATTGGGCAAAGGGACCTCAACATTTTCTGCATCCATCTTCTGGTCACCTTGCGTCCGGTGTGTTTGGAAAATTGTTATTTCAGGCTCAATGCTTTGAGCCTGAGACCAAGGGGAAAATATGAAACAGCTGAACATTGTGAGCTTTTGCAATGCTTTGAGCCTGAGACCAAGGGGAAAATATGAAACAGCTGAACATTGTGAGCTTTTGTGCATTTGCTTCATGTGCTGGTCTGCCAATGGAGAAAAGAGAGGCTTTGCTCTGTAGCTCCTGTGCGATTGAGCAGGCCTGGCAAAGCAAGCTGTGATGCAGAAGGAAGCAGATGACAGTGAGGTGTTCGCAGGTCTGATAGGAGCCATTTGGGGGCCTGATCCATCCCTCAGGCCGCATGTTTGACACCCTGGCTTAAACTCTGGGAGAAAATGTCTCTTTATCTCACCAGCCTTTCAGGTTATAACAGGGGTGACCAAACTTGCCTAATGTAAGAGCCACACGGAATAAATGTCAGATGTTTGAGAGCCGCAAGACATCAAAATCAGATGTTTGGAAGCTGAAAGAAAAGGAGGGAGGAAATAAATGGGAGAGGGAGAAGAGACAGAGAGGTGGAAAGAAAGCTACTTTAAATGCATTCTCCAAGCTGCTGGTTGGCTAGGAGAAGTGATTCAAAGAGACTTTAGATGCCTTCTCCAAGCTGGCCAATGGGGTGGTGGGGGCTTCAAGAGCTGCAGAATATGTGTGAAAGAGCCACATGTGGCTCCTGAGGCACAGTTTGGCCACCCTTGGGGTATAAACTACTTTCCGCCACCTTCTCAGTCAACAAGAGAATGTTTTCTTTCTTAATTCAGAGCCTGGTGTCTTTTGAGGATGTGGCTGTGTGCTTCACAGAGGAGGAGTGGGCTCTGCTGGATATGGACCAGAAAACTTTGTATGAGGAAGTCATGCTGGAGAATTATGAGATCGTGGCCTCTCTGGGTGAGAACCTCTTTGCCCTGAATTTGAGCAGGTGCCCAAAGGTCTGGACTTTCTTTTAATTGCCCTTGTGGTGTAAAGCAGTTCCTGAGGAGGCAGGGTGGGAACACTCACAAAGCTGCCTTATATTGAATCAGACCATTGGTCAGGGGTGGAATTCTAGCAGGAGCTCCTTTGCATATTAGGCAAACCCCCCCCCCCGATGTAGCCAATCCTCTGAGAGGATTACAAGGCTCTTTTTTGTAAGCTCTTGGAGGATTGGCTACATCAGGGGTGTGTGGCCTAATACTCAAAGGAGCTCCTGCTAGAATTCCACTCCTGCCATTGGTCCATCACAGTCAGTACTGGCTATTCAAACTGTCAGTGGCTCTCCAGGGTCTTTCACATCAACTACTGCCTGGTCTTTTCATCACTACCTCCAGGCCTTTCTTTGTAGCAGGAACTCTTTTGCCTATTAGGCCACACACCCCTGATATAGCCAATCCTCCTGGAACTTACGGTAGGCCTTGTAAGAGAAGCCCTGTAAGCTCCAGGAGGGTTGGCTACATCAGGGGTGTGTGGCCTAATAAGCAAAGGAGCTCCTGCTACAAAAAAACTCCCTGACTACCTCTAACAAATCAAAAGCTTAGACTGAGGGGGTTAGCAGCATTGATCTGAAGCGACAGAACAAAGTTTGAGTCCAGGATCACCTTTAAGACCAACAAATTTCAATTCTGGGTATAAGCTTTTGTGTGCATGCCCACAAAAGTTCATACCCAGAATTAAAATGTGGTGGTCCTAAAAGTGCCCCTGGACTGAAATTAAGAACTTGTAAGCCTTGAGGATTCACAGTAAAAAAAAAAGAAAAGAAAAGAAAGGTTTTTGGCATAATCAAGGAATGAGATGCAGAAGAACTCAGCAGGCACTGTATCTTCACAAAGAAGAAGATATCAAAGCCAAAATTGATGTAGGTGGCCCAATTAGAGTATCTCGATTACAAATGGGCAGCAGACTATCTGCAAACTTTCCTAATTCATGCTCTGCTCTCCTGTTTGCTACGTTCCTTTGCAGGAGTTAAATACAGACAGTAAAGCTCTCTTAGAGAGGTTACTCACATGACTTTGAGTCTCTCCCTTTTCGGCCACCACAGGAGACCTTGCAGTTCCCAAATCTGACCTCATCTCCTGGCTAGAAGATCGCAGAAGAGAGGAAGGAGGACAGCCATTTGTCCAGGGCTCCAGCAAGGGGGAGAACCGAACTGGTAGGTGCTATGTTTTGGGGGCTCCTTTTATTGCCTTGGATTTGTGGAAGTTCTTAAGCGGACTGGTGGATTAATTTATTTATGCTACAACAAAATAGGGGTCGATTTCACCTTTAAGACTAACTTAGTTTTATTCAGAACGTCAGACAATGGAGTGGGTTACAGTGAGCAGAGCTGCATATAGCTGGTGGCAGTGGTTAAGCGTGCAAAGTAGCACAAAGTTAACATCCAATGGCAAAATAGTGAAATTAACACATTGAAAGAACATTTGGTCTGGATCAGTCTTCCCTCTAAGCTGAGTTAGTGTGAGCTAGTTCACAGTTTTTCAGCCTCCAGCTCACACACTTTTGTCTTGGCTCAGGAATAATGGCCCCAGAACAAGCTCACACTAACAATAGGTCACAACTTTAATGCCAGTAGCTCACAAGACTCTACAGCTTAGAGGGAGTATTGGTCTGAATAGCTTTTGTGTGGGGAACCAAGAAAACAGTAACGTGTCAGAATGGGAGAATGATGGTGAGAGTGTCATAAGGCAATAAATGCATTTTGTTAATTGCTCTATTGCTGTACCTGTAATTTCCAATTTATCTTCCCTCATGGCCTTTGTTCTAATTACATCATGTGCTTTGATTGGGCCAGGATTGCATCTTCTGGTTCCTAGCATTCTTAAGCTGAGCACCAGCTTCAGTGCACTACTCACAACTCTTGGCACATAGGCTCTGATTTTACTTGACCAATTCTGGACCACATGGTGAGACAACTGATTAAATTTGAAATTTATGGTTTTATTTGGTATTATTTTAAGTGTGGTTTAACTTTTCTATTTTGGTTAATATTTTGTTCTTAGGCATACAAAAAAACACTGAATGCTATAGGTATGCCCTTGATTAAGACATAAGGCTATAGAACAAGAGAACTCAAGAATATCTCTAAGCCTTTGTCACTTCACTGTAAGTAATTCTAAACATTGTCCTTAAAGAGCATGAAAAAATAGTTTTACAAATTTATAATTTTTCTCTTTTATATTACAGAAATTTCCTTGCGGTCCAGCATTGTTCTATTGTTTTATTCTGTTCTGTATTATAAGACAATATGTGTACTTTCCTTT
This sequence comes from Heteronotia binoei, assembly GCF_032191835.1. Lineage (NCBI taxonomy): Eukaryota > Metazoa > Chordata > Lepidosauria > Squamata > Gekkonidae > Heteronotia > Heteronotia binoei. The sequence continues at coordinate 27,878,309 of NC_083227.1, forward strand.
CTGACTTCTGAAGAAGACCAATCTAGGTTGAAACGCATCAGATCAAGTTGAGTGGGTTCCAATTGAGGTTTTATGATTTTACATAGGATAGAGGCTTATGATGGGCCCTTAAATGGTTTTAGCTTTCTACAATAAATACATGTTTGTTGATTTATGATTTTTTTTACACTTTGTTTTTTAATGTTTGGCCCTTTAATTGCATATTAACCTTTTAGGTTTCTTACTCCAGTTTTTGGGTTAAGTTTCTTTCCCTTCTTTGTTTTCCTCACCCCTGTACTACACCATGCTGGTTCTCATTAATGTTGCCTTTTTTTTTTTTGCTGTTTGTGAAAATTGTCATAGTGAATGCCATCAAACAGAGGCTTTTGAATGTGGGCAGGTCTCCCAAGAGGTATTTTTTGGTCTATCATTTGGTTACCACCTTGACTTCAGGCTCTATTTTTCATCATGCTGCTTTCTTCTCTTTATTCCAACAGGTTCTTTGGGGAACTGTGAGAACAAGGGAGAGCTGAGCTGGGTAGTGTTGCAAAAAGCAAGATGGCAGCAGGAAGGAACAGGAACCAACTCAGAGCAGGAGAAGGCAAATGAATCATCTGCTTCTCAGGGAGACGGCTTCTGTGAAATTGCAGTCCAAGAAACAATGGACCAAGGCAAGAAAAAGAAGCAGTGCCCTGTGTGTGGGAAAAGCTTCAGCTGGAAATCCAGTCTGAGTTCTCATTGGAAAATCCATGCTGGAGAAAAACCATATAAATGCCCAGAATGTGGAAAAACCTTTATCTGGAACTACAGCCTCATGTCCCATCTGAGAATCCACACAGGGGAAAAACCATACTCATGTCTGGAGTGCGGAAAGAGCTTTAGTAGGAGAGAAAAACTTACTAGACATGATAGAATCCACACAGGAGAGAAACCATATAAATGTTTAGAGTGTGGAAAAAGTTTCCGTTGGAAGGAAAGACTTACTAGACACCTCAGAATTCACACAGGGGAGAAACCATATGTTTGTACAATGTGTGGGAAAAGCTTCAATTGGAGTCATAACCTTATATCCCATCTGAGAATCCACACTGGGGAGAAACCATTTACCTGTTTGGAGTGTGGGAAGAGTTTCAGTCAGAGAACAACTCTTACTTCCCATCAGAGAGTCCACTCAGGGAATAAACCATATAAATGCTCAGAGTGTGGAAAAGGCTTTAAACAAAAAACAGATCTAACTTCTCATGAAAGAATCCATGCAGGGGAAAAACCGTATCAGTGCTCAGAGTGTGGGAAAAGCTTCAGTCGTAGTACACATTTAGCTTCACATCAGAAAATCCACACAGGAGAGAAACCATACACCTGCTCTGAATGTGGAAAAAGTTTTAGTCGAAGTGCAAATCTAACTTACCATCAAAGAATTCACACAGGGGAAAAACCATATATATGTCTGGAGTGTGGCATGAGCTTCAGTGTGAACACAAGTCTGACTTTACATCAAAGCATCCACACTGGGAAGAAACCATACATATGTTTGGAGTGTGGGAAGAGTTTTGTTTGTTCTGCACGACTCACTAGTCATCAGAGACTGCACACAGGGGAGAAACCATTTATATGCTTGGAGTGTGGGAAGAGTTTCAGTCGGAGCACGAACCTCACTTCTCATCAGAGACTGCACACTGGGGAGAAACCATTCCTATGTTTAGACTGTGGGAAAAGCTTCAGCCGAAGTGCAAACCTCCTTAGACATCAGAGAACTCACACGGGGGAGAAACCATTTCAATGCCTGGAGTGTGGGAAAAGCTTCAGCCATAGTGAAACCCTTACTTTGCACAAAAGAATCCACACAGGGGAGAGACCATTCAAATGCCTCGAGTGTGGAAAGAGTTTCAGTCGGAGCACGCACCTGAATTCACACCTAAGAATTCATACAGGAGAGAAACATGTGGTGTTTGGTGAAGCTGCACCTGCTGATTTTCTAGAGGATACCTGCCTTAGCCTGCCGTAGAACAAAAGTCAAGCGACAAGGAAGATCACTCTGTCCCCTCACCAACCAAACTAATGGGATGAATCAATAATTCGATGTTTTCTTTAAAAAAAGGGGGGTTGCACATTTTACGTGTATTTATGGACATGAGGCAAGATCTTGGACATAGGGTTACCAGCCTCCAGGTAGGGCCTGGAGATCTGCTGCTTTTACAACTGATCTCCAGCTGGCAGAGATCCACTCCCCTGGAGAAAATGGCTGCTTTGAAGGGTTTATTCTAGTCTATGGCACTGTACCATGCTGAAGCCCCTCCCCTCCCCCAAACCCGCCCTTTCCTGGATCCACCCCCAAAGTCTCCAGGTATTTTCCAACACAGACCAGGCAACCCTACTCTTTGTTTGGGGCAGTGATACTATGTATTCTTGGTGCTTGGGGGGGCACAGTGGGAGGGCTTCTTTTGTCCTTGCCCCACTGATGGACCTCCTGATGGCACCTGGTTTTTTTGGCCACTGTGTGAAACAGAATGTTGGACTGGATGGGTCATTGGGCTGATCCAACATGGCTTATGTACTTGGACCCCAGCCTGGCAATTCTTGTTTCCATCCCATCCATTAGCATGATTAAGGGTATTGCTCCGTTGGTGTTGGTGAGCATGTACCCATGCAGTAGTGTGTCCCCCTGCTCTGACGCTGTCTGCATTCATTTCTTTTGTCTTCATGCTGTGAGGATTTTAATTATATCATCCTCTGAGATGTTGTTGAGAACTGATAAGCCCCATCTAATGTTTAAGTTGATGGACAGCTTTATATTGAGTTTTGAAATCACAGTTGGTTTTGTTATGATTCCAGTTTCAGTCATTTTGATTTGTAGCTTCAGTGTTACATACCACATAGCTTATGCAGAAGAGGGGCAGATTTACCATGTCCATTTTATGTATGCTTGTTCTAATTATCTTATTTTGTAAATGTGTCCTTGAATGTGGTTATGCTGGCAGAGAATACTTTGGAAGCCTTTTTTTCTTTCTTATGAACAAATGAAGCTACCTTATACTGAATCAGACCCTCGATCCATCAAAGTCAGTATTGTCTCAGACTGGCAGCGGCTCTCCAGGGTCTCAAGCTGAGGTTTTTCATGCCTATTTGCCTGGACCCTTTTTAGTTGGAGATGCCGGGAATTGAACCTGAGACCTTCTGCCTACCAAGCAGATGTTCTACCACTGAGCCACGGTCTGTCTGTCTCTCTTTCTCTCTATTTCTCTCTCTCTCTCTCTCTCTCTCTCTCTTTCTTCCATTTGTAGCTCTACAAACCATCTGGGCCAGGTACTCACTCTTAAAGAAAATGTTGCTGTTTTCTTTTTCAAACGGGGAAATGGGGATTGAGATATTCTACAGTTTGAAAATGCAAAAGGAAATGAGGACCAAGCAGACAGAGATGAGGCAATGGAGGTCTTCTAGGCAAAAGAAGGGGGGACTCTCTAAGCATGAGGTTTGCAAAGGAGGGAGACTGCAAGCCAGGAGACAGGAGGTTGAAGTAGGAATACGGAAAAAGAAAAGCTATCAAAGGACAGAGATGCTGAGGTGCTGCCATTCTGTTATCCAGCAGCCAGCTTCCTGAGAATTTTAGCTTTCATTTTACAAATGAAAGTAGATAGTGAGGGTGGATTTGTTGAAAAGATAGAGAGAACACCTTGAACATTATTATCAAGGATGGAAAGAGAGGCCCATCTACCCTGAGATGGGGGGAGGGTAGGCCCATGTTGGGTATAAGGAAGCAGCATCCAGAATTTCTCTCACCAAACTCCCCCTCTTCCACATTACACATACTTTCTGGATACTTTCTGGCTTGATGGGCAGTTTGTTTTCCTAGAACAGGAGTCCACAGACTTTTATGCCTGTGGGCACCTTTGGCATTCTGACACCGTGTAGTAGGTAGTATTCTTTCTCAGCGGAGTTAGTGTGAGCTAGCTCACAGATTTTTAGCCTCCAGCTTACACATTTTTGTCTTAGCTCAGGAAAAATGGCCCCAGAGCAAGCTAATTTATTCAATAGCTCACCACTTTAATGTCAGTAGCTCACAAAGTAGAATTTTTGCTCACAAGACTCCACAGCTTAGAGTGAGCATTGGTAGTAAGTGAAACAAAATGGCTGCCATTGGAGGCACAGCCAACCACAAGATGTGAGAGACACTTCCGCATTTCAGGCAAAATCCTTTTAAAATGAACATACCATTTTAAAATATTTTCTTGCCTACAACAGCTTACATTCAGTGACAGTGAAGGTACCTGTGTTGTGATGGAAGCAGCTGCTTGCTGAAGCAGCTTCTTAAAATCTGTATAGCTGGTCAGAAGTCCTGATGGCAAAAGCCCCACCTGGCAACACCAGTTTCCTAAAAATATGTAGGGTTCCCTTTTGGCCACAGAACAACCCTTACTTCCCATCAGAGAGTCCACTCATAATCAATCATATCAGGGCTTTTTTGTAGCAGGAACTACTTTGCATATTAGGACACACACCCCTAATGTAGCCAATCCTCCTGGAGCTTACAGTAGGCCCTGTACTAAGAACTTTGTGGGCTCTTGGAAATTGGCTACCTCAGGGGGTGGAGCCTAAAAGTTCCTGCTACAAAAAACACCTCTGAACCATATAAATGTTCAGAGTGTGGGAAAGGCTTTGTATAGAAAACAGATCTAACTTCTCATGAAAGGGCACATTAACACTCAGATGTTTTTAGACTGTAGATATTATCAAGGACTAATTTTTCTCATTCTATATTTCTTCAAGACCTTTTATGCCTAATTTGTAAAGCCTAACCAGTGGACCTAAGAAGTCAAGCTAGCCAGTGGCTTCAAAAATGGTAAAAGATTTACAATAAAATGGTAAAATAACTTTGGTTATAATATCCAGTTTGAACAATGAGAAAAGCTCTGGTTGAAAAGGCTTGAATGTGTGTTAAATTCTAACTGAAAAGAGATTTTTAAATAAAATGATGTACTTGTGGTATAAGACATTAGATAAGTTGGCCAAAATGTATTAAAATGTTTTGAATCTTCCGGAGCCTAAAGCAGGGGTGGCCAAACTTGCTTAAAGTTAGCCACATAGAATAAAGGTCAGATGTTTGAGAGCTGCAAGGTGTGAATGTCAGATCTTTGAGAAAAGGAAGGAAGCAAAAAACATAAATAGATCGGGGAGGGAGGAAGAGGTGGAAAGAAAGCAAGTTCAACTTTAAATGCATTCTCCAAGCATGGCTGGCTTGACTTGTAGTGATTTAAAGAGACCGATATCTTCTCCAAACCAGTTGATGGGGGTGGTGGGGGCTTTGAGAGCCACACAATATGTGTGAAAGAGCCACATGTGGCTCCGAAGCCACAGTTTGGCCGCCCCTGGTCTAAAGTCTAATATACAATTGAAACTAGAGGCCTTTCTGTTGGGACTGCTGGATAAACAATTAGAAAACTTATGGAACTTTGGTTTTTTTATATGGCAATGACGACAAAAGGATTATATGCTCAGTAATGGGAAACTTCAACATTACCTGCATTAGAGGAACGGTCAGGGAAAATGGTTGAGTTTGCAGAGGTGGCCAAACTTCTATGATAAAGGAAAATATATTACTTAAATGTACAACTATATGGAAACCCCTTCTTGCTCAAAATGGGAAACAATGAATTGACGACTTATGGTTTTGAAGATTAAGAGGCAAAAATAACAATCTCACACAGAAAGGAGATTTATTTCCTTTAATCTGATGTCAGGCGAAGGTTGTAATATGTAAATATATGTCATTTTGTAACAGAACATCTGATATTATTCCTTTTTTGTTGTTGTTTCCAACTTATATAATTGACTTTTTTCTTCTATTTTTCCTGTTTTTCTTTCTTTCCCCTTTTTGTCTTTTTGTCCTTAACTTCCCCGTTTAATTTTTTAAAATAAAAGTACTATTGAAAAGAAAGAAACGGGGGCAATCTGTGCGGATCTGAAGAGTTATCTCTGTTCATATTTAGTGGATACTCTGCTATATTTGCACACACACACACACACACACCCATGCATCAGCTGTGCTTTGACTCCTGTGAGGACGTTCTTTGACAGTTTCTTCCTCATGTTGGGGGCCTAGCCCTGCCACCAAGCATGAAACTCAACAGTAAGGCTTCCCTCCACCATGGAACACCCAACAGCCTTTAGCTGTAGGCAACTGCCACCTCATGGGAAAGCGATGTCCATGATCTCCAGCTGTACTGCTCACAAGGGGGCCTAAAGTCTCTGAGATCCAACATGGCTTCTCTTATGTTTTTATGAGAGACCCATGGCCTTGTGCACACAATGCCTGTTCCCTAGGGTTGCCAGATCCGATTCAAGAAATATCTGGGGACTTTGGGGGTGGAGCCAGGAGCAAGGTTGTGATTGAACTCCAAAGGGAGTTCTGGCCATCACATTTAAAGGGACTGCACACCTTTCAAATGTCTTCTCTTCACTGGAAATAATGAAGGATGTGAGGGCGATCTGGCTGCGACATCTGTCACCCCATTGATCGCTAGGGTTGATTTGGCTGGCTAGGTGGGTGTCCCCTACCTCCCTCACCACTCCATGTGCGTCCCTCCCAAAGCTGTCGCTCAGTGGAAGAGGATGACCATCCCAGATAGAAGGAGTGTACTGTTCTTTGGTCAAGGGTATATGATAGCTGCCCTCCACTGCTAGAACCTCCAAACAAGCTCAGGGTCCATTTGTAATGAAGGATAGGGGCACCTTCTTTTGGGGCTCATAGAATTTGACTCCCTGGTCAAATCCTTTCAAAACTTGGAGGGTGTTTTGAGGAGAGGCATCATATGCTATGCTGAAAGTTTGGTGCTTCTACATAAAAAACCAGCCCCCTCAGAGCCCCTGGTACTCACAGATCAATTCTCCATTATACCCTAACGGGAATTGGTCTCCATAGGGAATAATGAAGTGCCCAGCAGACATTCCACCACCCCTGCTTTCTGATGACCCTGAAGAGGGGAGGGCCTCCAAAGAGGGGGATCTCCTGCCCCCACCTGGGGATTAAGCAACCAAAGTGAAACACAGATAAGGGTGGCAGAAATACAACGCAATGCTTCCATGTATAAATTAGTCTCAATTGTGCTTCTGAAAGCTAACACAAATAAAGTTACTTTAACACAAAAATATAACTGGTCTTTTCAAAATATATTTATAGCAAAACAGCAGCAGCAGAAGAGTCAAAAGCCTAAGATGTGTGTGTATTCATAAAATCATAGAGTTGGAAGGTCATCTAGTCCCCAATGCAGGAAACTCACAAATTTGGAAAGTCATGCCAGGCCCTCCTGTCTTCCACCATCCTCCGAAGTCAGTTCAAATTCGTGTTTGTTACATCAATAACACTGTCCAGTCAACTCATCTTTTGCCGTCCCCTTCTTCTTTTGCCTTCTGTCTTTCCTAGCATCAGGATCTTCTCCAGGGAGTGCTCCCTTCTCATTTGGTGGCCAAAGTATTTGAGCTTCAGCTTCAGCATCTGACCTTCCAGTGAACAGTCTGGGTTGATTTCCCTTAGGACTCACAAATACCTCCCCCTAAGTTCACAGGGTCTTCATTGCTGTCAGATGGCTGTCTATATATATATATATATATATATATATATATATATATATATATATATATATATATATATATATATATATATATATATAGTCCACAGAGGCAATTTCCTTTTTCTTAAGTCAATTTCACAGAAGGTGAAGGCTCAGTCTCCTATGAAGGAAATAGAATGAAGGATCACTTTAACCACTACGCCTTGGTAGAGAGCCAGTTTGGTGTCGTGGTTAAGTGCATGGACTTTTGTCTGGGAGAACCAGGTTTGATTCCCCACTCCTCCACTTGCACCTGCTGGAATGGCCTTGGGTCAGCCATAGCTCTGGCAGAGGTTGTCCTTGAAAGGGCAGCTGCTGTGAGAGCCCTCTCAGCCCAACCCACCTCACAGGGTGTCTGTTGTGGGGGGGGGGAGATAAAGGAGATTGTAAGCCGCTCTGAGTCTCTGATTCAGAGAGAAGGGCTGGGTATAAATCTGCAATTCTTCTACCTTAAGAATGCCAAGGGGAACGGGCAAATGTCGGCTGGTCAGTTAGTAACCTATCTGGAACTGTGAAAAACTGAAGCAATGGATCTTAGTGAGAAGTGCCTTGTCATGATTGCAGCTTAGAGAAAGCCTGGAAGGCGAAAACGGGTTCCGAATTTCCTGATACCTCGTTTAGCTCTTTTGCAGTAATCCTCTGCCCCCTCAGTGTTACCTTCACAGCTGTCTTCCCCCTGGGTTGCAGAAGCCACCCCCATTTCCTGGAGCAGACACACGGTTATGAACGTCATTCAGTCTCTCAATGGATTTCTGACCTTTCTCCCCCAGGTGACTCCCATCATTCCCTTCTCCTCTGTTTCATACTCACGACACCCCTGTGAGGTTGGTTAGGCTGAGGGGGTGCGCACAACCAATAAATGAATGGGGGAAAAGAGAAACCCAAACCAAGCTACAGGGATGGTGTGCAACAGTCGTCTGATCGCGCCTGTGCCACCCCGCGGATGAGATGAGAACAGCTTGCGGGGGAGTGTGTGGACAGTTTAGGACACTTCATTCTGAGTCGGCCCAGTTTGGGATGCCTCCCTCACACCACGAACTGCCTGTCTGTAAGCAACCATATGGCTTACAACTGCTGATCAAGGAAAGTTGAAGGCAGGGTAGTGCCAAATTTTGAAGCTCTGTATTCTTGGTGCTTGGGAGGGGCAACAAGATGAGGGCTTCTGGTTTCTTGGCCCCACTGATGGACCTCCTGATGGCAGGCACCTGGGTTATTTTGGCCACTGTGTGACACAGAGTGTTGGACTGGATGGGCCATTGGCCTGATCCAACATAGCTTCTCTTATGTTCTTATGATACTGGGATGAGGTCAGGTCTAATTGATTGCAAATGGATCTTCATGAATTCACTTTAAAGAAAAAATCACACAAACCGAAACCACATTGCATGGTAGCTCACGCTATGGTGTATAGACAGCAACATAAATATTACCAATCCACCGCTTCGGGGTGCCACCATAACACAAAAACATGGATCCAAAGCAGAGATACTCATGATCAATGTTCCCTCTAAGCTGCAGAGTCTTGTGAGCAAAAATTCTACTTTGTGAGCTGCTGGTATTAAAGTTGTGAGCTACTGCATAAATTACTGTGCTCTGGGGCCATCCTTCCTGAGCAAAGACAAAAATGTGTGAGCTGGAAGCTAAAAATCTGTGAGCTAGCTCACACTAACTCAGCTTAGAGGGAACACTGCTCATATTTAAAAGGGGTCACCCAAATTTCACCAAATGACATGAGGCCCACTGCCTTCTACAGCAACAAACCCACCCTTACAACCACCCTGTGAGGGAGATCTGGCTGAGTGCAGCTCGCTCAAGGTCCAAGCATAGCAACCTGTAGCAGAGCAGGGATTTGAAGTTGGGTCTCTTAGATCTAGTCTGACATTCTAGCCACTGCACCACACTGACTGAGAGCCCAGGGAAGTTCTTAACACTCACACCCCAATTATTAAAGAAGGGATCCCCCCCTTTCCCTGTCTGTGGTGTCTTTTCCACCAGTGGGGAAGGATGTAAGATTATTCTCCAGTTCTCCTCCTCATCACAACAGCCCTGCAAGGTACTTTAAATTGGGCAGGTGAGTCTGGCCCTAAATTAGCCACCAGCAACTTTTAGGGGCAGATAAGGGATTTATACCTCGGTCACCTTGAAAGTCTGACATTTTAACCCCCACAACACACAGCCTCTGAAAATAGTAAGACTGTAGATTTATGCCGTCCTTCTCTCTGAATCAGAGTCTCAGAGTGGCTTACAATCTCCTATATCTTCTCCCCCCACAACAGACACCCTGTGAGGTGGGTGGGGCTGAGAGGGCTCTCACAGCAGCTGCTCTTTCAAGGACAACTCCTACAATAGTTATGGCTAACCGAAGGCCATTCCAGCAGGTGCAAGTGGAGGAGTGGGGAATCAAACCCAGTTCTCCCAGGTAAGAGTCCGCACACTTCACCACTACACCAAACTGGCTCTCTTAAAAGTCAGGGAAGTTGTTAAATCCAGTTTGTTTTGTAACAAAGGGGCTCTTTTTTGCCCTCCCTTTCTGTTCTGCTTGTCCTTTCTGGCTTCTTGTGAAAAAACTTTTGCTTCCATTGCCAATAGCCAGAACTTCTGGACATATCCTGATTCCCTCAATCTTGGGCACTGTGAATCCCATCATAATTGTGAAGGAGCAGGCCCATTTGAGAATCCTAGCCTTATTTCCAGAGAGACAAATGGGTGGATGCATCCTTTTATTGTCATAGGTACTATATTCTTTATCGCATTGCTTTCTGATTCTTTAATTCAGATTGCTTTCCACACTGTCAGAAAATCTGCAGGGTTCCATCCCCCACACACATATGAATTATTTAATGGAAAGTGAGGTGTCCAATATGACTGAAACTTTTCCCACTCTTTTTTCCTTAATGTAAAATCTTTGATGGCAGGTAACATTTTTCCTTTACATGAAATCTTTGATGGCAGGTAACATTTCCACTCCTACTGAAGCTTTTCCCACACTTTAGGCATTTACATCTTTTCTCTGCAATGTGAAATCTTTTTATGGGATATGAGTGTCTCCCCACTAAAACTTTTTCCATGCTCCAAAATTTCTAATTTTTCTCCCCTGCATGAATTCTTTGATGAGAACTAAGGCTTCCACTGTGAGTGAAGCTTTTCCCACACTCCAGACATTTATATGGCTTCTCCCCTGTGTGAATTCTTTGATGGTAAGTCAGGTGTGCATTCTGACTAAAGCTTTTCCCACATTCCAGACACGTGTATGGTTTCTCCCCTGTGTGAATTCTTTGATGGGAAGTGAGGCTTCCATTCTGACTGAAGCTTTTCCCACACTCCAGGCATGTATATGGTTTCTCCCCTGTGTGAATTCTTTGATGGTAAGTAAGGCTTCCACTCTGATTGAAGCTTTTTCCACACTCCAAGCATTTATATTTTTTCTCCCCTGTGTGAATTCTTTGATGGGAACTAAGGCTTCCACTATGAGTGAAGCTTTTCCCACACTCCTGGCATTTGTATGGCTTCTCCCCTGTGTGAATTCTTTGATGGGAAATAAGGTGCCCCATATGACTGAAGGTTTTCCCACATTCCATGCACTTACATCTTTTCTCTCTTATGTGAACTCTTTGATGGGACATTAAGTTATCTTTACGACCAAAGCTTTTCCCACACTCTGGACAATTATATGGTTTCTCCCCCGTGTGAATTCTTTGGTGTAAAGTAAGCTTTCCACTCTCATTGAAGCTCTTTCCACACTGCAGGCATTTATATGGTTTCTCTCCTGTGTGAATTCTTTGATGAACATTAAGGTTATGTTTCCTTCCAAAACTTCTTCCACATTGCAAGCACTTAAATTTTTTCTGTCCATCATAGGTATTCAAATGCATATTAATGTTGGAGTTTTCAGAAACTCTTTCTCCTCTTATAATATGCTTATTCCAGTTGCCTCCTTTGTATAGTTTTTGGACTAGTGGAGTTTCATCACCCTGGAAAAAAGGGAAATTGCTCCTTCCTTTATGCTTCTGTTTTTCTTCTTTCTGTAGTCCTTCACAGTAGCCACCCTTCTCTTTCACCTCTGGATACGACTCTTCTTTCTCTTTCAACTGATGCTCTTCCATTTCAGTCAATGACTCCTGTTCCCTCCCTGAAAGAAACAGAAGTCTGGCATGAACACAGTGAAAATAATAGTTTGAAATTAGGGACTGAACTAAATGTATTGTTTGTCAGAGCTGGTTTTTTTATACAGCTGCAAGCTCTTGGAGGATTGATTACATCAGGAGTGTGTGGCCTAATAAGCAAAGGAGTCCCTGCTACAAAAAGAGGAAAGAAGAAGAGGATATTGGATTTATATCCCGCCCTTCAATCCGAATTTCAGAGTTTCAGAGCGGCTCACAATCTCCTTTATCTTCCTCTCCACAACAGACACCCTGTTAGGTGGGTGGGGCTGAGAGGGCTCTCCCAGAAGCTGCCCTTTCAAGGACAACCTCTGCCAGAGCAATGGCTAACCCAAGGCCATTCCAGCAGCTGCAAGTGGAGGATTGGGGAATCAAACCCGGCTCTCCCAGATAAGAGTCCGCACACTTAACCACTACACCAAACTGACTCTCCTCTGTTGACCAGCAGTTAATATCAATGTCAGGGAACAGCTTTTCCTTCCGACTGTTATTAGGACAGTGACCCTTCTCTGGTGTGAACTGGATGCCAGAATAGCTGCCAAAAGTTGTAAGAGAAAGCTAGACAATCTCTACCCAGGCACAGATCAACTAATTCACCTGGTAGTGTGGTAACATAAATTATACACATCCTTTCCTCTCCCTTTAATGTAATAAAATTTAATGTAATAAATAAATAAATCCCTTCTATTAAGAACGAAGAGTAGGATCTCCTGAAAGACATACCTGCTTCTTTACAGCAAGGCAGCTTCAAGGAGTCCATGTATTGTATTCTGCTTTCTTGGTGGTTCCCCAAGAAATCCCTGACTGCTGAAATGACCTTGCAACAGCTCTGAACTGAAGGGAGAAGAACTCCTGCCTTCCTTGAGGGTCAGCTGTTCCCTCAGAAACTGTGCTCCATTCAAGTAAACTTGAGACTGGCCTGGCTGTCCTTCCAATTGACCGGCAACTGCTCTGCTCCCCTACCCTGCTGGGGTATCGACTGTGCAAGGCTTCATCTGCTCTCATCACTTTTAAATGTTTCTTGGGCTGCTAACAGACCAGCACTTTGGGCCGACTCAGATATGCCTCAGAAATCAACCCAAAAAATCCTTCCAAATGGCAAAATCTGCCACCTGTCCTCGTCCCGTCCTCCAGCCTCCAGAGAGTGGCTCAAAAAGCTACCGCTTTGGAAGTGGTAGCAAATTTTGAAGTCATACGCCAGTCACCTCCTCGCCGTCTGGAAGAGGAAGGGTACAAGCCTTGGTGTGTGAAACTGTGAAGCTGCCCCAAGCCACTTCTGGCTTTTTCCCCCCCTTAAAAACTGCTCAGAGTGCTTGAGCGCTTAACTTATGTGTGTGGCGGGGGAAGAGCAGTCTAGCTTCTGAAGTGCCCTGCCATCTGTTTGTGACAGGCTGCCTCCCGGATGGGGTATGGCTACGTCGCTGGGAAGTGTGTGGAGGCTTCGAGATGGCTCTTTTTGAGCTGGACCAATTCAGGACGCCTCCCAACCACCCCAAAATGCCTGTCTGTTAGCAGCTTTGGTGTACTAAATCAGCATCCTGAGTGCCGGTCAACATGGAATCAGCCATTAACGGATGTTTCCAGGTTAGGGTTTAAAATACCCTGGGAAAGCCAGGGATACAGGGCAAAAAAATACACTCAAAATTAATATTATAACTAGGAGTATTCATATTCTACATGCTATTGCTTTCTATATACCTTGTGGAAATAGTTATAGAATTAATACTTTGTTTTGGAAATTTAGGTGGGGTTCCTTAAGAAAAAGAGTTGGATTTATACCCCACCCTTCACTCAAGAGTCTCAGAGTGTCATGAGCCCTGACGAGGAGGAGCTGGAAGGGTTAATAGACCTGGAAGAGTTGCCAGCCAGTTCCTCTGCTGAACAAACAGCAGCTGGCCCATCAATCACTCTCCAGGCACCAGTGTCAGCTATTGACAATCAATCTCCTCCAAGCTCTCCTCCTCCCATCTCAAGAGTTCGAAGCAGGCTCCGGAAAGAACTTTCAGAGCGAAGAAATGAGGCACGGCGATGCTTCAGATTTCTCAGCCCTGAGTTCTAGCAGAGTCACTGCCACCCAGGGAGCCGGCAGATTGAGACTCCCATATAGCTCCCACCCAGGACCTGGTAACCTTGGGGAAGCAACAAGTCTATTCTCTGGTTTGCATCCACACTCCTTCCTGATCCTTACCTGCTTGATTTCCTTGGCACCCTGACCGTTTGGCTTTTGGACATTGACTTCTGATTCTGGTTTATGATTCTGCTTTGGTGACTTGGCTCCTGCTTGATTTCCTGGACTTTGACTTTGGACTGGCTTTGGACTCCTGTCTGCCTGCACCCCAAGAACGTGACACAGAGCAGCTTATAATTCCTTTCTGTCCCTATAACAGACACCTTGTGAGGCAGGTGGGACTGAGAGAGCTCTGAGAGAAATGTTCTTGAGAGAACATCTCTGAGAGAATTGTGACTGACCCAGGGTCACCCAGCTGGCTGCATGTGAAGGAGTGGGGAATCAAGCCCAGTTCTCCAGAGTAGAATCCACTGCTCTTAACCACTATACCAAACTGGCTCTTAAACTGGCTTACCATCTGGCAGCGTTGTCTCAGAATCCCCTTTGCTCCTGGAAACTCTAAATGAATTGATGCAGAAAACAAAACCTACAATATTTATGTAGAAATATTTTATGATTAATCAATATGATATGCAGTGTCTCAGGAATGAATGAAATAAGGAACTAGATCACCCCATTTTGCCAAAGCAATGGGATAAGGCCTTAACGCTTATAGCTGACCTCTCCTTGAATCTTGTGACTTATTCAACAAAAACTATGTTTTGGACATACTGGACACCATAACAACTTTTTAGCAAAGGACCAAGTAAAGTGTCAGTTGGCATTGCAACTCATAGCGCATGTCCCTTAAACATGTGCTTTGGTGTGTCCAGTCACTTGATTCCTCTGGAAAGAAGTTATTACTCATATCAGTTTTGTCAGTTGGTATCAATTCGGCTCCACTGGTGGACCTCCTGATGGCCCTTGGGTTTTGGCCACTACGTGACACAGAGTGTTGGGCTGGATGGGCCATTGGCCTGATCCAACATGGCTTCACCTATGTTCTTATGTATTAGATTGGTCACTGATTTTGGGGGATGCTCATGTACTTTTAAACTATCTGCCCAATTTTTGGAATCCACAGATCTTGAAGGATTCTCCCTGCCCTTACTACAGTTAAAAGACTCATATTGCAGCACTGGAAAGATAAATGCCCAACTCCAGGAAATCAGTGGTTTGTGGAACTTAGAACTCTATTAGTATTTGAATTCATGACATATAGATGCCAACCACATATGGACTTATTTTAAATATTTGAAAAACTTTTATAGAAACTTATGTGTAGATCTGCCACCCCTGTTGTTATATTTTTGTATCTATTTTATTTATACCTTTTTGGCACTATTTTGTTGCTGGATTTTGAGGTTTTCTCCTTTGTTGTTCGTTCTTTCTTTCTGAAATAAAGACATTTAAAAAAACACTGCCACTCTGAGTGGACAATACATCTTGGCATAAGTGCCACAGAAGTTGGAGAAAATAATTCACCAGTTCTGGGGTTTTTTGGTAGCAGGAACTCCTTTGCATATTAGGTCACACTCCTCTGATGTAGCCAATCCTCCAAGAGCTTACAGGGCTCTTCTTCAGAGCCTACTGTAAGCTCCAGAAGGATTGGCTACACCAGGGGTGTGTGGTTCAGCCAAGCTCTTCTGAAGGGAAGTGACTGTAAGAGAAGACCATTCCTTCCTTCCTTCCTTCCTTCCTTCCTTCCTTCCTTCCTTCCTTCCTTCCTTCCTTCCTTCCTTCCTTCCTTCCTTCCTTCCTTCCGCCAGTTTGGTGTAGAGGTTAAGTGTGTGGACTCCTATCTAGGAGAACTGGGTTTGATTCCCCACTCCTCTACTTGCAGTTGCTGGAATGGCCTTGGGTCAGCCATAGCTCTTGTAGAAATTGCCCTTGAAAGGGCAGCCGCTGTAAGAACTCTCTCAGCCCCACCCACCTCACAGGGTGTCTGTTGTGGGGGAAGGAGATTGTAAGCCGCTCTGAGACTCTGATTCAGAGAGAAGGGCAGGGTATAAATTTGCAGTCTTCTTATTATTATTATTTATTACTTTAAATTTCTATCCCGCCCTCTCTGCAAGCGGACTCATAGACCATAGAAATCCACCAGACCTTGAAAAAAAGTACAAGGCAACACACAGTCCCACGAAAGATTGAAGCAGCTACCTGCCAATCCAGAAGTCATGAGAAACATCTCTTCCTCCTCTTCCAGCCAAGATATGAGGTAAGGTTTGGCAATCAGAGGTCCTTTTATTAGGAAAAAAAAGCACCAGAAAATTAACATTCTTCATATACAAAAATTCAGCAATTCTAAGCCATCTTGACTATATCACTCCAGAAATATTCAATTACAAGTAAAAAGGTGGGGTAGAGGTTAGGGTTGCCAATCCCCAGCTGGAGGCAGGGAATAATGTCCACTGATTCCCATAGGGTATAATGTAGAATCAATCCATGGGTATCTGGGGTTTGGAGCCCCCCCATTTTCTGATGTAGAAACACCAACTTTGCAGCATAGCATCTGGTGCCTCTCTTAAAAAAAGTTTCAAAAATATTGAAAAATATTTTTTTCAATATTGGACCAGGGGGCTTCAAAAGAAGATGCCTTCAGTCTCCATGATTTGCAATGGAAGAAAGGCATTTAAAAGGAGCATGGTCCCTTCAGAGTCCAATCATGCTTGTCACACCCTTGCTCCTAGTTCCACCTCCAAAATCTCCTGGTTCCATCCCCAAAGTCCTCAGATATTTCCTGAATTGGACCTGACAATCCTAAGCCAAGATACATCCATCTGACACTGGGAGTTTTGGGTCCACTCCCTGCCAAACTGAGATTGAAATGCCAGCTGAGAACAAAGTCAGTGGTGGAGAAGCCAGCAGTGTTTCCTCCATAGCCACCCCTCAGCTCAGCTCAGGTTAGACAAGACCCAGTCTAGATGGAAGTCCTTGCTCAGAATGTCTCACCTTCTCCAAAGCAGACGTCATGTGGCACCTCTTCTGATGCCCCCTCAGGTGGTCTAGAATTAGAACAGCCAGTCAAGGGCTCCCTCTATGCAAGGAGAGTCCAGAACCCCTCCCACATTAGAGCAGTGGTCCCCAACCTTTTTTGCCCCGGGGACTGGCCTGCCGACCACGGCCTCAGGGCCGGAAGGGTGGGGGACACCCAATTCAGTCTCCCCCCCCCCCCCGCAGCATTTTCTTCTCCCTCCTTCACCCCCCCCCCCGGTGCAGCCTCACCTCCACCTCCTCTCCCTTGTTCACCATTTTAAGGCCGGGGATGGGGCCATGAAGCACCTCCCAGGCCAACCCCCGCCCCTCGCCAATCAGCAAATGGGTGGGAAAATCACAGCAGCAGCAGTAGTGAGCGATGCTGCCCTTGCCTCCTTCTCTTGCCCGGCCTTAAAATGGTGAAAACAGGGGGAAGAGGAGGTACCATGGTGAGGGGGGGCAGTGAGGCTGTGCAGCCCGTTTCAAACAGGCTGCAGCCCGATACTGGTCCCTGGCCCGGGGGTTGGGGACCCCTGCATTAGAGGATTGGTCATAGAGGGTGACAGAGATCAGCCACTGGGCTGAGGGTAGACATGTTCTTCTACATTAAGAACTTCCTTATAGTCATTCCTCAAAGCATGTAGACAACCCAAGAGAAAAGAATCCTTACCCAGAGAGGCCACATTCCTAAAATTCTCCAGCATGACTTCCTTGTACAGCGCTCTTTGGGCTGGGAGGAGCAAGCTCCACTCCCCCTGGGTGAAATACACAGCCACCTCTTCAAAAGACACCAGGTCCTGGAAGAAGAAGAGAACACTGGGAGAGATCATCCTGCAATCTGGAGGCAGGAGTCCTTAACATGTGGATGACACTCAGTTCTTTTTCTCCTCAATAGTGGAGCACTGGGAGTTTGTGGGGATCCTAAATAAGTGCTGGGGGAAGGTTCACAAATGGATTGAGCCCAATAAACTGATGCTGACGGTCAGGGCTTTTTCCTGTAGCAGGAACTCCTTTGCATATTAGGCCACACCTCCCTGATGTAGACTCTTCCAATTTGCCCCCCTCCAGCTGTTCCTTCAGGTTTTCCTAAGAACAGCATTCTGGGTAGACAGTGAAAGATGGCTACATTTCATTCTGCTGATGAAGTCCCTGCGATCAGCAGAAGGTATTGCCGGCTCCAGCCCTCAGTATTTATGGCTTTGCTTCTTTTTGTCAGCCAGTATCCAGACAGGCAGCACAGAAATGCTAAAAGTTCCTGCTGTCTACTGCGTGTTTCCCCTGTGAACATTCACATACACACGCACAATACCTGAGCCACCTGCATGGCATCTTTTTTCATTTCACCACACAGAGGAGATGGCACAGAAAGCATCAAGGATGTTGTTTCACTGCTGCCTGGGAGGGTGAGAAAGAAAAGGGACAAGAAAACGTTTGGGTTTTTTTGCTGCACCAAATTCTCCAGGCTAGTCCCTTGAGTGACCCCCTCTCCATATTTACTTCTAGGCACAATTCAAGATGCTGGATTAGACCTAGAAAAGCCCTGTTGTTGGCCCTCCAGAAGAAGTGGTTGGCCACTGTGAGACAGGATGCTGGACTAGATAGACCATTGGTCCGATCCTTCTATGCCCTGTTGTTGGCTGTCCAGAAGAACTGGTTGGCCATTGTGTGAGACAGGAGGCTGGACTAGATGGACTATTGGTCTGACCCAGCTCTTCTTACAAAGGCCTTGGCTTCTATGCCCAGTTGTTCGCCATCCAGAGGACCTGGTTGGCCACTGTGTAAGACAGGATGCTGGACTAGAGGGACCATTGGTCTGATCCAGCAGGGCTCTTCTCATGTTCTTATAAAGGCTTTGGCTTCTATGCCCTGTTTTTAGCCATCCAGAGGACCTGGTTGACCACTTTGTGGGACAGGATGCTGGACGAGATGGACCATTGGTCTGATCAATGTTCCCTCTAAGCTGAATTAGTGTAAGCTAGCTCAGTTTTTTAGCCTCTGGCTCACACATTTTTCTCTTAGCTCATGAAAAATGGCCCCAGAGCAAACTAATTTATGCAGTAGCTCACAACTTTAATGCTAGTAGCTCACAAAGTAGAATTTCTGCTCACAAGACTCCACAGCTTAGAGAGAACATTGAGTCTGATCCAGCAGGGCACTTCTTTCTTTCAAAAATATTTTATTGCATTGAAATCATCAGATACAAAGGTCATACATATGTAGTACAATCATGCATAAAACATATAACACAATAAGCTAAAGAGTTTACTCATTAAAACTGATTATACAGTTTTAACCTTCATATGAACAGCAGGGCACTTCTGATGTTCTTATGAAGGCCTCAGCCTCTCTGCCCCGTTGTTAGCTCTCCAGAGGAACTGGTTAGCCCTGTATGGGACAGGATGCTGGACTAGATGGACTACTGGACTGATCCAGCAGGGCTCTACTGATGTTCTTAATACAAATCTCCCCCCCCCCCCCGGTTTCTGGCAACCACGCTGCCCTCGCCCGACCTTGCAGCCGGAATAAAGGCCCAGTTCCATTCCAAGAGCATGCAAAACCCATTTTGCAGACCCAGCTCCATTCCAAGAGCATGCAAAGCCCATTTTGCAGACGCGGGTTGGACCCCAGTGCAAAAGACGCGCCCCGCCTGATCCTTTTAACCCCCAGAGGACTGGAACGCAGACTATGATCCTCCCACTGTCCTTTCCGACCAAAGAGATTTTGCAAAAATAAAACCCAGACCCACCTCGGTCTGCAAAGGAGCAAGCGGGAGACTGAAGCCTCTCCTCCGGAGTCTGCCCGGCTCTTCCTCTTTCGGATGCGCTCCCATCCAAGGGTTAAAGGGAGAGAGTCGGGAATCCTAGAAGGAGGGATTGGGGGGGATGTCCCTTCCGGCCCAGATTCACCCTCCCCTCTTCTCCCTCTATAGGAAATCTGTCTTCCTTGCGTGCAACAGCTGCTCTGTCCCTGGCTGGGCTGGTGAGTTGGGGGGTGTTTGAGCGAAGATGGGGGGGGGGGGGTCTCTGCAGGGACTGCTGGGAAAGGGGAGTTTGCAAAGGGGAGAAATGCAGATCAAAGGAAGGAAGAGCCCACCCACCCCAGTGGTGTGCCCCATGGATCTTTTTTTTTTTTTGGGGGGGGGGGGTTCATCAGGGACAGATCAGGGCTGTCTAGGAAACAGAGCAGAGGGCAGTGGGGTTGCCAGATCTGGGTCGGAAACATCTAGAGATTTTGGGGGTGGCGCCTGGAGAGGATGGGATTTAGGGAGGGGGGTAGACCTCCGAAGGATATAATGCCACCCTCCAAAGCAGCCATTTTCTGCTGGGGAGCTGCAAATCTGTAGTCTGGAAATCTGCTGTAAAAGCCAGAGATCTCCAGGTCAAACCTGGAGGTTGGCAACTTTAGAAGGCAGGAATGGATGCACCATTTCCCCCAGGGAAGGCTGGGATCCCAGGAAAATGAATGAGAAGCGACACTGTCAATTTCGTTCAGGACCCATCCAGAGCCTGCAGGTGGTGGTGAGCCAGAAAGCAGAATCAACAGGTTTAAAAGGGGTTAGATAGGTTCATGGAGGAGAAGTCTATCCATAGCTACCAGCCATGGTGGCTGAAGGAAATCTCCACATTCAGAGGCACTAAACCTCTGAATCCCAGAGCCAGGAGGCAACATTAGGGGAAGGCCTTGGCCTCTATGTCCTATATGTACTCTCTGTCTGGGGCAGTGATGCTCTGTATTCTTGGTGCCTGGGGGGGGCAACAGTGGGAGGGCTTCTAGTGTCCAGGCCCCACTGGTGGACCTCCTGATGGCGCCTGGTTTTTTGGCCACTGTGTGACACAGAGTGTTGGACTGGATGGGCCATTGGTCTGATCCAACATGGCTTCTCTTATGTTCTTATTGTTGGCTGTCCAGAGAAACTGATTGGCCATTGTGTGAGACAGGATGCTGAACTAGATGGACCACTAGTCTGATCCAGCAGGGCAGTTCTTCCGTAGGCCTCAGCCTCTCCGCCCAGTTGTTGGCGGTCCAGAGGAATTGGTTGGCCTCTGTGTGAGACAGGATGCTGGACTAGATGGACTCTTCTTATGGACAACAGGGCTCTTCTGATGTTCTTATGAAGGCCTCGGTCTCTCTGCCCTGTTGTTGGCCCTACAGAGGAACTGGATGGCCACTGTGTGAGACAGGATGCTGGACTAGATGGACTATTGGTCTAATCCAGCAGGGCTCTCGTTATGTTCTCATGAAAAGCAGCATTGTCAGCTTTGGTCCGGGACAATCCAGAGTCTGTAGATAGGGGTGAGTCAGGAGGCCGAGGGCTGCAGAGGATTGATCCCAGGCCATTCAGGAAGGTGAAGCCTGTGAGAAAAAGCAGAGAAGTCTAATGAAGCTCAAGAGACACATAGAGGAATTAAGTGAATGTGGGATGAAGAGAGAAACACGGTGCGTGTGTGGGGATTTAAGATTTGTTAGCCATTTAAACATACAGGAATGCAATAAAATAGAGGAGAATGTCAATGAAGAAATGTTGAGAGCCAGTTTGCTGTAGTGGTTTAGCGTGCGGACTCTTATCTGGGAGAACCGGGTTTGATTCCCCGCTCCTCCACTTGCACCTGCTGGAATGGCCTTGGGTCAGCCATAGCTCTTGCAGAAGTTGTCCTTGAAAGGGCAGCTGCTTGGAGAGCTCTCTCAGCCCCACCCACCTCACAGGGTGTCTGTTGTGGGTGGAGATGATATAGGAGATTGTAAGCTGCTCTGAGTCTCTGATGCAGAGAGAAGGGCGAGGAATAAATCCGCAGTCGTCTTCTTCTACATTGTTATTTTATGCTGTAGGCTGTTTGTATGTTTGATTGCATAGGTCTTTTACATTGTAGGTTGTAATTTTTAATGTATTTTTGTATTTAGATGTGTGTGTGTGTACCTGGGAGTCATGGTGACCTCTGGTGACTGACCTCTACTGGGGGCCTGGAAGATCTTCAGAGAGGCTGCTATTCCAAGGAGGTCTCTCATCCAAGTACTTGCCAGAGCTGACCCTGCTTAGCTTCCAAGATCTGATGAGATTGGGCTTCCAGGTCAGGACGTAGGTTGCATTATTATGTGCATCATGCAGTGCCGGATTAAACCCTGTGGAGGCCCCTAGGCAGTCAAAATCTTGGGGTGTCCCTTTCAAATTGTCTCAGAGTTGGAGCGCCTGCCCCACCACCTGTGGCCCCTGCTGCAGCCTCCAGGGCAGGCACTTTCCCCAAATCCCCTTTAAAAAACTGCCAGGGAGAGGCAGAGAGAGGCAAACTTGGCAACAACCCCAGCAGCAGCCGCACCAGGCAAGTTCAGCAAAGAGCAGCTCAGTTGCTTGCTGTGTGTGGCGGCTGGAAGGGCTGCAAGCAGGGGGGAAACGGGGGAGGGGTGAGCTGGTCCGGGACCCCTAAAGGCATGGGGGTCCCTAGGCCAGTGCCTGCTTGGCCTAATTGTTCATCCGGCCTTGGCATCATGGCAGGCATAACTCATCCAGAAATACAGCTAACCATCTTGAATTTTGCCACAACAACTGGGGAAGTTGAAATGCCAAATGTTATAGGAACTGAACACCATGAGCCCAGGCAGACTCTAGAAACCTGCAGCCCCTTGCCTTTCTGGGTTAGAAACTTGGCTGCCCTGCATCAGGTGTAAAATGTCAGAAAATAAAGCTAGGAGCTTCGAAATTGCTCACTGACTTTAGGACGATTGTGGAAGTTGCAGTCCCAGACATGAAGGAAAATTACACTCTTGTGATAAAAGATTAACTCAACAAAATCTGCCCTTTTGCCAAGGAAGTAAAGGCTGACTTTGGCCCAGTTAGGCACTCTGACAGACCAACCTCACAGGGCTGTTGTGAGAATGAGGATGATTAATCATATGGCAGTTACACACAGGAACATATAATAATATAAAATACATAACCAAGTTGATGCAATGGGCAGAGCCAGCCTGAGGGCATGCAGCGCCCTAGGCAGACTTGCCAGCCGCCGCCCCCTCCATGGCACTGCCCCTGGGCTGCCCTCTCCCCTTTTGCGCTCTTGCCCCCCGCCTCCCTCCACTGATACAGAAACTGTGCACTGGCCAGGAGCCCTTCTCGCCCCTCTCTGATGATTCTGATAATCAGAGAGGGGCGGGGAGGGCTCCTGGCCAGTGTGCAGTCTCTATCACTCCCTGAGCGTGAGGACGCTCAGGGAGCGATACAGAGACTGTGCACCGACCAGTAGCCCTCCCCACTCCTCTCTGATTATTCCAATCATCAGAGAGGGGCAGGGAGGGCTCCTGGCTGGTGCGCATTTTCCATATCGCTCCCTGAGCACAAGGATGCTCAGGGAGCGATAAAGAGACTGCGTGCCAGCCAGGTGGCAAAATTTGGGCATTTGCCTATGATGCTGGGCCAGGAGGGCCCAATTTGACGCCCTCCCCAGCCCAGTGCCCTAAGCAAATACCTAGTTTACCTAGTAGGAGGGCCGGCCATGGCAACGGGTATGCAGACCGATTGGATAATCTCATCTTATACAAACAACTAAATTTTCAGTCCACTCAGTCGCAGCTGGGGGAATTCAAAGAGCTCTCCCTGGAAATCACAATGCTCACTTTGCTGTAACAGATGGGAAATGGTTTGATGGACTGCACCACCAAGAAAGATCGTAGTTGCAGGATTCACTGCTTCCAGGGGTCGTTTTGTAGAAAAATAAGTGGTGGAGCTCATTAGCATAACTCATTAGCATATGCCACCATCCCCCACCAGCCAAAAGTAACCCAATGTGTCATGTTCTCAGGGTGCAGGCAGGCAGGAGTCCAAAGCCAGTCCAAGGTCAAAGTCCAGGAAATCAGGCAGGAGCCAAGTTACCAATGCAGAATCACAAACTGGAATCAGAAGTCAATGTCCAAGAGCCAAAAGGTCAGGGTGCCAAGGAAATCAAGCAGGTCAGGAATCAGGAAGGAGTGTGAATGCAAACCAGAGAATAGACTTGTTGCTTCCACAAGGTTAGCTGGTTCTGGGTGGGAGCTATATGGGAGTCTCAATCTTCTCTCTGGGTGGCAGTGACTTTGCTAGCACTCAGGGCTGAGAGATCTGAAGCATTGCCGTGCCTCATGTCTTCGCTCTGAAAGTTCTTTCCAGAGCCTGCTTCGAACTCTTGAGATAGGAGGAGAGCTTGGAGGAGATTGATGGTCAACAGCTGACACTGGTGCCTGGAGAGTGATTGATGGGCCAGCTGCTGTTCGTTCGGCTGAGGAACTGGCTGGCAACTCTTCCAGGTCTGTTAACCCTTCCAGCTCCTCTTCGTCGGGGCTCATGACACAATGCAAGAATGGAGAGCCCCGGGTGAGCGAGGGCTGCTTGGGCTACCTGGAGATCCATCTAGCCCAAGCATGCCTCGCTCTCCTGGGGCTCTCCTGCCCCCCCAGTCAAAAAGCCAGCAAGCCACCTGCCACCCAGAATCACATAAGAAGTGGAGAAAGGGTGGCACGGGCTTCTCCAAGGGTTAATTAGGGCTGCTGGGGTGTGTGGCAAAGCCCTTGGAGAGAAATGTTGGGCCAAATGCTCCTGGACCTTCCTAGATCAAATCTGGGATCTTGAAATGTCCCTCAAAGCTAATCTGGAGAATTTTATTCCAGGGACTGATGCAGGCAATGTATGTGTGTGTATTCAAAAGTGCTTCCATCTTTCTTCCTCATTCTTCTAGGCAACAGTAGAAAAACGTCTTCTCCTGCTTCACCCTCCATCCTCTCCTCCTTGTGGTGAAGAGAAAAGAGCCACCATGCAGCCACCACAGGTAAGCAGGGGGTAGGTGGGGGGGATGTGCAGCAGAGGGCAGGGGGATGCCGCCTTCCCTGTTGCAAGAACCTAACCTGGAGAGCCCCAGATAGCCAGATCCTCTCAGATCTCAGAAGCCAAGCAGGATTGGCTGTGGAGAAGACTTGGAAGGGTGACCTCCAACAGTGCTGGATTAAATCCTATGGAGGCCCCTGAGCAGTTGAAATCTTGGGGGCCTCTCACAAATTATTTCAGAGTTGGAGTGCCCACCCTGCCACCAGTGTTCCCTCTAAGCTGAGTTAGCGTGAGCTAGCTCACAGATTTTTAGACTTTAGCTCACACATTTTTGTCTTAGCTCAAGAAGGATGACCCCAGAGCACACTAATTGATGCAGGAGCTCACAACTTTAATGCCAGTAGCTCACAAAATAGATTTTTTGCTCACGACTCTGTAGCTGAGAGGGATCATTGCTCGTCACCCGCAGCCCCTGCTGCAGCCTGCAAGCACCTTCTCAAAAGCCCCTTTGACAAAGCTGCAGGGAAGAGGGAAACTTGGCGACCTCACCAGGCATGTTGGGCAGTGAGCGGCTCAGTTGCTGGCTGCACTTGCAGGCTGGAGGGGCTGCAAGCAGGGGGGGAAACCAGGGGGGAAAGCTGGCCCAGGGCCCCTAAAGGCATGGAGGCCCATAGGTCAATGCCTACTTGGCCTAATTGTTAATCCAACCCTGACCTCCAAGGCGTTTTTTGTAACAGGAACTCTTGCCTATTAGGCCACACCCTCCTGATGTAGCCAATCCTTCAAGAGCTCACTGTAGGAAGAAGAAGAAGAAGATATTGGATTTATATCCCTCCCTCCACTCCAAAGAGTCTCAGAGCGGCTCACAATCTCCTTTACCTTCCTCCCCCACAACAGACACCCTGTGAGGTGGGTGGGGCTGGAGAGAGCTCTCACAGCAGCTGCCCTTTCGAGGACAACCTCTGCCAGAGCTATGGCTGACCCAAGGCCATGCCAGCAGGTGCAAGTGGAGGAGTGGGGAATCAAACCCGGTTCTCCCAGATAAGAGTCCGCACACTTAACCACTATACCAAACAGGCCCTGTAATAACAGCCCTGTAAGCTCTTGGAGGATTGGTTACATATGGGGTGTGCGGCCTAATATGCACCTAGTGGTGCATAACACTAAAATAATAATATCCACCTAGTGGATATTATTATCCACTAATGATAAAAATAATAATAATATCCACCTAGTGGTGCTTAATGCTAAAAGAGCTAGAACCTCTGGCTGCCAATACAACAAAGTAGGAGTTCAATAGCACCTTTAAGACAAAGTTTTATTCAGAGTTTAAGCTTTAGTATGCATGCATATGTCTACTGGACTCCTACTTTGTTCCATTGCTTCAGACCAACATGGCTGCCCACCTGGATCTATCTCTGACTGCCAGACAATCTTAGGATCTCCTGGCTACACTTCACATAGTACCATACAATAATTATTATTATTTGTTGCAAGGTTCCTTGCCCTTGGTTCTGGTGCTCCAACATGTCAAGGCAGCCCACTGGGAAGCAGAGAAGCCCAAGCAGGGACTATGAAAAGATACTGGACCATGAAGTTCCCGTAGAAAACAATTTGGTCCTTTAGCATATGGGCATTTCTGGCATCTTCCCCCCAAGGCTGCTAGTCACCTCTTGCTGAGTTCAGTTTCTTTGGCCCTCTTCTGCTTTCCACATTCATTCTGCTCTCTTCCCCCCTGCTCTCAAAGTCGCTGAAAATCTACACTTGTAATTATAGGATTTCACCATCTGATTGTTTTCTGTGGCCCCAGAAGGTAGGACCAGAACCAGTGGGTTGAAATTAAATCAAAAGAGTTTCCGGCTCAACATTAGGAATCCTGACCGTTAGAGCGATTCCTCAGTGGAAGAGGCTTCCTCAGGAGGTGGTGGGCTCTCCTTCCTTGGAGGTTTTTAAACAGAGGCTAGATGGCCATCTGACAGCAATGAAGATCCTGTGAATTTAGGGGGAGGTGTTTGTGAGTTTCCTGCATGGTGCAAGGGGTTGTACTAGATGACCCTAGAGGTCCCTTCCAACTCTGTGATTCTGTGATTTTCTCTCTCTCGGCTTGACTTCGCGAACGAAGATTTAAGAAGGGTGCAGTAGTCCACGTCTGCTGCAGGCTCGCTGGTGGCTGACAAGACCAATGCGGGACAGGCAGATCCGGCCACAGTGGCTGCAGGGAAAAGTCTGGTTTGGGGTTGGTGCTGTAGCAGTGCGATTCTTCCTCAATCTCTTTTTGTCCTCAAGACCAGCTATGCGTGCGTTCTCAAAGGAAGAGACAGCCTGGTGGATGGTGTGCCTCCATGCTTTGCGATCTGAGGCTAGGTCAGACCACTGGTGATGGTTGATGCGACAGGTGCCAAGGGATTTCTTCAAGGAATCCTTGTACCTCTTCTTTGGTGCCCCTCTATTTCGATGGCCGGTGGAAAGTTCGCCATACAGAGCAATCTTGGGAAGGCGGTGGTTTTCCATCCTAGAAATATGCCCTGCCCAGCGCAGTTGCGTCTTCAACAGCAGTGCCTCGATGCTTGTAACCTCCGCCCTCTTGAGGACTTCAGTGTTGGTCACAAAGTCACTCCAGTGGATGTTGAGGATGGTGCGAAGGCAGCGCTGATGAAAGCGCTCAAGAAGTCGCAGGTGATGACGGTATAAAACCCACGATTCGGAGCCGTAGATGAGGGTTGTCATCACAACCGTTTTGTAAACATTGATCTTTGTGCCTTTTTTCAGATGCTTGTTGCTCCACACTCTTTTGTGCAGTTGGCCAAATGCACGGTTTGCCTTTGCCAGCCTGTTGTCAATCTCCTTGTCGATCTTGGCATCTGAGGAGATGATGCACCCCAGGTAGCTGAACTGCTGGACTGTCTTCAGAACTGATTCACCCACAGTGATGCAGGGAGGGTGATAATCTTCCTGGGGTGCAGGCTGGTGGAGAACTTCTGTCTTTTTCAGACTAACTTCTAGGCCGAATAGCTTGGCAGCCTCTGCAAAGCAGGACGTCATATGCTGCAGAGCTGATACCGAGTGGGAGACGAGTGCAGCATCATCAGCAAACAGTAGCTCTCGGATAAGTTTTTCCATTGTCTTGGAGTGAGCCTTTAGTCGCCTCAGGTTGAACAGGCTGCCATCAGTGCGATAGCGGATGTAGACACCATCGTCATCATCTAGATCTACTGCGGCTCTTTGAAGCATCATGCTAAAGAAGATCGTAAAGAGAGTTGGCGCGAGAACGCAGCCTTGCTTTACACCTGTGCCTATTGGGAAGGGCTCCGAGAGGTCGTTGCAGTGTCTGACTTGGCCTCGCTGGTCTTCATGTAGCTGGATGATCATGCTGAGGAATCTTGGGGGACATCCTAAACTTTCCAAGATTTGCCACAGGCCTTTCCTGCTAACGGTATCGAAAGCTTTGGTAAGGTCGACAAAAGTCACATATAGACCCTTGTTCTGTTCCCTGCATTTCTCTTGGAGCTGCCTGAGAACAAATACCATGTCGGTGGTGCTCCTGTTAGCTCTGAAGCCGCACTGGCTCTCTGGGAGGAGTTCTTCTGCAATAGTGGGCACCAGTCTGTTCAGGAGTATTCTGGTAAGGATTTTGCCTGCGATGGAGAGCAGGGTTATCCCCCGGTAGTTGGAGCAGTCTGACTTTTCCCCTTTGTTCTTGTGTAGAATGATGATGATTGCATCGCGAAAGTCCTGTGGTAGTTTGCCTTGTTCCCAGCAGGTGACAAGTACTTTGTGAAGTGTGCTATGTAGTACTGTGCCCCCATGCTTCCAGATCTCTGGTGGGATTCCATCAACTCCCGCTGCCTTGCCACTTTTCAGTTGCTTGATGGCTTTAACAGTCTCTTCTAGGGTGGGGATCTCATCCAACTCTGTTTTCACCGGTTGAAGTGGGGTGAGGTGGATTGCTGAATCTTGAACTACGCGGTTGGCACTGAAGAGAACCTGAAAATAATCCGACCACCGGTTCAGTATGGATGCCTTGTCTGTGAGGAGCACTTGGCCGTCTGCACTACGCAAGGGACTCTGAGCCTGATATGATGGGCCATATACTGCCTTCAGGGCTTCGTAGAACCCGCTTAAATCACCAGTGTCTGCACACAGCTGGGTTCTCTCTGCAAGCTTGGTCCACCACTCATTCTGAATGTCTCGAAGCTTGTGCTGGAGGTTGCTACATGCAGCGCGAAAGATTGCTTTTTTCCCGGGACAGGAGGGCTGAGCAAGATGTGCTTGGTAGGCAGATCTCTTTTTCGCTAGTAATTCTTGGGTCTCTTGATTGTTCTCGTCAAACCAGTTTTTGTTCTTCCTTGTGGAGAACCCGAGGACTTCTTCAGAGATCGAAAGGATGGTAGTTTTTAGGTGTTCCCAGAGTGCTTCTGGAGAAGGGTCTGTGGGGCAACTGGGGTCCTCAATTCTTGATTGGAGTTTTGCCTGGAAGGCAGCTTTAACTTCGGCTGACTGAAGGCTGCCAACCTGAAGCTTCCTCCGAGGGATACCTCCTCTCCTGGGTGTGGGTTTAAAGTGAAGACGGAGATTGCAGCGTACAAGACAATGATCCGTATGGCATTCTGCACTGGGCATTACTCGGGTGTGTAAGACATCTTGAAGGTCTCTCTGGCGCACCAGAATGTAGTCGATAAGGTGCCAGTGCTTGGACTGTGGGTGCATCCAGGTTGTCTTCAGGCTGTTCTTCTGCTGAAAGATAGTGTTGGTGATGGTGAGCTGGTGCTCCGTGCAGAATTCTAGCAGGAGGCGCCCGTTATCATTGCAGTTGCCAATGCCGTGTTTGCCAAGTACTCCTTTCCAGGCTTCCGAGTCTTTACCTACTCTGGCATTGAAGTCGCCAAGGATGATCACCTTGTCCTCAGTAGGGGTCTTCCATACGAGGTTGCGGAGATCAGCATAGAACTTGTTCTTTTCTGCAGGATCTGCTTGAAGGGTTGGGGCATACACACTGAAGAGTGTTGCATGCTGCTTGTTTTGAAGTGGGAGGCGCATGGACATGATGCGATCTGAGTGACCTGTTGGAAGGTTTTCAAGTTTGGAGGCAATGGAGTTCCTGACCATGAAGCCAACGCCAGAAAGGCGGCTCTCAGCCTTTGACTTACCCGACCAGTAGAGGGTATAGCCAGCACCATGTTCTTGAAGACTACCTTCCTCAGGGAAACGGACCTCACTGAGAGCTGCTATGTCAATATTCAACCTGAGAAGTTCGTGGGCAACTAGAGCAGAGCATCGTTCAGGGCGACCACTGTCTACTGTGTCAAGTATGGTTCTGATGTTCCAACATGTTTGGTCGCACCATGACATGGCAAACTCTGTGAGAAACGGGGGGGACCAGCGGGAAGTTGCTGCCACGGATGCAGTAATGCAGGAGAGGCCATTGCAGTGATTATCTGCCAGGCATAGCTGGACAGTGACCACGCAGCGTTCACTACACTGGGAAAGGAGAGGCTATGTATTGAGCATGCACTTTCCCAGGGGGGGCAGGACACCCAGAGGGAGCCCACCCCCTCCCCCCCTTCTGTTATTTTAGACTGTAAATAATAGGTATTTTAATTTTTATTTATGCTTAATGCTTTTATCTGTGTTGTACATCGCCCAGAGCCCTGCTATGGGTGTGTGTGTGTGCGATTCATAAATCTAATAATAAAATAAAAATAAATAAGATTCCCCCAAAGATGGCAGGGAGGGGGAGCCAAATGTCCCTACAGGGGTTTTCACACCCTCCTCTTTGTACTGGTCTTCCAGTATCAGTTTACTTTCTCTAGAAGAAGATGATATTGGATTTATACACTGAATCTCAGAGTGGCTTGCAATCTTCTTTCCCTATCTCTCCCACAACAGACACCCTGTGAGGTGGGTGGGGCTGAGAGAGCTCTCACAGAAGCTACCCTTTCAAGGACAGCTCTGCGAGAGGCAGAGCTATGGCTGACCCAAGGCCATTCCAGCAGCTGCAAGTGGAGGAGTGGGGAATCGAATTTTATAATTTTTATTGATTTTAACTATAAAAAGAAAAAGCAGGAGCAAAGGTACATAAAAGGGGGGGAAAGGGAATATACAGAGTGGGAAAAACAGAAACAAAGAAAAGTACAAATATATCAATTATAATTCTACCTCCAAATGAAATACCCAATTTGTTCTACCTGCAAGTATGAAGTTCTCCATATATTTTACCATCCTTGTCTTTCATTATAAAGAATTTTTTTACTAAACTATTACTAGCAATATAATTCTAAACAATTCTTCTTTAACACAAATAAGTATAAAAAATTCAAAGCCAAGATTGGCTGATTTAGCTTAACCATGTTAAGAGCACAGACTAATGTGTAAAGAAATGCTTTTTTCCTTCTTCTCCTTCTTTCAGAGTTTGGTATCCTTTGAAGAGGTGGCTGTCTATTTCACCCCAGGGGAGTGGGCCCTGCTGGACCCAGCCCAAAGAGCTCTGTACAAGGAAGTCATGCTGGAGAATTTTATGAACGTTGCCTTTTTGGGTAAGGGTCTTCTTCTTCTGGGCTGTCTCCTCCATGCTCTGAGGAGTGACTGTAAGGAAGTTCTTGAAGCCATTTCTCAGCTGACATTTCGATATGATCTGGTGTCAAGGAAGATGCTAAGAATACAAGGGAACAGTTGCTGGACTTGACCAAAAAGATCGTAGAGGATGTTTCTGCAAGCCAGAAACAGAGCTGGCCCAGCTTCCAAACTAAACATGCCAAAAAGGGAGTCTAGCAACTCAAAACAGAATAGTGGGACAAGAAATAAAGGTGTGTAATACAATAGTATGGCCTTTTGTTAGATTAGAAACTGTCCAACCCAGAGGTGTCAAATATGCAGTTCGGGGGCCAAATCAGGCCCCCAGAGGGCTCCTATCAGGCCCCTGAGCAACTGGCTGTCATCTGCTTCCTTCTCCCTCTCTCTTGCTTCCTTTTGCATCACAGCTTGCTTTGCCAGACTCTCTCAGTTGCACAACAGAACTACTGAGCCAAGTCTCTCTCCTTTCTATTGGCTGAGGCTCCTCCCCCTCCCAGTCCCCTGGGGAAGAAAGGAAAGAGCCAGAGCTTCCTTTGCCCAGTTCCCTGGTTCCCAGGGGAGAAATACAAAGAAAGCATCTTTTAAGACCAATGAGTGCTAACGTTTTAAGCGTGTTTTAAGTTTTTTAATATATATATATATATATTTGTGTTTGTCTGTGTTCTTTATAAAATTTATATCTCTGCTACCTAATCTTAAATAGGTACACACATGGCCCGACTCGACATGGCTCGGCCCAACAAGCTCTCATTTATGTCAGATTCGGCCCTCATAACAAATGAGTTTGACACCCCTGGTCTAACCCATATGGATGGATATTAGATATTGAGGCCCAAGTGCGCAAGCGGCTGAAAAAGGGGATACTGCCCATCTTCATGGAAGGGAAGGTATAGTTCAAAGGTAGGGTGTATTGGTTAAAAGCCAAAAGATGCTCATATGTATGAGAAACTTGTAATGTACTTTAAATATTTAAAGTACTTTAAATAGACTTCATTAAGATAAAAAGTAGCAAGAATGAACTAGCAATTTTTATATGTTTCAAGTATAGGTAACTTTGTTTGGTGTTTGAAATTATAAGATAATTTAGTTAGACAAGAGAACATAAGAGAAGCCATGCTGGATCAGGCCAGTGGCCCATCCAGTCCAACACTCTGTGTCACACAGTGGCCATAAGAACATAAGAGAAGCCATGCTGGATCAGGCCAGTGGCCCATCCAGTCCAACACTGTGTCACAGAAGAACATAAGAGAAGCCATGTTGGATCAGGCCAATGGTCCATCCAGTCCAACACTCTTGTGTCACACAGTGGCCAAAAAACCCCCCAAGTGCTATCAAGAGGTCCACCAGTGGGGCTAGAAGCCCTTCCACTGTGCTTCCCCCAAGCACAAGAATATAGAGCATCACTGCCCCGGACAGAGAGTTCCAATGATAAGCTGTGGCTAATAGCCACTGATGGACCTCTGTTCCATATGCTTATCCAGTCCCCTCTTGAAGCTGTCTATGCTTGTAGCTGCCGCCACCTCCTGTGGCTGTGAATGCCATGTGTTAATCACTCTTTGGGTGAAGAAGGACTTCCTTTTATCAGTTCTAACTCGACTGTTTAGCAATTTCATTGAATGCCCACGAGTTCTTGTATTGTGAGAAAGGGAGAAAAGTCCTTCTTTCTCTACCTTCTCTATCCCATGCACAATCTTGTAAACTTCTATCATGTTACCCCTCAGTCGACATTTCTCCAAGCTAAAGCACCCCAAGTGTTTTAACCTTTCTTCATAGGGAAAGTGTTCATAGGGAAAGTAGACAAGCATGGGTGCCCTTATCAAGTAGGATATCTAGCTATTGTTAAGAGATTATTTTAAAAACTTATACATGTGGGAAGCTGAATTGACTGGGAGCTTCTTCACAGAAGGAGCTCCTTGCTGGTCATCTGCTTATTTGGGGCAAGATGATTCTGTGGACTCATATTTATAGGGAGGGACTGTGGCTCAATGGCAGAGCCTCTGCTTGGGATGCAGAAGGTCCCAGGTTCGATCCTCGACATCTCAAATTCAAAGGATCTGGTAGGAAGTGATGCAAAAGACCTCAGTCTGGGACTGTGGAGAGCCGCTGCTGGCCTGAGTAGACAGTCCTGAATCTGATGGGCCAAGGGTCTGATTCAGGATAAAGGCAGTTTCATATGTTCTTTATTTATTTACTTCTTTTATACCCCTTATTCCCTCAAACTCATTTGTTATGAGGGCTGGATCTGACATAAATGAAACCTTATTGGGCTGAGCCACATGTGTCAAAAAATGTAATGCCAGGTAGCAGAGATATAAAATTTATAAAGAACACAGACTAAACACAATTAAATATTTTTTTTAAAAAAAAACTTAAAACATACTCAAAAGAATAGCACTCTTGCAATTTTTTTTTAAATGCAATGGTCTCTGATAACTGACACCTCTTGATTTGAATTATTGCCTCAAAATTTGGAGACAATGCCTTGTGCAAGTACGTATCTGTAAGTTGCAAACCTGCTTTTGATTTATTGACATTCATTACAGAAATCTCGTGGTCAATGCTTTGAGCCTAAGACCCAGAGGAAAACATGAAATGGCTGGGCATTGTGAGCTTTTGTACATAAGCTGCTTCATTTGCCGGTCAGCCAATGGAGAAAATAAAAACTTTACTCTGTAGTTTGATTGAGCAAGCCTGGCAAAGCAAGCTGTGATGCAGAAGGAAGCAAGAGAGGCAGAAGGAAGCAGACGACAGTGAGTTGCTCACAGGCCTGATAGAAGCACTCCAGGGGCCTGATCCGGCCCACGGGTCGCATGTTTGACATCCCTGATTTAGACCTTGCCATTCTTCCTAATAAAAGAGCCCCGTGGCACAGAGTGGTAAAGCTGCAGTACTGCGGTCGGAGCCGTTCTCATGACCTGAGTTCAATCCCAGCAGAAGCTGGTTCAGGTAGCCGGCTCCAGGTCGACTCAGCCTTCCATCTTTCCAAGGTCTGTAAAATGTGTACCCAGCTTGCTGGGGGGAAAGTGTAGATGACTGGGGAAGGCAATGGCAAACCACCCCGTAAAAAGTCTGCTGTGAAAACATTGTGAAAGCAATGTCACCCCAGAGTCGAAAACAGCTGCACAGGGGACTACCTTTACCTTTTAATGCCAGGTAATGGAGATAAGAGCCCCATGCACAGAGTGTTAAAGCTGCAGTACTGCAGTCCTAAGCTCTCCTCATGACCTGAGTTCAATCCCAGCGCAAGCTGGTTCAGGTAGCCGGCTCCAGATCGACTCAGCCTTCCATCCTTCCAAGGTCGGTAAAATGAGTACCCAGCTTGCTGGGGGGAAAGTGTAGATGACTGGGGAAGGCAATGGCAAACCACCCCATAAAAAGTCTGCCATGAAAACGTTGTGAAAGCAATGTCACCCCAGAGTCAGAAACAACTGGTGCTTGCACAGGGGACTACCTTTACCTTTTTTTTACATTGAGGTTGCCTTGTGATTGCTGGATTTTTGTGCACACAGAAGAAGTTTTGTGTTTGTTTGTTTTTTTCCTGACAAAAGGGCCTCTGATTGCCAAACCTGACCTGATATCTTGGCTGGAGGAAGAACAAGAACTGTTTTTCTGTGGCTGTGAGGAACTGGAAGAACTGACAGGTAGCTGATGACTTTGTTCTCAAACTTTGGGGTGCCCTTATAGGGACCCTTATAGGGTCATTCTAGTTATGGCAGAGAACCCATACTGCATCATTAGAGATCCGTCATCCCCCACTGACCTGGGAAGAGTGAATGATCAGTTAACCTTGGACTTTAATCACTGATTTGTGGCTATATTTGGGGGCAGCTCTTCTGATTTGCAGTTTGGGTTACAAAGGGATCTCTCTACCACTGTCTCAGTGAAACGCAATTCTCTTTTTAATGGCCACAAACTACAGATCAGTCAATATAGTCTGGTGTGTCACTGTTGAATGACCCAACCAAGGCTTTTGAAAGTGTGTCCAGACGATACAACTTGCTATTCATGGGTTTGATGAAGCAGTTAATTTAGCTCATCCCCTGATTTCAGACTCAGTTGTTTTTGTGTGTGTGTTCATGCCAGGTTTTTTTCCCTTTCAGCAGGAGGTGTACAGGAGTCAGGGAATGAAATGAAGGAGCAGCCAGTGACAGAGAAAGAGTACACACATCCAGATGTGAAAGAGAATGCTGAATATTGTAATGCCCTGAGGAAAGATGACAGACAACACTCACTTGCAGAGAGGAGTAATTGCAGTCTTTTAAAGAGTGGTGACTCACATGAAATCCCACTAATTCCAATAATATATAAAAGAGAGATTAGGAATGAGGGACCTCTAAGTGGAGAAAGATCTTCTGAAATGTCAGACATCAACATGCGATGGAATGCCCATGAAAGAGAGAAAATATTTAAATGCCTCAAGTGTGGAAAAACATTTGGGTGGAAGAACTGCTTTACTTCCCATCAAACAATTCACACAGGGGAGAAACCATATAAATGCCTAGAGTGTGGGAAACGGTTTGGGAGAAAGTACAGCCTTACTATTCATCAAAGAATCCACACAGGAGAGAAACCATATAAATGCCTGGAGTGTGGGAAAAGCTTCAGTCAAAATGGAAAACTTACTATCCATCAAAGAATCCACACAGGGGAGAAGCCATACCAATGCCTGGAGTGTGGAAAAACCTTTTATCACAGAGGAAAGCTTACTCACCATCAAAGAATTCATACAGGGGAGAAGCCATATAAATGCCTTCAGTGTGGAAAAACCTTCAATCACAGTGGAAGCCTTACTTACCATGAAAGAATTCACACAGGGGAGATGAAATATAAATGCCAGGATTGTGGGAAAAGCTTCAATCACTGTGGAAGCCTTATTTCCCACCAAAGAATTCACACAGGGGAGAAACCATATAAATGCTCGGAGTGTGGGAAATGCTTCCGTAGGACTGGAAACCTTACTACCCATAAAAGAATTCATACAGGGAAGAAACCATATAAATGCCTGGAGTGTGGAAGAAGCTTCACTCACAGTGGAAACCTTACTTCCCATCAAAGAATTCATACAGGGGAGAAAAAATACCAGTGCCAGGAATGTGGAAAAAGGTTCAGTCAGAGTGGAAGCCTTACTTCCCATCAAAGAATTCACACAGGGGAGAGACCATATCAATGCCAGGATTGTGGGAAAACCTTTAGTAAGAGTGGAAACCTTACATCCCATCTAAAAATTCATACCGGGGGAAAAACATATAAATGCCTGGAGAGTGGGAAGAACTTCAGCCAGAGTGGAAGCTTTATTCTACATCAAAGAACACATATGGGAGAAAGAAGTTGAGGCAGGTACAATCAGAAACAGGACTTTTTCAGTGGTGGTGCCTTGCCTATGGAGTGGCCTTCCCATTGCTCACCTGTTGCTTGTGGTATTCTTTTAGTTTAGTTTTTACCCCAACATGCAGCAAGCAGTGATTGTCAAACTCAAAATAAATTTTAGGTCTTCTTCCAAGGCAGCAGTTTTAAAGATAGCCCAAGATAATATCTTTGGTTGAAATGGTAAATTTTATCCCAACGTATTAGTTGTTGCAGTATTAACTTCCTACTAGATTAACTTTATAATGGGGCACTACTAAAAAATATGTAACACTTTAGCTCCTGAAATCTGGCATTGCCAGCAGATAAGCTTCTCCTGATTTATAAATAATTCTCAGTTTGGCTGTGGTCAGTTACCATTGGTATTGAATGCTATCCAGATTTTTTTTCTGCCTGTGGATATAATGTTGGGAACTCTTGTAGACCAAATCAAGTTCCAGTTTTCCACTCAGATCCCAAATCCCTTTTCCATTTATGCTGATAATTATCTGATTCCTCCCACTAACCGGAGAGCCGGTTTGGTGTAGTGGTTAAGTGTGCGGACTCTTATCTGGGAGAACCGGGTTTGATTCCCCACTCCTCCACTTGCACCTGCTAGCATGGCCTTGGGTCAGCCATAGCTCTGGCAGAGGTTGTCCTTGAAAGGGCAGCTGCTGGGAGAGCCCTCTCCAGCCCCACCCACCTCACAGGGTGTCTGTTGTGGGGGAGGAAGGTAAAGGAGATTGTGAGCCGCTCTGAGACTCTTCAGAGTGGAGGGCGGGATATAAATCCAATATCTTCTTCTTCTTCTTCTTCTTTTGTAATATTTCCCACCAAAAACCATTCAAAGCTAGATTTGTTCCTTAAATTAAAGTGTTTCTGTTGTAGTATATATAAAGCAGCAGCCCTGTGGTGCAGAGTGGTAAAGCTGCAGTACAGCAGTCCAAGCTCTCTGCTCATGACCTGAGTTTGATCCCAGCGGAAGCTGGGTTCAGGTAGCCAGCTCAGGGTTGACTCAACCTCCCATCCTTTCAAGGTCGGTGAAATGAGTACCCAGCTTGCTGAGGGGAAAGTGTAGATGACTGGGGAAGGCAATGGCAAACCACCCCATTAAAAAGTCTGCCATGAAAACGTTGTGATGCGACGTCACCCCCGAGTCCCAAACAACCGGTGCTTGCACAGGGGGACTACCTTTACCTTTTTATATATAAAGCACTCCTGATTTGAAAATACTGAAAGATTTTCTCTGCCAGGATAGCATCTGATTAAAGTATGTCATTAAGGGCTGATAAAGCATCACAGTTCCCAAGCTCTGTGTTTCCTAAGTGCTCTACACAATGTTATTATTTTAGAATGTAGAAATCAGTAGAGAATCTCAGGTGCCAGTTTCTGCTTCCACTTATACCATACTTTTAAGATTTAACTTTACCAAGAACAAAAACATTTTCCCCTTTCTTGGAATCACCAAAAAAGTACATAATGGTTGACCAAGCCCCTAAAACCTTGCTAGGACAGTGCACAACCGATGGTGTCTGGAACTTTGGGCCTCTGGTGGCTTATGTTAAAATGAGCTATTCGTTTCCATTCCACAGTAGACCAGCATGGCAGAGTTAATCTCTTTTGGATGAAGGACAATCGGGTTTGAACCAGGCCACCTGTTTATCATGAAAGTTCAGAGCCATGGCCAAATGCTTGACGGAGTTGGGACTATATCCTGTTTGGTTCTGATTGGCAACAGTAGCCTCTGGCATCAGAGTGGGCTTAGCATGCCATTCATTACATCAACTCACCATTCTTCGCGAGGAGAGAGTCTGGCTTAGGTCCAGTTCCATCATCTGGACATTTGGGGTGATCTTGTCTTCCGGTTTCAGTCCTCAGCAGAAACTGGGTCCACAGGAGGTTGGGTAGAGGTTAAAGACTCCTGCAAGGTAGTGTGTGTTTAGCTTAGTGAGTTTGATTGTATTGCTTTTTATTTGAACGTATCTGTGCTGTGTTACCGTTTCCATGTATTTGGCTTTTGCCGTCTTCCACCATTTTTAATCCCCCCTTTTTTCTCCATTTATAATAAACCTTTTTTTATAAAGACATTTTTGCCTTTGCTTAGTATAGTTTTGTTTCTCTGGGGTATTTCTCTGCATTTCTTCTCTATGTGCTAGATTGCATGGGTGCTTTGATTATAAGAGGCATTTTCTATGGTTTCTGAGCACTGAAGGCTGTTTTCTCAGTGGGTCAGTCTCAGTGTTTGCAGGAGCATTAGGATTAAAAGCAGGGCTTTTTTTTTTAGCAGGAACTCCTTTGCATATTAGGCCACACATCCCCGGTGTAGCCAATCCTCCTGCAGTTTACACTAGTCCCTGTACTAAGAGCCCTGTAAGCTCTTGGAGGATTGGCTATATCCGGGGTATGTGGCCTGATGTACAAAGGAGTTCCTGCTCCAAAAAAAGCCCAAGGTATTGAGACATGGCCTTCCAAAATCTAATAGATCTGTTCCTCAGAGGACAAAATCCTGCATTACCTACAATACCAAAATTTTCCAGAAGTTTTTTTTTAAAGGATGCTATGTATTGGTACTTGGGGGGCAACATTGTGAGAAACCATAAAGCAGTCCACATTTTGGCAAAACCAGTTCTCAGAAATTAAATCTCACTGGACGTCGCCAGCGTCAAAAAGGGCAGAAGCTGTATCAATGCTTGGAGTGTGTTAAAAGCTTCACGCATGACAAAACCTTATGTCAACATCTGATTTCTTTTCTCCAGGCCTGCTGGAAACCCTCATGAAGGCTTTTGCTACATTTCATGAGTCTTCAAGATGGGTGTCCATATCTGTAGCATTAGAAAAGAGCTGGAGCCCAGTAGCACCTTAAAGACTAACAAAATTTGTGGCACAGTACAAGCTTTTGTGAGCCACTGCTCACTTCTTCAGATATATAGCTAGAATGTGCCCATCGACATATTGGAGAGTGGAGTGATATATTGGCGAATGACATTTAGTAAAGCATAGTTTGTTGTAGATTTTCTGAGCTGTGTGGCCATGGTCTTGGCATTGTGATACCTGACATTTCGCCTGCTACTATGACTGGCATCCTCAGAGGTATAACTTCATTTGACCCAGAGAGAACTCCAGTTTTCTGAGTTATACCTCTGAAGATGACAGTTACAGTTGCTGGCGAAACATCAGGTCTCACAATGCCAAGACCACGGCCACAAAGGCTGGAAAATCTACAACAACCAAACGACTCCAGCTGTAAAAGCCTTCGACAACATACTGTATTTAGTAAAACATTTTTTTTAAATCATATAACTCCATTTAAAAACATTATAAAGAAATTCAAATTTATAAGGTTGCAAATAAAAGTCCATCCAATGGATGTAGGCTCATTACATCAAAAGCCTTCCTCGGGAGTGTTTATACTATGAGCAAACCAGTCCCAAACCTCTTCCCTAACCAGATGCAAAAGCCTTCTGAATTTTACTGGCTTTCTTCCAAAAGCTTGAAAATTAACTCTACTTAAAGAAAATTATTCTAGTTAACTCCATGCAGCTGTGTCTTGGATAATCTGTTTCTTAAAGGTATAAGACACAGCAGTATAGTAAAGATTCATAAATGGTATTCCATTTATGATGGTGTTATCAGAGAAGTGGGGTATCTTAAGAAAGCTGGGATGAGGGCAGGGCTGGTGCGTGGGAGTAGGCGGGGTAGAATCATAGAATCATAAAGTTGGAAGGGACCTCCAGGGTCATCTAGTCCAACCCCCTGCACAATGCAGGAAACCCACAAACACCTCCCCCTAAATTCATGGGATCTTCATTGCTGTCAGATGACCATCTAGCCTCTGTTTAAAAACCTCCAAGGAAGGAAAGCGCACCACCTCCCGAGGAAGCCTGTTCCACTAAGGAATCACTCTAACGGTCAGGAAGTTCTTCCTGTTGAGCTGGAAACTCTTTTGATTTAGGTAGGCAGCTGCCTAGAGCGCCACCCTGCTTTGGGGGGCCTTAATCCCCCTTGCCCCTGCAGAGCACTCCTCCAAGTGTGCCTTGAAGGCAGGATTGGAGGAGTGCTACAGAGAGCAGTATTCTCTTCAGAGGCTTCCTTGGAGGCTGGGCAGTGCTAAAACAGTGTGCTCTGAAGTGCCAGCTACCATGACACGCTGCCTGTCTTGGGGGGGCAGGAGGTGACTGAAAACTTTGAAAAAATTAGAAATACTCCTGAGAAAGACTTGTGATTAAATGAGCCTACATCCAGGTGCTCATTGGATGGACTTTTCATTGCAATCTTGTAAAGTTGAACTTCTGACCTGACTAAGGTGGCATCAAGAGGTCCATCAATGGGTCCAGGACACTAGAAGCCCTCACACTGTTACCCCTCCCACCAAGAATACAGAGCATCACTTGCCCCAGACAGAGTTTTCCAACAATACTCTGTGGCTAATAGCTACTGATGGACCTCAGCTCCATATGTTTATCCAGTCCCCTCTTGAAGCTGGCTATGCTTGTAGTCGCCACCACCTCCTGTGGCAGTGAATTCCATGTGTTAATCACCATCCTTGTTCAAACAGTGGCCAGCCAATTCCTCTGGAAATCCAACAACAGAGCATACAGACCAAGGCCTTCCCCTGGAATTTCAGAGAGCCTATCAGGTTAGTGAGACAAGATCTTCCCTTGCAGAACCCACATTGAGTCTTCCTCAATAATTTTTGTTCATCAATGTGTCTATTAACTCTCTTTAATAACTGTTTTTACTAACTTTCCTGGTATTGAAGTCAGACTGACCAGCCTGTAATTTCCCGGATCTCCTCTGGAACCCTTTTTAAAGATGAGGGTGACATTTGCTATCTTCCAGTCCTCAGGAAGCACCTGGGGAGCAGCCGGGAGGTGCACAAGCACTCCGGAAGCTGCTAAGGGCGCATGCAGCCTGCCCCTGTTCAGGAAATTTCTGGAGACTGGGGGCTGTGCCTTGGGCAGGGGGGAGCTGAATGGATCCCTAGATCCACCCTTGAAAGTGGCCATTTACTTTGGGTAAATTCTAGAAATCAGTTGTCTTTCCCAGAGAACACAGCTCCCTGACAGCGGCCCTAATTCAGCACTGTGACTTTCCCCCCAATCATTACTTATTGTAATATATGTACCCTGCTGCCTTTCTCCCCAGTGGGGATTCAAACTGGCTCACAACGTTGTTATCTTCATTTTTACCTTCACAACATGTGAAGATAGGTTAAGCTGACAGTGACTCTGGGTCTTAAGCAGGTATGCTCAGAATCCTACTGTGGTCTATTCAATGGGATTTACTCCCAGGAAGTCTGGCACCATCAATGCACATATTTTCCATGGCAGCTAAAAGCACTGCCTTTGTGCATTCTTCCTTCCTTTATCTATTTTTATTTACTGCAAGTGTGGAGTAGTGATTAAGAGTGTCAGGCTAGGTTCTGGGAGGTCTGGGTTCAAATCTCTGCTCTGCCATGGAAGCTTGCTGGGTGACCTTGGCTTGGCCCAGTTACACACACATTCTCAGCCTAACCTAATTCACAGGATCGTTGTAAGGATAAAATGAAGAAGAGAAGAATGATGTAAGCTGCTTCAGGTCTTTACCGGGGAGAAAGATGAGATATAACTTAAGTAAACAGATGATACAAGAAATGTGTGGGCTTTTGAGGTTCACTGATGAAGAATTCTGGAGAAAGCTTGAGTAATATTGGGAGTCATTTGGGTTGAACCTAATAAAAAGTATAATGTGGCTATTGGTTTTGCATCCTAGATGAGGACTGACACCTAGTTCAAAGGTTCCCTCTTTCCATAGTGGATTTCCTTCCTTCCCATCTTGCTGCTCTCAAATATGACATTCATGGCCCTATATGGCCGAGGACCTGCCTACCTTAGGGACCGCCTCTCTCCATATGTTCCCCAGAGAGCACTGAGATCTAGTTCCCAAAATCTTCTACAAATCCCTGGACCAAGGGAGGCCAGACTGAAAACAACGAGGGAGCAGGCCTTCTCTACAATGGCTCCCCAATGGTGGAATCAACTACCAGAGGAGGTGCGAGCCCTGCGAGACCTAAATCAGTTTCGCAGGGCTTGCAAAACCATCCTCTGCCAACTTGCGTTTAAGATGGAACCCGGGTAATGACACCTAGCCATCCTATACATATACCGAACTGTAGCACTTTAATCTGTAGCCTATAATGTTTTAATTGTTTATTTAACTTAATTTGAATGTAATTTAACTATATTTTAATTGTCTTTTATAGTAATGATTGTATTTTATTGTAATCATGGTATATACCCTGTCCTGTGAGCCGCCCTGAGCCCGCCTCGGCGGGGGAGGGCGGGATATAAGAATAAATATTATTATTATTATTATTATTATTATTATTATTATTATTATTATTATTATTATTATTATTATTGTCTTGTGGCTCTCAAACATCTGACATTTATTCTATTTGACTCTTATGTTAAGCAAGTTTGGCCACCCCTGCTTTATAGTCATTAGTAGACCATGTTAAAAGGCTAGGGGTCCTGGTTAGCATTGTGATGCTGAATATCTGAAAGACATCAGTCTCTGTGAACCCACATGCCATCACTGCGCTTCTAAGATCAATATTGGTTAGTGTTGCCTTCCCTGAGAGTGACAGAGCTGGCAACCAGATGTTCATAACTTCTTCTGTACTGGCTCCACTTCTGTGGAATAAGCTCTCTGTGGAGTTAATAAAGATCACATTGCTGTTGGTCTTCAGAAGGACAAAATTGTTTTGTTTCTGTGGAGATTTTAAATGAA
Organism: Heteronotia binoei; assembly: GCF_032191835.1. Taxonomy (NCBI): domain Eukaryota; kingdom Metazoa; phylum Chordata; class Lepidosauria; order Squamata; family Gekkonidae; genus Heteronotia; species Heteronotia binoei. Next base: position 27,921,602 of record NC_083227.1, read on the forward strand.
GGGGTTTTTTTGTGTGGGTGTGTTTTGACACCTGACAGGTTTTATGTAAGATGTCTTTAGAAATATGTTACTGATTGCCTTAGGAGGAAAGGTAGGATATAAATGTTTTAAAATGCAAATAGAAAGTACCCTGTAGTACACAGAATTATCTCACCTGAACATGAGGCACCTTTTACAAGAAATGTGACCCAAACCAATATGAGAACCAATGTTCAGTGCAGTTTTAGAGCACCTCCTTCCTATAGAATATGTATGCATGCTTACCTTTAAATAGGATGCATATCTGTTGAAGGTTATTTCTACTTGCAGTTGCAATTAGAGTAGTTAAAGAGTCGCAAAATAGTTGATGCTCCCTCTTCCACACTTACTTTCCAGTGCATGCCAGATATTGTGAATTCTGTTCTGTGTTAGTCATTATGTGCTAACTATTCATCTTCAACGTGAAATATAAGCATATATATGTGGCATATGGTAAATTTTAAAATAACTTTCCCAGTCCTCACCAGCCATGGAGTTGGAAGGGACCTCAAAGGTCATCTAGCCCAACCCCCCTTCACAATGCAGGAAATTCACAAATACCTACCCCTACATTCACAGGATCCGCATTGCTGTCAGATCGCCATCCAGCTTCTGTTTAAAAGGAAGGAGAGCCCATCACCCCTGAGGAAGCCTGTTCTACTGAGGAACTGCTTTGTTAGGAAGTTCTTCCTAAAGTGGAGCCAGAAACTCTTTTGATTTAATTGCAACCCATTGCTTCTGGTCCTACCTTCCGGGGCCACAGAAAACAATTCTGCACCATTGTCTATATGACAGCCCTTCAAGATGGTGATCATAACACCTCTCAGCCGCCTCCTCTCTAGTCTAAACATGCCCAGCTCCTTCAACTTTTCTTCATAAGACTTGGTCTCCAGATCTCTCACCATCTTCATTGCCCTCCTCTGGACCCGTTCCAGCTTGTCTATATCCTTCTTAAAAAGTAGTGCCAAAAACTGAACACAATACTCCAGGTGAGCACCAGAGCAGAGTAAAGCGATACCATCACTTCATGTGATCTGGACACTATACTTCTGTTAAATACAGCCCAATATTGCATTTGCCTTTTTAGCCACTGGTGTCTGCAGGCTTCAGCAGGGGCCACGGGCAGTGGGGTGGGTGCTCCAACTCTTGAGATAATTTGCAAGGGGGCTCCCAAGATTTCAACTGCCTAGGGGCCTCCACAGGGCTTAATCCGGCCCTGACCTTGAGCCAATCATCTATTGTCGGCCAAGGAGTCTATCTCATCTCCACAATGGAGGAGGATAGAGACTTATTATGGGGGAAATGTCAGAGAAAATGGCCACATCAGCAGGGAAATCCAAACTTTCCCACCCAGACAGCAACCATCCCAATTTTACTGGAGTCTTTCAAAAAACTTTAGAGCGGGGGTGGCCAAACTTGCTTAACGTAAGAGCCACATAGACTAAACGCCAGATGTCAGAGAGCCACAAGGTGTGAACATCAGATGTCCGAGAGCTGCAAGACATGAACATCAGATGTTTGAGAGCCTCAAGACAGGAAGGAAGAGAGGGAGGGAGGAAAGCAAATAGATGGGGAGAGGTAGAAAGAAAGCAACTTTAACTTTAAATGCATTATTCAAGCTGCCATCTGGCTTGGCTTGGACAAGTGATTTAAAGAGACAAACACCTTCTCCAAACTGGCTGCCAGGGCAGTGGGGGCTTCAAGAGCCACACAATACGTGTGAAAGAGCCACGTGCGGCTCCCTAGCCACAGTTTGGCCACCCCTGCTTTTGAGCCATGTAAGTTTCATCATGACACTGAGGGGAAAGCAGGAAAACAACTTGTTTCCCAATAGTATGGAATCCAAGACCACAGAATGTAGATTCAGAATTGCTCTAGAACATGGACAGAGTGCCAAACAGAATTGCACTAATCCTCATCATAGAACTTACTTGCCCTAACCTGCCTTAACAGTTATAACTAAACCACTACATTCAAAGTATTATATCTGCATAACTTGCCTTAAAGTATATAGTGCCCTTTTCTCTCTGTTCTATGCCTGAAGTGGTCTGGGGAACAAAGAACAATGGCTTCCATTAGAAGTCATTGCTAAGCATACTAGATATGAAAGAATCTTCTTAGCAAAAGTTTGCTATCACCATTTGTTTTGTAAACATCTTTCGGTGGAAAGTAAGCTATCTTTTCTACCTCCAGAAGCCTATCTCTCAGGGAAGGTCAGAGCAGAAGCTCTGCTCTTACACATTCTGGGATTGGGCCAGGGGGCCTACGCTGGAGACCAACAGGGAAGGAGGAAAAACCGCAGATATGAGGTGTGGAAAAGTGAGACTTGGAGGTCTTGATTAGAGACCCTGGGTGATATCCATTCATCTTTCACTTCTAAGTTGGGAGATGGGATGTTCATTTGACCAATAAATGAACATATGAAGCTGCCTTCTACTGAATCAGACCCTTGGTCCATCAAAGTCAGTACTGTCTACTCAGACTGGCAGTGGCTCTCCAGGGTTTCAAGCTGAGGTTTTTCACACCTATTTGCCTGGACCCCTTTTAATTGGAGATGCCGGGGATTGAACCTGGGACCTTCTGCTTACCAAGCAGATGCTCTACCACTGAGCCACCGTCTCTCCCAATGAATGTAATCAAAACGTCAGAAGCGATTGTTGTAGCCAATCTGTAAGTTGGTCTTTGTTATGAGGAAGGGTAAAAAATGTTATGACTATGTTGAATGATTTCAAAGGAGAATGGAGGAGGGGGTGAAGGTTTTATTTTCCTTCCCACATTAATGTGAAAACATTAAAGATCTGCATATTCATTTTGCTTTCACCTCTGTTGAATCTCTTGATTGGAGGAAAGAGATTGTTGAATCTCTTGATTGGAGGAAAGAGATTGTTGAATCTCTTGATTGGAGGAAAAGGGGGCTTGATAGATACAACAAGACAAATAGTGCAGAAATGGCCAATATTTCTTTTTCCGCCTTCAGTAGCTGAGCTTCTGAAGATCATGTCTGATTTTGAAATAGCTTCTTATCATCTGTTGCCTATTTGGGGTGCAAAGACTGCCTCGCTGGAAGGGAGTGGTCCATTTAGCCAGCTATTTTCGGTGATGACATCACTCCTCCCCTCAGCTGTGTGAGTTCTTTGATGTGAAGTCAGGTATATTTTCCAATTGAAGCTTTTCCCACACTCCATGCATTTATATGGTTTCTGACCTGTGTGAATGTTTTGATGTTATGGAAGGTTTGGTTTCCGAGTGAAGTGTTTCCCACACTCCAGGCATTTATAAGGTTTTTCTCCTTTATGGATTCTCTGATGTACTGAAAGGTTTGTGTTCCAACTAACTTTTCCCACACTCCAGACATTTGAAAGGTTTTTCTCCTGTGTGGATTCTTTGATGTGAAAGAAGGATCATGCTCTGACTGAAACCCCTTCCACAATCTGGAAATTTAAATGGGTTTTTTTTACATGGCTTCTGCGAAGTGAACAGAGCTTTATACCATCACTGAAGCTCTTTCCACACTCTTGGCATTTAAATGATTTATCACCTTTGTGAATGCTTTGGTGTGAAGAAAGCTTTCCATTCTGACCATAGTTTTTTTACACTCTGGGTATTTATATACTTTCTTATCAACATGGACTGAAGTTTCTGCCACATTCCAGGCATTTATAGAGTTTCTCCCTTATATGGATCCTTTGGTGTGAAGAAAGTACAGAATTGTATCCAAAACTTTTCCCACAGAACAAGCATCTATATGGTTTCTCCCCTGTGTGAATCCTTTGATGAGAAGTTAAGTGTGCATGCTGTCTGAAGTTTTTCCCACATTCCTGACATTTGCAAGGTTTTTCTCCTGTATGTGATTTCTGATGGGAAGTAAGGGATGAGCTGAATGTAAAACGTTTCCCACACTTGAAGCATTTATAAGGTTTTTTTCGTGTGTGAATTTTTCATTGTCTCATTGTTCCATTATAAATTTTTCGCCCCCATCCCTCCCCCCTCATTCTTTCAGCCAGGGGCAGAGGGCTTGAAGCTTCCACTGAACGTCTTCCTTCTATTCCTCTTTTATCCAGCTCAAGTAAAGCGACCACTTTTCTTTGATCCTCGATGTTCTATCTTCCCATGGCAGATCCTGGTTTGTTATATCCATTATATCTGACTGAAAAAATTCAAACAAATAACTATGCCAGGTTCTTTCTGTCCATTTATTTTTATCTTTCCACCCTACTGCTATTACTGCTTTACCAGCTAGTATCATCGCTTTTAATAGATCTTGGTTCTTTTCCCCTATTATTGCATTGCCTAGAGTGCTCATCAAATTCAACTCAAAATCTATATTTAGCTTTACTTGAAAGAGCTTGTTTATTATTCTTATTATATTTTCCCATACTATTTTAACCTCATGACATTCCCACCACATGTGGGTGTACCATCCTTTCACTTTTTTACAATGCGAACAGTTTGGGCTTAATCCTGGAAACATATTGGCTAAGGTGGCTGGGGTTCTATACCATTTGGTATAAAATTTTAGCTCCATTTCCCTAAACTTATGTATTTTTATTCCCTTAATTCCTTCCATTAATTTTTTAGCGTTTTGTTCTGTTATTTGAGTTTCTGTACTCCATTTTCTTTGAAGGTGGGCTATTATTCCTTCTTCATCTGAGGTCATTTTCTTATAGATTACACCTACCAATCCTCTTTTGTTTTTTTTCCATTTAATTTATAAATCTCTTCTATTTGTTCTTCTATATTTATGTCACTATTTTCAATTATCTTTTTAATTTTTGTGTATAAGCCTGCAGCTTTTAACCAGTATTTTGCACCTACTGCCTCCTCTAGAGCTTGAAATGGTTTTAAGATATTTAAGAACATAAGAACATAAGAGAAGCCATGTTGGATCAGGCCAACGGCCCATCAAGTCCAACCCTCTGTGTCACACAGTGGCAAAAAATGTTATATACACACATACACTGTGGCTAATAGCCACTGATGGACCTGTGCTCCATGTTTTTATCTAAACCCCTCTTGAAGGTGGCTATACTTGTGGCCGCCACCACCTCCTGTGGCAGTGAATTCCACATGTTAATCACCCTTTGGGTGAAGAAGTACTTCCTTTTATCCGTCTTAACCTGTCTGCTCAGCAATTTCATCGAATGCCCACGAGTTCTTGTATTGTGAGAAAGGGAGAAAAGTACTTCTTTCTCTACTTTCTCCATTCCATGCATTATCTTGTAAACCTCTATCATTTGCAGATAACAAGTCCTGTACTCTACTATATCCTTTTTGTTTAAGTTGTTCCCCCCATCTACAGCCTATGCCTTCCTCTTCCAAAGTTTCCAAAGGCGAACATCTGGATATTCATTGTAACCATTTTGGCTGCCACTTTCACTTGATGCTCTGTTTCATTCGCTGACTTCCACACACCTCCTGCTGGAAGAAAGACACACATGACATGAACACAGGGAAGAAATTACCGAATAATAGAATCACTGCTCAACACCAGCCACCCTACAAATGCCGGTGTGCTGTGATTCGTTTCAGACTAGGACCTCTAAATTCCCATTCTGCCACAGAAACTCACTGGTTGCACATGCTAGTTGCACATTCTCAGCTTAACCCACCTAACAGGCACGTGCAAATTGGCCATTAACATAAGAACATAAGAGAAGCCATGTTGGATCAGGCCAATGGCCCATCCAGTCCAACATTCTGTGGTGCCATCAGGAGGTCCATCAGTGGGGCCAGGACACTAGAAACCCTAGCACTGTTGCCCCCACCAAGCACCAAAAGCACCTTAAGACATTAAGAGCAAAGTGTGAGGAACTCTAAGGAGGAGTTCATGCCAGGATTCCAGCGCTTAACTAGAAGATGTTCACAGCACAATTCACAGTCAGTCTACTCTAGGTAAACAAGACAATAGAAATCCACCAGAATCCAGGCATAACACAACAAACCTGCCAATCCTTCCACTTCATCAGACCCATGGAGAAAGAGCTCTTCTTCCAGCCAGGATACGAGGTCCGGTTTGGCAACCGCAGTTCCTTTTTGAAAGAGAAAACAAAAACTATAGTTGTGACTCTTCCATGTGCCCATAAATATTCAGCAATCCCAAGCCAAATTTGACTTTGTACTTCCAGAAGCAAAAACAAAACAAAACTGGACAAAGGACAAGACTGTTTTTTTTAAAAGCTGAAAATAAATGGGTGGGGAAGGGGGGAGGAATTGTATGAGCCAAGAATTATTTACCTGGCATTGCCAGAACCGTGTCCACTCTGCCTGCCTGAGATGTATTATCCCATAACGTGGCCTGAAACCAGAAGGAGTTTCAGAACAGCTTACAACCACCTTCCCTTCCCTTCAACACACATGCTGTGAGGGAGCTGAGGCTGAGAGAGTTCTGAAAGAACTGTGACTGACCCAAGGTCACCCAGTTTGATGTAGTGGTTAAGTATGTGGGCTTTTATCTAGGAGAACCGGGTTTGATTCCTCACTTCTACACTTGTAGCTGCTGGAATGGCCTTGGGTCAGCCATAGCTCTGGCAAAGCTGTCCTTGAAAGAGCAGCTTTTGGGAGAGCTCTCTCAGTCCTGCCCACTTCACAGGGTGTCTGTTGTGGGGGAGGAGACCTTTTCTGCAATAAGAGAGGTCTGCTTGTATGTGGAGAGCCAGTTTGGTATAGTGGTTAAGTGTGCGGACTCTTATCTGCGAGAACCAGATTTGATTCCCCACTCCTCCATTTGCACCTGCTAGCATGGCCTTGGGTCAGCCATAGCTCTGGCAGAGGTTGTCCTTGAAAGGGCAGCTGCTGGGAGAGCCCTCTCAGCCCCACCCACCTCACAGGGTGTCTGTTGTGGGGGAGGAGACTGTAAACCACTCTGAGATTCAGAGTGAAGGGTGGGGTATAAATCCAATATCTTCTTCTTCTTTATAATCAGTTGGCTTCTCAAGGTGAAGCAAGGAATCAAGCCGGGTTCCCCAGATTAGAGTTTACGGCTCTTAGCCACTACACCACACTGGCTCTCAGGAAGGCCTGGAGTTTGACAACTGCTCTGTCTACTCCCCGCCCAGCTGAGATGGAAATGACAGCTGAGAAAAAGACTCAGTGGCAGAGAAGCTTGAAACGCTCTCTCTCCCACTGCCATCTGTCCCTGCAGGGCCAGGGCCAGGGCCAGACTGAAGTGAAACCCCTGCTCAGACCACCCCATTTTCACAAGCCCTTGCATCCCTTGGCTCTTCTTCCAATGCCCTCTCATGTGGTCCAGACACAAGACTGCTAGGCAGGGGGTCCTCTCTGGGACTATCTTCAAATAGAAGGAGAAGAAGATATTGGATTTATATCCTGCCCTCCACTCCGAAGAGTCTCAGAGCGGCCCACAATCTCCTTTACCTTCCTCCCCAACAACAGACACCCTGTGAGGTGGGTGGGGCTCGAGAGGGCTCTCACAGCAGCTGCCTTTTCAAGGACAACCTCTGCCAGAGCTATGGCTGACCCAAGGCCATGCTAGCAGGTGCAAGTGGAGGAGTGGGGAATCAAACCTGGTTCTCGCAGATAAGAGTCCGCACACTTAACCACTACACCAAACTGGCTCTCCACATACAAGCAGACCTCTCTTATTGCAGAAAAGGTCAATTTTATTGATAGGCAGGAAACAGTAGCATGTAAGTTCCGTGTCAGATCTTGCTCACCCGGGATTGACCAGATCTTTATATCTTTTCAGGGCCGTTATAGAGCCCACCAAATATGTCAGTAAAAAGTCCACAAAAAGCAATATAAAATATTTCCCACCAACCTCCCCAGTACCAGACGATGAGCAGTTCAAGCTGTCTCTGTGAACAGAAAAGGTGACCTTGAGGTGTAGATGTCAAGCATACAAATTCTTTCTAGCATAAAGCTGTATTGTTTACCCTTTTCCTCTGCTGGTGCATATCAAAGCTATGTAACCCATTCTCTAGTTCGCACCTCTTGTAACAAATGTAGGAATGCCAGCTTTGAAGATAGTGCCTCCCAGGGAAGATTCCCAGGCTTGAGCCTGGGACCCAGAATGTTGCTAACCACAAAAGATAACCGAATCTGTGATTGTAGCTTTTCACATGCCTGTGTTAGAATTCCTAGCGATCTCTAGTATCTCTTTGATGTATCCCTTAAAGCCAGCTGCTATACATTATACTGTATCACTTTCAACCTGGTCCTTCCACGGACAACATGGATTATCAATAAACCAATATTCTGTTTCTAAATCATCGCTTGGTTCTTTTGAAATTCCTATGCTTGACATTAGACATCAGTTTCTCCACAGGGCCGAAGGGTTGCTTATGGAGCCAGGGCTTTTTTTGTAGCAGGAACTCCTTTGCATATTAGGCTACGACCCAGGGGGCCGGCGCAGCGGCACGCCGAAGCAGCCTGTCACTAATAACACAGGTCGAGATGCAGGACAGGAACCCGGAAGTGACCGACAGGCTGCTTCAGCGTGCCGCTGCGCCGGCCCCCTGGGCCCCACAACAATGGGACCGATGCCACAGGGACGGGCTCGAAACACTCTATAACCCCTCAAAAGAACAGCAGTCTAGCTCGCTTCCCCTGAGCCCTGCCACCATAAGCCTCAAGGGGGCTCATTTTGCGGCATCTCCCGGCGGGAGGGTGGCACCCGCATGGGACACATATCAAATGAAAGAGGGGGCGCAGGGCTATCAGAAACAGCTGGCGGAGGGAGTCGGGAGACCACCCCACTGGGGGATCCACACCCCGAAAGTGATGAAGGTGGCGCAGATAGAGCCAACAGAGCAAACAGGACAAAATAAATAGGCTGCATTATGCAGCACAGTTGAGAAAGTGCCTTATCCCATATACTGATGAAGTAAATACAGGATCTGAGAACAAAATTGCACCAGAAGACACAAACACAAAGCTCCCTTACACTGAATCAGTGCTTGGGTCCACGAAAGTCAGTATTGTCTAGTCCAGTCACAAACACAAAGCTCCCTTACACTGAATCAGTGCTTGGGTCCACCAAAGTCAGTATTGTCTAGTCCAGTCACAAACACAAAGCTCCCTTACACTGAATCAGTGCTTGGGTCCACCAAAGTCAGTATTGTCTACTCCAGGGGTGGCCAGAGGGAGGGAGGGAGGGAGGGAGGAAGGAGGGAAGGAAGAAAGGAAGGAGGGAAGGAAGGAAGGAAGGAAGGAGGGAGGGAGGGAAGGAGGGAAGGAAGGAAGGAAGGAAGGGAGGGAGGAGGGAGGGAGGAAGGAGGGAGGGAAGGAAGGGAGGAGGGAGGGAGTGAAGGAGGGAAGGAAGGAAGGAAGGAAGGAGGGAGGGAAGGAAGGAGGGAAGGAAGAAAGGGAGGAGGGAGGGAAGGAAGGGAGGAGGGAGGGAAGGAAGGGAGGAGGGGGGAGGGAAGGAAGGAAGAAAGGAAGGAGGGAGGGAGGGAAGGAGGGAAGAAAGGAAGGAAGGAGGGAGGGAAGGAAGAAAGGAAGGAAGGAAGGAGGGAAGGAAGGGAGGAGGGAGGGAGGGAAAGAGGGAAGGAAGGAAGGAGGGAAGGAAGGAGGGAAGGAGGGAGGAAGGAAGAAAGGAAGGAGGGAGGAAGGACGGAGGGAGGGAAGGAAGGGAGGAGGGAGGGAAGGAGGGAAGGAAGGAAGGAAGGAGGGAAGGAGGGAGGGAGGAAGAAAGGAAGGAAGGAGGGAGGAAGGGAAGGAAGGGAGGAGGGAGGGAAGGAAGGAAGGGGGAGGGAGGGAAGGAAGGAGGGAAGGAAGAAAGGGAGGAGGGAGGGAGGGAAGGAAGGAGGGAGGAAGGAAGAAAGGAAGGAAGGCGGGAGGAAGGGAAGGAAGGGAGGAGGATGGGAGGGAGGGAAGGAAGGGAGGAGGGAGGGAAGGAAGGAAGGAAGGAAGGAAGGAAGGAAGGAAGGAAGGAAGGAAGGAAGGAAGGAAGGCCGCCCCCTCCCGCCAGCCCCCCCGCTTTCGGCCCCCTCCCTCCCTGCTTACCTTCATCCAGGGCGGGTGGCGGCCTCTCCTCCCGGCGGGTGGTGCTGCTGGCGGGGCTGGCGGCGGCTGCGGAGGCCGGGGAGGGCCTCCGTTGGTCTCTGGAGGGCCTCCAGGGACCAGCGCCGGCCTCTCCGCGGCCTCCGCTGGTCGGCACTGGTCGCTGGAGGGCCTCCAGCGACCAGCGCCGGGCCAGCGGAGGCCGCGGAGAGGCCGCGCTGCTCCCTGGAGGCCCTCCAGAGTCTCTGGAGGGCCTCCAGGGACCAGCGCCGGCCTCTCCGCGGCCTCCGCTGGTCGGCGCTGGTCGCTGGAGGCCCTCCAGCGACCAGCGCCGGCCTCTCTGCCGCCTCCCCGGCCTCCGCCACCGCCGCCGGGCCCCGCACGCCTGCGGGAAAGGCGGCGAGTGAGGAAGGGAGCGCAGGGACGCTCCCTCCCTCACTCGCCGCCTTCCCCGCCAGCGCGCGCGGCCCACCGCCTCCGGGGCTGGCTAAACCGGAACCTCTAATGGTCCCGGTATAGCCAGCCCGGGAGGCGGGAATAGGGGGCCAGAACCGGGACATTCCCGGGTGCCCAGGACGGTCTGGCCACCCTAGTTACGTGACTACCCTCGGAAGCAGCCTAACACCAGTTTGGGCAAAGGAAATACACCCTTTATGTGATTGGTTATAAAAAAAACAACAACAATCCTACAACGCCCCCTCAGGTAAAGGATATATTTGTCCTGACAACTTTAAAATGTTTTTTAAAACATTTTCTACTGCTGAAGAATGAAATAGCTTGGAGGAAAGACCAAATGTGTGGAATAGCAGCAACACAGAAGAACCATTTCCTACTCTGTTTGGATTGCCTGTGCAAATACATTCCTGTCACAAAAGCTGCGGACTCACAGTAACAGGTGGTTCGGAAACTAGCCCAGTGGAATGGACGTGGTTCTGGCGGGGGAGCAGGCCAAGAGTCTCAGATTCCCAGAGAAAGGGGTCTCCCAAGATATCTCACCATCAAGTGTCAGGCACCCAGCTCTCGAGCAGATACCCTCAAGGAATCCCAGTAAGAAGGCAGATTCCTCCTCCTTTGCCGTCCTGCCAAGTCCATGGGAAAGGGTGCCATTGGATTCCGACCCTCTGCAGCAGATGACTCCTTAGTTAGTTTATTCTCAACCTAAGCCAGCATTTAAAACAGTAAAATCATACAAAATTAAAACTGAATGACCCTAAAATCATACATAAAAAGACATAAAATGCTGTTGTAAAACTACAAATATAACAGAACATGGCAGTTACAGCAAACAGACTGGTAAAGGTGTTTAGCCATTTCCTGACTGAATTATTATAATATAAATCAATGCATAAATTGATGGTGCGGTCTCATTTAGAGTACTGTGTGCAATTCTGGTCACTGCACCTCAAAAAGGATATTATAGCATTGGAAAAAGTGCAGAAAAGGGCAACTAGAATGATTAAAGGTTTGGAACACTTTCCCTATGAAGAAAGGTTAAAACGCTTGGGGCTCTTTAGCTTGGAGAAACGTCGACTGCGGGGTGACATGATAGAGGTTTACAAGATTATGCATGGGATGGAGAAAGTAGAGAAAGAAGTCTTTTTCTCCCTTTCTCACAATACAAGAACTCGTGGGCATTCAATGAAATTGCTGAGTAGTCAGGTTAGAACAGTTAAAAGGAAGTACTTCTTCACCCGAAGGGTGATTAACATGTGGAATTCACTGCCACAGGAGGTGGTGGCAGCTTCAAGAGGGGATTGGATAAAAATATGGCGCAGAGGTCCATCAGTGGCTATTAGCCACTCTGTGTGTGTGTGTATGTAAATATATATATACATATACATATATATACCCTTTGTGTCACCACCACCCCTTCCCCCTCTTTGACCTTGATTCTGGTCACATTGCTCACCTGACCAGAAAGACAAAATAATACTGGTTACTGTGAAGGACAAAACTTAAATTAAGACTTGAGAATCTCCTGTCTGGAGACTGGCAACCCTTCCGTGTGAGTGCACTCACTAGAACAAGTTAGTCTCGTGACAGAATGGCAAACAAGGAACAATAGACAATTCTTCCAAGTTTCAGGAAATTGTTTCCCAGGAGATAAGTGGTTGAAAACAACTGAAGACCATACAAGAATGTTAGAAAAAAGACATAAGGTGCTAACCTGGGAAAGGGGCGTAAGCGATTAACATGTCATTAGGCAGGTGCTTGCCATAACCAGGGCTTTTTTGTAGAAAAAGCCCAGCATGAACTCATTTGCATATTAGGTCACACCCCCTGACATCACCATTGTTTCACAGGCTTTTTTGTGGAAAAGGCCCAACAGGAACTCATTTGCACATTAGGCCACACCCCCTGACACCAAGTCAGCGGGAACTGCATTCCTGTGCGTTCTTGCTCAAAAAAAGCCCTGGCCTTAACAAATAATAATGCGGAAAGGTTATTAGATTGGCCAGGGGTTTGGAGTGGGAAGGAGGAGTGTCTGGGTGGGTCCAGGTGGGTGGGTGGTGGGCAATGTTTTCTCTAAGTCATGGAGTCTTGTGAGCAAAGATTCTACTTTGTGAGCTACTGGGATTAAAGTTGTGAGCTACTGCATAAATCAGGTTGCTCAGGAGCTATTTTTGAGCTAAGGCAAAAATGTGTGAGCCAGAGGCCAAAATCTATGAGCTAGCTCACACCAACTCAGCTTAGAGGGAACACTGGTTGTGGGTCAAGGAAAGGCAGGGAGAGGAGGGGGCTGGGTTTTTTCGGGGGGGGGGCAGTTAGGGACATACCAGGGCACGTTATCTCCGGGGCCAGGGACTGGTTCACGAGAAGGAACTGAGGGGAGAATATATATATGTCCACTTCCCTCCTTCCAGGGAGAAGAGCTAGTGGTGGGGTTCCCAGTCCGGGGGTTTGGGCATTGAGCGAGTTTGGAACCGAGGGTCGAGTTTGCAGAGGAGAGCAAAGCCCCGAGGAGAGCGCAAAGAGCTCCTAGGGGAGAAAAGGAGGTTCTCCAGGGGAGGGGAAACGGTGGTTCGCCTTCATTCATCCCTGCACAAAGCTGTCCATTTTCATGAATCTCTAGCTGCAGGGGCGGGGGAAACCTTGCTAATTTCCTCGTGGACTGGGGGGAGGGGGGCAACAAAAGCCCAAAATAGTGAGAGAGTCCCCAGTCCTAGAGAGGCCGCATGTAGTTGCTTCCCCCCCTTGCAGAAGCCAGGCTTGCACTTCCGGGTTCTGCTCCAGCGGCTAGAGATGCTCTGGTGAGCTCAAAAGGGCTTGGGGGGGGGGGGAATGGAAAAGTAGGGTCTGCAGGTGAGAAGCCCCCCCGCCAGTTAACCCCCTCCCTTTCCTCAGAAGGCGCTGCTTTGTGCAAGAGAAAGCAGTTGCCAAAGAAGAGCTTGAGATTTAAGGCAGAGGGGAGGCGTGGAGAGGAAAGGAACTTTCTGCCCACTTTAGACCGCAGAGAGGGGCTAGTGGGTCAAGGCTGGGGAGCAGCGGGAGGGGCAGGAGATTTGGAGGGGGAAGAAGAGAGCCCCCCCCCCCAAATCTTGCCTTCGCTTCTGGCCCCAGCAAGCCTTTCCTTCCTTAATTCCTCATTTCTCCAAAGCAATGGAGCTGTGTTTTTTTGTAACACTGTGATAGGGTTGCCAAGTCCAATTCAAGAAATATCTGGGGATTTTGGGGATGGAGCCAGGAGACTTTGGGGGTGGAGCCAGGAGCAAGGTTGTGACAAGCATAGTTGAACTCCAAAGGGAGTTCTGGCCATCACATATAAAGGGACCACACTCCTTTTCAGTCTTCCCTTCATTGGAAATAATGAAGGATAGGGGCGCCTTCTTTGGGGGCTCATAGAATTGAACCCCCTGGTTCAATCCTTTTGAAACATGGAGGGTATTTTGGGGAGAGGCACTGGATGCTATGCTGAAATTTTGGAGCCTCTACCTCATAAAGCAGCCCCCCCCCCCCGAGCCCCAGATACCTGAGGATTAATTCTCCAAACTGGCAGCAACTCATTTGCATATTAGGACATGTGCCCGATGTCACCATTGTTTCACACAGGGCTTTTTTTGTAGAAAATGACTGGCAGGAACTCATTTGTGTTTTAGGCCACACCCCACGACATCACCATTGTTTCGCCTTTTTGAAAAAGCCCAGCAGGAACTCATTTGCATATTAGGCCACACCCCCTGATGCCAAGCCAGCCGGAACTGCGTTCCTGTTTGTTCCTGTTTTTTTTTTTTTTAAAGGCCCTGATTTAGCACAGTACAACTCTTTTGCATACAAACAAAAGTCCTCTTGAATAATTCTGTGTTGGAGAGCTTATGGAAGTGGGAAACGCGAGACTGTTTCAGATTTCAGGCTTCCTAACCTCCATCTGGCCAGGGGCAATTTTCTATTTCTTCACTTTCAGCCATTTGACTCACACCAGTCTGACTCTACCCCTTTGGGAGAGGTTGATTTAATGGGAGGTTATCTCCGTGGACAGACAGAGCCGATGTAAGGAGAGGCTAAGCTTGTTCACGTCTTTAAAGAGACAGAGACACTCACTTAACTTTCTAAAAAACAAACATGGAGGCATATTTCAGATAACTTGGTTTGTAATATAGAAACATGATATGAAATCTGGCCTATGAACCACAAGAAACCCTTTTGTTCTGAACCACCAGGGCAATTCTTATGTGTCTCCTGAGTATATGAAGGTTTGTGATGCTCAGTGGTGTATTTCCGTTCTCTTTGTGACTGTCTGTGTCTATCCTTTCCTCCCCATTCAGAGAGAAGCCTTTCTTCATAGCCAAGTGACTAAAGGCACCTTTACCCAGTCAGAGGTGACCCTAGAGAAGGGGAAAGAGATGGAAGAGCTGAACCCAGAAGGACCTGGAACTGGCAAGACAATGAGGAAAGGCCCCCATCCCACCCCAGCTGGGAGTGATGTTGAATTCTGGGAAAACCCAGTGCCAGGTACCCATGATCTGCTCACTGCATTCTCAGATGTACATTGCCAACGATTCCGGCAGCTCCGCTACCATGAGGCCAATGGACCCCGAGATGCATGCAGCCAGCTCCATCACCTTTGCAGCCAGTGGCTGAAGCCGGAGAGGAGCACCAAGAAACAGATCCTGGACCTGGTGATCCTGGAACAGTTCCTGACTATTTTGCCCCAGGAAATGCAGTGCTGGATCAGAGTATGTGGGCCAGAGACCAGTTTCCAGGCAGTGGCCCTGGCTGAAGGTTTCCTCCTGAGTGAGGCAGAGTGGAAGAGGCAGGCAGAACAGGTGAGGGGATTCTCTCCAGGCATGTTCAATTCAAGCAATGATATCTGGCCTTATCCTAAAGCAGGGGTGTCGTTGAACTCTGTTGCGAGGGCCAGATTTGACACAAATGGGACTTTGTGAGGCCAGGCCATGCTTTCATAAAACGTAATGCCAGGTAGTGGAGATATAAACTTTATAAAGGATACAGAGAAACACAAAGATATTGACCAATTTCACACTAGGGCTTGTTCTGGGTGGAGAGCCCTTTTGCTTCCGGCACTTCTCTCTGTTTTCACACAAGCTGCTGCGGAGCAGTGAGTTGGCGTGCCACTTTTCCATGGCAAGCAGAAACCACTTGTAAGAGGATCTTACTTGCTGCGGGAAAGTGGCGTGACAACTCGCAGGTCCCAGCAGCTTGTGCGAAAATGGAGAGAAGTGCCAGGAACAAAAGTGCTCTCCACCTGGAACAAGCCAAGTGTGAAATCGGCCATTTTTTTTACTTTAAATACAGACATGTTTAAAACTCTTGCAATGTTTTGTTTAAAATGGAAAGGTGGGGGAATAGTGGGATTTGGCAATGGAATTTTAACAGTAAAAAGAACAAGGATCACAGCAAAAACTAAAAATATAAACCAAAAATATAAAATGCTCTGGGCTTAGGAAGACGTGAAACGGCTGGGCATTGCAAGCTTTCCTCCCATCCCAGGTCTACTCAGATTGGCAATGGCTCTTCAGTGTAATATCCCCCTTTGGTTGTGGGTTTCCAGGTTAGAGTACTCAGAAGGCACCATTCTAAGGTCCATTCAGCAGAGACCTGGTGGCTCAAAGCATCAACCCTTTCTTTGCAAGGTCACACAACTCCAGCATGGAACAGCTTCTAGCTGGCCATATAAATGCTCTGGTCACCTCCAGAATAGATCACTATAATGCTCTCTACATGGGGCTACCCTGACTCGGAAACTACAGCTAGTGCAGAACGCTGTGGCATGGCTGTTAATGGGGCTCCCTCGATGGGAACACATTCAGCCAGTGCTGAAAGAGCTGCCCTGGCTACCTATTGTGTTCCAAGTTTGTTTCAAGGTGTTGGTATTGACCTTTAAAGCCCTTTATGGTTGGGGGCCTGCCTATATACGGGACCACCTTTCTCCGTATGTTCCTCAGAGAGCACTGAGTTCAGGGACACAAAACCTACTGTCCATCCCTGGACCAAAGGAGGCCAGGCTATGCTCCACATGGGCTAGGGCCTTCTCGGTGGTAGCACCAGAAGTGTGGAATGCCCTCCCAGAGACCATAAGGGCCCTGCGGGAATCTCTCTACTTTCTGCAAGGCCTGCAATGAACCGTTCCAACAGGCCTTTAACATCTAAGCTGGGAGAGGACTGCCACCCCACATTGCTAAGAGCTACGACTACTATACGATCACCATCAGGAAAGAAGAGGCCACCTATATTGAAGTTGTGCAGCACCACAGAATGTTTTAATTGTAATTGTGTTTATTGGTTTTAAATTGTAAATATAAATGTCTGAACTGACTGTTAGACACCCTGTGTCCGCTTGCGAAGAGGGCAGGATAGAAATTTAAGGTAATAAATAAACAAACAAACACAGAAAAGTGAAACTGAGTTCCACACCATTAAAAGACATTGCCGCACAGACAAAGCTGCGAGGAAAACATGGAATGGATTTTCCATTAAGCAAATTAATTCTGTGCTGTGGGGCAAACCTGTCATAGTGTGTGGTTTGCCAAGTAACATTCTTCTTCCAGAATTGTAGCCCAGTTTTCTCTTTTGGCTTGGTATCCATTTTCTGTCATTTAATGTCAGACAGCATGGGACTTATGATTCTGAGATAATATTAATATGAAGGGCACTTGGGCTTCTCTCTCTCTCTGCCTACCAACTCCCCCTATAACGTAATAACTAACAAACACTATATATGGAGCAGGGGTGGCCAGACTTGCTTAACACAAGAGCCACAAAGAATAAATGTCAGAAGTCTGAGAGCCACAAGACATAAATGTCAGATGTTTGAGAGCCAGAAGACAAGGAAGGAAGGAAAGTAAATGGATGGAGGAAGGAGGGAGAGGTGGAAAGAAAGCAACTTTAAATGCATTCTCCAAGCTGCTGGCTGGCTTGGCTTAGAGAAGAAACAAATGCCTTCTCCAAGCCAGCTGGCTGAGTGATTCGGGCTTCAAGAGCCACACAATATATGTGAAAGAGCCACACGTGGCTCCTGAGCCACAGTTTGGCCACCCCTGATATGGAGTGATGGTTTTAACAACATATCAAACACAAGAAAACGGACACTGGGCAATTATGAATAAAGAATTTAAGTCCCCCATAGAGTGTCAGAAAACAGAATGACTTGATTTTATGTAGCTGCTCAGAGTACACAGAAACAGGGAAGAAGGTAGAGTAAATATTGAAGACATAATTGGGTCCTTGGCATCCAAATCCAGCTTCAAAGCCTACACCATTGTAGAAGATTGTTTTGAAATTGAAACGGAGAAAAAAAAACCTGGGGTCTTCATTTGGACTACTTGGACTGCTTGGGACTTATTCTTTATTCATAACTGCCTAGTGTTGTTTTTTTTGTGTTTTGCCAACACCCCTGCCTGAGGAGGGGTCTGAATGCGTACACTGGAGCCATTCCATTCCCTCTCTTACCCTTCTCTGTCACTGCTGTTTCAGATGTGGGCACCATCCTTGAAGAAAGAAGCGACATTCCCTGAGACGGAAGGAGCTTCCTTGGTGCAAGGGCAGAGGGTACAGTCTCAGGAGTGTAATGGAGATGACCTCTCCTGGGGTATGATTCCTTTGAGCCTGGATGTGTTTGGGGCATCCCTGTGAGTTGGATGGGTAGAGGGTTCAGATCAGGAAAAAAATTCAGTGCTTCCTCACAAAACACAGAGTTAATTTGCGACACTCAGAGTCCACTAACTGAGATTCTTCTGAGGAGGAGGACTGCAGATTTATACCCTGCCCTTCTCTCTGAATCAGGGACTCAGAGCGGCTTGTTGTTGTTCAGTCGCACAGTCAAGTTAGACTCTTTATGGCTTACAAACTCCTATATCTTCTCCCCCCCACAACAGACACCCTCTAAGCTGAGTTAGCATGAGCTAGCTCACAGATTTTTAGCTTCCAGCTCACACATTTTTGTCTTCGCTCAGGAAGGATGACCCCAGAACACAGTCATTTATGCAGTAGCTCATAACTTTAATGCCAGTAGCTCACAACTTTAATACCAGTAGCTCACAAAGTAGAATTTTTGCTCACAAGACTGTAGCTAAGAGGGAACATTGTCTGAGAGGTGGGTGGGGCTTAGAGGGCTCTCACAAAAAAGCTGCCCTTTCAAGGACAACCTCTTTGAGAGCTATGGCTGACCTAAGGCCAATCCAGCAGCTGCAAGTGGAAGAGTGGGGAATCAAACCTGGTTCTCCCAGATAACTGTCCACGCAGTTAACCACTACACCAAACTGGCTCTCTTCTGGAAGGAGATTAGACAGATTTATCAAAATCAAAATATTAATAGAAACATTCTCATCTCACCGTCCTTCCTTAAGAGGAACTGAACGGAGCTCAAAAGAGAAAAGGTAGACAATCCCGGGCAGAGCTATTCAACCTAGTGAATAAAGGGAGCCTGAACCTTCTAGTGCAGCAGAGCTCTGAAAACCAGTCCTTAGGCATTCAGTGCTCATGGAAAAAATTGGCTTCTGAGCCCATGCTTATAGGGCAGGGGTGGCTAACAGTAGCTCTCCAGATGTTTTTTTGCCTACAACTCCCATCAGCCACAGCCATTGCCCATGCTGGCTGGGGCTGATGGGAGTTGTAGGCAAAAAACATCTGGAGAGCTACCGTTGACCACCCATGTGGTCAAAGGCGGAGACAAAACAGTGCTCGGCCCCCTTCCGGCCTGCGTCCCATCCCGACGGTAGCAGGCAGTGGGGCTAAAAGGGAAAGCCCATCTCCGTCATTGGTGTTATGTAACGCCAGGTCCATAAATAATAATACCTCGATCCTCAGGGATTTCCTGCTTGAACAGGATATGGACCTGGCTTGCGTGACCGAGACCTGGGTGCGTGATGGAGAGACAGTGGCTCTCTCCCAGATGGCGCCCCCGGGCTACTCAGTCTTCCACCAATCATGGACAAATGGGCGGGGGGGAGGGGTGGCGCTATTCATACGGGAGGGTTACTCCTTCAGGGCCCTCCCGGCCCCAACGAACGATGGTCTGGAATGTGCCGGTCTGGCATGGGATGTGGGGGAGGGGTTGGCGATTTGGCTGGTGTACCGTCCGCCTAACGCACCGGCCAGCGCCTTACCAGCTCTGATGGAGGCCGTGGCAGGGTGGGCATTGGAGTTCCCAAGGCTTATGGTGTTGGGTGACTTCAATGTCCATGCGGATGACATGGCCTCAAATCGGACGTTGGACCTAGTGTCTTCCATGGCGACACTGGGACTCTCCCAATTTGTTACCACTCCCACGCATCAGGCCGGCCACATATTAGACCTGATCTTTGCGTCTGGGATTTTGGTGGACGATATCGCTGTAGAAGCGGTACCATGGTCGGATCACCTGGCCCTCAAGGCTCGTATGAGTGCGCCGCCCCGACCCTGTATGGGCAGTGAGCCTATTTTGGCTCGCCCGCGGAGCCTGATGGACCCTGAGCGGTTCCAAATGGCTCTGCGGGATCCCTGGCCCTCTAGCGATTCCTTTGATGACCTAGTAGAGGCCTGGAATGACAGGCTATCTGGGGCTATCAACGAAATCGCCCCCTGGTGTCCTCTGCGCCCCCGTAATAGGCTGGCTCCGTGGTATACCTCGGAGTTACGCCAGCTGAAACAGGGACTCAGGCGACTAGAGAGGCGGTGGCGGCATACTCGTGACGAAGCGACGAGAACATCCTATAGAACGTTTATGAAGTCTTATGAGATGGCAGTCAAAGCCGCAAAGAAAGACTACTTTGCGACTAGGATTGCATCTGCAAATTCGCACCCAGCACAATTATTTAAGATAGTTGAGAATTTGACCACTCTGCCTCAAGGCAGACCAAATATGAGGGAATTGGAAATAGGCTGTGAGGCTTTTGCGAAATTCTTTGCAGATAAAATCTCATCGCTCCGCCAGGACTTTCCTGCCACATTAGATGCAGTACAAGAACCTGAGGCTCCGTGCCTGTCCTCTGGTCTTGCCTTGGACCACTTCGACACACTCAGCCTAGGAGAAGTCGACGGAATTCTCTCTACTGTGCGCCCTACAACTTGCGATCTTGACCCATGTCCCTCCTGGCTAATTAAATCTTGCCAGAGGGAACTTAGATATCCTATACGGGATATCATAAATAGATCCCTCTTGGAAGGGCAATTTCCAACAGCATTGAAAGAAGCCATGGTCCGCCCCCTCCTCAAAAAAAGTACAGCAGACCCGGCCGAATTGGCGAACTACCGACCGGTCTCGAACTTACCATTTTTAGGTAAAGTTATTGAGAGGGCAGTGGCGCTACAGTTACAGAGCTTTTTGGATGACACTTCCGCCTTAGACCCCTGCCAGTCCGGCTTCCGTCCAGGCCATGGGACGGAGACAGTGCTGGTCGCCTTAGTGGATGACCTCCAGCGGCATCTGGACCGAGGCGGTGCTGATGTTGTTAGACCTGTCGGCTGCGTTCGACACGGTCGACCATCGGTTACTGACCCGCCGGCTCGCCGACGCAGGGATTAGGGGGCTGGCCTTACAGTGGCTCTCCTCCTTCCTTGATGGTCGGGGACAAAGGGTGGCAATTGGGGGAGAGCTGTCCCGGAGGCACCCACTAGTATGTGGAGTGCCACAAGGGGCAGTTCTCTCTCCGATGTTGTTTAACATCTATATGCGCCCCCTTGCCCAGATTGCCCGGGGGTTTGGGCTTGGGTGCCATCAATATGCAGATGACATCCAGCTCTATCTACTAATGGATGGCCGGCCTGACTGCGTCCCAGAAAACCTGGACCTTGCGTTGCAGGCCGTGGCTGGCTGGCTCAGGCTGAGTGGGCTGAAGTTGAATCCGGCAAAGACGGAGGTCCTTTGTTTGGGTTGCGGTGCCCCGGGAGGGGAAATTCCCTTGCCAGCTCTTGACGGTGTGCCCCTGAAAGTGGCCCACAGAGTCAGGAGCTTGGGGGTTCTTCTGGAGCCTTCACTATCTATGGGCACAGATAGCGGCCACTGCTAAGTCTGCGTTTTTTCATCTTCGGCGGGCAAAGCAGCTGGCCCCCTTCCTGGAGCGCCGGGACCTGGCAACGGTGATTCATGCTACGGTCACCTCCAGACTGGATTACTGCAACGCCCTCTACATGGGGCTGCCCTTGTGCCGAACTCGGCGGTTGCAGCTGGTGCAGAACGCGGTGGCTAGGCTGTTATTGGGGCTCCCAAGATGGGAGCACATATGGCCAGGGCTGCGCAAACTGCACTGGCTGCCAGTGATCTACCGAGTTCGTTACAAGGTGCTGGTCATGACCTTTAAAGCCCTATATGGCCGAGGGCCTGTCTACCTGAGGGACCGTCTCTCCCCATATGAGCCCCAGAGAGCACTGAGGTCAGCTGGTAAGCACCAGCTGAATATCCCTGGGCCAAGGGAGGCCAGATTAAAGACCACCCGGGATCGGGCCTTCTCCGTTGCGGCCCCACTACTCTGGAATCAACTCCCGGAGGAGGTACGGGCCCTGCGATGTGTAAATCAATTTCGCAGGGCCTATAAGACATACCTCTTCAAAATAGCCTTCGCCCATACCGAACTAAGATAATGTCGCTGTGTATGTTTCTTCTCCTCTACTGAATTAAGATCTATTTAGCACCTCAATGTTAATTTTATTGTAATTGTATATTAATTTTATTGTTTTATGATTTTACTATATTGTATTGCATTCCTATGTTGTGAGCCGCCCTGAGCCTGCTTGTGTGGGGAGGGCGGGGTACAAATAAAAAGTTGTTGTTGTTGTTGTTGTTATTATTATTATTGTTGTTGTTATTATTATTATTATTATTATTATTATTATTATTATTATTATTATTATTATTATTATTATTATTATTATGTTATGCGGATATCTGGTGGGTGCTGTGAGAAACAGCATGCTGGAGTAGGGATGGCAGGTTGTGGACTGGCACTCCCAGGAGCTGTGGGGGGGGGGGGGGCTTCAAGTAGCATTGCCAATCCCCAGGTGAGATCATGGGATCCCCCGGTTTGAAGGCCCTCCGCCTGCTTCAGGGTCACCAGAAAGTGGGCGGGGGGGGAGGGAAATGTCTGCTGGGCATTCCATTATTTCCTGTGGAGACCAATTCCCATAGGGTGTAATGGAAAATTGATCCATGGGTATCTGGGGCTCTGGAAGGGCTGTTTTTTGAGCTAGAGACACCAAATGTGCAGCATAGCATCCAGTGTCTCTCCCCAAAATACTTTCCAAGTTTCAAAAAGTTTGGACCAGGGGGTCCAATTCTATGAGCCCCAGAAGAAGGTGCCCCTATCCTTCATTATTTACAATAGAGGGAAGGCATTCAAAAGGTGCACGGTCCCTTTATATGTGATGGCCAGAACTCTTTTGGAGTTCAATTATGCTTGCCACAACCTTGCTCCTGGCTCCACCCCAATGTCTCCTGACTCCATCCCCAAAGTCTCCTGGCTCCACCCCCAAAGTCCCCAGATATTTCTTGAATTGGACTTGGCAACCCTAGCTTCAAGAGGGGCAGATGTGATGCCATTTATATGTTCCATCTGGCTGAAAACCTGGCTGTGAAGTTAGCATGCAAAAAGATGCTCTGAAAACTTACTGAAATTGCCCTAGGGCTTCCAGATACATTCCAGTCACATCTGAGCTTTAGGCCAAATCTCAAGTGATGTCATTTTCACGCTTTTTTTGTCCCTCCCCTCAGGGCAGACAGAAATCTCACAGAAGCCTGAAATATGTTGACAGGGTTTATAATATCTGAGGCTCATACATACCTGATGCTTCTCTTCTGCCTCTCTCAGGATTTAGTAAATATGTTAAGAACTTGTTGAGTGTACACAGGGTGAGGCTTCACCCCCCTGGGCAGGGGGTGCATGAAACAGGGAACAAGCAAGCAAACCCCCTTCCTTCTTTCTTTGTCTCAATAAAAGGCAGTGAAGAGATGCTGTTGAGCCATCCTCTTTTCAGAGATGTGGAAACGGCTGCTGCAACTACAATCCAGGTAGGAGAGATGAGCAGGGGACAGCCTGGTCCCTCCTCCTTTCTCTGGGGGGCTTTTGCTCCTGCCGTTTCTACGAGGTGTCTGGGTGGAAGACACTCTGAACGCTGTTTGCTTTACCCATCCCCATACATCCTGTACCCTCCCAGACAAGTCCCTTCCAGTGTGGGATCTCTGATGAGGGAATCTGCTTTTTCTTTCAGTGTCCCTTTTCCTTTGAGGAGGTGTCCATCAATTTCACTGAGGCAGAGTGGGCCCTGCTGGATCCAGGCCAAAGAGCTCTGTACAGGGAAGTCATGCTGGAGAACTATGGGAATCTGGCCTTTCTGGGTAAGGATCTTTCATAGGTGTCAGAGTTGCAAATTGCTGCAATTGGGATGAGGCCTGAATCAAAATACTGAAGAGTGGTACACCGTACTTGGCATGCAGAAGGTCCCAGGTTCAATCCTCAGCAACTCCAGATAAAAGGATCATGTAGGAGGTGCAGGCCCGTAGCTATTGGGGGGGGGGGGCGGACCCCAGAAACTTTCCCCATTTCACCTTCCTGGCCCCTCCCCCCTTGCTTGCTGCTCTTGTGCAGACTTCCCCGCTCTCCTGCCGGCTTCCTTGCTCTCCTGCTGGCTTCCCTGCACTCGTACCTCCTTGTTCTGCCTGCCCAGAGTGCTGCGATGCACTCCCCACCCCCCAACAGTGGGCACAGTATCCAAATTCGCCAAGATCTGTATGTACCTTAAGTGTCCCCCTGCCCCTCCCAAACAAAAACCAGTTCTGTGGGCCCCACCAATCTTAAAATTCTGGCTATGGCCCTGAGGAGGTGATGTGAAAGACCTCTGCCTGAGACCCTGGAGAGCTGCTGCCAGACTGAGTAGACAGTACTGACTTCAATGGCCGAAGAGTCTGATTGGTGTAGCGGTCAAGTGTGTGGACTCTTATCTGGGAGAGCTGCGTTTGATCCCCACTCCTCCACTTGCAGCTGCTGAGATGGCCTTGGGTCAGCAATAGCTCTGGCAGAGGTTGTCCTTGAAAGGGCAGCTGCTGTGAGAGCCCTCTCAGGCCCACCCATCTCACAGGGTGTCTGTTGTGGGGGAAGAAGATAAAAGAGATTGTAAGCCGCTCTGAGACTGACTCAGAGAGAAGGGCAGGGTATAAATCTGCAGTCTTCTTCTTTCCGTATAAAGCAGCTTCCTGTGTTGTTCATGTGTGCGTACTTGTCCAGGGGAACTGAGGCCAGAGTTGTGGCCGTCACCCAAGCCAGAGAAGGTGTCCTGGCCTGAGGCAAAGGGGATGAGAGGCCCTCAACAAGACTTTGAAAGGGGCGAAATTCTCATTTCTCTGTTCCCCAACCTTTACAAACACCCTTCCCCCTGGACGGGATGACCAACATCTGCTCTGCCTGTGACCTGGGAATGATCCTGTCAAGAACCAAAGCATGGGTCACCCAACGTCACTTCACTTTGTACCTGAAGAAGAGATTGGATTTATACACTCAGAGTCTGAGAGCAGCTTACAATCTCTTTCCCCTCCACACAACAGACACCCTGAGAGAGCTCTTTTGAGAACAGCTTTGAGAGAACGTACGGCTGACCCAAGGTCACACCAGCAGGTGCATGTGAAAGAGTGTGGAATCAAACCTGGTTCTCCCACATTACAGTCCTTTACACCAGCCGTCCCCAACCTTTTTGGCACCAGAGACTGGTTGTGTGGAAGACACTTTTTCCAGTGACTGGGGGTGGATGGGTGGCGATGGTTTTGTGCACTTTATTTCTATTAGTTTGGCATGGTGGTTAAGTGTGCAGACTCTTATCTGGGAGAACTGGGTTTGATTCCCCACTCCTCCGCTTGCAGCTGCTGGAATGGCCTTGGGTTAGCCATAGCTCTCGCAGAGTTGTCCTTGAAAGGGCAGCTTCTGGGGAGAGCTCTCTCAGCCCCACCCACCTCACAGGGTGTCTGTTGTGGGAAGAGAAGGAGATTGTGAGCTGCTCTGAGACTCTGCAATTTGGCATGGAGGGCAGGATATAAATCCAATGTCCCAAGGGGCGTCCGGCTTGCCTCGACCAGGGCCCTGGCCACGGCCTGGTGGAATCAGCTCCCTATGGAGATCTGGGCCCTACCAGATTTACTTCCGTTTCATAGGGCCTGCAGGACGGAGCTGTTTCGCCAGGCCGTCGGTTGAGGCAGGCAGACATCCCTTCATTCCACTGCTTATACCATCTATTACCCTCTCCCACAATGGGCTATAAAATTATGAGCCGGAATCTTTGTTTTATCTGAAATATGTGCGTGCCTGCCTATGTATATTTTTAGTAGCTGTATTTTATTGGTACATTATTGAGTTATTACTGTGTTTTAATTGTTTTTTATGACTGTGATCCGCCCTGAGCCCGTATGGGAAAGGCCGGAATATAAATCGACCAAAATAAATAGAAAAATAAATAAAATGTTGTCTTATTTTTATTATTACTACGTAATATATAATGAAATAATTAGACAACTCACAGACCAGTTGCTAACAGGCCACAGACGCGTTCTAGTCCATGGCCCGAGGGTTGGGGACCCCTGCTTTATACCAAACTGGCTTACTGAGCAGCATCCAGTTCAGGGAGTTCACGACGGGAATGCACATAAGTAAAGCAAACCCCTGTTTAAAATACAAAATGGTTTATTAAGGATTTAAAAACAACAGATCACTGAACAGCATACTTTCTGCAGCTCAGCAACAGAAAAATGAGAAAGGTTATTTATTTATGTTGTTCAAGTTTTATCCTGCCCTTCCTGCACCGTGTTCTATCAAATCCATGAAAGACTTGGTATTAGATGCCAATTCTTGTTGCATTTTAAATATTCCAGTTGTAGCCAAAGTTACTCTACATCAGGGGTGGCCAAACTGTAGCTTGGGAGCCACATGTGGCTCTTCCACACACATAATGTGGCTCTTGAAGCCCCCACCACCCTGTTGGCCAGCTTGGAGAAGGCATGTTTCTCTTTAAATCACTTTTCCAAGCCAAGCCCAGCCAGCAGCTTAGAGAATGCATTTAAAGTTAAAATTGTTTTTTCTACCTCTCTCTCCCTCCTGCAATCTGGCCTCTACTAACTGAGATTCTTCTGAAAGGAAAGTAGACAAATTTGTGGCAGGCCTATCTAGGGTCAGGTGGTCTGAATGACCAATCAAGGGTCCTCCTTGATGGAATTTTCCAGAGGCTGTCAGCAAATGCCAGATAGTTAAAAATGAAGGCTAAACATGCCCTCCCTCCTGATAACACAACTGGATACAGGTTCTCCCAGTTAACCAATTACCACATACTGAAGTGTGACCTGGAAAGAGATAAGGATGTTAGCTGCAGGGGGACAACAATCTCAAACACCTGCAAGTCGGCCCAGGCCATTTAACAGTCACATTAACCCTGGGAGAACTGGGGCACTTTGCCTCTCAGATTCATTCCACTCTTACTGGTTGGGATTCTGTGCTTTGATCTTGACCATGGTTCTGTCCTTCCAGAAGAATTCTTATTCCTTTAAAAAACCTTTTCTAATGTAAGATTATTATTATTTTTAAATAGAAATATAAATGTACAGGGGGGAAATAAAGGTGAGAAAATGAGAAATTAACAGAACATATGAATAAATTGGTAAGAATTTTTGTTCTTGAATTGCTTTCCTTCCCCATATAAGACTTTCTTCCTTTTTCTTTTACCCTTTCTTTTCTCTACAAAAGAAGCTGGAAGTATAAGAGATGTTCTGATAGACACAAACAACAGCCTTGCATCTGAAGAAGGGCGGGAGATTTCCTCAAGAGGCTCCCAAGAGCATATTTCCTTCCCAGCTGAGCTGGCTGAGGGTGAGTAACCTTCATAGCTATACCAAGGAAACCAGCACATCCACTTCTGAACAACCTTTGGTTTGGTACAATCATAGTCCGCTGGGTAAAGAGAGAGGGAGGCCTTCTAGGGACCGGAAATCTGGAGGTTCAGAAGCTCCTTCTGGGCAAGAGCTCAGCTGTGGCTCTTGAGGAGGTGAGGGGTCATTAAAAACCAGATATTCTTCGGAAAGATGGAGGGGTGGTTAAGATCAGCCAAGCTGGATGAGGCCCAAGGGCCTACTGCAGTCATAGATCTGGCCTCCCCTCCAGTGACACAAACTGAGTGGCTATCTGTTGAGGCATTGTTTAGTTTTCATACTGATACTCTGATTATTTTAAATGCATTTTATTTATTTATAGCTTTATACAGGGCTTTTTTTTTGTAGCAGGAACTTCTTTGCATTTTAGGCTACACATCCCGTGAGGTAGCCAATCCTCCAAGAGCTTACAGGGCTGTCAGTACAGGGTGTACTGTAAGCTCCAGGAGGATTGGCTGCATCAGGAGTGTGAGGCCTAATATGCAAAGCAGTTACTGCTACAAAAAAAGCCCTGGTTTTATGTGCTTTTATGATGGAACCTGACCTGAGCCTCCTAGCAGGGAGGGCAGGATACAAATGAAATAAAATAACTAAAACATATAGTCTCAACCAAATACACATTTTAAGAAGGATATAGACAAGCTGGAATGGGTGCAGAGGAGGGCAATGAAGATGGTGAGGGGTGTGGAGACCAAGTCCTATGAAGAAAGGTTGAAGGAGCTGGGCATGTTTAGCCTGGAGAGGAGGCGGGTGAGAGGTGATATGATCACCATCTGTCATATAGAGGATGGTGTGGAATTGTTTTCTGTGGCCCCAGAAGGTAGGACCAGAACCAATGGATTGAAATTAAATTAAAAGAGTTTCTGGCTCAACATTAAGAAGAACTTCCTGACTGTTAGAGCGATTCCGCAGTGGAACAGGCTTCCTTGGGAAGTGGTGGGCTCTCCTTCCTTGGAGGTTTTTAAACAGAGGCTAGATGGCCATCTGACAGCGATGAAGATCCTGTGAATTTAGGGGGAGGTATTTGTGAGTTTCCTGCATTGTGCAGGGGGTTGGACTAAATGACCCTGGAGGTCCCTTCCAACTCTATGATTCTATGAAATGGCCCTATCAGGTGCTAACAGGATCTCTTTATTCCAACAGAAGATGATCAGAGGAACAAGGAGGGTGAGGAAATGGTAGATAGAGTTAAAAATGAAGACTTGAAAGAAAATGTATTCTGCCAAGGGATACCTAAGAAAAAGGAAGGTGGCTGTATTGTTGGGAAGAGAGACAGAAGACAGAATAATGTATATTTTCAAATGCACAGGATAATGAAGCCAATTAAATCCATTCAGTGTAGAAAGTACTTCAAAAATAGATCACAGCTCCCTTTGCACCAAAGAGTACACAGAGGGGAGGAACCTTTCGAATGCTCACTGTGCAGAAAGAGATTCAGCCAGAGTGTCCACCTTCAACAGCATCAGAGAACCCATACAGGGGAGAAACCTTTTCAGTGTTCAGAGTGTGGAAATCAATTCAGTAGGAATGGCAATCTTCAGCGGCATCAGAGAATACACTCAGCAGAGAAACCCTTTGAATGCTCACTGTGTGGAAAGAGATTCAGTCAGAGCGGCCATCTTCAACAGCATTTTAAAACCCACACTGGGGAGAAACCTTTTGAATGTTCAGAATGTGGAAAGAGATTCAGTCAGAGGGGCCATCTTCGACAGCATGAGACAACCCACACAACAGAGAAACCTTTTGAATGCTCAGAGTGTGGAATGAAATTCCGTCAGAGCGGCACTCTTCAACGTCATCGAAGAACCCATACAGGGGAGAAACCTTTTGAATGTTCACTGTGTCGAAAGAGATTCAGACAGAGTGGCACTCTTCAACGGCATCAACAAACTCATACCGCGGAGAAACGTTTCCAATGCTCAGAGTGTGGAAAGAGATTCAGGTTGAGCAGCCATTTTCAAAAGCATCTGACATCCCATACAGGGGAGAAACCTTTGGAATGTACAGAGTGTGGAAAGAGATTCAGTCGGAGTACCTACCTTCAACGGCATCAAAGAACCCACACAGGAGAGAAACCTTTTGAATGCTCACTGTGTGGAAAGAGATTCAGACAGAATGGCACTCTTCAACGGCATCAAAGAACCCACACAGGGGAGAAACCATTTCAGTGCTCAAAGTGTGGAAAGAGATTCAGACTGAGTAGTTGTCTGCAAAAGCATGTGAAAAAGAGATGTGAAAAAAGCATGTGGAAAGGGATTCAGTGTGAGGGGGAATTTGCAAATGCATCTGTAAACCCAGGCAGGGGAGAAACCTTTTGAATGCTCAGTGTGTGGAAAGAGATTCAGTGTGAGGGGGAATCTGCAAATGCACCTGTGAACTCACAGAGGGGAGAAACCTTTCTAGTGTTCAGTGTGTGGAAAGAGATTCAGAGTGGCACTCTTCAGCTGCATCAAAGAACCCATACAGGGGAGAAGCATTTTGAATGCTCAGAGTGTGGGAAGATTCAGTCAGAGTGGCACTCCTCAAAAGCATCAAAGAATACAAAAGTGCTTAGAATGTGGATAGAAATTTAGTTAGAATGGCAATCTTTAAGAGTACTTAGGGACCCAGTGACCCACACAGGAGAGAAACCTTTTAAATGCTCAGAAGGTGGAACGAAGTTTCCTCAGAACTGCAGTCGTCAGCAGCATCAAAGAATCCACAAAGGGGAGAAACATTTTGAATCCACGCTATGGAGGGAAAAAATCAGAGTGGAACTCTTCAAGAGCATGTAGGAACTCTCAGAGGGGAGAAACCTTTCGAATACTTTGACTATGAAAACAAATTCAATCAGGGTGGCTATCTTTGACAGCATCTAAGAATTCTTGGGCTGTGGAAAGAGCTTTAGTTGTGATTGAAGGCTGAACTAGATCTCACAGGAAAGAAAACTAGCATGTGTTCTCAGGCTGGATGGAGATTCAAGACCAGCTCATGTCTCCTGAAGCACTAATGAGTCCTCACAGGGGAGGAACCTTATAAATGCTTGCTGTGTGACGTTGAGGTAGAGGCCCTACTTTTCTGTTCCTCAGAGAATCCTCATGAAGATGAAACTTTCCTATAGTTGTTTCAGATGACACTCTTCTTTAAATGTCCAGTTATTTGAGACTTAATGAATATTGGCCTTTGTAGCGGTTGCCCTCCTCTTTGAAACTCACTACTTCAGGTAATCTGCCAAGGTAATTCTTTTTGACATCTACAAAACTGTCAAAACCATTTCTGTTTGTCAAAACCTGCACAGATATAGGCAAAATGAGGATACTAGATATTTATGGCCTAGTTTGTGACTGGCATTGAACAGCAGGCTTCCCTAATTTACAAACTTTTTTTTGACGAGTTCTAGACAGGCATCCCCCAAGCCTATACCCTCCCCAGACTGCTGTGGACTTTTTGAGGTCTCACCACTTTGCATCCCAGAGAGTTGTGGCAGTTAATTTGGGTTGAAGGCAAAAGGTAATGTCCTCAAATCAACTACCCAGTAAGTTCAAAGGGATCAGACCACCCACAACATACAATGAGAGCTAGTTTGGTGTAGTAGTTAAGAGCACAACTTTAATCTGGGAGAACCGGGTTTATTTCCCCACTCCTTCACATGCAGCTGCTGCTGTGACCTTGTGTCAGTCATAAGTTCTCTTAGAGCTGTTCTCTCAAAAGCAGTTCTCGAAAGAGCTCTCTCAGCCCCACCTACCTCACAGGCAATGCCTCTAAACCATGGAGTTGTAAGCAAAAATTCTACTTTGTGAGTTACTAGCATTAATGTTGTGAGCTGCTCCGTAAATTAGTTTGCTCTGGGGCATTTTTCCTGAGCTAAGACAAAAATGTGTGAGCCAGACACCAAAAATCTGTGAGCTAGCTCACACTAACGCAGCTTAGAGGGAACACTGTTCACAGGGTGTCTTTGTCGGTGCGGGTGTGTGCAGAGTGAGCGGTGTGATATATACAATAGTGAGCCCCAGTAAGTGAGCGAGCCAGACACCTGCAGCTAGTGCTAAAACAGTGTATTTACAGATTATATACAACGTGTCCACTAGTGCAGTAATATACATCAACCTTAGGATCAAAGTGCTCCGCCAGCATGTGACTCCTCAAAGAGAGACCTGTGCACTGGTAGTGCAGTCCATATATAGTTCCATCAGCCAATCCTGGCAGTCCATAGTCATGCTGACTCAGCAGGTACTTTCCACCTGTCTTTTACCAGCTAGAACCGGCTTGTGGATAAGGTCACTGTGACCTAGCCTGCCAGCTAGATCACTTGCCGTCATGTTATAGCTGTCAAACTGTGTAAAGGCAGACTTAATACTAACAGACTTTTGTGGGGAGGAGGCGATTGTAAGCTGCTCTGAGACTCCAAATGAAGGGCGGGGTATAAATCCAATCTTCTCTCAACATACAGTATTGTAGAATGGACAGATGTTCAAGTTGCAGGGTGACACAGATTGCCCAATCGCAGCTGTCTTCCCCACTCATCTCCAGAGTCTCCCAGAGAGAATCAGGAGAGAGAAGTAAAATTTCTCCATCCTGTGAAAACACCGCCCGCCCCCCCCCCAGCTGCATGAGACAGAAATGATCAGGAACAGGTCTTTTTTTTTTTTTTTTTTAGCAAAAATGCTGTTCCGGCCAGCTTGGCATCAGGGTGTGTGGCCTAATATGCAAATGAGTTCCTGGGAAACAACAGTGATGTCAGGGGATGTGGCCTAATATGCAAATGAGTTTTTTCTACCAAAAAAACAAACAAAACGCCTGATCAGGACTCAGGAGTAAATCCTGAGCCAAGACATATTCCCCACCTCTGGTTCCTCAATGAGATTGTGTCTTTATTGAGTAGACTGCAAGATTTAATTTTTTTTGTCTAACTACTTCAATTTGGAAAAGTATCTGTTAGAGTTGCTAACAGGTCTCAAGGGGAAACAAATCTCCTGCTCCGTCCCAGAGGCTTCATGTGTGGAAATGGGCAACTGAAGACGTTAATAATAATAATATTAAGATGATGATTTTGGATTTATATCCCACCCTTAACTCCAAATCTCAGAGTGGCTCACACTCTCCTTTATCTTCCTCCCCCACAACAGACACCCTGTGAGGTGGGTGGGGCTGAGAGGGCTCTCACATCAGCTGACCTTTCAAGGACAACCTCTGCAAGAGCTATGGCTGACCCAAGGCCATTCCAGCAGGTGCAAGTGGAGGAGTGGGGAATCAAACCCGGTTCTCCCAGATAAGAGTCCACACACTTAACCACTTCACCAAACTGGCTCTCATAAGATTCCAGAGAGCCTCTCCCACAGAGATAGCAACTTTCTCCCCTCCAAGCAGTTTCCAATCCAAACTTGCTTAATGTGGGAGCCACATAGAATAGATGTCAGAGGTATGAGAGCTGCGAGACGTGAACATCGGATGTTTGAGAGCCTCAAGACAAGGAAGAAAAATAGATGGGGAGGGGGAAAGAAAGTAACTTTAAATGCATTTCCCAATCCACTGACTAGATGTGATTTTAAGAGAGAAATATCTTCTCCAAGCCAGCTGAAGGGGTGATGGAGGCTTCAAGAGCTACACAATATGTGTGAAAGAGCCACATGTGGGTTCCGAGCTGCAGTTTGGCCACCCCTGCTATAGAGGATTTACAGAGTTAATCCCCATCTAGCCCCTAATTGTAATGGAATATGGCTACATCGGGTGGGTCTATAGAAGACCCAAAACATACAAGGTGTGATTTGTGTAATCCTTTCATTGGTAGGTGGGGAGCAAGGTGATGTTTTACTGAAGGATGTTGTTTCTGATGTTGGCCTTAGCCAGTCTTACCAGTTTTGAGGCCTTAGCCAATCTTACCAGTTTTGAGGTCTAAATTATCCCTAACTTCAATTTTTTGCTTCTAAAATTCTGTCTGGGACAACATATGTCTGTGAACCATTCTTTTCTGTAATGAATGTTAATAAATCAAAAGTGTGTCCTGGCTTACAGAAATGCACCTGAACAGCATACTCAAGATTGCTAC
Source organism: Heteronotia binoei (assembly GCF_032191835.1). Lineage (NCBI taxonomy): Eukaryota > Metazoa > Chordata > Lepidosauria > Squamata > Gekkonidae > Heteronotia > Heteronotia binoei. The sequence continues at coordinate 27,954,934 of NC_083227.1, forward strand.
AGCACAGATATTGACTCCAGAGTTTGATTTGATAATTCAGAGCAAGAGGTGCCAGTTATCAAAGACTTGTAAATAAAGAAATTAATATTGTTAACTGGGTTTGCCTGTATCCTTTATGAAGTTTATATCTCATGGCATTTCATTTTATGGCACACACGGCCTGACAAAGTGACATTTATGTCAGGTTTAAAAACATAAGAGAAGCCATGTTGGATTAGGCCAGTGGCCCATCCAGTCCAACACTCATCACACAGTGGAGAAAAAACCAGGTGCTATCAGGAAGTCCACCAGTGGAGCCAGGACACTAGAAGCCCTCCCATTGTTGCCCCTCCAAGCATTAAGAATACAGAGCATCACTGCCTCAGAAAGAGTGTTCCATCTATACCTTCATTATGCATCATTATAGGATGGGAGTGACTTGTCTAAGTTGGAAGTAGTATATGTGAAAAGGATCTAGGGGTCTTAGTGGACTGTACACTGAACATGAGTCAGCAGTGTGATGTGGCAGCTAAAAAGGCAAATGCAATTTTGGGCTTTATCAACAGAAGGCTAGTGTCCACATGAAGTGATGGTATTGTTTTGCTCTGATTAGACCTAACCTAGAATATTGTGTTTAGTTTTGGGCACTACAATTTAAGAAGAATATAGACAATCTAGAATGTGTCCAGAGGAGGGCGATGAAGATGGTGAGGGATCTGGAGACCAAGTCCTATGAGGAAAGGTTGAAGGGGCTGGGTATGTTTAGCCTGGAGAGGAGGTGGCTGAGAGGTGATATGATCACCATTTTTGGTGATCATAAGGGCTGCCATATAGAGGATGGTGTGGAATTGTTTTCTGTTGCCCTGGAAGGTTGGACCAGAACCAGTGGGTTGAAATTAAATCAGAAGAGTTTCCGGCTCAACATTAGGAAGAACTTCCTGACTGAGCAGTTCCTCAGTGGAACAGCTTCCTCAGGAGGTGATGGGTTCTCCTTCTTTGGAGGTTTTTAAAGAGAGGCTAGATGGCTATCTGACAGCAATGTTGAATTAGGCAGATCATAAGAAGGGCAGGAAGGGTTGCATCGTTGCTTAGTTCTTGTGGCCCTTTCTTACACACCCAGGGAAATGCCAATAGCCACTTTGGGGTCAGCCAGCATTCTTTCCCCCAGGCTAGTTTGGCCAGGAATCCTGGAGGTTTTTTGTCATCTTCTGGACATGGACCAATGGTCACTGGCAGGGCTTTTTTTGTAGCAGAAACTCCTTTGCATATTAGACCACACTCCCCTGATGTTACCAATCCCCCTGGAGCTTACAGTAGGCCCTGCACTAAGAGCCCTATAAGCCGTGGGAAGATTGGCTGCATCAGGGTTGTATGTCCTAATATGCAAAGGAGTTCCTGCTGCAAAACAAGCCATGGTCACTGGAATATGTGTGTGGGGGGAGGTATTTGTGGATTTCCTGCATTGTGGAGGGGTTGGACTAGATGACCCTGGAGGCCCCTTCCAACTCTATGATTCTGTGTTCCATTGTCAGGACTATTCCTCCCCCCTACAGCACACAAGGCATAAACTATCAAGGTCACTGCAGAGTACAGGAATGGGCAGCCTTCATCTCCCTGATTTCCATTCCTCCCACTTCCACCAGCCTTTACACATTACCACTAGGACAGTATACAGGGACATAATGCATAGCCTCTGTCCTCTGGCAATAAAGGTAATGAGCAGTTTCTTTTGAGCTGGATAAGAGTCCTGGAGGAACAGGTTCCAGCCTGCGAGCCATATGTTTGATACCTGTGCCTTAGCTGGTGGTACCCTTCTCTTTCAAGTAGCCAAGATGGCAATAGAGGGTCTCATGCTTTGATAGTTCCAACTCCGCCTGGTAAAGAAATCCCAGAAGTGGGATTAGAGGACTTCAGCTTGACATGAACCACATGGTCCCAGAGAGTCCTCTTTTGTCCTCTGTGCTTTAGTTTCTGGAATTTTCTGAGGGAGTCTGTAAGTATCTCTGTTGGAGTCTCTGTTCAGACCTCAAACCTTCTTGAGACAGTGGTCTGGATTTCTTTCTAGTGTCTTTTTCCTCCTTCAAACAGAAGGCTGGCTCCATGGTTTACCCCAGAGATGAAAGAAATACCCGGCAAGGTATTTGAGTCCCACTTTTCTAAGCTGACTGAAGTGAACTTTCCAGTGGAATGCACTGTTAAAAAAGGTTGACAGAGGTATGAGGTGGGGAAACTTTCCAGTTCTTTATTCTTCTGCCAAACATTCCCATTTCTAATGACCTCTTGTTTCCTAAAATTAATACTGAATGGATGCCATTGACAATGCAATTTTGGGTCAGTTCGGGAATTTTAAAACAGTTATAAGTGTTGTTCAGGTAAGATTTTGGCAGCCACTTTGGGGTTGCTGAGACATTTGTGCCTGAGTTCAAGGGTGATGCCTAAGTTCTCCCTCTTGGGCCTGCAAAGAAAATAGCAGTTCCCTTCATGAACGTCTAACCACTCGACAAAGCCTTCCTTTATAATACCTCCTAACAGAGAAATTCTAATTTGCCATTTCTCCCAGGTTGGGCTTATCATGTAAGTGCAAATGAATTAGCAGTTTCCCTCAGTCCGGCTCTGGACCATTTTTCTCTCCTGGGGAGGGAAGGGGAGGGGGCTCTTGCCATGGGTCATCTGGGAACAACTTCATGAACTGTTCAGGTTCTGGGACCTTTTGCTCCCTGGGCTCTAAATCCTAAAGTTTTAAACAGAAATAAATGATATGTTAGAAGATGACCTAGGTCTAAGTATGTGGACTGGACTTTATCCAGAGCGGAAACCTTGCTAAATATCAGAGCAAAGAACACCAGGGAAGAGACTTAAATTTTGAAAGGCTGGATTTGAGGCAAGACTTCCATGGCTGCTTCCACAAAGACAAGTTTTTGGAACTTCCACCTGACCTCATCCCGAAATGGTGTAAGAACACAAGAGAAGCCATGTTGGATCAGGCCAATGGCCCATCCAGTCCAACACTCTGTGTCACACAGTAGCCAAAAAAAACCAGCCATCAGGAGGTCCACCAGTGTACTCTCAGCGCCACACACCCCCTCCACTGGATTGGGCTCTTTGACCTTGATTCTGGTCACATTGCTCTTCTGTGCAGAAAGACAAATGAATACCTGTCACCTGCCTCCAGGTGGGGCCTGGAGTTCAAACTAGAATCCCAAAGGACGTCTCCAATGCAGGGACTGGAGCTGACTTCTTTATGTGCCTCGCCCCCACCCCCCACCGCTCCCCGCCCTTCCAGCAATATTGAGAAATGAGCCCTCCTCCTGTCATCGGAAGAAGCAAAAGACACCCCCCCACACACACACACACACTCGCCTGACACAAAGACAATAGCCTCTACCGCCGAATCCCTCCCCCACACCTGGATCTTCCAAGCCTCCCCCCCACCGGGTGTCCCTATCCTTCCTGGCTTCTGTCCAAGAGATCAGCCTTCAGCCTTTTCTCCCCCAGCAAATGCAAAGCCCTTTTTTGCAGCGAGGAGGGGCGGAAGCAGAAGGGAGGGCTGTGCAAAGTGTGTTGCGGCGGGGGGGGGGGGGCGGAGGACGCACTTCGGCAGATTGGATCTCTCTTCTCCTGGCTGGCTCCGCCCAGCAAAAGGGAAGGCCGGCCAGGTCCGAATCCGAGAGGGCCTTCCAGGAAAGCGGGGTGAGGAGTCAGCCTCTTTCCTACCCGGAGCCCCTGCGTGGGGAATAGGTTTTTGTTATCACCAGGCGTGCAAAGCGGCATCAGCCCAGTCCTCTCCGGTGAGTCCGGGGTGGGAGGCAGGGATCCCGGGGATGGTCGCGGGGAGGCAAGGCTGGGGCATCTGGGGTAGGCGAAGGGAAAGCAGGGTGGGGGGGACAGAGGCAGGCCCAGATACAGAGGAAGGAGGGAGGGAGAGTCGCCCCATTGCAGAGCCTGGGAAGGGAGGGGGAAGGCTTCTCCTTTAGGCGCAACTCCTTTTCTGCTCCTCCTCTTTGCACCTGGCTGGGGAGGGACGGGGGTTTAGATCCAGCCCTTCTCTGCATTATGGGGGCCTGGCCAGGGGTTTAGATTGACGGGGGCAGGGGGGGGGGGAAATCCCCAGATATTTCTTGAATTGGATTTGGCAACCCTACTGTGTGGCGAAGGGAAAAGAGCTGCCATGAAGAAGCCTTTTCAGGAAACAGGGTGGGGGTGTCAATGCTGAGATGGACGATAATCAGCCGGGATTCTTGCCCTGGTTCTGATCACAGCCTTCCTTGGAGATGAGATGCACCAGTACACCAACCAGATCTCCGCACACTCTTTGGCATTTTATCCCAGGCCCACACAGTCAATGGGAAATATCACAGTCCTCCTGAATTCTGAGGAATAGAGAAAGACGAAGGCTATTATTAATCTCTTGAGGATTATGTTTGTAGAGAATTTGGGAGTGGGAGAACTATTCATTGTATGAACTCTGTAAAAATTGGTTCATAAGAACACAGATTAATAGTTGTGGCATTCAGCAGATGCAATGGATAGCCTCATGATCTAAGGAAGAGAATATGAAAGGAAGCTGAATAAACCTGGAGTCTTTGTCTAGTCATCGAAATTCAAGACTGTGTTCTTCTCCATGGGGACATTTTAGACTTTGAATGAGGGCGGGGAGAGATTGGATGGGAGGTGCTGTTGAGTGTCAAGGAAAGGCAGGGAGAAGAGGGGGGGGGACACCTTAGGGACACGTTCTCTGCCAGCGAGTGGCTGGTTCAAGAGGAGGAATTGGGTAGGATTGGCGCCCGCCCACCCCCTCCTTCCAGAGAAGAACTAAGCTGGTGCTTGCCCGCATTGCGAGCATTGAGCATTTTTGGAAATGATGCGGAATAGAGACCAAGAGGAGGCCTGGACAGGAAAAGAACCCCACCCCCCACCCCCAGGAAGAGTCTGATGGGTCAGCGCTGGGGAGCAGTGGGAGATTTGGAGGAGGGAGAGGAGAGCCAAAAGACACCTCTGATGCCTCCTTCCTCGTCTTCTCTGTGTAGTAGGGTTGCCATTCCCCAGGTGGGGGCAGGGAGGCCCTCCCTCCTCACTTCAGGGTCATCAGAAAGCAAGGGGGGGAGGGAAATGACTTCTACTGGATACTCGATTATTCCTTACGGAGACCAATTCCCATAGGGTATAATGGAGAATTGATCCATGAGTATCTGGGGCTCAGGGGGGGGGGCTGTTTTTTGAGGTAGAGGCATCAAATTTGCCGCATGGCATCTGGCGCCTCTCCTCAAAATACCTTCCAAGTTTCAAAAAGATTGGACCAAGGGGTCCAATTCTATGAGCCCCAAAAGAAGGTGCCCCTATCCATTATTTCCAATGGAGGAAAGGCATTTAAAAGGTGTGCAGTCCTTATAAATGTGGTAGCCAGAACTCCCTTTGGAGTTCATTTGTGCTCGTCATAACCTTACTTCTGGCTTCACCCCAATGTCTCCTGGCTCCAACCTCCAAACAGCCAGGCTGTTACTGGGTCTCTCTATTCGGGATCATGTGCAGCTGCGGCTGCGGAGACTGCACTGGCTGCCAATAGTATTCCGGATTTGCTACAAGGTGCTGGTTATTACCTTTAAAGCCCTATATGGCTGAGGTCCTGTCTACCTTAGGGACCGTCTCTCCCCACATGTTCCCCAGAGGGTACTGAAATCTGAATCACAAAATCTATTAGAAATCCCCGGGGCCGAGGGAGGCGAGATTGAAGGCTACCAGAGAACGAGCCTTCTCTATTGCTGCCCCCCACTGGTGGAACCAACTCCCTGATGATGTTAGAGCCTTGCGGGACCTTGCCCAATTCCGCAAGGCTTGTAAAACAACACTTTTTCGAATGGCCTTCAACTAAAGTACAGAGATGCTTAACATCATTGTATGGAACTTAGCACCAAAACTGTTTTTAAAATCTGTTCAATATTTAAAGTGTAATTGCTAATTTTAATTGATCTTACTGTAATTGTTTTTATTGCTTTATGGTTTTATTGTGGATATTTAATGATGTTGTTAGCCGCCCTGAGCCTGCTTCAGCAGGGAGGGCGGGATATAAATGCGAAAAATAAATAAATAAAGTCCCCAGATATTTCTTGAATTGGACTTGGCAACCCTACTGTGTGGCGAAGGGAATAGAGTTTCCATGAAGCCTTTTCTGGTAACAGGGTGGGGGGGTGTAAATGCTGAGATGGACGATAATCAGCCAGGATCCTTGCCCTGGTTCTGGTCACAGCCTTTCTTGGAGACGGGATGCACCAGTACACCAATCAGATAGCCACGTTCTTTGGCATCTTCCACCAGGCCCACACAATCAATGGGAAAGATTACAGTCCCGAATTCTGAGGAATAGACAAAGGCTAAGGCTATTATTTATCTCCTGAGGGTTATGTCCATAGAGTATTTGGGAGTGGGAGGAGAACTATTCATTGTATGAACTCTGTAAAAATTGGTTCATAAGAACACGGATTAATAGTTGTGGCATTCAGCAGATGCAATGGATAGCCTTAGTAGCAGTCCATGATCTAAGGAAGACAATATGAAAGGAAGCTGAGTAAATCCAGAGTCTTTGTCTAGTAATTGAAATTCAAGACTGTGTTCTTTTCCACTGGGACATTTTAGACTTTGTGTTTCTTTAATTTGCATCTAAATTTTCTATATAAGCCCCACTATTTGGATTGTATCATTGAATGTAATAGTGTAGAATTTTGGTATCTTGTGAAAGATATCTATACAAACTGATTCTCCTATATCCAGGCCGGTAGCCAGAAAATTTCAGGTGCGGGGACCCACGGAATAAAATTTTGGGTGGAGGGGCCCTCCAACCCACCTGGTGAAGCGCCAGCTCCTGGGGCTTATTCAAGGCAGCCCCCCTGCTGATCAGCTGATCGCAGGAAGGCTCCGCTGCCTTCTTCCCACTTCCCTCCCACTCCCCCCCCCCGCCAGAGCGACAAGGAGATCGGAGAGGGGGGGCCACCAGAGCAACAGCGACGGAGAGAGCGGAGACAGAGTGGCAGGGAGAGCAGGGCTGCTAGGATGGGCCATACAGGTGGAAGAGGGGTTTGGACGGAGAGACCGGGCACCCCATGGCTGTGGGCCTGCCTGTATTCTTAAATGTAACATGGTGATAAGAGTGATTCTCAGGTAGTAGTATATTGTATAATAGTGTTGAAATTTGGATGAAAACAGTACACCTTAGTGCTTTATAACAAAATAGTCTCTATTAGTATGCAACATCATATTGGTTTTGCAGGGTTTTTTGGTTGTATCGCATAAAATCATAGATTCGGAAAGGACCTCCAGGGTCATCTAGTCCAACACCCTGCACAAACACTGGAGTGACCGTAGCTGGGGACTAATCTGCAGGTTTTCTGCTAGTTCCCAGTTATAGCCTTGGTGTGGCATTCTATACCAACTGGAGTATTCAAGTTGATTTTGAATGGAGACTTATGTAGACTGCGGCAGTAGTCTAGCCTCAAAGTTACCATAGGGGAGATCCAGGTGGCTAGAGGAGCATAAGGAAAGCTCATGAATTAACACAACACATTAAGTGATGCCAACATTCCATAGTGGGATCCTAGTTTCAAGAAACTACATACAGCAGTACAAAGACTACAATCCCTAATAATTTATCTAAGAAACTTTGTGAATCATTTTTGCCTGCAAAGAAAAGCCCCCTTGAATAATGCTGTGTTTCAGAGCTTGTGGGAATGGGAAACATGATACTCTTTCAGATCTCAGGCCTTCCCAACCAACATCTTCCCAGGGCAGTTTTCCATTTCTTCACTTGCAGCCATTTGACCCACATCAGTCCAGCTCAGTCCCATTGGAAGAGGCTGACGTAATGGGACGTTATCTCCATGGACAGACTCAGCCAATGTAAACAGAGGCTAAGCTTAATGTGCCAGAGACACTTAAATTTCCAATGAACCTGTGGAGGCATATCTCAGATAACTTGGTTTGTAATGTAGAAAAATGATATAAAACTGGTCTGCAGCCCACAAGAAGTCCTTTTGTTCTGCTCCACCAGGGCGATTCTTATGTATCTTCTATTTGAAGGTTTATGATACTCAGTGGTGGAAGTCCATTTTATCTGATTTTCCATGTAACTGTCTGTTTATCTCCTTTTCTCCAGAGAGAAGCTTTTCTTCATAGCCAAATGGCTAAAGGCACCTTTACGCAATCAGAGGGGACCCAAGAGAATTGGAAAGAGATGGAAGAGCAGAATCCAGGAGGACCTGGCATTTGCAAAACAGTGAAGAAAAGCCCCCATTCCACCCCAGCTGGGAGCGGTGTTGAATGCTGGGAAGGCCTGGTGCCAGATACCCAAGATCAGCTCATTGCAATCTCAGATGTACACTGCCAACGATTCCGGCAATTCCGCTACCATGAGGCTGAGGGCCCTCGAGAGGTTTGGAGCCAGCTCCACGGACTTTGCAGCCACTGGCTGAAGCCAGAGAGGCACTCCAAGAAGCAGATGCTGGACCTGGTGATCCTGGAGCAGTTCCTGACTATCCTACCCCAGGAAATGCAGTGCTGGGTCAGAGGATGTGGGCCGGAGACCAGTTCCCAGGCAGTGGCCCTGGCCGAAGGTTTCCTTCTGAGTCAGGCAGAGGAGAGGAGGCAGGCAGAACAGGTGAGGGGATTTCTTCCAGGCAGGGCTTTTTTCTGAGCAGGAATGCAGTTCCGACTGGCTTGGTGTCCGGAGGTGTGGCTTCATATACAAATTAGTTCCTGCTGGGGGTTTTTCTAGAAAAAAGTACCTCGTGAAACAGTGGTGATGTCAGGGGGTGTGGCCTAATATGCAAATTAGTTCATGCTGGGCTTTTTCTACCAAAAAAGCCCTGCCCAAAGGTATATCCAATTCAAGGAATGATATCTGGCCTTATCTTAAATGTTCCCTGGCAGACCTTTGTCCTAAGCATTTATCTTCCAAATTGAAGATTTAATCGCCTCTCAAGCAGCCTCTTCTCCTAGAGAGTTTCTTATCCCTCCAGGTAACTCCAGGTCTGATCAAAGGGTACTGAGTCTGGGAGTGGGGTAGCTGCTTCCCAGATTGGGTGAGTTAGCATTATTAGAGACAGGGCATGAGGGGGGAATCACACCACCTATGTATACAGGAATTGTTCCCTTAGAAAAAGACAGATGTTCAGACCAGTAAAGATTTATTGAAAAAACAAATTGAAAAGGAATGAAACAAGTACACTTGCACACAAAAATACTTTTTAAACTCACATGCCAAGCTAAATAAGAAGAACTGGAATGAGCAGGGACTAATTTTAGTGAGAGGCTGCATTTACTAATCTTGAAGAAAGTTTTGAAATGGCCTGCATTCCACAGAAGAGAGGTGAAGAGTGATGTAGGAGCCGAGAAAACCCACACAATGGAAATGAGTGCTTGCATTTATTTTAAGTTATAATCCACTCTCCACAAAACAGGTGTGGAGCCGGTGACTACAGTTTCTAGATAAACAATTTAAGTCCTTCTAAAATGCTACATACAATTAAATCAGTCTATAAAACCAATACAAAGTGATGACAATTACTATGAAATTCAAGATGGCATACAATTCATATGGAGAGGCAATATACAGATGCCTCAAAAAGAAGGGAGAAAGGGGGAAGCAAGAGGAGGAGGAAAGGGGAAGGAGGGGAGGCCAAAACTAGCTGTAGCCTATCAACGCCAGTCCTGCCCTCAGTCATAGGCCTGGTGGAACAGCTCTGTTTTGCAGGCCCTGCGGAATTGTACTGAATCCTGCTGGGCCCTGCACTGATCTGGAAAAGTGTTCCACCAGGCCGGGGCCAAAAGGGTTGAGAACCAGGCCCCAGGTTGAGAACAGACATTCTTTGGGCTGGGGAAACCTTTACAGGAAAAATGTTTCCTGAGGCACTATGACAGGTTAATCCCAGAAACAAATGGCTTGATGTATTTACCGGAATCTTGATGAGACGCTTGATGGTTCTCCTGGAGGGAGATCAAAGATTGGGGACGAGCTGAATGGCTCCCTGAGGGACTGGCTACGGGTGTTAATATTCATAGCTGAAGTACAGAATGGGAGATACTTCCAAATGTTGTGGATATGCTAAGAAGGACAAATGGGGAGGATGGAAGAAATTAATTCAAGGAGAAGAGCTGATTTGCTGAGAAACCCATTGCTATCAATTATAAATGTAGGGTGGATTCTTGAGATAGCAAGACACCTTTACATTACTCTTCCGGAACTGTGGCCCAGTTTTGTCAAAATGGCTGGCATCCATTTTCTGTCATTTTAGGACAGACAGCATGGCACTTATGATTCTGGGATAATATTAATATGAAGGGTACCTGGGCTTCTCTCTCTCTAGCTGCCAGCTGCTCCTGTCTGAGGAGGCGTCTGAATGCTTACACAGAATCCATTCCATTCCACCTCTTACCCTTCTTTCTTGCTGTTTCAGAAGTGGACACCCTCCGTGAAGAAAAAAGTGACGTTCCCTGAGGTGGGAGGAGCTTCTTTGGAGCAAGGGCAGAGGGCACAGACTCAGGAGTGTCCCCAAGATGCCCTCTCCTGTGGTAAAGTCTCTTTGTACCTGGATATGTTAGGGGTTCCCCTGTGAGTTGAATGGGTGGAGAGCTCAGGTCAGGAAAAGAAATAAATACTTCTTCACACAACAGTGATTCTGCTTGAAGGGGAATAGAAAAATTCATGGAAGACAGTTCCTCCCATTAAACAAATTATTCACATCTTACCTTCCTTCCTTATGAGGAACTGAAGTTGGCTCAAAAGAAAGAAGGCAGACAGACCTGGGCAGAGCTATCCAACCTGGTGAATAAAGGGAGCCACCACCTTCTGGAAGAGTAGAGCTCTGGATACCATTCCCTCGGGAGCAATACTCATGGAAAAATTTGGCTTCTGTGCCCATGCTTATAGGGGCATCTGATGGGTGCTGTGAGAAACAGGATGCTGTTGTGGGGATGGCAGGCTGTGGACTGGCACCCCAAGGAGCTGTGGGGAGGGGCTTCAAAAGGTAGATGTGATGCCATTTTGATGTTACATCTGGCTGAAAACCGGGTTGGGAAGTTAGCATGCATAAAGATACTTGAAAACACATTGAAATTGCCCTTGAGGTTCCAAATATGCTCTAGTCACATCTGGATTTAGGCCAAATGTCAAGTGATTTCTTTTCCACCCCTTTCTGTCCCTCCCCTTAGGCCAGACAGAAATCTCACAGAGGTCTGAAATATGTTGACAGCCTCTCTGGTAATGTCTGAGTCTCATAGGTACCTAGTGCTTCTTTTCTGCCTCTCCCAGAATTTAGGAATAAGTGTTAAAAATGTGTTGAGTGTACACAGGGCAAGGTTTCGTAACCCTGGGAAGAGGACATGTGAAAAAGGGAATAAGCAAGCAAACCCCCTTCCTTCTTCTTTTGTCTCAGTAAAAGACAGTGAAGAGATACTGTTGAGCCGGCGTCTTCTCATACGTGTGGAAATGGCTGCTGTACCTCCAGTCCAGGTAGGAGAGATGAGCAGGGGACAGCCTGGGTCCCTCCTCCTTTCTCAGGGGAGCGTTTGCTCCTGCAGCTTCTACAAGGTGTCTGGGCAAGAAATGCTCTGAACACCGGTCCCTTTACCCATCCCAAGCCATACATCCTGTACCCTCCCACAAGACTCCCTTCCAATGTGCAGTCCCTGCCTGGCATGATCTCTGACAATGGAATCTGCTTTTCCTTTCAGTCTCCTGTTTCCTTTGAGGAGGTATCTGTCTATTTCAAGGAGGCAGAATGGGCCTTGCTGGATCCAGGCCAAAGAGCTCTCCACAGGGAGGTCATGCTGGAGAACTATGGGAATGTGGCCTTTCTGGGTGCCAAAGGTGAGAATTGCTGCCATTGGGATAAGGCATGAATCAAAATATTGAAACAAATGTTTTTGAGGCCTGTCTCACTACCTGGGAAGGAGTGGTGACTCAGTGGCAGAGTATATGCTTTGTTTGCATGCAGAAAGTTCCAGGTTCAATCCCCAGCATCTCCATTTAAAATGATCAGGTAGGAGGTGATATGAAAGACCTCTACCTGAGTCCCAGAAGAGCTGCTGCTAGATTGAGTAGACAATACTGATTTCAATAACCCAAGGGTCTGAATCAGTATAATGCAGCTTCCTGTGTTGTTCCTGTGTGTGTACTTGCTCAGAGACAACTGAGGCCAGAGTTGTGGCCATCACCCAAGCCAGAGAAGGTGTCCTGGCCTAAGGCAAAGGGATTGAGAGGCCTTCAGAAAGACTCTGAAAGGGGCCAAATACTAATTTCTCTGTTCCCAGCCTTTCCAAACACCCTTTACAACACACCATTCTACTCTGCTTGTGATCTGGAAACGATCCTGTCAAGAACCAAAGCTTGGGCCCCCTGGGTCACTTCTCTTTGTACCTGAGCACCATCCAGTTCAGTGGGTTCACGAGGAGAGTGCACACAAATAAAGCACACCCCTTTGAAATATAGACAGGTTTATTAAAATGTTTATTACATTTTTCAAAAACAGAAATACAAAGGTACAGAGAAAAAGACTAAAGGGAAAAAAAGAGAAATTAATCAATACAGCAATAAACTGACAAGAATTTTTATTCTTGCTTTCCTTCCCCATATAAGAATGATCACTTTCTCTTTCTTTCTCCCTCTCGCTCAATAAAAGAAGCCAGAAATATAACAGAGGCTTTGATGGACACAAACAACAGCCTTGTAGACAAAGAAAAGCTGGAGGGCTCCCCAGAGTGTATCTCCTTCCCAGATGAGCTGACTGAGAGTGAGTATCCTTCATGGTTATATCAAGGGAACAGGGACATTCATTTGGAGCAACATTGGGTGTGGCACAGTCATGCAGCCTGCTGGGTAAGGAGGGAGGGGCCTGAAATCTGAAGGCTCAGAAGCTGCTTCTGGGCAAGAGCTCAGCTATGGCTGTTGAAGGGGTGAGAGGTCATCAGATGCTAGATATTCTGTGGAGGGGTGGTTAAGATCAGCCAATCTGGATGAGGCTAAAGGGCCTACTGCAGTCACATAGCCCCAACAATAAAGATGCCTTTGGACCTTACAATCACTCCAGGTGCTAACAGGATCTCTCTCCTTATTCCAGCAGAGGATGATCAGAGGAATGAGGAGGATGAGGAACTTCATCAGCAAATGCCAGAAAGAATTAAAAATGAAGATTTGAAAGGAAACATCATCAGTCGAGGCAGACTTAAGAGAAAGAAAGGCAGCCGTGTGGTTGAGAAGAGAGATAGAACACTGCATAATTTACATTTTCCACAGCACAAGATAATGAAGCCAAGTAAATCCATTCAGTGTGGAAAGTCCTTCAGAAAGAATTCACAACTCTTTGGTTACCAAAGAATACACAGAAATGAGAGACTTTTTGAATGTTCAGACTGCAGAAAGAGATTCAGACACAGTTGCCATCTTCAACAGCATCAGAGAACCCATACAGGGGAGAAACCTTTTGAATGCTCAGAGTGTGGAAAGAAATTCAGTCAGAGTGGCACTCTTCAACATCACCAAAGAATTCACACAGGAGAGAAACCTTTTCAATGCTTGCAGTGTGGGAAGAATTTCAGTGTGAGGCAATATCTGCAAATGCATCTGAGAACCCATACAGGGGAGAAGCCTTTTGACTGTTCAATGTGTGGAAAGAGATTTAGTGTGAGGGGGAATCTGCAAAAGCATCTAAGAACCCACACAGGCGAGAAACCATTTGAATGTTCAGTGTGTGGGAAAGGATTCAGTCAGAGTGGTACTCTTCAGCTACATCAAAGAACTCACACGGGAGAGAAACCTTTTCAGTGCTCGGACTGTGGAAAGAAATTCAGTTCAAGTGGGAATCTTCAACTGCACCAAAGAACCCACACAGGGGAGAAACCTTTTGAATGCTCTGAATGTGGAAGGAAATTCAGACAGAGTGGCACTCTTCAGCAACATCAGAGAACCCACACAGGGGAGAAACCTTTTGAATGCTCAGAGTGTGGAAAGAGATTCGGTTGTGGTCGCAGTCTTCAAGAACACCAGAAAACCCATACAGGGGAGAAACCTTTTGAATGCTTAGAGTGCGGAAAGAGATTCAGCGCGAGTGGGAATCTTCAAAAGCATCAGAAAAGGCACACAAAGGAGAAACCTTTTGAATGCTCAGAGTGTGGAAAGAAATTCAGTCAGAAGATTGGTCTTCAGCAACACCAAAGAATCCACACGGGGGAGAAACCTTTGGAATGCTCAGTGTGTGGAAAGAGATTCAGACAGAGTAGCACTCTTCAGCGACATCAGAGAACCCACACAGGGGAGAAACCTTTTGAATGCTCAGAGTGTGGAAAAAAATTCAGTCAGGCTTGCAGTCTTCAGGAGCATCTGAAAACACACACAGGGGAGAAACCTTTTGAATGCTCAGAGTGTGGAAAGAGATTCAGTCAAAGTGGTACTCTTCAACGGCATCAAAGAACCCACACAGGGGAGAAACCTTTCGATTGCCCAGTGTGTGGAAAGAGATTCAGTCGGAGTAGCAATCTTCAACAGCATCAGAGAACTCACACGGGAGAAACCCTTTGAATGCTCAGAGTGTGGAAACAAAATTCAGTCAGAGGATTGGTCTTCAGCAGCACCAAAGAATCCACACGGGGGAGAAACCTTTGGAATGCTCAGTGTGTGGAAAGAGATTCAGACAGAGTAGCACTCTTCAGCGACATCAGAGAACCCACACAGGGGAGAAACCTTTTGAATGCTCAGAGTGTGGAAAGAAATTCAATCAGGCTTGCAGTCTTCAGGAGCATCTAAAAACCCACACAGAGGAGAAACCTTTTGAATGCTCAGAGTGTGGAAAGAGATTCAGTCAAAGTGGTACTCTTCAACCGCATCAAAGAACCCACACAGGGGAGAAACCTTTCAATTGCCCAGTGTGTGGAAAGAGATTCAATCGGAGTAGCAATCTTCAACAGCATCAGAGAACTCACACGGGAGAAACCCTTTGAATGCTCAGAGTGTGGAAACAAAATTCAGTCAGAGGATTGGTTTTCAGCAGCACCAAAGAATCCACACGGGGGAGAAACCTTTGGAATGCTCAGTGTGCGGAAAGAGATTCAGACAGAGTAGCACTCTTCAGCGACATCAGAGAACCCACACAGGGGAGAAACCTTTTGATTGCCCAGTGTGTGGAAAGAGATTCAGTCGGAGTAGCAATCTTCAACAGCATCAGAGAACTCACACAGGAGAAACCTTTTAAACGCTCAGTGTGGAAAGAAATTCAGTAACCATAGCTATTTTCAACAGCATCAAAGAACCCACACAGGAGAGAAACCTTTTGAATGCACAGAGTGTGGAAAGAAATTCAGTCAGGCTTGCGACTTCAGAAGCATCTAAAAACCCACACAGGGGAGAAACCTTTTGAATGCTCACAGTGTGGAAAGAGATTTAGTGTGAGGGGGAATCTTCAAAAGCATCAGAGAATCTACACAGGGGAGAAACCTTTTGAATGCTCTATGTGGAAAGAGATCCAGTGAACGCCATGATCTTCAACGGCATCAAAGAATCCACATGGGAGAAACCTTTTGAATGCTCAGTGTGTGGAAAGAGATCCAGTGAGTGTCGCAATCTTCAACGGCATTAAGGAATCCACACAGGGGAGAGACTTTTTGAATGCTCAGTGGGTTAAAAGAAAGATACTCAAGAGTTCTGCTGTTCGACGACATCAAAAAAGCCACAGTAGATAATTTTTTTTTGAATGCTCACAGAGTGAAAAGAGATTCAGTCAGAATTGCAGTCTCCAAAAATATAAAAAATGCACAGCATCTTGAATGCTCAAAGTGTGGGAAGAGATTCAGTTGGAATGGCGGTTTTCAAAAGCATCTAAGGACCCACACAGGAGAAAACATTTGAATGTCAAAATGTGAAAAGAACTTCAGTCTGAGTTTGAATCTTCACCATCATCAAAGAATCCACAAATGGAAGAACCATTTTGAATGCTCAGAGTATGGGAAGAGATTCTGTATGTCTTCCAGACTTCAAAAATATCTAAGAACCAGCACACTGGTGAAATCTTCTCAATGCTGGAGTTTGAAAGAGTTTCAGTCACAGTTATATTCTTCCAGCAGCATTGAAGAACTGCAGAGGAGAGATCAAATGTTCAGAATGTTGACTGAGATTCCGTTCTTATAGCACGCTTCAATAATTTCAAGAAACACACACTGGGGAGAAAATCTTTGAATGCTGAGAGTCTAAAAATAGCTTCAGCTAGAGAGGCCTTCTTCAGGGGAGAAAGCTTTTGAATGCTCAGAATGTGGAAACATATTCAGTCAGAATGGCAATCTTCAAAAGCATCTAAGGACACACACAGAGGAGGAATCTTTTGAATGTTCAGAATGTGGATAGACATTCAGTTGGATTGGCAATCTTCAAGAGTATTTATGGACCCCCCAGGAGAGAAACCTTTCAAATGCCTAGAATGTGGAAAGAAGTTCTCGGAAATGCGATCTTCAGCAATGTCAAAGAATCCACAAAGGGGAGAAACAATTTGAATGCTCAGAGTGAAGAAAAAAATCAGAGTGGAACTTTTCAAGATCATCTAGGAACTCAGAGAGGAGAGAAAACTTTTGAATGCTTGGTCTGTGGAAAGAGATTCAGTCAGCGTTGCTATCTTCAACAGCATCTAAGATTTCTTGGGCTGTGGAAAGAGCTTTAGCCATGATGGAAGACTGTAGGATTAATTTGGGTTGAAAAGAAAACGTTGTGTCCCCCAACTCAAATACCCACTAAGTTCAAAGAAGTCAGACCACCCAACAACATACAGTATGAGATCCGGTTTGGTGTAGTGATTAAGCACACGGACTCTAATCTGGGCGAACTGAGCTTGATTCGCCATGCCTCCACTTATAACTGTTGGTGTGACCTTGGGTCAGTCGCAAGTTCTCTCAGAGCTGTTCTCAAAAGAGCTCTCTCAGCCCCACATTCTTCACAGGGTGTCTGTTGTAGGGAGGTGAAGGGAAAGGAGATTATAAACCACTTGGAGACTCCAAGTGAAGGGGAGGGTCTAAATTCAATCATGTCTCAACATATAGAGCAGACAGAGAGTATTTCCCCCCCTAGCTATTTTAGTGTTGAAAAATAGCTGTGTTAGAGCTGCTAACAGGACTTTA
Organism: Heteronotia binoei; assembly: GCF_032191835.1. Lineage (NCBI taxonomy): Eukaryota > Metazoa > Chordata > Lepidosauria > Squamata > Gekkonidae > Heteronotia > Heteronotia binoei. Next base: position 27,972,052 of record NC_083227.1, read on the forward strand.
GAGGAAAAAAATATCCTGCCCTTCTCATAAGGCATAGTATGTGGAAATGAGTAGCTGAAGAAGTTAATAACATCCAAGGAAGTCTTTCTCAAAGGGACATCACCCTTTCCCCCCTCCAAGCAATATTTTTTATCAATCAGAAGGGATAAAAAAAAACTTCAGCTAAGGAAGGGCCACGGCTATTTGAAATAAGAGGATGCACCAATATTCCATCCCATGCAAAAAAAAAAAAAATGGGTTGGGTTTTCAATCTGCTTCAGTCAAATGGGTTATTATAGCTTCTATTATTTTTTTAAAAAAAAATTTAAATAATTTTATTGCATAATAAAAGGAAAAGTACACATAGAAAAGAATCAATCAACAACCACAACATAAGTACAGACATAAAATCCAATATACAACATATACCTAGCACACTCTAATAACATACCAACAGACTGACAACATATTGACATCATACTAACTCCTCATTCATACGAGGAGTGGTTGAGGTTATCAAATTATAAGTTCTATTATTCCAAGTCAACACCTTTTCCTTTAACCCATTGATATACTGGATTCCACGTTTCATTACATCTCTGGATGTTCTCCTCTCTTAGTCTAGTAGTTAGGATATCCATTTCTGCGGCCTCTAATAGCTTAATAATAAATTCTTCTCTGTTGGGTATTATGGCTGTATTCCAGTATTTGGCATAGAGAATTCTTGCTATAGTTACAATATGTAGTAACAGCTTCATATTGGGCTTAGAGAGATCACTCACACAAATACTTAACAGATATAGTTCCGGTACATGAGGTAAATCAATTTTCAGAATTTTTTTGATCCAAGTACCAATCAGAGCCCAATATTTTTTTGCCTGGTCACATTGCCACCATATATGGTACATGGTTCCTTTAGTTTTTTTACATTTCCAACATCTGTTACTATACTCCAGGTATATCTTTGCCAATCGTGCCGGAGTGAGGTACCAACGATACACCATTTTATACAAATTCTCCTTGTAAACAGCAGATCTTGTCAGTTTGAGATTACGCTTCCACAATTTGTCCCACTCTTCTAATTCAATATTATAACCAAAGTCTTTCAACCAATTAATCCAGGCCTCTTTTACTAATTCCCCCTGCATTTTTTCCTGGAGCAACCACTTATAAACATTAGAGATAAGTTTTGTTTTTATTTGTAAGAGTTGATCTAGCTCAATTAACTTCGATTTCTTTGGGAAACCTTTCTCTTTGTCGTTCTGATATTTAGATTTTACCTGGCATTGCAACCACCAGTCTAAGTTGCTAGTTTCTTCCATTTTCAAATTGTTTTGATTGTCTAATAGATCACCGTATGAACTCATACTTCCCCATTTAAACAAATTCGGATATGTGGAGGCTTCTATGGGTGACAACCACAGAGGTGTGTACCCATACTTGCTTTTGATCTCCAACCATACTCTAAAGAGTGACTTTCTTATCTCATGCCTTAAAAATAGACTAGCCTTAGTTGGAATTTGATACCAAAGGTAATTATGCCAGCCTCTCTCTAATCCCGCTCCTTCAATAGCCAGCAATCTCTTATTTTCTAGGGTTAGCCAATCTTTTAACCACATAATGCAGCATGCTTTATGATATAAAACCCAGTCTGGAAGTGAGAAGCCTCCTCTTAGTTTACCCTCCTGCAATATTTTTAGCCTAATTCTAGGCTTCTTACCCTGCCATATGAAATTCGAAATAATTTTATTAAGATCACGAAAAAAGATCTTAGGTAGGATAATTGGGGCCATTTGAAAGAGAAACAAGATTCTAGGTAGCACGTTCATTCTAATTGTTGCAATTCTGCCTAAGAGCGAAATCTGTAGGCCAGTCCATCTTTCCAGATCCGATCGGATTTCTTTTATTATTTTTTCATAGTTATTACGATAGAGGTCTTTTGTGTCGTTTGTAAATTGAATTCCCAAATATCTTATTTTCTTATCAGTTTTAAACTCAGAAATTTCTTCTAATTGTGTAATTTGCGTTTTGCTCAGATTTTTAGTCAAAAATTTCGGTTTTTGCATATTAACTTTGAAGCCCGAGACCTCGCTATATTGTCGTAATTTTTCCTTCAAATGTTCTATCGAGGACAATGGATCTTCCAAAATGCAGAGTAGGTCATCCGCGAAGGCTTGTATCTTGTATTCTTCGTTCTTAATTTTGGTGCCTTTAATTCTGTTGTCATCTCTTATTTTTTTAGTTAAGAATTCTAAAGTTGCTATGAAGAGTAGTGGAGATAATGGGCATCCTTGCCTCGTACCTTGCTCTATTTCAAACCGTTCCGTTCTGATTCCATTAAAATTGACTCTTGCACTCTGCTTCGTGTAAATAGCTTTTACTAATTTTTCTCCACATCCCATCGCTGCTAATGATTTTAATATAAATTTCCAATTAACTCTATCGAAGGCTTTTTCAGCATCTATCATGATTCCAACAAATTGTTTTTCTGGATGTTCTTTGTAATACTCCAACAAATTTGATAATAGTCTGATGTTTTGTTGCATTAATCTCCCTGGTACAAAACCAGTTTGGTCTTCATGTATTACAGATGTAATTACTTTTTTGAGCCTATTCGCCAACATTGTCGCAAAAATTTTGTAGTCACTGTTCAATAAAGAAATCGGCCTATAGTTTTTAATATTAACAGCATCAGTTCCTTCTTTATGAATCAAAGAAATAAGGGCTTCTTGCCAAGAAGCTGGAATCTCATTAATCTCTTGGATTTCCTCTATAACGTGCTTAAATGGTATTAACAAAATATCTTCAAAGGTTTTGAAAAACTCTATAGGAAGCCCATCTGGGCCAGGTGTCTTGTTCTGTTTTTGCTGATGGATTGCCTCCACAATTTCCTGTTGCATAATTGGCTTCCCCATAGTCTCCTGCTGTTCTTCTGATAAGCGGTTAATTTTAACATTTTCGATGTAATCTTCTTGGTTTTGGTCCAAAATTTCTTCTCTTTTATATAATCTTTGATAAAATTCTTGAATAATTAGCTTCATCTGGCTGTTTTGGGTTAGTTCTTCTTTATTTTCATTTTCCAGGGATTTTATGATCTTCTTTTCTCTTTTTATTTGCATTTTCAAAATGAGTTTGCTTTGTCCATTTCAAGTTCTTCTCCGTCTCCTCAGTAAGTAATATATTCAGTTGGTGTTGAGTGGCAAGGATCTTAAGTCTTATCTCTTTCGTATTCTTCTTCTTTTGTTGTTCCTCCTGGACCTTCAATTTACTTACTAGTTCACTATACATTTTCATGCGTTCCTTCTTCCTCCTAGCCGAGTACTGTATTGCGATTCCTCTGAAGAAAGCTTTAAGTGTGTCCCAAATTATATGCATCTTGGTTCCTTTATTGAGATTATGATAGAAGAATTCTTTCATTTCTTTTTTTGCTAGTTCAATGAATCCCGGTTCTTTCAGGATTTGTAAGTGAAGTGTCCAACGTGTATTTCTCAATTTTCTTGAAAAGGATATCTGAATTGGGTTGTGGTCCGCAAAAGTTTTGGGTAATATGTCTGCTTGATGGAGGGATGTCAGCCATTCTATAGGTAACCAGCACATATCGATTCTTGACCAACTCTTATGTGCTGAGGAATAATGCGTATAATCCTTCGTTTTGGGGTTTTTCATCCTCCAGGCGTCCACCAAATTAAATTCATCCACCATTTTGAAAAAAGTTTTAGGAAGGATGGTGCGGGGTTTCGGTCTTTTTTCCTTTTTCCCCTCAAATTTTTTATCTTTTTCTAAGTCAGTTACTGCGTTGCAGTCACCTATAATGTAGCAGTTTCGGGAGTTAAGATCCAACAATATTCCGTGAAGTGTCTTGTAAAATTCTTCCAAGTTCTTATTCGGAGCATAAATGTTGGCCAACAATATTTTATCATCATTAAATTCTAGTTGGATAATTATTATTCTTCCAAACTTATCCGCATATACACAATCCGATTTAATATGTTTCTGAACATAAATAGCAACCCCTTTCTTTTTCTTCCCTGGATCCGATGAGTGGTACAATGTGCCCAACTTCCCATTTTGTAAATATTTGATGTCTTTTTCTTTGATGTGGGTTTCCTGTAGACAAATTACTTCTGAGTTCATTTTTTTAAGTTGTTGGAAAGTCCTTCATTTTCAAGGTTCATTTAAACCATTAACGTTCACTGAGGTTATTCGTAGTCCTGTTTTCGAATTCATTTTGAGGAAGTAATACTATCTAAAGTATTTCTTGGTATCTTCCTAGATTGCAGCCTTGTTTTAACGCCTCCAAGGCTTTGGAGCTCTTCTTTGTTTGTTGTCTTCAGCACTTCACTTTCTTCTAGGTCTTCCCCAATTTCTATCTCTGACTCACCGGTACTTGGGTCTACAAATTTCCCCCAGAAGTCCTCCAGTTTGTCCACAGATGTTATATTATACCTTCTTGACTGGCATACAAAGAAGATCCCCTCCGGGATAAGCCATTTAAATTGTGCTGAGTGCTTCAATAGCCACGATGTTAATTTACGGTACTTGAATCGACGTTGTCTCAACCCCCAGGGTACTTCCTTAAGGACTTTGATATTGGCGTCTTTCCATTTGAATTCGCAATCCCTTGCTTTTTTCAGTATTTTTTCACAAGTTGTTACACGAAGGAATTTAACTAGTACTTCCCTAGGTAAGTTGAGCTTCCTCGTGTAGCTGGAGGAAACTCTTTTAGCCCATTCAATGTCTCTTGTTCCATCTTCTAATAGGTCTTCCTCATCCACCATTAAGATATCTGAAACTTTGTTTATTATGTCTTCTTCTTTTTCTTCCGGAATATTCTGAAAACGCAGAATATATGCAGCTTTTTCCATTTCCAATTTAATTATTCTATCTTCTAAGTCTACCATGCACGCTTTGTTCTCCCGGATTGAGTTAGTTGTATCTTTTTCCTTTTCTTCTATTTTCTCAACTTTTGCAGATAAACTATGTAGCTGCTGTGTATTGGCTAGGAGTTGTTTCTGAAACTCCTGTACCTGTTTATTAGTTTTCTCTATTTGCCCTAATAAATCCATTTTCATGTTTGTCAAAGCTTCCTGATTTTGCTTAAAACCCTCTGTCACAATTTGTTGGAGTTTCTCCAGTGCGTCTTGATTAGTCGGCGCTAAAGTCATCTCCCCCCCCCCCCCCCAGCTGGGGTGGGTAGCCTGGACAGTTTTCTTTACTTTAGTGTCCATTGCAGGCTTGTACTGGCAATTGCTTCTCAGGTTCTTGTTCTTTATGTTATGCCGCCCTCTAGTGGCTCGCTATTTTATCTTACTTCTCACTATTATCAGTTGTAAGTATATAGTGCCCTATACGCTGTTCTGTAAATCAACTTAAAGCATGTAAATACTAAGATGGTCACTTCCCAGCCGTTATTTCTAGTATTTGTTCAGTAAAATAATTAAACAGAAAAAATGATACACTTAACCTTACTAAATAACCAATCACTTACTGCCTATCAAATCACTATATTCCAATTAATTCAAAAAGTTGTTAATACCTTAAATTCATACCATTCAGTAAATTCATTAAACTACCATAGACACACTTGATCACACTTAAACCGCTTATTATCCTTATCATCAACAAAATCCATTTACAAGTGGTTAAACAGCTCTACTTCAAGTTCCACCCTTCACCCGTTTTTAGTATATTTCCCTCTATGTTGGAAAGCACTTTCAGTTAATATATTTTCCTAACAGCAATTCAGTATCATTAAATTCTAACAAATTAATACAAATACTTGCAATAGCTACCCACTCATATACTTCCCCAGCCCCACACTCAAATTAATCTATAACAGTAAAACTACAGTCTCACACCATCCAAATTTCAGCTCAGCCGTCCTTTTCTTCTTTCTTCTTTCTTCCTCCTTCTTCTATCAGTTCCTTCTCCCCTTCAATAGTCTATTCCCTTTCTTCACAGTGTCTTCCCAATAGCTCACGTCTTTAGTCTATTACCTATAATCTCTCTCCACTTATTTTATATTAGTCAAGAACCAAAAGCCAATCTTCGGCAAGGAAACAGCCGCGGTAGAAAAGCCACTAAAAACTATTTCCTCACCCTTGCCCGGTTGGTATCCACAGCTCTGTCACTCAGTCTTTCAATTCCGCTTCTCTTAAAAACTCAGTCCTTTATTTCCTCGCTTTTCTGTCTCTCCACGTTCTACGTTCCACAGTTCACCATTCATCCAGTCTTATTCTGTTCTCTCACATTGCCCTCTGTGCGACGCCATTGTCCTTTCTTCTACTTCTCTAGCCGGTGCGCCGCCATTAAACCTCCACATTTTGTTCTGGGCATTATCCTTTTCGCTGAAGTTTCTCTCCACCTCATAGGCTATTTTTCCTTCTCCTCCTCACTGATCCCTCCTAAACAAACTATCTTTTCCAGCTGTCAAACTGTCAAACTTTCTTTTATAATTCCTTCTATTTTTCTCTCTTATGTCTCTTATATCCCTTTACACGCCACCGCACTCACCCGCCTTCCAAGCGCCCGCCGACATGTCCATCAGGAATTATAACACAGCTCTGGAGCGCCACCAGCTACACCAGTCCCGCCACGTTTAGAAAATTAGTCTTTAGACTTTAAAAAGTTTTAAGGAGTTTATGGTTCTCCCCTTGTTGTTTTCCAAGAGAAATCGCTCACAAAGCTCTCAAAGCCACGCTTACCGGTAACTCAGTAAACTCTCCAGAGTCTGTGCTGATGCAGATCCTCTCTCAAACCGCAGTCGGTGGCACGTCTCTCCCCCTCCGTCTCCCTCTCGAGCCGCAAGTCTGTCACTCTTTCTTAAGAAGTTGCCTTTGTAAAAATCCTCCAATTCTTTTGCTCGGAACAGTTTGGTTTCTTTGTTCTTGTACTGGAATTCGTTGTGGAATTTCACGCTCACCTCGTCCGCTCCTTGTCCGGTGGCCCAGTTAGCACTGAAGTGTTAGAGGGGATCGGCCAAGGGGACAGAATGAGGCTGAAAGAAGAGCCTCCGCTCCTCTTCCAGCTCCCAAACGCTCCCCAAACAAAGAGGTATCCCCTGATACCTCTTAGGAGACGCTTCCCAGAGGAAAGCTCTCACGAAAACCCCCTAAAGCAGAGCTGCCTCCCGGAGCTCGGAAGATTAGCTCTGTGTCACCACGCCATTACACCGGAAGTCTATAGCTTCTATTAACATGTAACAAGTTACAATACTATAGAGGATTGACAGACTAATCCCTATTTAGCCACTAATTTTAATGGAAAGTGGCTAAATCGTGTGGGTCTGTAGAAGACCCAAAATACACAAGGTGTGATTTGTGTCATCTTTTCATTGGTAGCTGGGGAGTCAGGTGATGCTTTACTGAAGGAAAACCTTTCTGATGTTGGCCTTAGCCATTCTTACCAGTTTGGGGTCTAAATTACTCTTCACTTAAGGGTTTTGCTTCTAAAACAATGTGTTTGGGACAACATATATTTGTGAACATCTCTTTTCTGAAATTAATGTCATAAATGGGCATGGATCCATCCGGTGCTGTGCTAGGGTTGCCAAGTCCAACTCAGGAAATATCTGGGGACTTTGGGAGTGGAGCCAGGAGACATTGGGGGGGGAGCCAGGAGACTTTTGTGATGTCATTTCCAGGTCAAAGGTCAAGTGATTTCACTTCCACCCATTCCAATGATGTCACTTCCAGCACCAAAACCCTGCCTCCTCATGTGATGTCACTTTCTGGGCACTCTCCCAAACCTGCCTGTTCCTGTGAAGCAATGTCCAATTTTACAAATTCAAACACTGTTAGATATCACTTCCCACCCCCACCTTTCCCCCATTTTACATTACTTTTAGGCATGTAGGCCTCCTTCCAGTGCAAAAATAACCAAAAGCTTTAAGAAATATAAAGTGCTTTAATTTAAACATTTAACCATTACAAAAAAAAAACAAACCCACACACACCAAGCAACCAGCATATGTCAAACAAGTGAATAAAACCAGAGAAACTGTCGTAATTTAAGCAACATAAAGTGCTTTAAACATTTAACAATTACAGCAACAAAAAACAATCAAACAGCACACATCAAACAAGAGAACCCATCATGTTCATGTTGCTTTCTGCTTTTGGGAAAGAAAGCGGTATTTATCTTTGCTTCTTGCTGCTTTCAACAACTCTGGATTTGACTGTATAAAGTTGCAGAATTCTTCACAGGACATTCTGAAATTTAACTTCACCTGAAGTTCTGCTTTAACAAGGCTATCACTCAGTCAGTTTCTTTCCTTGCTCCAGAGCTGCGTCATTAAGCTGAAGACTCTCTCACAGTAGGCATTGGATACTGGGATGGACAGTGCAAAAGAGACCAGCTTCAACAGATGGCTGACACTACTGTCTGGAATGCGCCTAAAGATCTGAACCCATCTCTGGTCTATCCTCTCTTCTTGTGAGGAAATCTCTTTTTGGCATTTTGCAACAATGCAGACATCATCAAAAAGCTTGTCAGTGTCTATGATATTAGGGCCAAAATCAAGGGATTTGACAAGATTCTCTAAGTCCTCCCAAATCACAGGACTGTCAAGTGAAAACAATGCCATATCTTTGAAAACTGAATTCTCAAAATCATACCATTTCTCAAGGTAGGCAATGCAACTTGAGAGTGTCTGCTCTGCTTCTCTTTGGAATTTTGCCCTTTGAGATGTGGAGACATCGGGTAGGATGGCTGTAGCAGATCTTCCATAGAACTGCTTCTCTTTCCTCCCTTTAAGTTTTTCTCGAAGGTCACTCAGAATTTGGTGAAGTTCAATGCAGCTAACATTGGCTCTTTCCAATTTTTTCACAACGGGGTCGAACAATGCCATCAGATTGTGTAGAAAGTACATATAGCATAGAGGAAGAGATGACTCCTCTTCTGGACTGAATCCTTCCCAAACAACTTTTTCACACTCTTCTTCCCCACAGGACAAGAAGTATGCCCTCAGTGCAGGCCAGCACTGAAGAACCTGTTCAACAGCAGGCAAAAGTGACAGCCACCGTGTTGGACCATGCCGAATCAAATCTCTATATTCTATATCAACAAACTCAAAGAAGGAACTCAGGGAGTCTGTACTTTTTGCTGAGCATGAGAACTCACTATATATTTGCAAGATAAAGACTTCAATGTTAAAAGTCAGTGCTCTCTTCCCTGTTTTAAGGCAATTGTGAAGCACGTGGCATTTGCAGCCCACATCTATCAGCCTATTATTAAGCTGCTTAGGTTTTTGGAACAGTGACTTGTGTTTTCCAAAATTCATTGCCGCATTGTCAGCAACATACGATGATACTCTGTCTAAACTGAGACCACTGTCCTGTAGCACATTGCAGAGCTGGGCTGCAATTGCCTCACTGGTCTCCTCATTGTCATTGTAGAAATAAAGCAATCCTTCTTTTATTCCCTCTGTTACAGAAAAGTAACGAACAGTCACAGGAAAGAATTTCCTGTTTCCCTTGTTGGAGGCATCACATCCAATAGAGAAAAAGTGTGCAGCATTCAGGTCCTTCAGCAACAATTCTACGGATTTGGGAGCCAAAACATTCTCCACAATGCTGGTAGCTTTTGTCCGTCCACAAGACATATTTTTTGCTATGTTGGAATCAGGCAACATTTTTGGCAACGGCTTATTTGTGCAGTCCTGACTAGCATAACTATGATGATGCATAACACTGTGGTACACTTCGACCACTTCAGCTGCAGTGACCTGATTTGCTTCTGAAGAATCTTGTTTTTGAAAGAAGCTACTCACTACTGGTGTCTGTCTGTACTGTTTTTTCACCTCTTTGTGCTTCATAGCTTTTGCATGATTTATGATGGCACCTTTCCCCTCATAACGCCCAGATATTGTGCGGCGGCACCAGACACATTCTGCTGTTTCTAAGACTTTTTTACGAAGCCATCTTTTGAATTGGCTTTCGCTCAGCCGTTCCTCTTTAAAAACTGAAAGGTATTTTTTCTTTTTTGCTTCGCTACTACCAGATGGACCTTCTCCACTTGCCATGACTTCTCAAAATACTGAAGGGAAGCAACCCTGAGTACTGCAGGAGAGGGGAGGGAAAAAACAGCACTCACATATAGCCTTGTAGGTGGAGTTAACAAATATACTCATCAGTTTGGCAACTATTTATCACACAAATACGATGTTTTTTTTATTTACTTCAAGTTATCTCCACTGGGGACCCAAAGGGGTTTACATAATTTTCTTCTCTTCTATCCTCACAACCATCCTGGGAGGTAGGTTTAGGCTATGAGTGTCTGACTGACCCTAGGTGGCCTAGCGGGTTTTCATGCCACAGTACGGATTTGAAACTGGGTCTCCCACATGCTAGTTTGGCACACTAACATCTTAAAATTTTCAATTACCTGCCAATAAATTCACCCTGTACCCCACCTTTACCCACCTTTATGCTGCTTTAGCATAGAAGCTTGCCAGGTAATATCACTTACCAATTCACAACAAATCTGTGCTTCCCCCTTAAACACTTGAAGCCATTCGCAATCTCGTTAAGACTCAGTCACTGCTTTCTTCTCAGGCCACACACAATTGCAAGCTTAAGTAGCTCTTAGACAGACAGACACCAGTACTGAGTAGCTTCTATTTGGTGTAGTGTTTAAGTGTGCGGACTCTTATCTGGGAGAACCAGGTTTGATTCCCCACTCCTCCACTTGCACATGCTGGAATGGCCTTGGGTCAGCCACAGCTCTGGCAGAGGCTGTCCTTGAAAGGGACCCACCTCACAGGGTGTCTGTTGTGGTGGGGGGAGGGTGGAAGAGAAAGGAGATTGTTATGTATGTTCATAAGTGGCCAGGCTGCATGGCAATGGTCACCTAAGGGAGACCCTCGGGTTCCTGGATGTGGCTCGCCAGTGGCCCCGCCCTCAACATCTGTGGTGGGAAGTTTAACCGTCCAGGATTGGCCTGGTCAGAACAGGGGGGCCATCTGGGGAAATGTATATATGCGGGACCCCGACCGCGTGTACTCACTTTTTGTAATGTGCTCGCAATAAAGAATGTTACCTTCCAACCGTCACGGTTTCCAGTACATTACAGAGATTGTAAACCATTCTGAGACTCTCAGTGAAGGGCAGGATATAAATCCAATCTTCTCCTCCATGGGCCTCTTCTCCATTTAATTTTTATACCAACCCTGTGGGGAAGATTAGGATGAGCGTGTGTGATTATCCAAGGTCACCCAAGCAAGCTTCCATGGCAGAGTGGAGATTTGAACCTGGATCCCACAGAACCTAGCTGGACAATCTAAGCATGACACAACACTGGTTTTAAATGTTTTGATGTTTCACGGAAGAACACGAAAAATGCAAATAAAATCTAAATTGCTTGAGGAGTATTTAATTCTGAAATATAAGGCGATGGTTATCCAGATGGTTTGACCTGACCTGGCCTGTCTCTCTACTTTAGATGCATGTGGATTGATTGTGACCACTCCCTGGAATGGGAAAGGCACACACAATCTGTCTTTATTAAGACTAACCCTGGGATTCTCTAATATCTGGTTCTGAGACTGCATCCTGGTTTGTGACAAGATGCCAAAACTGGATGGCAGACCTGGCCTGCGCCTCTTGGGCAGCAATCCTGTGCATGTTCAAACTAATTGGTATTGTATTTTTAAATGACACTTGAATGATGCCTTTCTATTAAAAAGACACACAGTAATGTATGTTGATAAAAAGTAGGAACAGGATCCATGTTCTGTTAAGCACATGTATTGCAAGACTCAAGGCAGATGGCAAATATTAAAACTACTGATCAGACAGCATAAGACATCTAACAATGCAATAGGACTGGGATTACAAAATTAGAAAATATTGCAAATGGAGACCTGTGTAAGACATGACACACTATAAACAGTGCAACAATGTAGGAGTCTTGTAGCACCTTTAAGACCAACCAAGTTTTATTCAGAATGTAAGCTTCATCAGACAATGGAATGGGGTACAGTCTGATGAAGTGTGCCTGCATATGAAAGCTTACATTCTGAATAAAACTTGGTAGGTCTTAGAGGTACTACTAGACTCCTACATTGTTCTATTTCTTCAGACCAACACAGCTGCCCATTTGAATCTATAAACAATGCAGAAAGAGAATCACTAAGGTAAAGTGGTAAAGTGTTACTACTTTACCTTTGTGATCCACTTTCTGCATTGTTTAGACTAGAGGACAGTTAGAAGCTAGAGGACATATATAAGGGTAAAGAGAGTTTTAGGTAATATGTGAAGAAACGTCATAGTCAGCTTCATCCACACACTGAACTACATAGAATCTCCTTGATCCTGCTCCTGTTACCTTTTCGGCTTCCTCCAGCCCTGTCTTTTCCCTGAGAAGCAGGCACGTTGCAAAAGAAGTGGCAGAGAGAAATGAGGGGGCGTCAACAAAATCGTGGCTGCGCAGCCGCCCGCGGCTAGATTGGGAGGGCTGTGGGTTAATTCCATAGTCAGTCACCGGGTTGTCGGTTGAGCGGACAGCTGCTCGCGCATGCGCACTTGTCCCGTTCTGTGGCTCACTTTTCCCCCTGCCTCCACCCTCCCCTTCTCTCATTTCACCTCAGAGGCGGAGCGGGTGACGCTGCTGCACTGCCGCCTTTTGTCCGCTTCACAACGTAGCTGCTCCACCGAGATGGGCTCGGAGAAGGACTCGGACTCGCCGTTTCCCCCCGCCCCTGCTTTCGGATTTTTCGAGAGTGGAGGAGGAGGCTGCAAATTCGGGGGTTCCCTGGCAGGGCGGGGGGGTTGGGAAGCCTATGCTGTGCAAATAGCACTGGCTGGCTATTAGGTACCGCTTCCAGATGCTAGTTCTTACCTTTAAAGACCTATATGGCAAGGGGCCAGTGTGGAGAAACGCTATTTTAGGCTATGGTTATCTGGGAGTTGGCAGGAAGAGGCTGTCAAACTCGAGGCAGGCCTTGTCCTCCTGCCCTCTCCCCTCCTGCCTGGAACCAGCAATTTTTTTTGGGGGGGGGGGGCTCCTACAGAGACAGGAAGTTCTTGAGGCCTGTCTCCCAGAATGCTGCAAGAGAGGTAAACCAGTTCCTGCGTGGGAACTGGATTTTATATAGGAGATTTTGGGCGGGAAGCCCTCAGTTGAGTTCAATTAGTAAGTCTGGCAACAGACTAAGGAAGGCATGGTCAGGCTTGCAACAATCTAAGTGAGGTTCCTGCCCTGAATATCCAGTTAGGGCAAGTATTATAACAGAGAGAGAAAGAGCGTTTTTTCCCCTATGATTTGTTTCTTCTGTTCCCCTTTTTAAAAAAAAAAATGCCTGTAAATAGTTACATACTTTAAATAAATGTTATGTTTGTTTAAGTGGAGTCCCTCTGTACCACAGAGTTCCCCATACCACTTGGAATGCTAGGAGTGGGTAGGGGCATCCCTAGGATGGAGAGAAGTGGTGAAAGAGCTTTGCCAACTCTCCAGGGGAGCCCCAAGATCCTGGGAAGCCCTGAGAAGGGTTCTTAGCGAGTCCAGAGGGAGGTTAGGAGGCTGTCCCGCTTATCCGGAGCCCAGACAGGGACAGTGGTGGTAGCGAATACCCTGAGGCAGCCAAGTGGAACGGCCCCTTCAGGTCAGCATACCAGGAAGGGGTGGGCAGGGCTGGGGCCAGCTAGCAGACGCAGGACCGGTCCGCCACAGCCAGCAAAGCTTCAAGATTGCATCTCCCTGTATGAACCCATATGGTGGTCCCTGGCCCCAGAGACGTCCGACTGGCTTCAACCAGAGCCAGGGCCTTTTCACCCGTGGCTTCTGCCTGGTGGAATGAGCTGCCACTGGAGAGCCAGGCCTTGCAGGACCTGCTTCAGCTCTGCAGGGCCTGTAAAACAGCTCTTTCACCAGGTTTTTGTTTGAAACAGCAGACCTCACTTGCTGTTGGTCTCCCCCCCACCCTCCTTTCCATACTGGTAATCAGGATCTGTGTCAATGAGAATTTGTTTTGGATTAAAGGCTGTTACTGTTGAGGCACAGCTTGTTAACTTAGTCTATTTTATCTGGATTTTAATGATTTTTGGTATCTATATTGAATTGCAAATTGTATTTATTGTTTAGCTGTGATGTAACCCATCCTGAACCTGCTTGCGGGGAGGGTGGGACATAAATCAAATAAAATCAATCAATCAATAAAAAGTATGTCTCAGCTTACAGAGACAGACCTGAACAGCATCCTCAAGATTGCTACAGCACAGACGTCGACGCCAGAGTTTGGTATGAAAATTCAGAGCAAGAGGTGCCAGTTATAAAGGACTTGTAAATAAAGAAAATATTGCAAGAGTGATAATGTTTTAAGCATGTTTGTGCCTTTTCACTAAAATTCATATCATTTATCTGGTTTTCCTGTGTCTTTTATAAAGTTTATATCTCATGGGACTAAATTTTATGGCACACGTGGCCCGATAAAGTGACATTTATATCAGGTTTAACTTTTAGCCTGTCTCCCTCAGCTTGAATCATAGAGTTGGAAGGGACCTCCAGGGTCACTTAGTCTAAACCCCTGCACAGTGCAAGAAACTCACAAATACCTCCCCCTAAATTCACAGGTTCTTCATTGCTGTCAGATGGCTATCTAGCCTCTGTTTAAAAACCTCCAAGGAAGGAGAGCCCACCACCTCCTGAGGAAGCCTGTTCCACTGAAGAACTGCTCTAACAGTCAGGAAGTACTTCCTAATGTTGAGCCAGAAACTCTTTTGATTTAATTTCAACCCATTGGTTGTGAAGGAATCATCAGTCGACACATGTAGGTTCAGGAAGAAGAGAGGTCTGACCTCCTCAGCCAACCCTTACTTTATTTATACATTCTGTCTTGAAGCTACATATTTGCTTAGTATATAGTGTTTAAACAAACAACAGGATACATCTGTTCAAGGGGGACAGACCATTGTTTACAGGATTCAATACAGTCATCAATTCGTCAATACTGCAAGGGTCAGCATAAAGAGTGAGAATGTGAGTGGACACGGATGTGAGATGCCTGTGCCCTTTTGACTCTTCAGACACAATGCGGAATATGGGAGCTCCAGGCTGGTATGCCAGGCACATGGTCGCACCCAGTTCCTGTTTGTGGTCTTTGCGAGACCTGAGAACCAAGCAGTTTCTCAGGGCAGGATTCCCACAACTATGCCATGTGATAATTCTCCAGCTGCCGCCACCATCACACTTATAATAAAACCCACCCCCATCTGCAGAGATGATAATGCTGAAAGCTGGGCATCTGCCTCGACCTCCGCTCCCCCATCTTCAGGTAATGGGAACAAACTCTCCCCTGTAGCTCCCCAACAACTCTCACCCTTCACGATGCACTCCACTGTGGGCACCTGGAGATGGACCATGTCTGCCTGTTCTGTTGGCTCCTCGGACCCTCCCAGCTCCCCATAGTTGGGGCCAGGTCCAAGCAGCAGCGGTGGCTCTTTCCACTGGAGCCCCTCATGTCTGCCTGCTAACACACATGCAACAGTGTCAGGACTACTCCCCCCCTTCTACATTACAAAAACTGTCTAGGCTGTCATCTCTTTGATTGCAGAGTACAGGTGTGGGTAACCCTCATATCCCCAGTGCCCACCCTCCCACTTCCACCGCACATAACATATAGCCCGGGGTGTCAAATATGTGGCCTAGAGCCAAATCAGGTCCCAGAGGGCTTCTATCAGGCCCCCAAGCAACTGGCTGTCATCTGTTTCCTCTCTCTGTCTCGCTTCCTTCTGTATAACAGCTTGCTTTGCAAGGCTTGCTCAATTGCACAGGAGCTACAGAGCAAAACCTCTACTTTTTCCATTGGCTGAGGCTCCTCCCTGGGGGAGGAAGGGGGGAGGGATAGCTTTCTGCAAAATGTTCCCATTTCTAATGATCTTTTGTTTCCTAAAAGTAATACCACATGGATGCCACGGATAATGTGATTTTAGGCCAGTTTGGCAATTTTAAAACAATAATAAATGTTGTTCAGGTAAAATGTTGGTAGCCACTTTGGGGTTGCTGAGACATTCGTGCCTCAGTTCTCTCTCTTGGCACTAAATTTAATGGCACTCGTGGCCCGATAAAGTGCCATTTCTATCTTTTGGGCCTGCAAGAAACCAGTAGTTCCTTTCAGGAAGCTCTCAGCCTTCTCTCACTCAGCAGGCCAGACTAACAGACAATTGGGAACGTCTAACCACTTGACAAAGCCTTTATAATACCTTCCAATAGGGAAATTCTAATCTGCCATTTCTCCCATGTTGGACTCATCGTGTAAGTGCAAATAAATTAGCAGTTTCCCTCAGTCCGGCTCTGGACTGGGGAGGGAAGGGGAGGGGGCTCTTGCCATGGGTCATCTGGGAACAACTTCATGAACTGTTCAGGTTCTGGAACCTTTTGCTGCCTGGGCTCTAAATCCTAAAGTTTTAAAGAGAAATAAAATGATATGTTAGAAGATGACCTAGGTCTAAATATGTGGACTGAGCTTTATCCAGAGCAGAAACCTTGTTAAACATCAGAGCAAAGAACACCAGGAAAGAGACTTAATTTTGAAAGGCTGGATTTGAGACAAGACTTCTGTGGCTGCTTCCACAAAGATGGGTTTTTGGAATTTCCGCCTGACCTCGTTCCCAAATTGTGTACCCTCTGTGCCACCCCACCCCCCTTCACTGAATGGGGCTCTATGACCTTGATTCTGGTCACCATGCTCATCTGCGCAGAAAGGCAAAATAATACCGGCTGTTACCTGCTTCCAGGAGGGGCTTGGAGTTCAACTGGAATCATAAAGGAGGTCTCCAATGCAGAGACTGGAGCTGAGGCTTCTTTGTTTATGCCTCCTCCCCCTCCGGCCTTTCCAGCAATATTAAGAAATGGGTCCTCCTGTCATCGGAAGAAGCAAAAGACACCACCACCCCCCCAACACCACCACCAGTGTTCCCTCTAAGGTGTAGAGTCTTGTGAGGAAAAATTCTTTGTGAGTTACTGGTATTAAAGTTGTGAGCTCCTGCATAAATGAGTGTGCTCTGGGGTCATCCTTCCTGAGCTAAGACATAAATGTGTGAGCTGGAGGCTAAAAATCTGTGAGCTGGCTCACCAACTCAGCTTAGAGGAAACACTGCCCCCCCCCCACTCGCCTGGCACAAAGACAACAGCCACCACCGGCAAATCCCTCCCCACCCCCCTCCTCCAAGCCCCCCACCCCGGGTGCCCCGTCCCTCCTGGCTCCTGCAGTGGGAATCAGCGTCAGCCTTTTCTCCCCCAGCAAATGCAAAGCCCTTTTTGCAGCGAGGAGAGGCGGAAGCAGAAGGGAGAGCTGTGCAGAGGGGGGGAGGCACCCTTCGGCGGACTGGACCCCCCTTCTCCTGGCTGTCTCCGCCCCATAGCAGGGAAAGTCACCCAAGCCGGAATCCTAGAGGGGCTTCCAGGAAAGCGGGGTGGGGAAGCGGCGGTTCTTGTTCTGGGGCCTGCAAAGCGGCCTCAGCTCCCTCCTCTCCGGTGAGTCCAGGGGAGTCTTCGGGCTGCGGGCGGAGGGGGGAGGAAAGGGGAGCAGAGGCAGGTTCCGATCCAAGGGAGGGAGCGTCGCCCCACTGCAGAGCCCGGCGGGGGAGGCTCCTCTTTTGGGCGCCCCTCCCTTCCTCCCCTTCTTCTCTGCACCTGGCTGGGGAGGGGGGTGAGATCCAGCCCCTGCCTTGCATTGAGGGGTGGGGGGTTGTGGGTCAAGGGAAGGCGGGGAGAGGAGGGGGCTGGGTTTTCCCGGAGAGCAGGAGACATCTGCCCACCCGCCTGCTTGCAGGGAGAGGAGTCAGAGCAGTGGGGCTCCCAATCCCGGGGTCTCGGCATTGAGCGAGTCTGGAACCGAGGGCCAAGTTTGCAGAGGAGGACAAATCCTTCAGGAGGGCAAAGCCCCGAGGAGAGCGCAAAGAGCTCCCAGGGTAGAGGAGATGGTGGCTCGCCTTCATTCAACCCCGCACAGACCTCTCCGTGTTCTTGAATCTCTGGCCGCAGGGGAATGAAACCCGACTTATTTCCTAGTTTAGGGAGAGGTGTGCAACAAGAGCCCATCTCAGGGGTGTCGAATTCATTTGTTATGAGGATCTGACATAAATGAGACCTTGCTGGGCCGGGCCATGTCAGGTTGGGCCCAAGCATGTTGGGCTGGGCCATGTGTGCAGTGTACCTGTTTAAGGTTAGGTAGCAGAGATATATATCTCTGCTACCTAAATATATATAAAACTTAGATATATATAAAACTTAAAACGTTAGTACTCATTGGTCTTAAAGATGTTTTTTTTTTTTTAAAAGTATCCCATGGGATCCAGGGAACTGGCCAAAGGAAGCTCTGACTCTTTTCTTCCTTCCCCAGGGGCCTGGTGGGTGGGATGGGGAGCCTCAGGCAATAGAAAGCCAATGGGCTTGGCTCAGTAGCTCTGCTGTGCAATTGAGCAAAGCTTGCAAAGCAAGGGAAGCAAGATATAGGGAGAAGGAAGCAGATGACACACAGTTGCTCGGGGTCCTGATAGGAGCCCTCCAGGGGCCTAATTCAGCCCCCAAACTGCATGTTTGACACCGCTGAGTTAAAGAGTCCCCAGTCCTAGAGAAGCTCCAGGTTGCTGGATGTTTCCTATCCTTCCACTTGCAGAAGCAACATTTGCATTTCCAGGTTCTGCTGCAGCGGCTAGGAATGATGATGATGATGATGATGATGAAGAAGAAGAGAATGGATTTATGCCCCACCCTTGCCTCAGAGCAGCCTACAATCTTCTTTCCTTCCTCTCCTCGCAACAGCCACCCTGTGAGGCAAGTGGGGCTGAGAGAGAGCTCTGACAGAAACTGCTTTTTAGCAGAACAGCTCTTTAAAGAACTGTGACTGACCGAAGGTCAGCTGCCATAGGGGGGCATGGGGAATCAAATCCAATTCTCCAGATTACAGTCTTCTGCTCTTAAGGTAACCGGGAGAAATCCCCCCCCCCCAAATTTACACCCTCCCTTTCTGCCTCAGAAGGCATCGCTTTGTGCAGAAGAAAGCAGTCCCCAAAGAAGAGCCTGGGAATTCAGACCAGCAGGAGACATGGAGAGGAAAGGAACCTTCCCCCCTCCCCCCGCCTTAGACTGGGGAGGGAGCTGATGGGACAAGGCTGGGGAGGAACAGGGGGAGTAGGAGATTTGGAAGGGAGGGAGGAGAGGCCCCCCCCACTCCTGCCTCCTCTGCTTCTGACCCAAGCAAGCCTTTCCTTCCTTCCTTCAGCATCCAGCTCCCAAGCAATGCAGCCGTGTGTTTTGCTGTTTGAGAAACTGAGAGGTCCCCCTCCACCCCACAATCCTCTTTGTCCTTCTCCCTGTCAAAATTCTGGGCCTTTGAGCTGTGGGCTGCTTTTCTGCTCTGCTGGGTGTGTGGAGAAAGAAGCCCTCCTGGCTTCCAGAGATGATGAACCAGAATTGCAAGATCTTTCCACGGTTACCTGTGCCAGGTGCTGGATAGAAGAGAGACAAGGCCGCCATCTGGGATGCCTTGAAGACATCTCTGATCCGATTCATATGAGCAGAGACAGCAGGCACAACCTTTCTCCTTGCTCTCCTAGCATTCTGTGTGTGGGGCATTTTCCATGACGCAAAGAAACATTTGCAGTTGTGGTGCTCAGGGCTGCAACCTCCCATCTGTTCTCTTGAGCCAGCAATTCAATTCTGTTTCCTCATGGCCTTCCTGCCTCATGATTTGTCTTCAATGTGTGGAGCAGGCTGGAGGGTTTTGGCTTCCCTCAGAGGGGAGGAGGGAGTTCAGTGGCTTCCAGTGGGGTCAGGGGCTGAGCATCCAAGAAATGATCTGGCAAGGGTGGGAGGACTCCTGTCCGAAAGGGGAGGGGGTCAGATGGACAAGGAATATGCGACCCCCTTCGCATAGAAACTAGCTGAGTGACAGGTACCTTGAATTGTGTCGTGACACCAATCTGGAGACAGGGTCATTTCAAAGGACTGGCATAAAAAATAAGTGGGTGTAGCAAAAGAAGTTCCCCTCCATCTTTTTTTCCTCTCACTCTCAGGCAGCAGCAGAAAGATACCTCCTCCTTCATCTTCTCTTTGTGGTGAAGGAAAAAGAGCTGTCAGGAAGCCTTTTCAGGTAATTGGGGGGGGGGGGTGTATCACTGCGTAAATGGACAATAATCAGCCTCCAATATATCACCACTATGTTCCAGCTGTGTTAAAAGTTTTTAATTTGAAAATTGGCCCTCAATTGCTCTATGAAGCCCCTATCTGGATCAATTCGATAAATAAAGCAGTTGAACAAGTACACTCGGGCTTTCCACGGAAGATTTTGGGTGTTCCATCTTGTGCATCGTATGCGGCCTTATGCCTGGAATGTGGGCAAAATTTTATGACCACAAGGGCGTGGTCTATACTCCCCTCTTAGTCATGGGATCTTCCCCAGTGTGGGCCTTCCTGCTAGCTACTTTTACCAACTTCAGACTCCAGCATTACGCAGAATCTTTTCTCCTGCTAGGTTCAGTGCCCTCCCTTCAGCGATATAAACTGGGGAGATTTAACAGTACACCTTTTGCTAACTATGCCCTTGTGCAAGTGGGTCCATTGAAGCTGTGTCTCATGTGTTATTAGAATGTTATTATGTTAATATTTGGTGCAGCATTCTATTGTTAATTCTTGATAGTATCTTAGAGCTTCCGGATTAATACAAACTGCTGTATCTATTAAACGACAAAGATGGGAACACAAATGATGCTGTAGCAAAATTTTCGCAGGATGCTCTTCTTATATGAAGTGATGTGTTGTAATTTAAATCTGTATTAGACAGACTAAGTTTTGACTTATTTTTGTACAGATTTTAGACCTTTTAGAATGTTCTTTTGTCTTCATTCATGTTGGCATGTTTTCATCTATTTGTATGCATATGTGTGTACATCTATTTTCCCCCCTCTCTTTTATCTCTCCTTTAATGCCAATAAAGGTAACTGAACTAACATCAGTCTCATTGCTCTGGCTTTGGTCACAGACCTACCTTTGGTCACAGCCTACCAGTGCATCAACCAGATAGCCACACACTCTTTGGCATTTTATCCCAGGCCCACACAATCAATGGGAAAGATCACAATCCTGAATTCTGATGAATAGACTGAGACTAAGGCTTTTATTAATCTCTTGAGGATTACGTCCATAGAGAATTTGAGAGAAGAACTATTCATTGTATGAACTTTGTAAAAATTGGTTCATAAGAACACAGATTAATAGTTGTGGCATCCAACAGATGCAACGGATAGCCTTAGCAGTAGTCCATGATCTAAGGAAGTGTGAAAAGAAGCTGAATAAATCCATACTCTTCATCTAGTCATCAAAATTCAAGGCTGTAATCTTTCCATTTGGGACATTTTGGACTTTGAATGACTACACAGTTGTGTTTCTTGAACTTGCATCTAAATTTTCTATATAAGCTTGTTCACTTTGGCCTTTAAAGTGCCAGAGGCACTTAAATTTCTAATGAACCGATGGAGGCATATCTCAAATAGTTTGGTTTGTAATATAGAAAAATGATACAAAAAAGGGTGCAGGCAAATAGGTGTGAAAAACCTCAGCTGGAGACTTTGGAGAGCCACTGCCAGTCTGAGTAGACAATACTGACTTCGATGGACCAAGGGTCTGATTCAGTATAAGGAAGCTTCATATGTTCATAAAACTAGTCTGTAACCCACAAGAAGTCCTTTTGTTCTGATCCACCAGGGCTATTCTTATGTATCTCCTAAGTATATGAAGATTTGTGATGCTCAGTGGTGTAATTCCATTCTATCTGATTTTCCATGTGACTGACTGTATCTCTCCACTGCAGAAAGAAGCTGCTTTTCATGGCCAAGTGTCTAAAGGCACCTTTACCCAGTCAGAGATGACCCAAGAGAAGGGGAAAGAGATGGAAAAGCAGAACCCAGAAGGACCTGGACCTGGCAAGGAAGTAAGGAAAGACCCCTGTCCCACCCCAGCTGGGAGTGGTGTTGAATTCTGGGAAAGCCCGGTGCCAGATACCCAAGATCAGCTCATTGCAATCTCAGATGTACACTGCCAACGATTCCGGCAATTCCGCTACCATGAGGCTGAGGGCCCCCGAGAGGTTTGGAGCCAGCTCCATGGACTTTGCAGCCACTGGCTGAAGCCAGAGAGGCACTCCAAGAAGCAGATGCTGGACCTGGTGATCCTGGAGCAGTTCCTGACTATCCTACCCCAGGAAATGCAGTGCTGGGTCAGAGGATGTGGGCCGGAGACCAGTTCCCAAGCAGTGGCCCTGGCCGAAGGTTTCCTTCTGAGTCAGGCAGAGGAGAAGAGGCAGGCAGAACAGGTGAGGGGATTTTCTCCTGGTATGACCAATTCAAGCAATGATATCTGGCCTTTTCTTTAAGTTTCCCTGACAGACGTTTGTCCCAAGCATTAATCATCCAAATTGAACAGCCTCTTAAGCAGCCTCTTCTCCTAGAGGATTTCATATCCCTCCAGATAACTCTCCAGGTCTGCTGATTGAAGGGTACTGAGTCTGGGAGTGGGGTAGCTGCTACCTAGATAGCAGTCTTTTATTTAATTGGGGAAATTAGCGTTCTTAGAGACAGTGCAAGAGGGGACAACTGGAATCGCCACCTATGTGTTCAGGAATTGCTCCCTTAGAAAAATTCTCACATAAACCAGGCAAATCTTCAACCAGTAAAGTTTTATTGAAAAACAAACTGAAAAGAAATGAAACAAGTATACTTGCACACAAAAACACTCTTTAAGCACACTTGCAAAGCTAAATAAGAGGAACAGGAATGAGAAAGGAATCGTTTAGGGAGAGGCTGCATTTACCAATCTTGAAGAAGTGTGGTCAATGAAGAAGGATTTGAAATGGCCCACATTCCATAGAAGAGAGGGGGCTTCCCCATACAAATGGAAGTGTGGTGCAGGAGCCAATAAAACACACACATGCATACACACACACACACACACACACAATACATACATACACACACACAGCAGGAACGCACAGGAATGCAGTTTCGGCTGGCTTGGTGCCAGGGGGTGTGACCTGATATGCAAATGAGTTCCTGCTGGGCTTTTTCTACAGAAGGAGCCCTGCTACAAACAATATAAAACCAATACAAACCGATATGACGATTACTATAAAATTCAAGATGGCATGCAATCCATATGTAGGGGCAATATACACATATCTCAAAAAGGGAAGAGAAGGGGGGAAGCAAGAGGAGAGGGAAAAGAAGGGGAGGCCAAAACTAGCTGTAGCCTATCACCTACGGCCCGGTCCTGCCCTCAATCGCAGGCCTGGTGGAACAGGGCTGTTTTGCAGGCCCCACAGAATTGCGCCAAATCCTGCTGGGTCCTGAACTGCCTGGAAGAATGTTCCACCAGGCGGGGCAAAAAGGGTTGAGAACCAGGCCCTGGGTTGAGAACAGACACTCTTTGGACTGGGGAAACCTTCACAGGAAAAATGTTTCCTGAGGCACTATGACAGGTTTCACCCAGAAACAAATGGCTTGATGCGTTTGCTGAAATGTTGAAGAGACGCTTGATGGTTCTCCTGGAGGGAGATCAAAGACTGGGGAAGAGCTGAATGGCTCTCTCAGGGACTGGCTATGGGTGATAATATTCATAGCTGAAGTACAGAATGGGAGGTACTTCCAGATGTTGTGGATGTGCTAAGAAGGACAAATGGGAAGGAAGCAGGATTGTAGATGAAAGATTAATTCAAGAAGAGGAGCTTGTTTCCTGAGACACCCTTTGTTATAAATTACACATGGCTTTAGGGTGGAAGGAAGTTCAAGAGCCAGGGATTCTTCTTCCAAAATCGTAGCCCCATTTTCTTTTTTCTGGCAGGCATCCATTTTTTGTCATTTTAAGTCAGACAGCATGGGACTTATGATTCTGTGGTAATATTAATATGAAAGACACTTGGGCTTCTCTCTCCCTAGCTGCCAGACAGGAGGAGCATGAATGCTTACACAGAATCCATTCCACCTCTTACCCCTCTCTCTTGCTGCTGTTTCAGATGTGGGCACCATCCTCAAAGAAAGAAGTGACATTCCCTGAGGCGGAAGGAGCTTCCTTGGAGCGAGGGCAGATAGCACAGTCTCAGGAGTCTGCCCAAGATGCCCTCTCCTGTGGTAAAGTCTCTTTGTGGCTGGATGTGTTTGGGACACTCTGTGAGTTGGATGGGTGGAGAGTTCAGGTCAGGAAAAGAATTCAATACCTCCTCACACAACACAGAGTTAATTTGTGGCATTCAAAGTCCACTAACTGTGATTCTTCTCTAAGGGGATTAGACAGATTCATGGAAGACAGTTCCTCCCATTAATCAAAATATTCACATCTCACGTTTCTTCCTTAAGAGGAAGTGAAGGTGGCTCAAAAGAGAAGAGGTAAACAAAGCTGGGCAGAGCTATTCATCCTGATGAATAAAGGGGGCCTCCACTTCTGGGACAGCTGAGCTCTGATGAACAGCCCCTAGGGGCCAATACTCATTGAAAAAATTTGGCTTCTGTGTCCACGCTTATAGGGGTATCTGGTGTTAAATGTGAGAAATAGGATGCTGGAGTAGGGATGGCAGGCTGTGGACTGGCACCCCCAGAAGCTGTGGGGGGGAGGGGAATGGTTCAGATGTGATGCCATGTTGATGTTGCATCTGGCTGAAAGGCTGGTTGTGAAGTTAACATGCAAACACACTCTGAAAACTCAATGAAATTAAACTTGAGGTTCCAGATATGGGTCCAGTCACATCTGGATTTTAGGCCGAATGTCAAGTGATGGTCGTTTCCATCCCCTTCTGTCCTTCCCCTCAGGCCAGACTGAAATCTCGCAGAATTCTGAAATATGTTGACAGCATTTCTAAACTCTGAGGCTCATAGGTACCTGGTGTTTCTCTTCTGCCTCTCCCAGAATGTATTAAAAAGTGGTACAAAATTTGTTGAGCATATACAGAACAGGATTTCATAACCCTGGAAAGGGGACATGTGAAAAAGGGAACAAGCAAGCAAACCCCCTTCCTTCCTTCTTTGTCTCAATAAAAGGCAGTGAAGAGATGCTGTTGAGCCGTCATCTTCTTAGATGTGTAGAAACAGCTGCTGCACCTCCAGTCCAGGTAGGAGAGATGAGCAGGGGACAGCCTGGGTCCCTCCTCCTTTCTCAGGGGAGCGTTTGCTCCTGCAGTTTCTACAAGGTGTCTGGGCAAGAAATGCTCTGAACACCGGTCCCTT
This sequence comes from Heteronotia binoei, assembly GCF_032191835.1. Taxonomy (NCBI): domain Eukaryota; kingdom Metazoa; phylum Chordata; class Lepidosauria; order Squamata; family Gekkonidae; genus Heteronotia; species Heteronotia binoei. The sequence goes on from NC_083227.1 coordinate 27,997,236, forward strand.
TACCCATCCCAAGCCATACATCCTGTACCCTCCCACAAGACTCCCTTCCAATGTGCAGTCCCTGCCTGGCATGATCTCTGACAATGGAATCTGCTTTTCCTTTCAGTCTCCTGTTTCCTTTGAGGAGGTATCTGTCTATTTCAAGGAGGCAGAATGGGCCTTGCTGGATCCAGGGCAAAGAGCTCTCCACAGGGAGGTCATGCTGGAGAACTATGGAAATGTGGCCTTTCTGGGTGCCAAAGGTGAGAATTGCTGCCATTGGGATAAGGCATGAATCAAAATATTGAAACAAATGTTTTTGAGGCCTGTCTTACTACCTGGGAAGGAGTGGTGACTCAGTGGCAGAGTATCTGCTTTGTTTGCATGCAGAAAGTCCCAGGTTCAATCCCCAGCATCTAAAATGATCAGGTAGGAGGTGATATGAAAGACCTCTACCTGAGTCCCAGAAGAGCTGCTGCTAGATTGAGTAGACAATACTGACTTCAATAAGCCAAAGATCTGAATCAGTATAATGCAGCTTCCTGTGTTGTTCCTGTGTGTGTACTTGCTCATGGGCAACTGAGGCCAGAGTTGTGGCCATCACCCAATCCAGAGAAGGTGTCCTGGTCTGAGGCAAAGGGGATGAGAGACCTTCATGTTCCCCGGAGAGCACTTCGATCTGGATTGCAAAATCTACTTACAATCCCTGGCCCTAAGGAGGCCAGGCTCATGACAATTAGAGCTAGAGACTTTTCTGTAGTGGCTCCACACTGGTGGAATGAGTTGCGGGAAGAGGTCAGGGCCTGCGAGAGCTCATAGAGTTCCGCAGGGCCTGGAAGACAGGGCCTGTAAGCTAGACTGCTAGCCACTATTGTTCTAGGCAACATACGAACCCCCCCTTTCAATCTGCTGTACAGCAGCTGCGGAGAGGACAACTTAAGATCTGCTTTACAGAGAATTATAAATTTGAAAACTTAAGATCATAGCACCAAAATATTTTTATGTATTTTATCTTTTATATTACTCTGTGTTTTATGGTTTTAATGTCACACAACTATGTCTACTCATGCATATGCATGTCTATGTAAGCTGCCCTGAACCCGCCTTGGCGGGGAGGGCAGGATATAAATGGAATAAAATAAAAATAAATGAATAAAATAAAATAAAATAAATTCAGAAAGACACTGAAAGGGGCCACATACTCATTTCTCTGTTCCCAGCCTTTCCAAACACCCTTTACAACACACCCTTCTACTCTGCTTGTGATCTGGAAAAGATCCTGTCAAGAACCAAAGCGTGGGTCCCCCTGGGTCACTTCTCTTTGTACCTGAGCACCATCCAGTTCAGTGGGTTTGTGAGGAGAGTGCACACAAATAAAGCACACCTCTTTGAAATATAGACAGGTTTATTAAGGGTGTGAAAGTAAGACATCACTAAGCAGCACAGTTTCTACTGCTTAGCAACAGAAAAAAGAAAAGCTAATTGTTCTATCTGAGTCATGAAAGTCCTGGTATTAGATGGTACTTCTTGTCACACCACCAGTATTCCAGCTGTAGCTTAAGCTACCTACATAAAATTATTCCTCACAAAACCATCTGAAGTCACAACATCTGCAACTCAAGAGTAGGAAAGGAAATGGAAAGGTCCCCTGTGCAAGCACTAGTCATTTCCGACTCTGGGGTGACGATGCTTTCACAACATTTTCACGGCAGACTTTTTACGGGGTGGTTTGCCATTGCCTTCCCCAGTCATCTTCACTTTCCCCCCAGCGCTGTGTACTCATTTTACTGGCCTCGGAAGCATGGAAGGCTGAGTCAACCTTGAGCCGGTTACATGAAAACCCAGCTTCCACCAGGGATCAAACTCAGGTCGTGAGCAGAGCTTAGGACTGCAGTACTGCAGCTTTAACACTCTGCGCCACGGGGCTCTAACTCAAGAGTAAGCCACTTAATAATCGCATTAACCCTTGGAGAAAGTAGGGCACTTGCCTCTCAGATCCATTCCACTTTTACTGATTGAGATTGTGGGCTTTGATACAGACCATAGTTCTGTCCTTCAAGAAATATTTTTATTTTTTTTAAAAAAATTTCTAATATACATTTTTCAAAAACAGAAATATAAAGGTACAGAGAAAAAGTCTAAAGGAAGAAAATTAAGAAAATATATCAATAAACTGACAAAAGTTTTTATTCTTGAATTGCTTTCCTCCCCCATATAATAATGATCACTTTCTCTTTCTTTCTTCCACTCTCTCAATAAAAGAAGCCAGAAGTATAACAGAGGCTTTGATGGACACAAACAACAGCCTTGCAGTCAAAGAAAAGCTGGAGGGCTCCCCAGAGTGTATCTCCTGCCCAGATGAGCTGGCTGAGAGTGAGTATCCTTCATGGTTATATCAAGGGAACAGGGACATTCATTTGGAGCAACATTGGGTGTGGCACAGTCATGCAGCCTGCTGGGTAAGGAGGGAGGGGCCTGAAATCTGAAGGCTCAGAAGCTGCTTTTGGGCAAGAGCTCAGCTATGGCTGTTGAAGGGGTGAGAGGTCATCAGATGCTAGATATTCTGTGGAGGGGTGGTTAAGATCAGCCAATCTTGATGAGGCCAAAAGGCCTACTGCAGTCACATAGCCCCAACAATCAAAATGCCTTTGGACCTTACAAGCCCTCCCAGGTGCTAACAGGATCTCTTTCCTTATTCCAGCAGAGGATGATCAGAGGAATGAGGAGGATGAGAAACTTCATCAGCAAATGCCAGATAGAGTTGAAAATGAAGACTTGAAAGAAAATGTCATCAGTCGAGGCAGACTTAAGAGAAATAAAGGCAGCCATATGGTTGAGAAGAGAGATAGAACACTGCATAATTTACATTTTCCACAGAATAAGATAATGAAGCCAAGTAAATCCATTCAGTGTGGTAAGTCCTTCAGAAAGAAATCACAACTCTTTGGTTACCAAAGAATTCACAGAAATGAGAGACTTTTTGAATGTTCAGAGTGCAGAAAGAGATTCGGAAAGAGGAGCCATCTTCAACAGCATCAGAGAACCCACACAGGGGAGAAGCCTTTCGAATGCTCAGAGTGTGGAAAGAAATTCAGTTGGAATGCTGCTCTTCAGGTGCACCAGAGAACCCACACAGGGGAGAAACCCTTTGAATGCCAACTGTGTGGAAAGAGATTCAGTCAGAGTGGCACTCTTCAAATGCATCTAAGAACCCATACAGGGGAGAAGCCATTTCAATGCTCAGAGTGTGGAGATAGATTCAGGTTGAGTAGCCGTCTTCTAAAGCACCTGACAACCCACACAGGGGAGAAACCTTTGGAATGCACAGAGTGTGGAAAGAAATTCAGTCAGAATGGCACGCTTCAACTGCACCAAAGAACTCACACAGGAGAGAAACCTTTTCAGTGCTTTCAGTGTGGAAAGAGTTTCAGTGTGAGGCAATATCTGCAAATACATCTGAGAACCCACACAGGGGAGAAGCCTTTTGAGTGTTCAATGTGTGGAAAGAGATTTAGTGTGAGGGGGAATCTGCAAAAGCATCTGAGAACCCACACAGGCGAGAAACCATTTAAATGTTCAGTGTGTGGGAAAGGATTCAGTCAGAGTGGTACTCTTCAGCTACATCAAAGAACTCACACGGGAGAGAAACCTTTTCAGTGCTCGGACTGTGGAAAGAAATTCAGTTCAAGTGGGAATCTTCAACTGCACCAAAGAACCCACACAGGGGAGAAACCTTTCGAATGCTCCGAGTGTGGAAAGAGGTTCAGACAAAGTGGCACTCTTCAGCGACATCAGAGAATCCACACAGGGGAGAAACCTTTTGAATGCTCCAAGTGTGGAAAGAGATTCAGTTGTGGTCGCAGTCTTCAAGAACACCATGAAACCCACACAGTGGAGAAACCTTTTGAATGCTCAGAGTGTGGAAAGAGATTCAGTACGAGTGGGAACCTGCAAAAGCATCAGAGAATGCACACAAAGGAAAAACCTTTTAAATGCTCAGAGTGTGAAAAGAAATTCAGTGAGAGGATTGGTCTTCAGCAGCACCAAAGAATCCACACGGGGGAGAAACCTTGGGAATGTTCTGTGTGTGGAAAGAGATTCAGACAGAGTGGCACTCTTCAGCGACATCAGAAAACCCACACAGGGGAGAAACCTTTTGAATGCTCAGAGTGTGGAAAGAGATTCAGTAGTGGTCACAGTCTTCAAGAACACCAGAAAACCCACACAGGGGAGAAACCTTTTGAATGTTTAGAGTGTGGAAAGAGATTCAGTCAAAGTGGTACTCTTCAACGGCATCAAAGAACCCACACAGGGGAGAAACCTTTTGAATGCCCAGTGTGTGGAAAGAGATTCAGTGAGCGTCGCGATCTTCAGCGGCATCTAAGAATCCACACAGGGGAGAAACCTTTTGAATGTTCAGAGTGTGGAAAGAAATTCAGTACCAGTAGCTATCTTCTACAGCACCAAAGAACCCACACAGGGGAAAAACCTTTTGAATGCTCTGAGTGTGGAAAGAAATTCAGTAGCCATAGCTATTTTCAACAACATCGCAGAACCCATACAGGAGAGAAACCTTTTGAATGCACAGAGTGTGGAAAGAAATTCAGTCAGGCTTGCAGTCTTCAGGAGCATCTAAAAACCCACACAAGGAAGAAACCTTTTGAATGCTTAGAGTGTGGAAAGAGATTCGGTGTGAGGAGGAATCTTCAAAAGCATCAGAAAATCCACACAGGGGAGAAACCTTTTGAATGCTCTGTGTGGAAAGAGATCCAGTGAGTGTCACGATCTTCAATGGCATCATAGAATTCACACAGGAGAAACCTTTTGAATGTTTAGTGTGTGGAAAGAAATATACTCAAGAGTACCGCTCTTCGGTGACATCAAAACCGCAGTAGATAAAAATCTTATGAATGCTCACAGAGTGAAAAACGATTCAATCAGAATTGCAGTCTCCAAAAATATAAAAAAATGCACAGCAGAAAACTTCTGAATGCTCAAAGTGTGGAAAGAGATTCAGTTGGAATGGCAGTTTTCAAAAGCATCTAAGGACCCACACAGAAGAAAACTTTTGAATGCCAGAATGTGGACAGTCTGAGTTTGAATCTTCACTAGCATCCAAGAATCCACAAATGGAAGAACCATTTTGAATGCTCAAGAGTATGGGAAGCAATTTTGTATGTCTTCCAGACTTCAAAAATATCTAAGAATCAGCATACTGGTGAAATCTTCTCAATGCTCGAGTTTGAAAGAGTTTTAGTCACAGTTGTATTCTTCCAGCAGCATCTAAGAACTGCAGAGGAGAGAAGCCTTTTAAATGCTCAGAATGTTGACAGAGATCCCTTTTCTATAGCACACTTCAATAATTTCAAGAAACACACACTGGGGAGAAAACCTTTGAATGCGGAGAGTCTAGAAATAGCTTCAGCTAGAGAGGCCTTCTTCAGTGGCATCAAAGAACCCATACAGGGGAGAAAGCTTTTGAATGCTCAGAATGTGGAAACATATTCAGTCAGAATGGCAATCTTCAAAAGCATCTAAGGACACACACAGAGGAGGAATCTTCTGAATATTCAGAAGGTGAATAGACGTTCAGTTGGATTGGCAATCTTCAAGAGTACTTAGGGACCCCCACAGGAGACAAACCTTTCAAATCCCTAGAATGTGGAAAGGAGTTCTCGGAAATGTGATCTTCAGCAATGTCAAAGAATCCACAAAGGGGAGAAACAATTTGAACGCTCACAGTGAAGAAAAATATCAGAGTGGAACTCTTCAAGGTCATCTAGGAACTCACAGAGAGAAAACGTTTGAATGCTTGGTCTGTGGAAAGAAATTCAGTCAGTGCTGATATCAGCACTGGTCTGTGGAAAGAGATTATCTGGTCTGTGGAAAGAGATTCAGTCAGTGCATCTAAGACTTCTTGGGCTGCGGAAAGAGCTGTAGCCATGATGGAAGACTGAAGTAGATCTCACGGGAAAGAATCAGCAGGATGTGATCTCAGGATTCGATATCAGTTCATATCTCTTGAAGGATTTATGAGTCTGCACAGGAGAGGAACTTCATAAATGTTGCTGTGGGGCAAGAAGTTCAGGCCAAGGTCCTGCCTTCCTGTTCCTCAGGGAATCCACAGAAGGATGACATTTTCCTGTAGTTGGTTCAGATAATGCTCTTCTTCAATACCCAGGTATTGCAAGCTCAGAAAGTAGTAACTTTTGTAATGGTTTGCCCTCCTCTGTGAAACTCACTACTTCAGGGTATCTTAGCACTTTCTGACATCTGCAAAACCGGCAAAAACATTTCTGTTTTCCAGATTCTGTGCAGAGATTGACAAAGTGAGGATGGTACAAGACTGGCTTTGAATAGCTGGTTTCCCTAATTTACAATGGGGGTGTTCCTGATAAGGAGTTTTAGAGAGGCAACCCCAACCCCATACCCTCCCAAGTCCAAACTGCTTTGAGCTTTTGGGGATCTGCAACTTTCTGGCAGTAGGATTAATTTGGGTTGAAAAGAAAACGTTCTGTCCCCCAACTCAAATACCCACTAAGTTCAAAGGAGTCAGACCGCCCAACAACATACAATATGAGATCCAGTTTGGTGTAGTAATTAAGCACATGGCCTCTAATCTGGGCGAACTGGATTTGATTCCCCATGCATCCACCTATAGCTGTTGGTGTGACCTTGGGTCAGTCACAACTTCTTTCAGCTGTTCCCAAAAGAGCTCTCTCAGTCCCACATACCTCACAGGGTGTCTGTTGTGGGGAGGTGAAGGGAAAGGAGATTAGCCACTCGGAGACTCCCAAGTGAAAGGCAGGGTTTAAATCCAATCCTCTCTCAACATATAAAGCAGACAGAGGGTTTTTTGTTTAACTACTTTAGTATTGAAAAATAGCTATGTGAAAATAGGTAGCTGAAGAGGTTAATAACATCCCAGGAAGTCTTTCTCAAAGGGACATCACCCTTTCCCCCTCCAAGCCATAATTATTTATCAGTCAGAAGGAATAAAAAAAAATTCAGCTAAGGAAGGGCTATAGCTCTTTAAAATAAGAGAATGCACCAATATTCCATCCCATGCAAAAAAAGATGGGCTGGGTTTTCAGTCTGCTTCAGTGAAATGAGTTATTACAGCCGCTATTTATATTTATTTATTTATTTGTTTATTTATTTATTTATTTATTACTTTACATTTATATCCCGCCCTCTCCGCAAGCGGACTCAGGGCGGCTTACAACATCATAAAAACAATCAATTCAATAAAACATATAAAACCATAATTTACTTATCAATTTTAAAACTATTAGCGCTGTCTTAGTCCAATCTAGGCGGTATTGACTTCTGACTATGATCGCCAGCATTCTGTAGGATGTCCGGTGGCAGCCCATTTTCAATCAACCACAAAAGCCTGTTTAAACAGTTCAGTCTTACAGGCCCTGCGGAACGCCGACAAATCCCGCAGGGCCCTTATAGCTTCTGGGAGGGTGTTCCAAAGTTCTGGTGCTGCCACCGAAAAAGCCCTGGATCTCGTTATGCATAACTTGGCTTCTTTTGGGCCAGGGGCAGACAGATTTTTTGTCCCTGATCGCAGTGCTCTCTGGGGGATATATGGGGAAAGGCAGTCCCGTAGATAGGCAGGTCCCTGACCATAAAGGGCTTTAAAGGTTAATACCAACACCTTGAAGCGAACTCGGAACACAACAGGCAACCAGTGCAGCTCTCTCAGCACTGGCTGAATGTGCTCCCATCGTGGTAGCCCCATTAACAGCCGTGCCGCAGCGTTCTGCACTAGTTGTAGTCTCCGGGTTAGCGTCAGGGGTAGCCCCATGTATAGAGCATTACAGTGATCTATTCTTGAGGTGACCGTAGCATGGATTACCGTCGCTAAGTCGTTGCGCTCCAGGTAAGGGGCCAGCTGCCGCGCTTGCCGAAGATGGAAAAAGGCAGATCTAACAGTGGCTGCCACCTGAGCCTCCATTATAAGGGAGGACTCAAGGAGCACGCCTAAGCTCTTGACCTTAGGGACCGGTATCAGTGGCACCCCGTCAAGGGCCGGCAGCTGGATCTCTCTCCCCGGACCACCCCGACCCAGGTAGAGAACCTCCGTCTTCGTCGGATTCAATTTCAGCCGACTCAGTCTGAGCCAAGAGGCCACGGCTTGTAATGCCAGGTCTAGATTTTCCAGGGTACAGTCAGACTGGCCACCCATCAATAGGTAGAGCTGGGTGTCATCCGCATATTGATGGCAACCCAGTCCATACCTCCTGACAATCTGGGCAAGGGGGCGCATATAGATATTAAATAGCATCGGGGATAGGACCGCTCCCTGCGGCACCCCACAACTAAGAGAGTGCCTCTGGGATGCTTCCTCCCCTATCACCACCCTTTGTCCCCGATCTTGGAGAAAGGAAGTCAGCCACTGCAAGGCAGATCCCTGAATCCCCACATCGGTAAGGCGGCTGGTCAGTAGCTGATGGTCAACCGTATCAAAAGCGGCTGACAGGTCTAATAACAGCAGCACTGCAGAGCCGCCCTGATCCAGATGTCGCATAAGATCATCCATGAGAGCGACCAGAACTGTCTCCGTCCCGTGACCTGGCCGGAAGCCGGACTGGAATGGATCCAGTGCGGAAGTGTCCTCCAGGAATCCCTGCAGCTGAATCGCCACCGCCCACTCTATGACCTTACCCAGAAAGGGAAGGTTTGACACCGGCCGATAGTTCGCCAATGTGGCCGGGTCTGCTGATGGTTTTTTTAAGAGGGGACGGACCACTGCCTCTTTAAGAGGTATGGGAAAGATCACTTCAGTCAGGGACCTGTTGATAATGTCCTGTAGTGGTTCACGTAGCCACGTTTGGCTAGCCTTTATAAGCCAAGACGGGCACGGATCTAACCTACAGGTCGTAGGGGGTACAGCTGCAAGGATCCTGTTGACTTCCTCCAGACTGAGTGGACTGAAGGAGTCCAGAATTGAACCAGAAGACGTGCTCGGTGCCCCAAGTTCATCTACGGTATTAATTATGGCGGGTAAGTCGTGTCGGAGTGACGAGACCTTATCTGCGAAATAGCTCGCAAAAGCCTCACAGCCTATTTCCAATTCTCTATTATTTTGTTTGCCCTGCGGCAATTCTGTTAATGACCGAATTATACTAAACAATTGTGCTGGGCGCGAGGTCGCAGATGCGATTCTGGATGCAAAGTGTTCCTTCTTTGCAGTCCGAATAGCCATCTCATAGGCCCTCATAAATGACCTATATGATGTTCTCGTAGCTTCGTCATGAGCGTGGCGCCATTGTCTCTCTAGTCGTCTTAATCGTCGTTTCATTGATCGCAGCTCCGGGGTATACCACTAGAGACTAGACTAGAGAGGATTTACAGACTAATCCCTATTTAGCCGCTAATTTAAATGGAAGGTGGCTAAATCGTGTGGGTCTATAGAAGACCCAAAACACACAAGGTGTGATTTGTGTCATCCTTTCATTGGTAGGTGGGGGAGCCGGGTGATGCTTTACTGAAGGAAAACCTTTCTGATGTTGGCTTTAGCCATTCTTACCAGTCTAAATTACTGTTCACTTAAGGTTTTTGCTTCTAAAATTCTGTCTGTTTGGACAACATATATCTGTGAACATCTCTTTTCTGGAATAATGTCATAAATGGGCATGCATCCATCCAGTGCTGCGCAAATTGCTCTGGCTGCCTATTGGGTACCGGGTCCACTTCAAAGTGCTAGTTCTTACCTTTAAAGACCTAAATGGCAAGGGGCCAGCATAGCTTCAAGATCGCCTCTCCCCATATGAACCCATTTGATGGTCCCTGGCCCCAGAGACGTCCGACTGGCTTGAAACAGAGCCAGGGCCTTTTCACCCGTGGCTCCTGCCTGGTGGAATGAGCTGCCACTGGAGAGCCAGGCCTTGCAGGAACTGCTTCAGTTCTGCATGGCCTGTAAAAGAACTCTTTCACCAGGTTTTTGGTTGAAACAGCATACATCACTTGCTGGCACCCTCCCCCCCCACCCTGCTTTTCATATTGGTAATCCAGGATCTGTTTCCATCAGAATTCGTTTTGGATTGAAGGCTGCTACTGTTGAGGCTGAGGTTGTTAACTTAGTCCATTTTATCTGCATTTTAATGGTTTTAGGTATCTATAGTGAATTGCAAATTGTTTTTATTGTTTAACTGTGATGTAATCCACCCTGAGCCTGCTTGCGGGGAGGGCGGGATATAAATCGAATAAAATAAACAAACAAATAAAAAGTATGTCTCAGCTTACAGAGACACACTTGAACAGCATCCTCAAGATTGCTACAGCACAGATGTCGACTCGAGTTTGGTATGAAAATTCAGAGCAAGAGGTGCCAGTTATAGAGGACTTGTAAATAAAGAAAATACTGCAAGAGTGATAATGTTTTAAGCATATTTGTGACTTTTCAGTAAAATTCATATCATTTATTTGGTTTTCCTGTGTCCTTTATAAAATTTATATCTCATGGCACTAAATTTTACGGCACACATGGCCCAATAAAGTGACATTTATATCAGGTTTAAGTTTTAGCCTCTCCCCCTCTGCTTTAATCATAGAATCATAGAGTTGGAAGGGACCTCCAGGGTCATCTAGTCCAACCCGCTGCACAGTGCAGGAAACTCATAAATACCTCCCCCTAAATTCACAGGATCCTCATTGCTATCAGGTAGCCACTTAGCCTCTGTTTAAAAACCTCCAAGGAAGGAGAGCCCACCACCTCCTGAAGAAGCCTGTTCCACTGAGGAACTGCTCTAACGGTCAGGAAGTTCTTCCTAATGTTGAGCTGGAAACTCTTTTGATTTAATTTCAACCCACTGGTTCTGGTCCTATGCCATGTGATAATTCCCAGCTGCCGCCACCATCACACTTATAATAAAACCCACCCCCATCTGCAGAGATGATGATAATGTTGATGCTTTGGGCATCCGCCTCCATCTCTCCCCCACCTTCAGGTAACAGGAACCAACTCTCCCATGTAGATTCCCAACAACTCACCTTCACAATGCACTCCACCATGGGCAATTTGCCACCTTGGCTGCAGCTGGAGATGGACCACGTCTGCCTGTTCTGTTGGCTCCTCGGACCCTCCCAGCTCCCCATGGTTGGGGCCAGGACTTTGGCAGTGGCAGGTCCAAGCAGCAGGGGTGGCTCTTTCCACTGGAGCCCCTCATGTCTGCCTGCTATCACGCACGCACCAGAGTCAGGACTACTCCCCCCTTCTACATTACATAAACTGCCTAGGCTGTCATCTCTTTGACTGCAGAGTACAGGTGTGAGTAACCCTCATATCCCCAGTGCCCACCCTCCCAGTTCCACACCCATTACACATTACCACTAGGACAGTATGCAGGGACAGAACACATAGCCTCTGTCATCTGGCAACCATGACCAGTTTCTTGTGGGCCGGATAAGAGTCCTGGAGGGGCAGGTTCCATCCTGCGGGCCATATATTTGATTGTAGTGCCTTAGCTGGTAGTATCCTTCTCTTCTAAGTTGCCAAGATGTTAATTGGGGGCCTCATGCTCTGGTAGTCCTAGCCCTGTCTGGCAGAGAAATCCCAGAAGTGGGGCGGGTGCCCAGGCCTGACATGAACCACATAGACTGAGAGAATTCTCTCTTGTCCTCCATGTTTTCAATTCTGGGATTTTCTGAGGGAGTCTGGGAAGTATTTCTGCTGGAGTCTCTGTCCAGGCTTCAAATGTGAGTTTCCTTGAGCCAGTGGTCTGGATTTTTTTCTAGGGTCCTTTTCCTCCTTCAGGCAGGAGACTTTTACCCCTTGGATGGGAGAAATACCCAGCAAGGTACACTTTTCTCATTGAAGTAATCTTTTGTATAGACTACACCGTTAAAAAATGTTGACAGAGGTATGGGGTAGGAAAACTTTCCAGTTCTTAATTTTTCTGCAAAATGTTCTCATTTCTAATGATCTCTTGTTTCCTAAAAGTAATACCGCATGGATGCCATGGTAATGCGATTTTGGGTAAGTCTGGCAATTTTAAAACAGTGATAAATGTTGTTCAGGTAAGATGTTGGCAGCCACTTTGAGGTTGCTGAGATATTCGTGCCTCAGTTCAAGTGTAATGCCTCAGTTCTCTCTCTTGGCACTAAATTTTATGGCACTTGTGGCCCGATAAAGAGCCATTTATATCTCTTGGGCCTGCAAGAAATCAGCAGTTTCTGGAAGCTCTCGGGCTTCTCTCACTCAGAAGGCCAGACTGACTGACATATGGGAACATCTAACCACTTGACAAAGCCTTCCTTTATAATAGCTTTCGATAGGGAAATTCTAATTGCTGAAATTCTAATCTCCCAGGTTGGGTTTATCATGAAAGTGCAAATGAATTAGCAGTTTCCCTAAGTCCAGCTCTGGACCTTTTCTCTCTCCTGTGGAGGGGAGGGGGCTCTTGCCATGGATCATCTGGGAACAACTTCATGAACAGTTCAGGTTCTGCCTGGCTGGGCTTTTTTTCTAGGGTCCTTTTCCTCCTTCAGGCAGGAGACTTTTACCCCGGGGATGGGAGAAATACCCAGCAAGGTACACTTTTCTCATTGAAGTAAACTTTCCTGTAGACTACACTGTTTTAAAATGTTGAAAGAGGTACGAAGTAGGAAAACTTTCCAGTTCTTTATTTTTCTGCAAAATGTTCCCATTCTAATTATCTCGTTTCCTAAAAGTACTACTGCATGGATAATGCAATTTTGGGTCAGTCTGGCCATTTTAAAACAGTAATAAATGTTGTTCAGGTAAGATGTTGGCAGCCACTTAGGGGTTGCTGAGACATTCGTGCCTCAGTTCTCTCTCTTGGCACTAAATTTTATGGCACTCGTGGCCCTATAAAGTGCCATTTCTATCTCTTGGGCCTTCAAGAAACCAGCAGTTCCTTTCCGGAAACTTTGGCCAGTTTACATTTGCAACGCAAAAGCCGCGGGACTTTGCGGCTCTTCCGGGTTCTGCGGAGCAATTAGTGCGAAATCCGCACAAACGCTGCGCGGTGAAGAGGGACGTCGCTCCCGAGTAAGGTCAGTGCGAAAACGACTTCAGACTTCTCTTGCTCAGCTGGCCAGACTGACTGACATATGGGAACGTCTAACCACTTAAAAAAGCCTTCCTTTATAATAACTTTGGATAGGGAAATTTTAATATGTCATTCCTCTCAGGTTGGCCCCATCGTGTAAGTGCAAATGAATTAGCAGTTTATCTCAGCCCAGCTCTGGACCTTTTCTTGCTCCTGGGGAGGGGAGGGGAGGAGGGGCTCTTGCCATGGGCCATCTGGGAACAACTTCATGAACAGTTCAGGTTCTGCCTGGCTGGGCTGCCTGGGCTCTAAATCCTAAAGTTTTAAACAGAAATAAAATGATGTTAGATGACATAGGTCTTAGTATGTGTATTGGGCTTTATCTGGAGCAGAAACCTTGTTAAACATCACAGCAAAGAACACCAGGGAAGAGACTTACTTTTAAAAGGCTGGATTTGAGGCAAAACCTCTGGCTGCTTCCACAAAGAGAGGTTTTGGGAACTTCCGCCTGACCTCGTCCCCAAATTGTGTACCCTCTGTGCTACCCCACCCCCCTTCACTGGATTGGGCTCTTTGACCTTGATTCTGGTCACCATGCTCATCTGCGCAGGAAGACAAAATAATACCGGCTGTTACCTGCTTCCAGGAAGGGCCTGGAGTTCAACTGGAATCACAAATGACGCCTCCAATGCAGAGACTGGAGCTGAGGCGTCTTTGTTTATGCCCCCCCCCCTCCCTGCTCACCTTTCCAGCAATATTGAGAAATGGGTCCTCCTGTTATTGGAAGAAGCAAAAATCACCCCCCCACCACCACCACACCAATGTTCCCTTTAAGCTGTAGAGTCTTGTGAGCAAAAAATTCTACTTTCTGAGCTACTGGCATTACAGTTGTGAGCTCCTGTATAAATTAGTGTGCTCTGGGGTCATCCTTCCTGATTTAACACAAAAATTATATTATCACCGTCTTCAAGTACTTGGAAGGGCTGTCATATAGAGGATGGTGTGGAATTGCTTTCTGTAGCCCCGGAAGGTAGGACCAGAACCAATGGGTTGAAATTAAATCAAAAGAGTTTCCTGCTCAACGTTTGGAAGAACTTCCTGACCTTTAGAGCGATTCCTCAGTAGAACAGGCTTCCTCGGGAGGTTGTGAGCTCTCCTTCCCTGGAGGTTTTTAAACAGAGGCTAGATGGCCATCTGACAGCAATGAAGATACCGTGAATTTAGGGGGAGGTGTTTGTGAGTTTCCTGCATTGTGCAGGGGGTTGGACTGGATGACCCTAGAGGTGCCTTCCAACTCTATGATACTATGATTCTGTGAAAGATGTGTGAGCTGGAGGCTAAAAATCTGTGAGCTGGCTCACACCAACTCAGCTTAGAGGAAACACTGCCCCACCCCACTCGCCAGACACAAAGACAACAGCCTCCACGGACAAATCCTTCCCCCACATGCTCCAAGCTCCCCACCCCGGGCGCCCCATCCCTCCTGGCTCCTGCAGTGGGAATCAGCCTTCAAGCTTTTCTCCCCCAGCAAATGCAAAGCCCTTTATGCAGCGAGATGAGGCGGAAGCAGAATGGAGGGCTGTGCAGGGGTGGGGGTGGGGTGGAAGAGCGCACTTCAGCGGAGAGCTCCCCCTTCTTCTGGCTGTCTCCGCCCCGTAGCAGGGAAAGTCAGAATCCTAGAGGGGCTTCCAGGAAAGCGGGGTGGTGTGTTCTGGGGCCTACAAAGCGGCCTCAGCTCCCTCCTCTCCGGTGAGTCCAGGGGGCTGGGGAAGGCTGGGGTGGGGGAAGGGAAAGGGGGGGCAAGATTCAGGGAGGGAGGGAGCGTCGCCCCGCTGCAGAGCCCCGCGGGTGGGGGGTTTCTCCTTTGGGCGCCCCTCCTTTCCTCCCCTTCTCTGCACCTGGCTGGGGGGGGGGGGTGAGATCCAACCCCTGCCTTGCATTGGAGAGTTGTGGGTCAAGGGAAGGCGGGGAGAGGAGGGGCTGGGTTTTCCCGGGGAGGGACAGTTAGGGACACATCTGGGCAGGTTCTCTCCAGGGCCAGTGGTTGGTTCGAGAGAAGGAAGGAGAGAAGGAGACATCTGCCCACCCGCCTGCTTGCAGGGAGAGGAGTCAGAGCAGTGGGGCTCCCAGTCCCGGGGTCTGGGCATTGAGCGAGTCTGGAACTGAGGGCCAAGTTTGCAGAGGAGGGCAAATCCTCCAGGAAGGCAAAGTAGGGTTGCCAAGTCCAATTCAAGAAAGATCTGGGGACTTTGGGGGTGGAGCCGGGAGCAAGGCTGTGACAAGCTTAACTGAACTCCAAAGGGAGTTCTGGCCATCACATTTAAAGGGACTGAATATCTTTTAAATGTCTTCACTTCATTGGAAATAATGAAGGATAGGGGCACCTTGTTTTGGGGCTCATAGAATTAGATCCCCTAGTCCAATCCTTTTGAGGAGAAGCAGTGGATGCTATGCTGAAAGTTTTATGCATTTATCTCAAAAAACAGGCCACCCCAGAGCCCCAGATAACTGGCTCAATTCTCCATTATACCCTATGGGAATCAGTCTCCATAGGAAATAATGCCCAGCAGATATTTCCACCCCACCCCCACTTTCTATTATTATTATTATTATTATTATTATTATTATTATTATTATTATTATTATTATTATTATTATTATTATTATTATTATTATTATTATTATTATTATTATTATTATTTCTGATGATCCTGAAGTGAGGGGAGGGCCTCCAAACCAGGGGATCTCCTTCCCCCACCTGGGGATTGGCAACCCTAAGGCAAAGCCCCTAGGAGAGCGCAAAGAGCTCCCAGGAGAGAAAAGGAGGTTCTCCAGGAGAGGGGAAATGGTGGCTTGCCTTTATTCATTCCTGCCCAGAGCTATCCATGTTCTTGAGTCTCTGACCGCAGGGAATTAAAACCCGGCTTATTTCCTATAGGGAGGGGGGGGAGTGCAACAAGAGCCCAGAATAGTGAAGAGAGTCCTCAGTTCTAGAGAAGCACCAGGCGGGTGGAGGTTTCCTACCCTCCCCCTTGGAGAAGCAACACCCTGTGAGGCAGGCAGGTGGGGCTGAGAGAGCTCTGACAGAAACTACTCTTGAGCAGAACAGCTCTTTCAAGAACTGTGACTGACCCAAGGTTATACAGCAGCTGCCAAGTGGAGAAGTGGGGACTCAAATCCATTTCTCCAGATTACAGCCTGCCGCTCTTAAGGTAACTGGGAGAAAGCCCCCCCCCTCAAATTTACACCCTCCCTTCCTGCCTCAGAAGGCACAGCTTTGTGCAGAAGAAAACAGTCCCCAAAGAGCCTGGGAATTCAGACCAGCAGGAGACATGGAGAGGAAAGGAACCTTCTTAGACTGGGGAGGGAGCTGATGGGGCAAGGCTGGGGAGCAACAGGAGGGGTAGGAGATTTGGAAGGGGAGGAGGAGAGGGGGCCCCGCCTTCCTTCTGCCTCCTCTGCTTCTGGCCCAAGCAGGCCTTTCCTTCCTTCCTTCCTTGGGCATCCAGCTCCCAAGCAATGCAGCCGTGTGTTTTGCTGTTTGAGAAACTGAGGAGTGAAAGGTCTCCCCCACCCCTGCAATCCTCTTTGTCCTTCTCACTGTCAAAATTCTGGGCCTTTGATGACTGCTTTTTTGCTCTGCTGGGTGTATGGAGAAAGAAGCCCTCCAAGTTCCTTGAGACGATGAATCAGATCTTTCCAGGGTCACCTGTGCCAGGTGCTAGATAGAAGAATGCCTTGAAGACATCTCTGATCTGATTCATATGAGCAGAGACAGTGGGCACAACCTTTCTCCTTGTTCTTCTATCTTCCAACGTGTGGGCATTTCCCATGATGCAAAGAGCCAGCAATTCAGCTCTGTTGCCTCATGGCCTTCCTGCTCATGAGTTCTCTTCAGTGTGTGGAGCAGACTGGAGGGTTTTGGCTTCCCTCAGAGGGGAGGAGGAAGTGCAGTGGCTTCCAGCAGGGTCAGGAACTAAGCACCCAGGAATGGATTTGGCAAGGCTGTGAGGACACCTGTCCGGAAGGGGAGAGGGTTGGATGGACAAGGAATATGTGACCCCCCCATAAAAACTAGCTGGGGTGGGGGGAGGTGACAGGTCAACCTGTCCTGAGCTTTACTAGATAAATTCCAGTACTTTGAATTGTGTCCTGACACCAATCCAGTGTATTGTTGGAACTCTCTGTCTGGGGCAGTGATGCTCTGTATTCTTGGTGCTTTGGGGCTCAGTATGAGGGCTTCTGTTGTCCTGGCCCCACTGATGGACCTCTTGATGGCTTCTGGTTTTTTAGGCCACTGTGTGACCCAGAGTTGTTGACTGCATGGGCCACTGGCCTAATCCAACATGGCTTCTCTTATGTTCTTATCCAGAGACAAGGTCATTTCGAAGGACTGGCATAAAAAAATGAGTGTGTAGAAAAAAGGGTTCCCCTACATCTTTTTTTCTCTCACTCTCAGGCAGCAGCAGAAAGATATCTCCTCCTTCATCTCCTCTGTGATGAAGGAAAAAGAGCTGCCAGGAAGCCTTTTCAGGTAACGGGGTGTGTGTGGGGGGGTGGTATCACTGCAGAGATGGACAGTAATCAGACTCCTTGTCCTGGTTCTGATCACAGCCTACCTTGGAGATGGGATGCACCAGTACACCAACCACTCTTTGGCATCTTACACCAGGCACAAACAATCAATGGGAAAATCCAAGTGGGCAGCCGTGTTGGTCTGAAGCAGTTGAACAAAGCAGGAGTCAAGTCGCACCTTTAAGACCAACCAAGTTTTATTTAGAACGTAAGCTTTCGTGTGCTCTCTAAGCACACTTCATCAGACGAGGGAATCAGGTATTGTGGCCCTTAAAAGCTCTACATTAGAGAAACTAATGTAAAGTGTGTGACAGTAGTCTAGCCTCAGTTACCATAGGGTAGATCCAGGTGGCTAGACTGGATTAAGGAAAGCACATGAATTAACACAACACATTAAGTGATGCAAAAATTCCATAGTGGGATCCTAGTTTTAAGAAGCTATACAGAGTGGTAAGACCACAGTCCTTAATAATTTATCCAAGTAGCATTGTGAATCATTTAGTACAGTGCAGCTCTTTTGCCTGCAAAGCAAAACCCTCTTGAATACTTCTGTGTTCCAGAGCTTGTGGAAGTGGGAAACATGATACTCTTTCAGATCTCAGGCCTTCCCAACCAACGTCTTGCCAAGGGCAGTTTTCCATTTCTTCACTTGCAGCCGTTTGATCCACACCAGTCTGGCTCTGTTCCTTTGAGAGAGGCCTACTTAATGGGACATGATCTTCATGAACAGACTGAACCAACTAAACAGAGGCTAAGGGCTTGTTCACACCTTTAAAGTGCCAGAGACACTTAACTTTCTAATGAACCCATGGAGGCATATCTCAAATAACTTAGTTTGTAATATATAAAAATGATATGAAACCGGTCTGTAACCCACAAGAAGTCCTTTTGTTCTGATCCACCAAGATAATTCTTATGTATCTCCTAAGTATTTGAAGGTTTGTGATGCTCACTGGCAGGCCTCGGATTCAGCACTCCTGTGAGCTCCAGAACCTTTCTGAGGGTTCCCCCTCTTCCTCCCCACCTATCTTGTCCACTGAATAGAAGGTGCAGCTGCATAACAATCCCTGGATTAGGAGAGCGGGCAGCCAGCTAGCCACCAGGGGCTTTGCCAAACCCTTACAACCCTCATTCACCCTCATAAATTCACCTAATATTTTGATCAATGGGAGGAATTGTCTTCCATAAATTCATCTAATTCCTGAAGCCCACACTACCCTTTCTTCACTTCTTATGTGATTTTGGACAGCAGGTGGCTTGCTGGCCTCTTGAGGGCGGGGAGGGTGGCCAAGGAGAGCCCCAGGTGAGCGAGGTCTGCTTGAGCTGGCTGGATTTCTACCCAGCCCAAGCAGGCCTCACTCACCCAGGGCTCTCCTTTCTTGCATCGGGTTGCTTTCCTAATGAGTTATGCTAATGAGCTCCACCACCTATTTTTCTACAGAACGACCCCTGATCACTGGTGCAACTCCATTCTGATTTTCAGTGTGACTGCCTGCATCTCTCCTTTGCTCCAGAAAGAAGCTGCTTTTCATAGCTAAGTGACTAAAGGCACCTTTTACACAATCAGAGGGACCCAAGAGAAGTGGAAAGAGATGGAAGAGCAGAGCCCAGAAGCACCTAGAGCTTGCAAAGCACAAAGGGAAAGCCCCCGTCCCACCCCAGCTGGGAGTGGTGTTGAATTCTGGGAAAGCCTGGTGCCAGATACCCAAGATCAGTTCATTGCAATCTCAGATGTACATTGCCAACGATTCCGGCAATTCCGCTACCATGAGGCTGAGGAGCCCCGAGAGGTTTGGAGCCAACTCCATGGACTTTGCAGCCACTGGCTGAAGCCAGAGAGGCACTCCAAGAAGCAGATCCTGGACCTGGTGATCCTGGAACAGTTCCTGACCATCCTGCCCCAGGAAATGCAGTGCTGGGTCAGAGGATGCGGGCCAGAGACCAGTTCCCAGGCAGTGGCCCTGGCCGAAGGTTTCCTTCTGAGTCAGGCAGAGGAGAAGAGGCAGGCAGAACAGGTGAGGGGATTTCCTCCAGGTATGTCCAATTCAAGCAATGATATCGGGCCTTATCCTAAAGGTTCCTTGACAGACATTTGTCCCAAGCATTAATCATCCAAAATGAACAGCCTCTTAAGCAGCCTCTTCTGCTAGAGGATTTCTTATCCCTCCAGATAACTCTCCAGGTCTCTGCTGATCGAAGGGTACTGAGTCTGGAAGTGGGGCAGCTGCTACCCAGATAGCAGTCTTTTATTTAATTGGGGAAGTTAGCGTTATTAGAGACAGTGCAAGAGGGGATGACTGGAATTGCCACCTATGTATACAGGAATTGTTCCCTTAGAAAAACTCACATAAACCAGGCAAATCTTCAACCAGTAAAGTTTTATTGAAAAACAGATTGAAAAGAAATGAAACAAGTATACTTGCACACAAGAACACTCTTTAAACACACCTGCAAAGCTAAATAAGAAGAACAGGAATAAGTGGGGAACAGATTATGGGAGAGGCTGTATTTACCAATCTTGAAGAAGTGTGGTCCATGAAGAAGGATTTGAAATGGTCCACATTCCATAGAAGAGAGGTGGCACCCCCATGCAAATGGAAGTGTGATGCAGGAGCCAAGAAAACACACATACATATGTACACTTCTTCAGCGGGGAGGGCAGGATATAAATCCAATAAATAAATAAATAAAAATACACACAAACACACACTGGAAATGGGTGCTTGCATTTATTTTAAGTTATAACCCACTCTCAACAAAGTAGATTCATAGGCGGTGACAACAATTTATAGATTAACAATTCAAACCCTTCTAAAATACTACAAACCAGGGCTCTTTTTTTTTAGCAGGAACGGAGTTCCGGCGGGCTTGGTGTCGGGTGTGTGGCCTAATATGCAAATGAGTTCCTGCTGGGCTTTTTTTCTACACAAAAGCCCTGTGTGAAACAATGGTGGTGTCAGGGGGCATGACCTAATATGTAAATGAGTTCCTGCTGGGCTTTTTCTACAAAAAGAGCCCTGCTACAAACAATATAAAACCAATAAAACCTATAAGACGATTACTATAAAATTCAATATTTTTAATTTTTATTTTATCGAATTTATATCCCGCCCTCCCTTGGCGGGCTCAGGGCAGCTAACAACAGCAACTTACCCATATAAAACATTAAAAACAGTACACAATAAAATTAACCAATACAGTTTACAATCATTTAAGACCAAGATGTGCATTTCTAATTGCTCTGAATGATCTTGCTTCACTTATGGTGGTTCAGTGGGATTATCGGTGCCATGGGGTAATAGCTACCTCCCTTCAGCCTCTAAAAACAAGTTTAAATAACTTGGTTTTTTAAGATGGCATGCAATCCATATGGAGAGGCAATATATACACATGTCTCAAAAAGGGAGGAGAAGGGAGGAAGCAAGAGGAGGAGGAAAGGAGGAGGCCAAAACTAGCTGTAGCCTATCACCTAGGGCCCGGTTCTGCCTCAACCATAGGTCTGGTTGAACAACTCTGTTTTGCAGGCCCTGCAGAATTGTACCAAATCCTGCTGGGCCCTGCACTGTCCTGGAAGAGTGTTCCACCAGGCTGGGGCCAGGGCAAAAAGGGTTGAGAACCAGACCCTGGGTTGAGAACAGACATTCTTTGGACTAGGGAAACCTTCACAGGAAAAATGTTTCCTGAGGCACTATGACAGGTTTGACCCAGAAACAAATGACTTCATGTGTTTGCTGGAATTTTGAAGAGATGTTTGATGGTTCTCCTGGAGGGAAATCAAAGATGGGGGAAGAGCTGAATGCAGGCCTGGTGCTAGGGGTTCTTGCGTACCAGGCCGAATCCCCCACCCCAAGTGTTCTATTCGCGCGCACGCCCCAATGACATCACCCCCCCCCCAATTTTGCCAAGGCTTCCTGAGCCTCGGGAGGCCTCGCCGAAGTCAGGAAGGCAGTGTGCACGCCCAAAGCCAGGCTCTGAGCATGCTTGCTGCCAGCACCACCACCCCACCCCCCGGACTTTGCTGAGGCCTCCTGAGCCTCGGTGAAGTCAGAAAGGCAGCGGGCGTGCTCAGAGCCAGGCTATGAGTGCACTCACTGCCAGCCCCCCCCCCCCCCCTGAACTTTGCCAAAGCTTCCTGAGCCTCAGGAGGCCTCGGCGAAGTTAGGAAGGCAGTGGGCATGTTCAGAGCCGGGCTCTGACTGTGCTCACTGCCATGCCCCCTGTCATGAGCCCTGACGAGGGGGAGCTGGAAGGGTTAACAGACCTGGAAGAGTTGCCAGCCAGTTCCTCAGCCAAACAACCAGCAGCTGGCCCATCAGTCACTCTCCCCACATTCCAGGCACCAGTGTCAGCTGTTGACAATCAGTCTCCTCCAAGCTCTCCCCCTCCCATCACAAGAGTTTGAAGCAGGCTCTGGAAAGAAATGTCAGAGCGAAGACAGGAGGAACGCTGATGCTTCAGATCTCTCAGCCCTGAGTTCTAGCAAAGTCGCTGCCACCCAGGGAGCAGGCTGATTGAGGCTTCCATATAACTCCCACCCAGGACCTGGTAACCTTGTGGAAGCAACAAGTCTATTCCCTGGCTTGCACCCACGGTCCTTCCTGATCCTGACCTGCTTGAATTCCTTGGCACCCTGACCCTTCTGATTCTGGTTTGTGATTTTGCTTTGGTGACTTGGCTCCTGCTTCCTGGACTTTGACCTTGGACTGGCTTTGGACTCCCGCCTGCCTGTGCCCTGAGAATGTGACACCCTCCCCCCCCACCGACTACTCGCACACGCCAGCCCTGGCTGAATGGCTCTCTAAGGGACTGGTTATGGGTGTTAATATTCATAGGTGAAGTACAGAATGGGAGATACTTCCACATGTTGTGGATATTCTAAGAAGGAAAATGGGGACGAAGCAGGATTGTGAATGAGAGAGATTAATTCAAGGAGAGGAGCTGATTTCATGAGAAACCCATTGTTATAAATTAGGGCGGAAGGAAGTTCATGAGGCAGCGAGACAGCTTTACATTACTTTCACAGAATTGTGGCCTAGTTTTGCCTTTCTGGCTGGCATCCATTCTTTGTCATTTTAGGTCAGACAGCATGGGACTTATGATTCTGGGATAATATTTTTGTAGCAGGAACTCCTTGGCATATTAGGCCACATACCCCTGATGTAGCCCAGCCTCCAAGAGCTTACAGGGCTCTTTGTACAGGGCCTACTGCAAGCTCCAGGAGAATTGGCTACATCAGAGGGCTGTGGCCTAATATGCAAAGGGGTTCCTGCTACAAAAAAGCCCAGAATATTAATTTGAAAGACACTAGGGTTTGTCTCTCCCTAGCTGCCAGCTGCTCTTGCCAGAAGAGGGGCATGAATGCTTACACAGAATCCATTCCATTCCACCTCTTAACCCTCTCTCTTGCTGCTGTTTCAGATGTGGGCACCATCCTCAAAGAAAGAAGTGACATTCCCTGAGGCGGAAGGAGCTTCCTTAGAGCGAGGGCAGAGGGCGCAGTCTCAGGAGTCTGCCCAAGATTCCCTCTCCTGTGGTAAAGTCTCTTTGTGCCTGGATGTGTTTGGGACACCCTGCGAGTTGGTTGGGTGGAGAGCTTAAGTCAGGAAAAGAATTTAGTACTTCCTCACACAACATAGAGTAAATTTGTGGCATTCAAAGCCCACTAACTGTGATTCTTCTCAAAGGGGATTAGACAGATTCATGGAAGACAGTTCCTCCCATTAATCAAAATATTCACATCTCACCTTCCTTCCTTAAGAGGAACTGAAGGTGGCTCAAAAGAGAAGAGGTAGACAAAGCTGGGCAGAGCTATTCATCCTGATGAATAAAGGGGGCCTCCACTTCTGGAACAGCAGAGCTCTGATGAACAGTCCCTCGGGGCCAATACTCATTGAAAAAATTTGACTTCTGTGTCCACACTTATAGGGGCATCTGGTGTGCACTTTGAGAAATAGGATGCTGGAGTAGGGATGGCAGGCTGTGGACTGGCACCCCCGGAAGCTGTGGGGGGGAGGAGAATGGTTCAAATGTGATGCCATGTTGATGTTGCATCTGGCTGAAAGGCTGGTTGTGATGTTAACATGCAAACACACTCTGGAAACTCATTGAAATTAAACTTAAGGTTCCATATATGATCCAGTCACATCTGGGTTATAAGCTGAATGTCAAGTGATGGTCATTTCCATCCCCTTCTGTCCCTCCCCTCAGGCCAGACTGAAATCTCACAGAATATGTTGACAGCATTTATAATCTCTGAGGTTCATAGATACCTGGTGCTTCTTTTCTACCTCTCCCAGAATTTAATATGTTAAAAATTTGTTGAGTGTACACAGGGTGAGGCTTCACAATCCTGGGAAAAGGTGCATGAAAAAGGGAACAAGCAAGCAAACCCCCTTCCTTTCTTCTTTGTCTCAATAAAAGGCAGCGAAGAGATGCTATTGAGCCATCATCTTGGCAGAGGTGTGGAAACGGCTGCTGCACCTCCAGTCCAGGTAGGAGAGATGAGCAGGGGACAGCCTGGGTCCCTCCTCCTTTCTCAGGGGGGCTTTTGCTCCTGCCGTTTCTACAAAGTGTCTGGGCAAGAGATGCTCTGAATGCCTTTCCCTTGACCCATCCCAAGCCATACATCCTGCACTCTCCCAGACGACTCCCTTCCAGTGTGCAACCCCTGCCTGGTTTGATCTCTGATGATGGAATCTTCTTTTTCTTTTAGTGTCCCTTTTCCTTTGAGGAGGTGTCCATCTATTTCACTGAGGCAGAATGGGCCCTGCTGGATCCAGGCCAAAGAGCTTTCTATAGGGAAGTCATGCTGGAGAACTATGGGAATGTGGCCTCTCTGGATGCCAAAGGTGCGAGTTGCTGCCATTGGGATGAAGCGTGAATCAAAATATTGAATACTCACACAGGGGTTTGAGGCCAGTCCTACTACTGGGGAAGGGGTGGTGACTCAGTGGCAGAGTATCTGCTTTGCATTCAGAAGGTCCCAGGTTCAGTCCCCAGCATCTCCATTTAACACGATCAGGAAGGAGGTGATGTGAAAGACCCCTGCCTGTCCCAGAAGAGCTGCTGCTGGATTGAGTAGACCGGGGTGGCCAACGGTAGCTCTCCAGATGTTTTTTGCCTACAACTCCCATCAGCCCCAGCCAGCATGGCCAATGGCTGGGGCTGATGGGAATTGTAGGCAAAAACATCTGGAGAGCTACCGTTGGCCACCCCTGGAGTAGACAATACTGACGTCAATAGCCCAAGGGTCTGATTCAGTATAATGCAGCTTCCCAGGGGTGGAATTCTAGCAGGAGCTCCTTTGCATGTTAGGCCACACATCCCTGATGTAGCCAATCCTCCATGAGCTTACAGGCTCTTTTTTGTAAGCTCTTGGAGGATTGGCTACATCAGGGGTGTGTGGTCTAATATGCAAAGGAGCTCCTGCTAGAATTCCACCCTTTCGGCTTCCTGTGTTGTTCATGTATTTGTACTTGCCCAATGGCAACTGAGCCCAGAGTTGTGGCCATCACCCAAGCCAGAGAAGTTGCCTTGACCTCATACAAAGGGGATGAAGATATTGGATTTATATCCCGCCCTCTACTCTGAATCTGAGTAGCTCACAATCTCCTTTATCTTCCTCTCCACAACAGACACCCTGTGGGGTGGGTGGGGCTGAGAGGTCTCTTACAGCAACTGCCCTTTCAAGGACAACCTCTGTGATAGCTATGGCTACCCTTTCAAGGACAACCTCTGTGATAACTATGGCTAACCCATTCCAGCAGCTGCAAGTGGAGGAGTGGGGAATCAAATGAGAGGCCTTCAGAAAGACTCTGGAAGAGGCTAGTTCCTCATTTCTCTGTTGCCAACCTTTTCAACTCGCCTTTCCCCCTGGATGGAATTAGCAATATCCATTCTGCTTGTGGTCTGGAAATGAACCAAAGTGGGTCCTGATGGGTGTACCTGAGCACCATCCAGTTCCACGGGTTCAAAAGGAGACTGCGCACAAATAAAGCAGACCCCTTTAAAAAGATATAAAGGTTTATTAAGGATGTAAAATTAAGGCATCTCTAAGCAGCAGTTTCTATTACTCGGTAGCAGAAAAACAAGAAAAGCTAATTGTTCTATCTGATTCATGAAAGTCCTGGTATTAGAAGGAACCTCTTTTTGCAGCATCGATATTCCAGCTGTAGCTTAAGTTACTTTACCTCAGGAATCCTGAATTCATTTGCTATAGGGGACAGATATGACATATATGGAATTTTGGTTGGCTGGGCCATGTGGCTTATAAAACGTAACACCAGGTAGCGGAGATCTAAAGTTTTGTAAACTTTATAAAGTTTACAAACGTGAATGAGCTCAGCAAAAAAAAAGATAAAGAAACACACACACACTCCAGTGTTACGAACATATGAAGCTGCCTTCTGCTGAATCAGACCCTCAGTTCATCAAAGTCAATATTGTCTACTCAGACTGGCAGCGGTTCTCCAGGGTCTCAAGCTGAGGTTTTTCCCACCTACTTGCCTGGACCCTTTTTAGTTGGAGATGCTGGGTCTTTATATAGGCAAGCACAATTAAACGTATTTTACCAGTTCCTGGGTAAGCATTAAGTTGGTGTGTTCCTGGTAAGCATTAATTTGGTGTGTCCTCACCAATGTTCCCTCTAAGCTGCAGAGTCTTGTGAGCAAAAGTTCCACTTTCTGAGCTACTGGCATTAAAAGTTGTGAGCTACTGCATCAATTAGAGTGCTCTGAGGTCATCCTTCCTAAAACAAAAATGTGTGAGTTGGAGGCTAAAAATCTGTGAGGTAGCTCACGCTAACTCAGCTTAGAGGGAACGCTGGTTCTCACCACATTGCCCCAGATGTAGACAAAAATCCACATAGGCAGACTGGAGAGCCAGCAGAGCAGCATTGGGCTAATGACCCCATGCTGCCTGGGGAGCAAACCCTTTCCCCAACCAGCTCTCATGGTCAATTCTCTGAGCCAGTCTAGGACCCATGAGAAAACATGAAATGGCTGGGCACTGCAAATTTCTTCCTCCCCCCCCCCTCCAGTCTAGAGTGGCAGTTAAAATTATTACTAATAAACTAAATTCACTTGATTTCTCCCCTCAATTAATTCTGTCCCTTAACAGAGATCAGGCCAAAAAAGTTTTACAACAAAGGATAATGGATTCAGAAAGACACCTCGATCTCTCAAGATGCCCGGATTTTATTGTGTCTGATCCAGTTAGGTGCCATCTCGCTCCTCTCCCCTATCTTATTAACTTAGAGGATCACAAGATGAGGAAAGCTTTCTCCCTGGCAAGATGTTCAACTTTTCCTTCTACTGTCCTTGAAGGAAGGTACAAGAAAATTCCATGTGCTCAGAGACTTTGCCAGTGTGAGTTGCGAGAAATAGAAACAATTGAACATGTGCTCCTAATATGTTCTCGGTATAGTTCCGCCTGCACTAAATATATTCCCCCTTGGGTTAAGGCTAAGCCGGGCTGAACAGAGTCTGCTCAGGTAGTCTGTCTCCTCTCAGACGGCAATCAGAATATTACGAAACAGGTAGCTAAGTTCTGTAATAGGAGCCCCGTGGCACAGAGTGGTAAGCTGCAGTATTGCAGTCCAAACTCTACTCACAATCTGGGTTCGATCCCAGTGGAAGCTGGGTTCAGGTAGCCAGCTCAGGGTTGACTCAGCCTTCCATCCTTCTGAGGTCGGTAAAATGAGTACCCAGCTTGCTGGGGGTAAAGTGTAGATGACTGGGGAAGGCAATGGCAAACCACCCGGTAAAATAGTCTGCCGTGAAAACATCATGATTCGACATCACCCCAGAGTCGTGCTTGCACAGGGGACTGCCTTTATCTTTAAGTTCTGTAATGCTTGTCTTTGTATTAGAAATGCATATATCTCTTGATTTTATTGATACTTTGATTCATTTTTATCTATTCTGTTTTAACCATGGATAATTTTGCCATTTAATGTTCAAATTTGTTTCAGTTATTAGGCTTTTATGGCTGGCTTGGTGCCGTATAAATAAACTGAGTGAAGTGGCTCTCTAAAGTCTCAGGCTGAAGTCTTTCTTATAAGCCACAGCCTAGTCCTTTTAACTGGAGGTACCAAGGATAAAAAATGGGACCAAGAAGAGGCTCTTCAGTTGAGCCACAACCCCCTCCCCCAATCAACATGAATGAGCTCAGCAAAAAAAAAGATAAAGAAACACACACACACTCCAGTGTTATGAACATATGAAGCTGCCTTCTGCTGAATCAGATCCTCGGTCCATCAAAGTCAATATTGTCTACTCAGACTGGCAGTGGTTCTCCAGGATCTCAAGCTGAGGTTTTTCCCACCTACTTGCCTGGACCCTTTTTAGTTGGAGATGCCGGGGATTGAACCTGGGGCCTTCTGCTTACCAAGCAGATGCTCTACCACTGAGCCACTGTCCCTCTACCACTTGTGTTGCAATGGGGAGCATGAAGGAGGCAAGGGGGAGGTGGAACCAGTTACACTAAGGCAAGCCAAGGCAGAAGAAGCCCAGCCCCTTCCCCAACAAAGTAGAAACACACAGCCACTGTAGCAAAGCAAAGCATGGAGGAAGGAAGGGGAAGTGGAGCCAGCTGCACCTGGGAGACTCAAGGCAGAAAAAGCCCAGCAAACACAATAAAAAAGAAACACCCACTGTACCAAAGCAAAGCACAGAGGAGGGAAGGGAGAGGCGGAGCCAGCTGCACCAAAGGAATCCAAGGCATATCAAGCCCAGCTTGCGGGTCGTATTAAAGCCCAGGCTGGCCAGTTCTGGCCTGCAGGCTGCACTTTGGCACCCCTCCTCTTCATGAAACTATTTCTCATAAAGCCAGGGCTTTTTTTTGAGCAGGAATACAGTTCAGGCTGGCTTGGCATGAGGGGTGTTGCCTAATATGCAAATGATCCCTTGCTGGGCTTTTTCTACAAAAAGCCCTGTGAAACCATGGTGATATCAGGGGGTGTGGCCTAATACGCAAATGAGTTCCTGCTGGGCTTTTCCTACAAAAATAGCCCTGCAGAAAACCATTTGTCAAGTCACAAACATCTGCAACTCAGAATAAGGTACTTAATAATCACATTAACCTTTGGGAATCTAGGGTGCTTTGCCTCTCAGGTCCATTCCACTTTTCCTGGTTGGGATTATGAGCTTGACCTTCTAGAAAAAAAAAGATTTAAAACTTCTTCTAATATACTTTTTTAAAAAATCAGAAATATAAAGGTACAGAGAAAGAAAATAAAGGAGGAAAAAAGAGATATTAAGAGAACTTATCAATAAACTGACGAGAAAATTTATTCTTGGATTGCTTTCCTTCCCCATATAAGAATGATCATTTTCTCTTCCTTTCTCCCTCTCTCTCAGCAAAAGAAGCCAGAAGTATAATAGAGACTTTGATGGACACAAACAATAGCCTTGCACTCAAAGAAAGGCTGGAGAGTTCCTCAAGAGGCTCACAAAAGCATATTTCCTTCCCAGATGAGCTCACTGAAGGTGAGTATTCTTCATGTTATATCAAGGAAACAGCCACATTCACTTCTGAACAACCTGTGGTTTGGTACAATCATATAGTCCGCTGGTTAAAGAGAGAGGGACCTGAAGTCTGGAAGCTCAGAAGCTCTTTCTGGACAAGAGCTCAGCTGTGGCTCTTGAGGGGGTGAGGGATCATTAAATACTAGAAATTCTGTGGAAAGGCAGAAGGGTGATTAAGAGCAGCCAAGCTGGATGAGGCCCAAGGGCCTACTGCAGTCACATAGCCCCAGCCATATAGATGCCCTCCCAGGTGCTAAGAGGATCTCTCTTTATTCCAGCAGAGGATGATCAGAGGAATGAGGAGAGTGAGGAACTTCATCAGCAAATGCCAGATAGAGTTGAAAATGAAGACTTGAAAGAAAATGTCATCGGTCGAGGCAGACTTAACAGAAAGAAAGGAAGCCGTATGGTTGAGAAGAGAGATAAAACACAGCATAATGTACATTTCCAACAACACAAGATAATGAAGCCAAGGAAATCCATTCAGTGTGGAAAGTACTTCAGAAAGAAATCACTGCTCCTTGTGCAACGAAGAATACACAGAGATAAAAAACCTTTTGAATGTTCAGAGTGCAGAAAGAGATTTAGTCAGAGTGGCCATCTTCAACAGCATCAGAGAACCCACACCGGGGAGAAACCATTTGAATGCTCAGTGTGTGGAAAGAAATTCAGCTGGAGTGCTGCTCTTCAGATGCACCAAAGAACCCACACAGGGGAGAAACCTTTTGAATGCTCACTGTGTGGAAAGAGATTCAGTCAGAGTGGCATACTTCAACGGCATCAAAGAACCCACACAGGGGAGAAACCTTTTGAGTGCTCACTGTGTGGAAAGAGATTCAGTCAGAGTGGCATACTTAAACGGCATCAAAGAACCCACACAGGGGAGAAACCTTTTGAATGCTCAAAGTGCGGAAATAGATTCAGATTGAGTAGCCATCTTCAAAAGCATCTGAAAATCCATACTGGGGAGAAACCTTTGGAATGCACAGAGTGTGGAAAGATATTCAGTCAGAGTGGCACTCTTCAACTGCACCTAAGAATTCATACAGGAGAGAAACCTTTTCAATGCTTACAGTGTGGAAAGAGTTTCAGTGTGAGGGGGAATCTGCAAAAGCATCAGAGAACTCATACAGGAGAGAAACCTTTTGAATGTTCAGTGTGTGGAAAAAGATTTAGTGTGAGGGGGAATCTGCAAAAGCATCTGAGAACCCACACAGGGGAGAAACCTTTTGAATGTTCAGTGTGTAGAAAGAGATTTAGTCAGAGTGGCACTCTTCAATTGCATCAAAGAACTCATACAGGAGAGAAACCTTTTCAATGCTTGGAGTGTGGAAAGAGGTTCAGTGCCAATGGGAATCTTCAACTGCACCAGAGAACCCACACAGGAGAGAAACCTTTTGAATGCCCAATGTGTGGGAAAAGATTCAGTGTGAGTGGGAATCTTAGGAAGCATCAGAGAATGCACACAATGGAGAAACCTTTTGAATGCTCACAGTGTGGAAAAAAATTCAGTGAGAGGGTGGGTCTTCAGCAGCACCAAAGAATCCATACAGGGGAGAAACCTTTGGAATGCTCAGTGTGTGGAATGAGATTTAGACAGAGTGGCACTCTTCAGCGACATCAGAGAACCCACACAGGTGAGAAACCTTTTGAATGCTCAGAATGTGGAAATAGATTCAGTTGGAGTCGCACTCTTCAACAGCACCAGAAAACCCACACAGGGGAAAAACCTTTTAAATGCTTAGAGTGTGGAAAGAGATTCAGTCAAAGCGGCACTCTTCAACGGCATCAGAGAACCCACACAGGGGAGAAACCTTTTGAATGCTTAAGGTGTGGAAAGAGATTCAGTGAGAATTGCACTCTTCAGTTTCATCAAAGAACGCACACAGGGGAGAAACCTTTTGAATGCTTAGAGTGTGGAAAGAAATTCAGTAGTACGAGCAATCTTCAACTGCACCAAAGAACCCACACAGGGGAAAAACCTTTTGCATGCTTAGAGTGTGGGAAGAGATTCAGACAGAGTTGCAATCTTCAACTGCACCAAAGAATCCACACAGGGGAGAAACCTTTTGAATGCTCAGAGTGTGGGAAAAAATTCAGTCAGCGTTGTAGTCTTCAGCAGCATCTAAGAACCCATACAGGTGAGAAACCTTTTGAATGCTCAGAGTGTGGGAAGAGATTCAGTGTGAGGGGGAATCTTCAAAAGCATCAGAGAATCCACACAGGGGAGAAACCTTTTGAATGCTCAGTGTGTGGAAGGAGATTCAATGAGTGTCGAGATCTTCAACGGCATCTAAGAATCCACACAGGGGAGAAGCCTTTTGAATGTTCAGTATGTAGAAAGAGATTTACTCTGAATTCCACTCTTCAGCGGCATCAAAGAACCCACAGTAAGGAGAAATCTTTGGAATGCTCACAGTGTGGAAAAAGATTCAGTCAGAATGGCAGTCTTCAAAAACATCTGAAAATCCACAGAAAGCTGAAACCTCTTGAATGCTCAGAGTGAGGGAAGATACTCAGTGAGAATTGCAGTCTTCAACTTCATCAAAGAAACCACATAGTGGAGAAACCTTTTAAAAGTGTGGGAAGAGATTCAGTTGGAATGGCAATCTTCATAAGCATCTAAGGAAACACATGGGAGGAAACTTGAATGCTCAGTATTCGCAAAGAAATTCAGTTTGAGTTCGCCTCTTCGACAGAATCAAAGAATCCTTAAAGAGAAGAACAATTTTGAATGCTCAGAATATGGGGAGAGATTCAATATGTCTTCCAGTCTTCAAAAATATCTAAGAACCAAAACACTGGTGAAACCTTTTTACTGCTTGGAGTTTGGAAAGAGCTTCTGTCCCAGCTGCATTCTTTCAGCAGCATATAAGAACTGCAGAGGAAAGAAACCTTTTAAATGCTCAGAATGTTGACAGATTCTATATTGTGGCTCTCTTCAGTATATTCCAGGAATACACACTGGTCTTCTTCAGTGGCATCAAAGAACCCTCACAGGGGAGAAACCTTTTGAATGCTCAGAATGTAGATAGAAATTCAGTTGGTCTGACAGTCTTCAAAGACATTTAGGGACCCCCACAGGAGAAAAACCTTTTAAATGCTTAGAAAATAGAAAGAAGTTCAATCGAAATTGCAATCTTCAGCAGCGTCCAATAAATCACAAAGGGGAGAAACAATTTGTACACGCATATGAGGAAAAAATCAGAGTAGAACTCTTCAAGGGCATCTAGAAGATTTCAGAGGATAGAAACCTTTTGAATACTTGGGGTGTGGAAAGAGATTTAATCCATGTGGCTATCTTCAGCAGCATCTAAGAATTCTTAGACTGTGGAAAGAGCTTTAGCCATCTTTGAAAACTGAACTAGATCTTACAGGGAAGAAGACCAGAATGTGCTCTCAGGATTCAGGACCAGCCCAGCTGATATCTTCTCATAAACACCCAGGTATTGGAGGCTCAGAAAAGAGTTACTTTTGTAATGGTCTGCCCTCCTCTATGAAACTCACTACTTCAGGATATCTGCCCAGCTAACTCTTTCTGACATCTGCAAAACTGGCAAAAACATTTTCCAAATCCTGTACAGAGATAGGCAAAATGAAGATGGTAGATCCCTAACAGACTGGAGTTGAACAGCTGGCTTCCCTAATTTATAGTTTTTTTCCTTACAAGGAGTTCTAGAGAGGCATCCCCCAACTCTATACTGTCCCAAGTCCAGACTGCAGTGAGCTTTTGAGGATCTCACCACTTTGCATCCTAGAGAGTTCTGGCAGTAGGATTAATTTGGGTTGCTCTCTGCTCTGAAGTGGGTCAGTCTTTGGTGGAGACAAAAGCCTGGATTGCAATGTTTAAATTCTGGCTCAAAATTCACTTTAGAACAGATCCTAACAGCCTTCTTGATTGTATGAAAAGAGACCCATATATTTCATCCTGGACAGCAGTGCTTATGTCCAAACTTAACCAGTTGGGGATAGAGGTTGATGATTTTTTTACTTCTGATGAGTCATATATCTTCAGATGTATTAAATTGAGACTGTGGGAGTTGGAGGAAATGAAACTACGGCCAACAGACTCTTATATTTGCTTCCCAGCTTCCTTAGGTCTTTATGCTTTCTGCGGCAGAATGCCCCATTATCTATCAGACTTAACCATTCCGTCATCGCAGGGCATTTATGTTGGCTAGACTAAATGAGTTTCCCTCCAAAGTTTTACAAGGGAGATATCATCGAGTCCCTTTAGGCGATAGATCCTGTTCCTGTGGAGTGAATATTCCCGACTCAATTCAGCATATATTGCTTGATTGTTCCTTTTATCATTATCTCCCTAAAGATTTATTTTGCAAGCTTTCTTTCTCCCCAGATTTGTCTATTCTGCCACCCTGCTATTATTTATTGAATGATACTGAGGGGGAGGTTAGCGTGGCTGTGGCAAAATTTTTGGCTGACGTCCTTAAATTTAAATCTGACCATGTATGAATGCATCTGGAAGCTCGGTTTCTTTTTGATTTTACCTCCAGTGTTTAAATTTTTATATTCTGTGTATTTTTATTTGCATCTGTTAGGCCATTAAAGGTTTGGTATGGTATGGTAAAGGTAGCCCCCTGTGCAAGCACCAGTCATTTCCAACTCTGGGGTGACGTTGCATCGTGACGTTTTCATGGCAGACTTTTTACACGGTGGTTTGCCATTGCCTTCCCCAGTCACCTACACTTTCCCCCTAACAAACTGGGGACTCATTTTACCAACCTCAGAAGGATGGAAGGCTGAGTCAACCTCGAGCTGGCTACCTGAACCCAACTTCTGCAAGGATCGAACTCAAGTCGTGAGCAGAGAGCTCAGACTGCAGTACTGCAGCTTTACCACTCTGCGCCACAGGGCAGTTTCCAACCCATAATTGTTTATCAATTGGAAGCAAAAAGCTATGGAATTGTCATAGCTCTTTAAAATAAAAGGATGCTCCATATTTCCCACCCCATGCCATAAAAGATGGGCTTGGGGTTTTCCATTTGTTTCACTGAAATGGGTTATTATAGCCACTATTAATATGTAACAACAGTTATTATGGAAGATTTACAGAGCTGATCCCCATTTAGCTGCTAATTTTAATGAAAGGTGGCTAAATTGGATGAGTCTATAGAGGACCCAAAGCACACCAGGGGTGATTTGTGTCATCCTCTCATTGGTAGGTGGGGAGCAGGGTGATGCCTTACTGAAGGATAACCTTTCTGATGTTGACCTTAGCCAATCTTACCAGTTTTGAGGTCTAAATTAACCCTAACTTAAGGCTTTGGCTTCTAAAATTCTGTCTTATTTGGGACAACGTATGTCTGAACCACTCTTTTCTGTAATGAATGTCAATAAATCAAAAGTGTGTCTTGGCTTACAGAGACACATCTGAACAGCATACTTAAGATTGCTACAGCATAGATATTGACTCCAGAGTTTGATGTGATACTTCAGAAAAAGAGTTACCAGTTATCAAAGACTTGTAAATAAAATACTGCAAGAGTGATAATGTTTTAAGCATGTTTGTGTCTTTTCAGTAAAAATATTTTTAACTGGGTTTGCCTGGTCCTTTATAAAGTTTATATCTCATGACATTACATACTATGGCCTGACAAAGAGACATTTATGTCAGGTTTAAGTTTTAGCCTCTCCCTCTCAGCTTGAGGGATTGCCACATGATAATTCCCCAGCTGCCACCACCATTGCATATATAATAAAATCCACCCCTATCTGCAGACATGATAATAATGCTGGAGCTTAAGTAGACACCTACCTCCATCTCCCCCACCTTCAGATAATGGGAACCAACCCTCTCACCCTTCACGATGCACTCCATTGTGGGCAATTTACCACTGGCCACACCTGGAGATGGACTGCGTCAGCCTCTGCCTGTTCTGTTGGTTGCTGGGACATTCCTGCCTCCCCATGGTTGGGGCCAGGGCTCTGGGAGTGACAGTGGGGGTTTAGCAGGCCCAGACAGCAGTGGTGTCAGCAGCAAAGGAGCAAGGACAAGGGAACCATCTCAGGATCCAAGGGGTGGGTTTCTCCACTGGACCCCCCCCCCCACAAACACATACACACCTTCCTGCTATCATGCATCTGCCAGTGTCAGGACTACTCCCCGCCCCCTTCTACAGCACACAAAGCATATGTTTGCTACCCATGTCTTAGCAGGTGGTCTCTTTTCTCTTCCAAGTAAAGGGGACTACCTTTATAGATAGAACACTCTAGGGCAGTGATGCTCTGTATTCTTGGTGTTGGGGGGGGCAACATTGGGAGGGCTTCCGGTGTTCTGGCCTTGCTGGTGGACCTCCTGATGGCCACTGGGTTTTGGCCACTGTGTGACACAGAGGGTTGGACTGGATGGGCCACTGGCCTGATCCGACATTGCTTCTCTTATGATCTTATATCTGGGGCAGGGATGCTTTGTATTCTTGGTGCTTGGGCAGCAACAGTGGCAGGGCTTCTGGAGTTCTGGCCCTGCTGGTTGACCTCCTGATGGCCCCTGGGTTTTGGCCACTGTGTGACACAGGGGTCCTCAGCCTCACCACAGGAGGTGGTGGCAGCTACAAGCATAGCCAGCTTTAAGAGGGGTTTGGATAAAAATATGGAGCAGAGGTCCATCAGTGGCTATTAGCCACAGTGTGTGTGTGTGTCTATATATATGTATATAGACACACACACATATATTGGCCATTGTGTGACACAGAGTGTTGGACTGGATGGGCCATTGGCCTGATCCAACATGGCTTCTTTTATGTTTTTAAGTAGCCATGATAGTAATAAGGGGCACCATGCTCTGATTTAGCCCTGTCTGGCAGAGAATCTCAGAAGAGGGGCTAGGAGACCCTAGCTTGAAATGAACCGTGTAGTCCCAAGAGTTATCTCTTGTCCTCTGTGTTTTAGATTCCGGAATTTCTTGGTGGAATCAGAATTATACGCTGGAGGCTCTCTCCAGGCTGCAAATGTGAGTCTCCGTGAGGCAGTCAAGCCGCCCTGAGCCCGCCTTGGTGGGGTAGGGCAGGATATAAATCGAACAAATAATAATAATAATATCTTTCTAGTGTCCTTTTCCTCCTTCAAACAGGAGGCTGACTCCATGGTTTACCCCAGAGATGGAAAAATACCCAGCAAGGTATTTGAGTCCCACTTTTTTAAGCCCACATAAGTAAACTTTCCAGTAGAGCACACTGTTTAACAAGGATAACAGAGGTATCAGATGGGGAAACTTTCCAGTTCTTCCCTTTTCTACAAAATGTTCCCATTTCTAATAACATTGTTTCCTAAAATTAATAGTGAATGGATGCCATTGACAATGCAATTTTGGGTCAGTTTGGCAATTTTAAAACAGTAATAAATGTTATTCAGGTAAGATGTTGGCTGCGTTTTGAGTTGTTGAGATGTTTGTGCATGGCACAATTACAAAGTGTCTGTTGTGGGAAGGGGAAGGGAAAGGAGATTGTCAGGCACTCTGACTTTGAGTGATGGATAGGGTATAAACAGGACCGAATCTACAAGTTTTTTGAGGAGGGGGGCAAAATTAAAAAAAGATGCCCCCTTATGAGCCCTTCTATCTTATGGGCCCATAGAATAGAATGGGCTCCATACCCAATTTGGCGCCCCCCCTCCCCCCCGGTCGGTGCCTGGGTCAAGCAGGCCCCCCACCCGATCCGGCCCTGGGTATAAATCCAATCTATTCCTTTTCTTCTGACAGTGATGCCTCAGTCCTCCCTTTTGGGCCTGCAAAGAAGTTAACAGTTCCCTCCAGGAAGCTCTCAACCTTCTCTCAGCAGTTCACACTGACTGACATATGGGGGGAAATTTTTTAAAACTATCCACTTGACAAAGCCTTCCTTTATAATATCTCCTAAACAGGGAAATTCTAATATGATATTTTTGTAGAAAGTGGTACTGGTTTGGGTGATCCAGGTCTTTCTTTAGTTAACAGAGAGCAAAGGCTTTAATGTAGCTGTGCTTGTCTCAGACGTAACCAGATCTCGGATTCAGTAGGAACTCACAGGAGCACAGCTCCTGAACCTTTCTGAGGGTTTCCCCTCCTCTTCCCTACCTTGTCCATTGAATAGGTGCAGCTGCATAACAATCCCTGGATGAGTGCCACCACCTATTTTTCTGCAAAACGACCCCTGGACCTAACCATACACTTCCAAATTTACTCAGTCAAGTTTCAA